>NC_064821.1:136387348-137024848 GCF_024166365.1 Elephas maximus indicus | reverse complement strand
ATACATTTGTACCTGCAAGTAAATATTAGCAACCTATCCGAGGAGAAAAATGCACATCCACACCTACTGATCCAGAAGCAATTGGTTTTCCAACAGGTTCCTATATTTAATCTAAATTCTGCACCAGCTATATTAAATGTAACAAAGAAATGCAACCCAGAAATTATGCCTGGAGCCAAGTCCATTAAAGGTACTTCGGAATAACTAGAGACCAAGCACCTTAAAAGCACCAGAAGCTATTGATACTTAAGAGGGGGGCTGTGCATAATGGCAACCCCTGCATTAGAGAGGGGAGGGGAAGAAAAAAAAAATCAGCCAAATTACGCTTGGTTAATTCAGAGTAACAGATCTGCCCCCAAGTGAATTGGAGGCCTTGAATTAATTCTGTTATGACAAATCAAGATAAACGTTCCCCCTAAATTGCATGCGATTTAATTAATTTTTGAGATCCTAGTTTTTTTTTTTTTTTTTTCCTAGCTAATAGTTCACATGCTCCTGTGCTGTCATTGTGCTTGAGTGGGCAGACTTCAAAGTGATATTAAATAACCAACTATTAGATTTACCTAGCACGTTCTATTGGAAAAGTGCCATTTAATTACCTAGCCTGTTCAATTAAAGGGACAGCATTCTCTGAATACAGCAGCTTGCTGTTGATTATCAGGGAAATGAACTCACTGCCTGGTGGCGTCTCCATTCCTAACACCACTCCCTCCCCAAACACACCCTCCACCACCAACTAGCATCAGCCCCACACTCCAGGCCTCCACCGCGGGCAGCACGGCGCTCACTGCGTCTGCCGGCGCCACCGCTGGAGGAGCCGGGGAAAGAAAGCGCGCCCTGCTGCCCAGACTCCCGCCCTGCGCTCTCCCCCAAGCGGGCCCAAGGCCGGCCGGCTGGCGGGCAGACGCCTTGGCTGCGGCCTCCGCGGCAGCCCGGTCCGGCTCGGCCCAGCCAACAAAGAGCTCACGAAGGGCCGCCACCGGGCTTCCAAGCACATTTCCTCGCCCTCCCCGGGCCTGGAGCCCCAACCGTGGGTCTCGGAACTTCCTCCTCTGCTGCACTTTCCACACCAGTCTTCGGGCCGGAGGTGGGGTTAGGAGGCGGATAGGAGGAAAGAGAAACGGAGCTGCCGAAGCTACTTGGTGGTGCTTGAGGGAAGAAGGTGGCAGTTTCCAAGTTCTCCTTCTTTTGTAACGGGGGGGGGGTCGGTTGGGGGCTAGGCAGGCGTTGGCCCCTTTAAGACCCGCCCTCCCCCTCCGCTCCATTCCCCCCTCCCAGCCCCTTCCCTCCCTCTTAGAGGCCAATTTTGTTAATTAAATGTTTTGTTTGCGACGCAGCTCTCATTCATTGCGGACACGTCATTCGGAGCAGATCTAAGCCAGAGACCAGATCTCATTAGATAAAGCCCATCAGAACTAAGAAAATGGAGGAGCCACTAATTAAAGCTTTTAATTGTGCGGATTCGCCGCAGCAAGGCAGCCCCTTTATCTGAAATCTTCGAGGGAGAGGAGGCAGAAGCCCAGCTCTGCCCCATAGACACAGGGCCACAGAGCAGGAGGCTGGTGGGGAAAAGCCCCATCGCCCCCAGCCAGCTCTCCCAGCTCCCTAGCAGCTTTTTAGTCATATCTTGGTTGTTTACAAAAACAAAACACAATCTCAAAGTCAGTTTAAAAGCCTCTTAATAAATCTCTGTGGTTCCAGCTGGCCAAAGGGTCCCCTTCACCTGGCAGCTAGCAAGCTGATTACTCTTCAGTGGCCGCCCTTAGAGAAGTGAAAGCTCCAACAAGTGGACATCGGGGAGACGGGGGAGAGGCAGCTGGGAGGAAAAAACTCCCATGCCTCCTTATCTTTCCACGCTCTCTGGCATGGGATGGGCAGAGGGAGGAAATACTGAAGACTTCAGAGATTTCAAATTGAGCAGGGGCCCTCAGCTGGCTGGTGAGGTCTGAGCGGAGTTAACAGCCAATAAAATTGCCACTGAGCTAAAACTCTTCTCTCCCAGGCCTGATCTAAGGGTAAGGTTCTCAGTGTAGACCTAGTTCAAGAGCAAGCCTGGTCCCAGTTCTGAGATTAAGAGGCAAAAAGAAAGAAGAATATGGATCCGATTAGTTAAGGCTGGAATTTGGCACACATCCGTTAATCCATTGCTCCGTTAAGCAAGAACACATAGAACGGGCATTTATATTGGGTCCCAAGAACAGAGAAGGGAATGTAGGCGATTCCCAGGAAGCCTCTATCCTAAACTTGTCCGGAGGGAATGCGAGTGGACCCATCTCCCTTTTAATTAGTTGTAAGCAGAAGTGAAGGTGTTTCGAGAGCACTTGGAGAGAAAGAGAGAATCTGAGCAGCACCGTCAGTTTTTTCACTACAAACCACCCTCCTATCTTCCCCCAGTTTCGCTCTATTTAATCTCAATACTGTCAAAGCTTGTGGCATTGCTTCGAAGGAGGGCCAGAGAGCATTACACCCATGCTCCTGCTTATTTTTCCAGAATTCACTTCTAAAAGAACATTAGTGCAGTTAATGTTGCCATCTTAATTTAAACGTACCCTCTCCCATCCTGTATTTCTTCTACTTGACTGATAAAGGATGGCAGAAGACTGGACATAGGTTGCATTATTGGAATAACTAAATGTCATTTTACTCCATCATTTTACAGTAATGATATCGCTGGGATAAACACACCCATAATCAGCTCTGAGCTGCACTGGGATCTTTGACAGTATCAGGCGCAGAGTAGAATCACAATGGAGCTCAACTCTGAACAAAATATCTAATCCACTGATTCACCAGCACTGAAGAAAGCAAAATTTTTCTACTAATCACTATAAAGAAAGGCTTCAGGCGGAATCTTAAATAGAATGCAATTCTTAAAAGTGTGCAGCTCTCTAATATCAACGGTGTGCGTGCGGTTTTTTTTTTTTAATTACTGGATGTGGAAACAGAACACCTCCTAGAAGCATTCATGTGCATCAGTCTATCAAACCATTTACTCAAATTAAATGTGTAATCCTTCAAATGCCTCCTTTCAAATTAATGAGTTTAAGTAGCTTGAGTTCACCTGAAAAGATCCTATAGGCACCTGACCGCCTGAATTCTTCCCATTAATTGCACTGAAACTTGTTGGAAAAGACTGCTTACACGGACATACAAATGTTCCTATACATTGCTTTAAAATGCAAGATTACCACAATTCTACAGCTTCTTTTTCCAAACTTCTTTTGGGGAACAAGGGCAGTGATACAAACAACAACAAAAAAAACAAAAACCTGAACACTCCTCAGCTGAAGATACTACATATTCTCCACTGCAAACCCCACACTAACGTTGAGCCTCCAAGTCTCCAACAGTATGAGGAGAAACATTACTGCTGGGTGTTTTTTAGTGTTTTTCTTTTTCTATAAAAAGAATTACAAGTCTTTAAACTGATGGGTAATCAGCATTTTTCCCAAGGAGCACAAAGAATGAGTCACAGCTTTCCACTAAAAAAAGTTTAAAGGTGCTTATGTAAATATCATAATTAGCCATTACCACAGGCAAATCATTTCACACTAACTACACTTTTATTTTTAAGTCAACCTTTTGTCTCCAAGTTTCTCTGGGGGTGCCTACCTTGCTTTCAGAAAGAAGTTTAAACTTCCGCTTGAAATGTTTATTTGTAGCCGGCAGTCCTTTTCTAAGTTGGGGCTGATCACTTAAAATTTTGGTCCAGACAGTGCTCAACCTTCACACACCTATCGGCCCAATCCCACTAAATGGACCAAATTTTTACTAGGCATGGCATTTACCACTAAAAACTGGAAACTAACACATGCTTCTTGAACCCCTTAAATTCTGCCAACCCGAAAATATGGGGGGCTAAAGCTGCAATTTATTATCATAGGTGCTCTCTCCTTTCCTTAAACCCCATGGAAACCTTTGGTCTATGCCATTGCTCCATCTGGGGTAAAGGCAGCAAAACCTTACCTAATGTAGTCATTTCTGCAAAGGATCATGCCGCTCTTGGTGTAACAGGACGTGCCGATGTCGCCCAGCTGTGCCTGGCAGCAGGAGCACTTGAGGCACCGGCTGTGCCAGTAGCTGTCCATGGCATAGAGCAAAAAGCGGTCCGCAATCTTGCCCCCGCAGCCTGCGCACCGCTTCCAGGAGAGGGAGCCGGCCGTCACCGGGGGCGGCTGCGAGCTGCTGCCCGGGTTCACCATGGTCTGCAGAGAGCGGGAAGGGGACAAGGAAAAAAAAACAAAACAGAGGCAATGCAAAAGTTAATAATAGCCAGGAGAGCAAGCGAGCCCATTCCTCCCTGGAGCTGCTGAAAGGAAGAAGGGCTAGGGCGGGAAGGAGGGTGAGGGGGAGAGGAAAGGAGGGAGGCTCGCCGGCAGCAGCCTCCTGTTTACTTTTCTCAAGCTTTGTTCTGGGGCCACGAGCTCCTCTCAACTTTCCTGCGCTCGCCGCCGCTGACAATTTCAGCTTCGGTACTGTCAAAACTCCGAAAGCGAGGCTCCGGCTGCGCGCTCCACCCCTCGCAGCACCTCCTCCCAGCACCCGCCTCCGCCCACTGCCCCCTCCTCCTCTACCCCACCGCCCGCCCCCAGCAAATGAGGGTCAAACCCACCCACTGCCGCGCCCAGCCCCTCCCCAGTCCTAGCCGGGCCCAGAAAGCAAGGCGGAGTGGGAAGGCTGCGGCCCCACCGGGCCCCTCCGGAGCCGCGTTCCCTCCCGAGCTCTGCCCTGGGAAGTGCAGCTGCAGTTCACAAGTTGGAAATGAGTTCGGTTTTCTGAAAGGGAAGGAGGGAGGGACCGGCTGTGAGGCGAAGGAGAGCATGGTGGTGGGAGGGGAGGTGAGGGGCGGGCGAGGGAGTGCGGTGTGTAAAGTTGCGAAACTGGTTTTTCGTATTTTAAACAGCACCTTTCACATGCCATTGTGGTGACCGCCATCTCCCATTATTGTTCCAAATCTCATTTCATTTTGAAGATCAATGAGTGTTTTCTCTGGGTTTTCGGGACACAGGCAAGAATAATAGATCATTGAACTTTAGGATGCCTGTTAACTTCCTATACAAACACTCTTCACTTTGGTCTCCCTAATCTGCCCTTGATCAGCAATTTAAATGCTAAAGCTTTGTTCCTCCAAAAAAAGGGGGGGGGTACAAATAATATGCGAAAAAGCACTATTAAGGGATGCTCAAAGTTAAATTCGAGCTAGTCCTGCTGTCACCAAAAACTGCTTTTAAAAATTCCCCACTCTTTCTAATGAATGCCACAGGAGAAGCAACTAGGGTATAATATAAGAATCAATTTATTAAGCTTAGCCTAAACCGATTAATTTGTTGCCTTCAATCCTGAGTCCAATAAAGTCCTAGTGTTCCTCCAGTCACTTATTCTATAAAAAGATCAAGTTATTTACTGCCAATTAAGCAGCCTGTTTTGTCTTTGTCCTCTGTAAGCCGAGAGTGTGGGCTCCCCCCGAGGCTCCCAGCTATCTGCTCAAGACATTCAGCTGATACCTCAGAAGGGAGAGGGCGAACTTTGCCTGTCCCCGGCCCAACTTGGCTGCTGCAAAAAAAAAAAGGGGGGGGGGGAGGTAACGAAACAAGGACTCGGGTTCCTTAAATAGGCCGATTTTAAACACATTTCCTCCGAAAGAGTCCCAGAACGTGTGTCCAGTGACCGCACAATAAACCAGAATAAGAACTGCACCAATTAAGCTGTAACAAAACCCTGAGACTTTGGAAACAGGACCACTCTAAAACCCATTAGCATTGCATTTATCCGAATGCATCATACCTTTATGTAAATTGATTTATCTGATGCATTTACTCGAGGAATTGCTTTTTGTTACAATTTCAGCCCTAACCCAAATGAATCTGCATTTCCTGCCCTAGGTCTTTAAACTGTTTCCACCAACGTTTTAATCGCTCCGAATTCCTTTTTAAAAGAGGAGGGGAGAGAGGAAAGTCCAAGCTGTTCCCCGCCCCCATCTTTGGTGAGAGGTAAATATATATGTATACTTTTTTTGAAAAGGAAACATTACGCTGAGAAAAGCATCCAGTAACCCCATTAGCTAAAGCTCTTAAGGACAAGCAATACCTTAATGCTGATTAAATCTAAAAGAGATGAATCAAGAGGACTGACCAGAAACTGACTCCCCTGATAACTAAGGACGGGCCCTCATCAAGTTTCATTTAGAGTTGGAAAAAAAAAAAAAAAGAAAGAAAGCTTTTAAGTTAAATAGGCTTATACTCTAGTAATTACATAGCCAAGCAATTTAGGTCCTGGGATAGTCAGTGAAATAGAAAGCAGAACTGGCAGCTAGAGGCAAAATCTGCCCCCCTTTAACAACGTCTCTGGTGTTTTTTAATGGAGACCAAGGGAGGAACAAACGTTGCGCTGGCAATTTGTAGTACAAAAATGGATGCTTAATTCATGTCTTGATTTTAATTAGGTGATTCACCGGATTTCTCCTGCATTGGAACAAAAGACTTATAAACCAAGAAGAATTTTTTTTTTTTAAAGAATCAGCAATACCGAATCCTTCTCACTTGGATCCTTTCTGCCACTGTTTCAAAAATAGTGTTTACTTGGGGGGGGGGGGGGTCATGTCTATACCCCACAGCTCACTACTTCTCATACTTAAACCCTCGTCTAAGCACCCCCTGATGAGCCCCTTATGAACTAGAAATACCTCCAAGCCCCTCTAAGCACCCCACCAGCCTCGTCTCCGAGAACAACCCTTTTGTAAGCAGGAACCGCTACAAAGCTAGCGGCCCCGGCCGTCCTCTGTGCTAGCTCGCAGGCCGGCCTCGGTAGTTTCAGACTCGCGCATTATCTAAGCCGACGTATTGTTTACTTGCAATTTGGGACGGTCAAGGGAAGGAAGCCAAAGAAAACAGCCTCAGTCCAGAACAGCCCCCTTCCTCTTCCCACCGCCCTCCCTGCCCACGGCTCCTCAGCCGCCCCCTTACCTGCTTTTCCCCTATATTGCAATATTGCGAGAGGCGGCGACGGCGAAATGCGAGCGAAGCCGCTCGGCTTCCACGGAAGGGGCGCCTCGGCCGGCGAGCTGGAGGGAGGGAGGGAGTTCTCGCAGAAGCAGGAAAGGGGAGGAGGGGGCTAAGGGCTGCTTTTTTTTTTTTAACGCGTTGCTTTGAGGTTGGGTTGGGGACCCCGCGTAAGTGGCAGCCGGCCAGGAGCAGAAGTGTCAGTCTCGGTCCTCGTCCTTCTCCGCCTCCGCGCGAGCAGCTGCAGGAGCCCTCGGCCCGCGCAGCGCGGCTTCAGGCGCGGCGCAGCGGTAGCAACTGCTGCAATCGCTGCTGCAAGTTTGGCAATGTGGCTTCACTTTGTATATTCCCCCGCCCGACGGCCCCCGCCCCCGCCCGCGCTCCTCGCGCTCCTCCTCCTCCTCCACCGCCTTCCTCCCTCCCGCGCGCTCGCTCGGCTCCGGCGGCGGCGGCTCTACCGAGCTTCCTGCACCTCCAGCGGGGAGCAGCCGCAGAAACAACAGACCTAGCGGAGGCCAGGAGGCGGGCGCGCAGGAGTTGGAGAGCTGCGGCCGGCCAGGGCCCAGCGCACTGCAGCCTGCGCCGCTGCCCGGGCTCTGCCGGGGCTGCTACTGCCGGGCTTGGAGGCGGCGGCGGCGCTGGCCTCTAGCCGGCCCGCTCGCTCCCTCCGCGGCTCTTACACATGTGTTACTGACAGAGCAAAATCCCAACTACTCCCCGGCTCTAGCGCCGACGTCAGCGACCCTCAGCCACTGGGCGGCCGGATTGTTCAGGCGGAATAATAAAACCTGCCAATCCGGAGAAGGACAAAGGGATGACTGAAACGAGACTCTGGGGGGCGGGGGAAAGAGCGAGGCGGAGGAGCGGGCGGTGGAGGGAGGAAGCAGGGCCGGGATCTGGTGGGGAGGAATGAATGGGGCGCCCTGCGCCGGGGACCGGGCCAGAGCTGCTCTTCGCGGCCCCAATGGGGAGCGGAGGCGCGAGGCACCCGCACCTGCCCTCGCAGCACGCGAGAGACCCTTGGACCCGCACTGCTTGTCCCTCGGGCATTGCCCTTGCTCGGGACGAGACACTTAGGAAACTTCCTTGCCACCTTTCTCAAGAATGGGTCTCTTCCTGTTTGAGAGGAAAAGTCTCCCTGAAATCTTACGGTGGTAGGTCTCTCTCTCTCTCACACACACACACACACACGTACACACGCCACACCATACACATGCAGAAGAGGTGGTTTTAGTTTTGGAGATTTATGAACTTTAGTGTGAGTTTTGTTAACAGGATAAAAACTTAGTAGGGGAAGCGATAACTACCGAAATCCTGGTCACTTAACCCACTTTCCTCCCCATTAATCTGGGTGTAAGCAAAGTGCCTAGTAGGCATTCAGAGATTCTTGTCAATTGCTGGTGATAAACAGATCACACCCCTTATTTTCAAAGCTGAAGAAAACTTCAGAGACAAAGTCATTGCTCCTCCATCCACCCCGCCCTGGAGGATGAGAGGCCAAATTTTCTTATAAGCCCCCAAAAGCAATGAAGGTAATTGCAGGATTCGCAATCCCACGGACTCTGGAGAGTAAGAAATGTCACTCCTAGTATAAATCAAGTTTTGAGGAATGCTTTTAGGGTGGTAGCCTGAGAGTTTCTTTCCAGGGCGGAAGCTCAGCCTAGATACTGGAATACCTAGCCATTCGACTTTATCCACGCTGCCAAATAAGTTTAATAAATCTCCAGTCTGAAGTTAATATTAGGTCTGATTATTATTAGTAAGTTCCAGAGAGATTTTCTGTTGGAAAGTATTATGAAAGTGCAAAACCCTTCTGCTAAGTATCATTAAGTAAAACCAGGCTTGTGGGACAGGTTTTCATATTGTATTACACATAGTACTGCTAGATCAGGGAAAGAAACCTGCAGGAGAATCTGGCTAGACGATGCAGATGTGAAATATCTATGGCTTTAGTGTCTGTTTGGAGGATTTATGTCTTTCAAACCATCAAAATTAAGGCTGAGCAAGAAAGAACAATCGTTGCCTATAACATCAAAGAGGACACTTTAGATACCAATTAGAATACTTGTTTATTCTATATTCCTATCACCTTAAAATTAGAGGACTTAATTTTATCAATTGAAATTTAAAATTGCGTTTTATGATCAATTCACCTTGTGCATGTATGAAAAACATTTTTTAAAAAATCATTAAAACAATAACAGCAATTAAAATGTACAGAACACAGCTTCAGTTGGGTGTGAGTAAAAAATGCCAACTTAAAAAGATGTAATGTTCCTTGAAGTTTAGTCAAGAAAGCTCAATAAAACCAAATGAGGAGAGGAACTCCATAAACAAATAATATGCAAATTTTAATTCCCTGGTTCAGTTTTAAATTTGTTAATAATTTATAATAATCAGAATGAGATGACACGAGATCTTAGTGGGTTACAATTAAGTTATGATTTGTAATATGCAAGTAAATTTCCTCTTCTGAACCTTAATTTTCTCATCTACAAAATGAGGGAATTAAACCAAATGGTCTTTATTTATTCCATTTTAAAATTGTTTTCTTCAATAAAATATGTAGCTGTAATGAATAGTGGTATTTTAGGCATCTTCTGAAGTACTTGCACTAAAGTGAAATTTTCATTTTAAAATTAGATGTTAGAAATTTAACTAGAGGCATGTTCAGGTATCAGTGAGTAATTATCCACAGGAGCCAGGTAGTTTTTGTGGAAGGAAGGAAAGAATGTTGGATAAAACTTTGAATATAGATCTCTAGGGTAGAAGGGGCCTACATTTGGGGGTGTTGGTTTTTTTTTATTATTTTGTCTCAGATTGTATGTCGAGTGATGTCTTTACCTATGTCGAGATAGTGGGAGTGGGTGGGAGTGTAGAGAGCTTTATTTGCTGATGTTGTGGTTATAGAAATACGAAAGCGACAATGGCTAACAGTCTCTCTTTTGAGGGGTAGGACGTAAATACATTCACTGTAATCAAGATTCAGGTGTACTTTAACGTACTTTAACCACAGCGCCACCTCTGGGTAGTCTTTATTTCCGCAGCGTTTTCGTTTAGCAGTCCTGGTTGCACAGTGGTTAAAGCGCTCGGATGCGGACTGAAAGGTCAGCTGCTCCACAGGAGAGAGATGTGGCAGTCTGCTCCTGTAAAGATTACAGCCTTGGAAACTCTGTCGGGCAGTATAAGCTGTCCTGTGAGTTGAAATAAGACTCCAAAACAATAGGTTTGGGGTTTTTTTGTTTTTGTTTTTTCCTAATCTGGGTAGCAAGATTTGTGATGTGCAAGTGCCTGCTTGAATGAGGTCAGAATGTCAAATTTTTTCTTTCCGCCGATGCTATTAAAGACACAGAAACTGCTATGAACACAAAAAATTCATTATGAGCAAGAGAGTTTTGTCTTGCGGTAATCTTCAAAGGAATATGAAACAGTGCTCAAAGTAATAATCCTGGTATAAAGGAGTATTTCCTGAATCAAAATAATAATGCTATTATGTCTAACATCTCAAGAAACCGCTGCTGATGTCATACTTCCATCATTCATCCTCTTCCTATGAGAAACCAGAGTGCAGTATTTTTGGAAATAAAGAGAAATTCAAATTGTTTCTTTCTTGAGCCCTAATAAATTTAGGAACCATACTGATCCTAGAAAAAGCACTCATTCCTCCCACTTGCCCCAAATATTTGTCCATACTTTCCCTTCTTCTCATTTAAGTTCTTCACTCATAATCACTTTCCCATTTTCCGACTTACATTCCCTAAGAGCCTTCCACGGACAGCCAGAGGTTCCACACAGCCCCATGTTGCCTTCAGTGCCACCAGGAGGGCCAAACTATTTGATGCTGACAGCAACTTCTAAGACAAAGTGCCTCCAGCCCTTTCTCAAGAAATATTTTATCCTTTAAAAATCAGTGCAAAACTGTTTTTGAAGGAAGTCTTGTTTTAGGAAATTAACAGAAAAAATCTGTACACCTTTATTGCTGCCACCACAAAGATCCTTTGAACTGAAAAGTTCAGCCAAGGTGAATACAAAAAGCTTGAGTCCAGGACAACAGTTCTAAAATATAAAAGGCGTGGAGAGAAGACGTGGGAACAGTAGTTAACCAAAAGATGCTAATGAGAAAACCGAAGGAGCTTTATGGCTGTTAGATCTGTGTCAGCTTTTTGTGTTGTTTCTCTTGTTGCTGGTGGATGGTGGATGGTGGTGGGAGTAAGTAGAATTGGGGAGACCACCATGGCATTTAAAAATAGGGGTTCGTATCAAACTCAGCATCTCTAGAAGAGTATATTTCAAAGAACCATCTCCTGGCTTTAAGTACTGATAATAATATTTTAAGTTTACTCACTGCCTTTTGTTATTATTTCTCAAAATTTCATGTGGTAGAGGGGAAGATAGTTGCCTTATTAGAATATTCTGTTTAAAAAAAAAATCCAAATGACTATATTTGGTGAATGCCCCACCAAATCATGTTAATCAATATTTAGGATGGTCTATCCTAACCCCTCTTTTATAGGATAATATAAAAGCATAATGCAGAAGTTGATTTTATTGCAATAGAATAATTGAAAGATCACTGAGGAAAACAAAAGAACATTGATATTATTGTGATTGGAAATATAATTTAAGATGTACATTTTGCTTTTAGTTATTTTTTTGGTTGAAATACCTTGAGATGATGGAAAAGGTGAAAAAGATGTTGCTGGGAATGAAACAAACCTCTGTGACATGCATTTTGCCCGACATACAAAGGCCACCTTTATTATGGCAGAAAAATGACTCATTTTCTTCATACGTGTTTATCAGAGTAGAAACAGGACATTAAAAATCCCCCAAATCTACCTCAGAATTATAAGCAAATCTTGATATATGAGTATATTTCAGAGTGATGATACGCTGGAAAAGTTATTTGGCTCCCTCATACTATCTACTTCTAGGACTGAATTCTGTCAGCAGTATTCAAACACGAGTGATATTCTGCATGTATCCTTGCAACTAAATGATCAGACTATATGCATGAGTATATGTTCATTAGAGTCTTCTAAATGGTCTAGTGGGTCGACAGGCAAAGCTTATTAAAGTCAAGTTAAATCTTTGCATAGATAAATTTAATTTTGTAATAGTTACAAAAAAGATGTACATGACTGGGCCATTTGTATGTATGTGAGGTGGTTATTACCAAGAATATATATTAAAATTATAAATCCAATAAAAAACAGCAATTTCATTTAACATTAATTGCTATTCCTCTCTGAGACAATGGAAATGAGCATTTATTGATAGAGAAACTAAGGCATTAAATTATAATTCATTCCCCCTTACCTTCCTACTAACTGTTCTTGGTAAAAGAAAACCTAATAATTCACAAATTTCAAGTGCCCAAACCACAGCTTCTTTAGTTAGTGACATTTTAAACTCTATAGTTAAGCTTTTTCCCTGTGTAGATTTGTGATAAAATGTAGTATCTTAAAGTATAAAACTGATTTCTATTTGTTCACCAAAAAAGTTTATGAAAACATACCATTTATGCATCCAATTTAATGAATGATCCTATTGGATTAAGGGAGTATAATCCATAGCTGTCTATAGATTTGAAAAACACATATTTCCACTCTATACACTGCCATAAATTTTTTGAAATAAAAAGAACAAGATATGGATTTTTTTTAAATAATAAAATTGGATAACTCAATTGACTAAAATATGTCCCCGCCACGCAGAGGCACACATAACGTCATCATTTATATTTCTCAACGTAAATCAAATTTTATAATAAAATTGTTTTTGATGAATCACCACTTCTTTTCTAGCTTCAAAACATTCTGACAGAGAAGCAAATTTGTCGATTTCTCTGTATGATAAGAAATCACTGAAAATATATTTAAGACCTGTAGTCTAAGATAATTTTTTTCTTTTTGGAAGCTTCCTATAAAAGAGGAAAATATTCAAGGGAAGCCATTTTCAAATTTTGGGGGAACAACGGAAGAATAAACTAGACTTCCTTTTCAGAGCCATCTGTTCTGCTCTCTGACAATAAGGCTGGCAGAAGTCAGCACAGAACAACACTCTGGAAACAATTTGCTTCAAAGAAAGAATGAAAACTTAAACAACACTACCTTTATACATGTTTGTTCTAATTAGAGGGTTAAAACATCCCCGCATTGCGCCCAGATGCCTCTCTCTGTCCTGTTTTTATTGCTTTTCTCCACTGAGATAACACTGAACACTGCACTGAAATGCCTACTTACTGCTTGTGTCCAGTAGTAAATCCTAGCACATTATTAGAATATCTGCGTGTTATCAGCTCAGTCAGGGAATGAATTATTGACTATAACTCATTGCTGGGAAGACTACACGTGACACTCCAGTGAAGTTTTGATCATTTCTAGAAGTCATGGTAATTTATGGAAGGGGGCTTTGATTGATCTCCCACACCTATTTTGCACCTATCAGTAAATAGGACACATATTGATGGCCTACTTCAACTACATTAACAATATGGGCGAATTCACAACTTAAGCTTTTCTTTTTTTCCAGGACAATTTCTATTAAAACAGTAGCTCTGTTTCCATTAATTTTCTTCTGTGTGCTTTACTCATGGGAGTGGGGAATCACTGATCTAGACTCCTGAGTGTATGGTATCACTATTCTAATAATTATTTAAATATATTCCTCATTTATAGCTGTACCAGCCTCTGCCTCTGAAAAAAAGCCCTGAGACCATGGGAACAAATGAAAATGGAGCAAAAGATGGAGTGAGAGATTTTAAAAGAGCGTCTTGAAGTGTTAGCATACAGCCAATGGGAGAAAAAAGAATTTGTTAAATTAATGGATAATACACAAGTTAGTTATTATTTGAAAAATAAGTTTGCAAATACGTTTGATATAAAATTTACAGATACCATTTTATAAGGCCTAACTGTCACTGTAAAGCTCGCTTGTCTGAACGTTTAATAATAATGACCAACAATCACAACTTCCCTTTGGTTTTAGATATATTTTTCTCCTGTCTCTTTTTTGCTACATCCTTCAAATTCAGTTATTTCTCAGGGTAAACTCTACTAGGCAAATGTTTCCTTTCTTTCTTTAGTGAGTTTTTAATTATTGCTATTTCATTATTGTTTTATTTACTACAATTGCTTTCTAAAAAATTAGCTAGTATTTTCAGCTCTTAATATATATCATGTAATACATCAAATGATATTAAATAATGATTTAAACTTTAACAGTTATTAAACAGCATGTAATGCATGTCTATAGTTCTAGAAATTTTAGCTTATACCCAAATAGTATTTAGTAATCTGATACAAAAATAATGGTGTCTCTTTTTCCAGAGCAGTTGAGATTGGAAGTGGGTAGCTTGACTGAACACTTAGCTTAGAGGAAATAATTCTTTCTTCATTTTATCATAATTTAGTAGCTTCTAGTAGTCATCTAAACAATCTTAAAATTAAAACATAATGTTAATGGGAGAGACTGTTGTCACAGGGTAATGGTTTCCTGCTGCTAGATTAATGCAGTGGCAATAATACTGGAGCATTTATTGAAAATAAAGGGGAAGACAAAGCCAGGAGATTTATTTTTAAAGCAGGTGTCATGGATCCTATGACACTGTTGTGTTACAGTTACTTTATTTCAATTTTGCCAAATGGCTGATAGAGAATGATCCCTTTTCCTGATGGATGTGGGGTGGCAGAATGGCATTGGCTCATATCCCTGTGACTGGAGAGTACATTCTTTCTGACTAGAGGAACAGATTTGTTATGTGATTCTTCCAATCAGAAGGCAACTTCTAAAGGCAGTGCTACTTAAAGAGAAAACACCAAAAATGCACAGATAAATGTGCCTCAATAAAAAATAAAAAAAAAATGCAATTACTTAACATTACCAGTCACACTAGAAACACTAATAAGTCCCCACATTGGCCCCCAAATAGACTGCTCTCCTTCAAGCTTCAGGAGAGGCCTACAGAATGAATGCTCTGTCCACAGATGTTGGTTACTGTCAGCCAAGTGTGCTGGACTCATCTTCTTTGAATGTATGTGATAACTTTGTGCCATGTACCATTCATCTAATGTATCCTGACAGGAATGCTGTGGCAGTCAGAATTCTAAGATGGCCCCCAAGACCCCCACCCCGTGGTATTCACGCTCTGTACACTCTGTGTAATCTCATCCCTTGATTGTGGGTGGGCTGACCTAATTACGTGAGCCTTTTTAAAAGAGGGTTCAAGCCAAAGCTTACTAGTGGTTACCAGGAGCTGGGGCGGGGGGAGGGGGTGCAGGGGAGGGGGGAATGGAAATTATTACTTAAGGGGTACTGAGTTTCTGTTTCTAAAAAAGCCTATTGCCATAGAGTGGATTCCAACTCATAGCGACCCTATAGGACAAAGTAGAACTGCCCCATAGGATTTCCAAGGCTGTAAATCTTTACAGAAGCAGACTACCACATCTTTCTCCTGCAGAGCAGCTGGTGAGTTTGAACCACAACCCTTCCAGTTAGCAGCTGAGCACTTAACCACTGCACCACCAGGGCACCATGAGATTCTGTTTAGGGGAATAAAAAATATTTTGAAAATAGATAGCAGTGATGGGAGAGAGGCAATACCCTGGAAGGAAATAGATACTAGACAGTTAAAAAAAAGAGAGTGACATATGTCAACCACATCTTATGTGGCTAAAGGGTGAACATTAGAACATCATGTACGAGGGAGAACAGAAAGTCCATCAGACGAGCACACCCAAAACAAGTCATTAAAAAAATATAGAGACTGGAATGGCAGGCCACAGGAGGTCTGATCATGAGCCTGAAGAGCAGAGCTCTGCAGCACATGGGGGGCCAGCTGAGCTAATTCTAGAGCCAAGAATCCAGTTGGCTTTCTATATGTCTCACACTTGGGTGGTCTGGACCTATATAGAGGGGCCAGAATGAGACAGATATCTACATCTTTTATGGCTAATATTCATCAATTTCTTACTTGTTACCCTATTGTAAGTACCACGTTCCTACCTCTTAGTATGATAAATGCCCCATTGAGGGGGAGGGAGAAATTATATATTATATATATATATATGGAATCGACTCGAGGGCACTGGGTTGGGTTATATATATATACATATATATACACACACACACATATATATGGTGTGTATATATATATATATATATTTATATATATATATATATACACCAGCTGCCATCGAGTCAACTTCTATTCATGGTGACCCTAGGTGTGTCAAAGTAGAACTGTGCTCCATAAGATTTTCAATGCCTGATTTTTCGGAAGGTGACTGCCAAGACGTTTTTCCATGATGCCTCTGAGTGGACTCAAGCCTCTAACCTTTCAGTAAGCAGCCAAGCTCATTAAGCATTTGCACCACCCAGGGTGTCTCAATAGATAGATAAATGGATGGATGGATGGATGTTACTAACACATATTGGAGTTGTCATAAACAAATTTTCAGGAGGCCAGTGGGCGAACCAGTGCAGTAGATCCAGGGCGTGGAAGGATCCTCATCAGCTGACTTACCCAAATGAGCTCATAGATTTCTTTGTTTGTATTTTTACCTCCATGAAAACCTTGCTATTCTCTGTTTGTTTGTTTATTTAAAAAAAGCATTTATTGAACCCTTACTACTATGTAACAACCAATATTCAAAGTGCTGGAGATACAGCAGCAAAGAAAGCAAAGCCCCTGCTTTGGTGTTTATAAATTGCTATACATTAAGTAGAGGTCTATGCTATGAAGAAAAATGAAGCAAGGTAAGAGTGACAGAAGCAGCCCTGGTGACAAGCTGATTAAGCGTTTGCCTGCTAAACAAAAAGTCTGCAGTTTGAACCCACTTAGTGGCTTCACGGGAGAAAGACCTGGCAATCTGCTCCCGTAAAGATTATAGCCTAGGAAAGCCTATGGGGCAGTTCTATCCTGTCACATGGGGTTGCTACAAGTTGGAACTGGCTCAACAACACATAACAACAACAGCAACAAGAGTGATAGAGAGCAGTAGGGCCAGGGCGGAATGGGTCTTGGTGGTGGAACTTCATGTAGGGCAGTCAGGAAGTCCTCAGTGATGAGATTTAGGCAGAGAAGGAAGGAAGGAAAGGAGCTATGAATCCGGGGGAAAGGCAGCCGCAGGGAAGGGCCCTGTGGAGGATATGTGCACAGCATGACTCAGAAGTAAGAAGAAGGCTGGTGGCCTGGCATGTAGTAGCAGACGAGATCAAAGAGTTCAGACTAGGGTGGACCGAGGACTTGGGCTTTTACCTGGATTGAGAAGGGATGCTCTTGGAGGGCTCTCAGCAGAAAAGAGATATGATCTGATTTGTATTTTTAGAGCATCACTCTGGCTGCTATGTTGAGAACAAATGCCAGGGGGGCAAGGGCAAAAGCAGAGAGACCACCAGATAGAAAGTTGTAGCAATAATCAGGCAAAGGGTGCTAGTGACTTGGACTAAAGTGGTAGTGGAGGGGGAGGTGAGAGTCATCAGATTTTGCATATATTACGAGTGTCTTGAAATGCTGGTGGTGTGGTGGTTAAGAGCTACGGCTGCTAACCAAAAGGTCAGCAGTTCGAATCCACCAGGTGCACCTTGGAAACGCTATGGAGCAGTTCTACTCTGTCCTATAGGGTCGCTATGAGTTGGAATCGACTCGACGGCAACAGGTGGTTTTTGATTTGAGTATCTGATGTGAGACAGATAGAAACCATGGTTTCTATTTTTAAATTTGTATAAATGAACTTTGACAGTTCTTTCATGTTTTTGTGGCTCAGGATAGCTATAAATTTCCTTCTGCTTCTGAGACGTTGGGCAGGGCATCCCTTCCCCTCACGCCTATAAGATTCTCCTTCCCATATACTGTGTTCATGTCAGAAATAACAGCACCAGTTGCTGTTGAGTTAGTTCGACTCATGGCAACCCCATGTATGTCAGAGTAGAACTGCACTCTATAGGGTTTTCAATGTCTGTGACCTTTTATAAGTGAATCACCAGGCCTTTCTTCTGAGGTGCCTCTAGGTAGACTCAAACTCCCAACTTTTATCTAGCAGCTGAGCATGCTAAATGTTTGCACCACCCAGGGACTCCATGTTAAAAATAGTCATCATGCAATTTTTCACTTGGATCTTTCCATTTAAACTCAGACGGGAGAAATAACAAGTACTGAGGCTCTCTCTGAGTGCCAGGCACAGTGCTAGGTTCTTTCCATAGAGCTACTCATTTAATCTTATGAACAACCTGATACAATAGGTTTCATTGCCTCCCTTTTAAAATTGAGGAAACTTGAATCATAGAAGTTAAATGATTGCCCAAATTGTGTCAAAAAAAAAAAAAAAAACAAAGCTGAGGTAAAACTTGGAGTTCTGCAAAGCTTTACAGGTTAAAGAAGACATCCACATTCTGTTCTCCTAATAAATGAGTAGATGGGTTTCATTAAATTGGTTTGTGCAACATTAGCCTCTAAACCAATGGTTTCCAACTGGATTTGGCCCCCGGTGGACATTTGGCAACGTCCGGAGACAATTTTGGTTGTTACAAGTTGGGTTGGGGTAGTGGGGTAGGCTGCTACTGGCTTTAGTGGGTGGGATGCTGCTTAACATCCTACAGTGCACAAGACAGCCCCCCACAACAAAGGATTATCCTGCCCAAAATGTCAACAGTGCCGAAGTCGAGAAACCCTGTTCTAAACCACTGTTAGATAATTGAGCTGTCATAGTGGAAATAGTATTGATTTTAAAACATTTATTAATAATCCTTTTCATCAAGAGGCTTTAAAAATGAGGACGCTTCTGAAGCCAGACAGAACAATTTCAGTTCGAATCCACTAGCTACTAAAAAAAAAAAAAAAAAAAAAAATTTTTTTTTAACCCCTACACAAAGACACAACTGCAAAATTGAAATTGGCAAACGTCCAAGTAAACGTCAACAAAAGGTAACAGGTTAACCAGACAATTGTAATATTATTCAATTCTTATACAGGCACATTTTAATTATATTTATTGCAGGATGCATTTGATATGATTTGGATCGATATTCCAAAAGTAAGATTTTCCTAGGCTCTACAGAAGTCTGATAATAGCTCTGCAGGCATCATGACAGCAGGAGCTCAGGACCAGGGACAATGCTAAACCCGAATGAAATGAGATGGCAAGTCGTGCGATGATTTGAAGGAAACACATTTCAGGCAGAGGAAACAGCAAAGGCAAAGGGTCTGGGGGTGGGAATCGGCTTGGCACATTCAGTGTCAGGTGGTATTGCTACGATGAAGTGAGAGGGACAGAGTGTCATAGCTGAGGCTGGAGAAAGCCAGGGCCATTAGATTTCAATCTGAGCACAATGGGAAGTCACTGGGGGATGTTAAACAGGGGTGTGTCGTAATTCGATTTAATTTTCTGAAAAAAAAAAATTATCTGGCTTTCTCAGAAAGAATTCATTGAAGGAATGTGTGACAGAAATTGCTACAAGCTTGCCCTAGGATCCATTTCCTGCTTCCTCTTTAGAAACAGAGCCCCAAAGCGTGGTGCAAACGTCTATTAACCTAAAGATTGGCGGTTTGAACACGTCTAGCAGCATGGCAGAAGAAGGGCCTGCTGACCTGCTTTTGTAAAGGTTATAGCTTACAAAACCCTGTGAAGCAGTTCTCTGTAACACATGGGGTTGCCATTAGTTGGAATCAACTCCAAGGCAACGGGTTTGGGTTTTTTGCTTTATATTGTCCCCTGGAATAAAAGGCTACATTTCCCAAATTTCGCTTGCAGGCTCCATGGACCTTGTGACCAGGTTGTGGCCAATGAATAATATGTAAGGAGCAGTGCAGAAAGGACCTGTAGGAAAGTGCTTAAAGAGAGATGATTCAGCTGGGAAGGACCCACTTTTTTTCTCTATGTATCTTCTTCTTTGGACCTAAAATGTGGACCTGGTGGCTAACTGCTTCACCATGAGATAACCTTGAGGATGGAAGTAATATACTAGGATGAAGCCAAGTACTGGGATGGCGGAGCTGAAGCCCTGGTGAAAGATAGGTCCCTAATGACTCTATGAAGTTGCCAAACCTATGCTAGAATGGTTACTTCCAAACTTCCTTTATGTGAAAGAGAAATACACATAAATTTGTTTACACCAAGTTTTTTATATAGAGTTGATACCAATTCTAACTGACACTGGAGGTGAAAGTGGAAAAAATGGAGAGCAGTAAAGAGACAACTGTAGTAGTCCATGTGAGAGATGGAACTGACGTGGACCAGGGTGAATGGTGGAAGTGGTGAGAGGTGGAAGATTCCAGATATATTTTGCAGGTAGTATTAAGAGCATATGCCCGTGCATTGTGTAGGGGAGTGGAGAGCAAGAACAAAGTCAAGGGTGACCTCTAGTTTTCTGGCATGAACAGGTGAGTGATAGTTGTCATTTCCTGAGATGGGGAAACCTGGGAAAGGAGAGCATTATGGGATAAATCAAGATTCTCTTTTGGACATAAAAGAGTAAGTTTATAATCCCCACTTGATATTCACATGGTGAACTTAAGAAGGCAGTTAGATAGGTAAGTCTGGGGATCATGGGAGACTTCTGGGCCCTAGGTATAAATTTTGGACATAAACGTCAGTATATAGAAAAGATGTAAAGTCATGAATGGGATCTTAAGGAGTCCAGATAGAAAAAGAGCCACCGATTGAGCCCTGGGGCATCCTAATTTTAGAGATGATGAAGAGGAGGAAGAGCCAGTCCAGGTCCTGAAAAGGAGAGGACAATGAAGTGGGTTAAGTCCAGAAGAATGCAGAGTCCCAGAGGGCAAGTGAAGAAAATGTCCCAAGGAGGGAGTGGTTAAATCCACAAATGCTGCTGAGGGGCCAAGATGAGCATGGAAAATAGATCACTGGATTTGGCAAGATGGCTTTATCTGGGAAGGGAAGCCCCCAGCAGACTTCCTTCCCCTTATGCCTCATTGACTAGAATGAAGTCATATACTCACCCCTAGGCCAATCATGATTAAATCCCTAGGCTGGGAGAGAACCACCTGTCCTGGGATCAATGGATCTCTGCCTTGGAAAAAATCAGGAATTGATTCACAGGGAAATGGGGGCAGGGAAATGGCTGTTCGTTGGGCAATAAACAATGTCTACCATCATACCTTTTATTTTTACATGAAAACTCCAAATCTCATCACAGCTGGAGCTGGTATTACATTTGGTACAAGAAGTAAAGTCATCTGGTGATTTCTGCTGTTGCCATTGGTCCTGTAACAAACCGATTGTCGGGCATTTATATACTATTAATTGCAAAATAATCACTCTCATCTTCAGGTTCAACACCTACATCTAAATAAAGATGCTACCAAGTGGAAAAGGAATCAAGTGCATTGATTTTGTTCCCCTCAGATAATAGAGCCACCTTCTTGTCAGCACTGGAAGAGTACAGAGTTCAGCCACATTCGTAAAATTTTAAGAGTTACCATTGCCCAAGTTTTGAGAAAAATTGATGCTAGAGATTACAAAAAAAAAAAAAAAAATGTGTCCAAGAGAATTCTCCATGTGAACCCTAAGAGGATGTGGGTCCCTCAGCTTCTGCCTCTCCGTTTTCTGGTTAAAAAAACCCTGTCTCTTGCCTTTATAAAGTTCCCTAAAGTTAAACATTCCATTGTCATCTGTCTGTAAGACTAAAGCTGGTTATGAGAACTAGCCTCTCTAACTTCCTCTAACTCCACTGCCATATATGGAAATTGTGCTTATAAAAGAGTGGGTGGTGCTGGGAGGTGAAGCGTGCTGCCTTATTCACAGAACTTGTGATCCTGTGGGACTAGGCCTGGCCTCATTCTCGTAATAACAATAACCTAAACTTATAATACCTCCACCTCAGGAATGCTATTTTGCCTTTCTTACAAAAATCTGGAGACACCAAAAGCTACTTGAGGAAAATCAATAAGGAAATACTGATGGAGTGTCCACTACTTGCTAGCCAAGCACCTTGCACAGTGAATAGCACCGAGTAGGCCCTCAATAAATGATTGTTCAATGAACATGAGATACTGTAATGCATAAAGAGGTGACTTACCCTCTAGGCTCTTATAATCTAGTCTGAAAGTCAATGGGTAAAAAACATCTGAAGGTAGAAAGTTAACCACCCATCTGTTAGTTTGTCGTACTGTGGTGGCTTACATGTTACTATAACGCTGGAAGCTATGCCACCAGTATCTCAAATGCCATTAGGGCTACCCACAGTGAACATGTTTCAGCAGACCTTCCAGGCTAAGATAGACAAGGAAGAAAGGCCTAGAGATCTACTTCCAAAAATCAGCCAGTGAAAACCCTATGGATCACAATAGAATATTGTCCAACATAGTGCTTGAAGATGAGCCCCCTAGGCTAGAAGACACTCAAAATACACAGTGACCACAACAGTGGACTTGAGCATACTAGCAATCATGAAGATAGCACAGGACTGGGCAACATTTTGTTCTTTTGTACATGGGGTCTGATTTCACAGCAACTAAGAACTACAGAACTACAGAGCTGACTCCACAGTAGCTAAGAACTACAACAAAGGTAGAAAGAGAATTTGGAGTGTCATTTCTATCAGCTGGAGACTAAAGAAGTAAGGAGATGTACTAGATGGCAACGAGTAAAGTGAAAATCAATAGATCAAATCCCAAAGTGAGAAGAGGTGTCAGGGATGCTCTGGTCCAATTCCCTCATTTTACAGTGAAGTTAGTGAGGTCAGCAGCGGCAAGGATGTAACAGAGGTCACACAGCCAGGTAATGACAGGGCCTACCCTGGTCCCCACATTGAACACCCTGCCACTCCCCACCTCACCACTTGGCCCTCTATACACCCTTCCAACACCAGGGCATGCTCCCTTTTGTTGAAGGACGATTTGTCAGGAGAACAGGTATAAAGGCTGCAAGAGATAGACCTCACCCCATGCCCTACTTTGTCTTCTCAGTTCATACTTAACATTCATCCACTTTTTTCTTTAAATTGTTATAAATATATATGTAAGAAAACATTTGCAGTTTCAATCTTTTTCACATGTTCAATTTAGTAACGCTAATTACATTCATTGTGTTGTGCAACCATCATCATTTCCCTCTTCCAAATTTTTCCATCACCCTTGACTTTCCATCACTATTGACTGGGTGTAGTTGCGAATGGATACCTTGAAATAATTCTCTCTTTAAGTGTGTAGCACACACGGTCGTTTACCTTGCCAACAAATCATTCACCATCACCCCCTTTCTCCTCTCTACTGGAACCTAGGTTTTGCTCAGGTATCAACATGTCAAATGCTTTACAAGGAGCCCGTAGTCCTCCACAACCTCTGGAGGTGAATAACTATTAGTCCAAGCCTGAGGCAAGTCTTTCTCAGTGATTGGTTTAGGAGTGGGCATGTTACCTAGTTCTAGCCAATAGGAGATAAAACGAGGTCTGCTGGAGGTCTGTCTTTGCCCTTTGTTAAAGTGGTAATGGAACAAGTAGTCCCATCTCTTCTGCATTTGGATGTTGTTGTATTAGGATGTGATGACTGGACCTGCATCTTGTGGCCGTGAAGGGAGTCACCAATAAACTGAGGCTAACCTAGTGGAAAGAAGTAAGAATTTGCATCTTTAATGAAGCTGGTGGGTCCCTGAATTGACCAAGCCGGAAACTTCTAATCTCTAACTTCCTGTTCCGTGAGGGAATAAATATCTCTATTGTACTAGCAACTTTCTACTGGGTTTACTGATAATTACAGCCGAAATCATCCTAATTGTGAAGTGAGAACCAATCTTGAGACTTTCCAAAAATCCTGAGAAAGTTTACTTTGATTTCTGAACACAATTACAGAGAGGGTTGTCTTTGGGGTGATGTTTCTGCAAATAGACTTTCCCATTCTCAAGCCCTCCCTCCACACGATGCCACCACATGTTATCTCTTAACACCTTCATCTCCCGAATGCCTCTTATTTTTAATGTACGATTTTGGCCTCAGCCAAGCCTTGTTTATACCATTAGGATTTAACATGCCTTAGGAGCCCTGGTGGTGCAGTGGTTAAGCACTTGGCTGCTAACGGAAAGTCTGGCAGATGGAACCCACCAGCTGCTCTGTGGGAGAAAGATGTGGCAGTCAGCTTCTGTAAATATTTACGGCCTTGGAAACCCTATGGGGCAGTTCTACTCTGTCCTAGCAGGTCGCTATGAGTTGGCATTGACTTCACAGCAATTTCTTTCTTTTTTTTCTTTTAATGACTATATTGGGTTTCTTCTGCTTCTTACCGCCTGTTTCAGAAGGCTAGGGATACTTTGAAAAAAAAAACATTTTAGACATTCAAAGACGAAACAAATTCTCAGTATCAGTCTGGTGAGTACTAATAGCTATTTCCCACCAGATAGATGAGATTTCGGAGTCTGGTAAGTCCATGATGTATACACTTGAAATTCATCAAATGTTCCCTTTGTTTCATCTGTTTGAATGGGGACACTAATGATATTCCTTCACTGTATATAGTCATTAAGAGTCCTTTGCTTACCTTAAGGGGGCTTGTAGAAGGTTTCAGCCAAACACAAAACCACTTATTAGGATAAATAGAGCTTTTAAAAGAATACTATACGCCCATGAATAAACTGGTTTCTGATTGGCTGGAGTTGCAATTTAGCGTTTATCAGTAATTAAGGGCAAGCCATCAAGCAAACTCGTTAGTTGACGCCAATTACAACTGGTAAACGAACTAATGAGTCCAAGAAAAAAAAAGTTATTTATTTCTAAACTTTTGAAGCATAATTGTTGTGTAAATCGGATAGCGCACAAATCTTTTCCATACGTTTAGGTTGGTAATTGAGAAATAAAATGGTTACCAAATGTACTCTTTGTCCAGTTTTGTTCTGCAGCCGATCTCTCTGGGGACTCTTTAAAGTGTAAGGAAAAGGTGATGTCAACAGCAATGTACTCTGGGCAAACGGAGCCAGGATTAATTAATAGAGATGAAAGGGAAACACTAGACCTTTCTTAACCATCGTCTTACAGTCCCCACAGTTAGATACTTGCTGCTCTGCAGATGACCGTACACAGTCCTGAGGATGAGGCCCAGAGCCCAGAGGCTGCCTCTTATTTAAAAACAAAATAAAACTGGAGAATGGCGAATGAGCCTTGTCTCCAACTCATTTCCAGCAATGTAGTCTTTCAAATGAGGAACTCTCAAGAGCTTTTCCCTTTGAAGTTTAATATGTGGGGCTTTACATCAATATAACATTTTAAATGTGTTAAACAAATTAGTCTCTGGTTACAAAAGTTTTGAGACATTTGCAAGTTGCTGTTTAACTAAATTTAATATGTGCCGGCAAAGTTGATCATGCAGTTGTTCATTTAGAAGAATGCACATTTGGAATGATTAATAAATAAACCAGCCTCCCATTGCTGCAACCTCTGTGTTTATTTGAAGGCAATCTACTTTAAAAAGACATTAATATTCTTAGAATTATTATTAGAATAATTGCTTTTACTCCTCTCAAAACACACATTTTTTTCTCATTTCCCTTCAGCATAGACAGCTTTTCAGTCAGCTATAAACTTCCCATTATTATTCTCCACCCCCCAAAAATGAAGAATAGGAATTATACACTTTTCACTAAGGAATAATTAATTTGTCTCAAGTATTAGAACAGAGAATTGCAGAGTGACTTTGAATGGTAGTCTCTGAGGAGTAGCATTGTTTGTTCTCTCCAGTCTTTAATGAGCTTTAGTAAATGGCCAGGAAAAATTACCTTCTTTCTGTAATACGAGAGAGGCGAAGAATGAAGGAAGCTATAGAATCCCTAAGAGAAAAGGGAACTCTTTCTCTCTCTGTCACACACACACACACACAGACACACACACACACACACCCTCATGCATACATACATACACACACACACACCTCCTTCACAACAACACTCAGATTGGTTAGGAGGATACAGTTCTCCTTTAGACTTATCTGAGGACAAGAGATCTGGTTACTAAGTGCATTAAAACAGAAGCATGTCCCTAATTTGTATTGATTATTGTTATCATTACCACTGTTGAATCTGCTGGGGAAACTTTTCCATCCTATAATTCCATGGGGCTGGATATTTGTTACATCCGCCATGTTAATTTTTTTTTTTTAATGACTAGAAGAGAATGAGAACTAGAGCTCTCACAGAAATTAGCTGTAAAGGAGCTGCCCCTCCCCCACAGGTCGCTGAACCTCATAAAAAGAGCCTCCAGATTTTAAAGGTCTGACCTAAAAAGAGACTCACCACAGACAAATGGCATTTACAAAGCGCCAGATCATTTTTCCCAGGTTGCCGTAGATGGCTGTGCTTGCATAAGGAGCTGCCTCACCTTGTCCTCAAGAAATGGAAACCCCTCCAGCCCTGAAGTACTTCAGGTGAAGAGAAGGTTTCATGCTCCTTTAAAAGGAGCCTGGAAGGTGGAGTCCTGGTGGCACAGTGGTTAAGAGCTCAGCTGCTAACCAAAAAGTCGAATTCACCAGTCACTCCTTAGAAATCCTGTGGGGCAGCTCTTCTTTGTCTTACAGGGTTATTATGAGCCAGAACTGACTCAAGGGCAACGAGTTTGGTTTGGTTTTTGGTTGGAAGATGGACTGCTCAAGATACTCCCAAGCTGAAGAAAGGTGTGCTCTTTCTTCCATCCCCTCAACTTTGGGCTGTGGTATAAAGGGACCAAGAGATAGCACCCCTTTCCTTGCCTGGATTCTGAACCGATTGAGAAGACAAAGGAACAGGCAGGTGGAGGTCCAAATATCACGTTCATACTGATGAAGTGGCTTTCATCTGAAGGCAAGTGAGCTTTAAAATACCAAAAGGCAGAATGAGACTGACTTCACAACATGGTCATCATAGCAATTCAGCCAAAAGCATAGCAGGGAGCTCAGGAGAACTGTGTTATGGGGTGACTTGCTTCCTAAAGGAAGGGAGAGGAAGGAGCAGCATGTCTCAACTGTCGTCTCTCTTCTGAGGCATCTGGCACCCCCTTGCCCAGCATCCTAGAGGTGCCCACTATGGGGCTCTGTCCAGCTCTGTCCTTGCCTGCATTCCCTGAATTGTGCTCGTCTTCCTTTCCTCATCAATACTTATTGGCCTTAAGCTTTATTCTAGCAGAATCCTAACTGTCACCTTGGCAAGTGTTATAAACTGGTTCCCACTAAAATTGGAATGACCGAGAGAAGCTTAATATATCACGTGCCGTCAGTAAGTGTTTTGGAGTCAAATAGACCTATGTGAATTTCAGTTGCACCTCTCACTAGTTTTGCACCTTTTGGGCAATTCCCTTAATGTCTCTGAATCTCAGGGTCCTAATCTATAAAATGGAGCTAATACCGCTTACCTTGAGAGCAACGGTTGTTCAGTGGTAGAATTCTCACCTTCCATGTGGAAGGAGACCTGGTTCAATCCTGGTCAATGGACCTCGTGTACAGCCACCATCCATCTGTAATTGGAAGCTTGTATGTTGCTGTGATACTGACCAGGTTTCAGCAGAGCTTCCAGACTAAGACATACTAGGAAGAAAGTCCTGGTGATCTACTGCTGAAAATCAATGAAAACCCTACAAACATTGTGCATGGAGTCATCATGAGTTGGGTTCCAACTTGATGGCAGCTCACCACCACTACCACCTACCTTAAGGGCCATTGTTGGCGAGGACTTCACAGGTCAAAGTGTCAGCACGATACCTAACACCCCGCAAATGTTCATGTCCTTTCAAGGGATATTTAGATGGAAGTGGATGATAGTAACAACAATAGTTTATATTTATATAATGCTTAGATGATTTAAAATGCTTTAATATAAACGTTAACATAGAAGCTATGAGGATTGCAGAATTCTCATAATACCTTTTGTAAAATAGCAATCATCTGTGTTTTGCAGGTGAGGAAACTGAAGTTCAGAGAATATAAGTGATTTGTCCAAGGTGATTTCGCTGGGAACTGAGAGAATCCGGATGTGAACATGAGTTCTTTGCCTCCAAACTCTATTATCTTTCTGTTCATCCATTATTATAGTAGATTTTCCAACACTAAAAGACTAGAGACCCATCTCTCCCTCCCCCCCAAAAAAAGTTGCTGTCAGCCAGCTCCGACTCATGGTGACCCCCTGCACGTCAGAGTAGAACTGTGCTCCATGGGGTTTTCAGTGGCTGATTTTTCAGAAGCAGATCACAGGTCCTTCTTCCAAGGCACCTCTGGGTGGATTTGAACTGCCAACCTTTTAGTTAGCAGTCAAGTACTTAACTGTTTGCACCTCCCAGGGACTTCAGAGGGACTTGAGATCAAACCTGTTGCCACTGAGTTGCTTCCGACTCACAGCAACTCTATAGGACGGAGTAGAACTGCCCCACGGGGTTTACAAGGAGCGGCTGGTGGATTCGACCTTTTGGTTTGCAGCTGAGCTCTTAACCACTGCATCACCAGGGCTCCAGAGACTTGGGGCAGTATCCCTTAAATCAGAAGAGATGAACTAGCAACCTAGGGGTTTAATCCAGCCACTATATATGCTTTGTTTAGATGATACAGTTTCTTAAAAAATTGAACTTTTTGCTAACATTTAAAAATCAGGATATTACTTGTAAATATTTGAATTTACAGTTTCTCTTAAATACCAAGAGGTCTGGAAGCCCTGGGCCTAGGTGCCCACATGGCTCCACCACCTACTAGTTTTCTGACCTTAGAAAATTTCCTCTCTGCCCCTCCTCATGTGTAAAACGGGAATAGTGACAGTACCTACCCTAGAGGGTGGTTCAGAATAAAGTGAGATAAAATTTTCAAAACATTTAGAACGGTCCCTGGCCCCATAGGTAAGCCTCCATCAACTTTAGGTGTTATTTTTATTCTACATATTACTCTCTGCTAGCAAAATGGAGGCGGGGATTTTGCTGGAGACCTGCAAACTGTTCTTATATTAGAAGAAATACAAGATGGAAGTGTTATTTTAGTCTGACACGCAAAGCCTAAGTTGGTTCTTATGCAGAAAGTACAGCTTAACCCAGCATTAATGTCTGAACTGTTCCAGCTGAGGTTCTGAAGAAAAGATTTGTCATGTCTTGCATTTATGATATTCAAAGTAAACAAGAGAAAAACCTAACTCTCGAGCTGGCATTTTGTACGGCTTTGCTAGGACAGAAGACAGTACAGTGAGTGAGGGAGGAAGGGAAAGAGGAAAAAAGAGGGAGGGAGGGGAAAGAAGGAAGAACTTCATGGTTTTGCTTAAGCTAAAAAATGAAGGGGAGGGGAAGAAAAGAAGAAGGACAGGGAGGGGGGAAAAGGAAGGGGAGGGGAGGGGAGGGCAGGGGAGAAGAGGAGTGGGGAGAAGAGAGGAGAGGGGAGGAGAGGAGAGGAGGAGAAAGGAGAAGAAAGGTAAAGAATAGGGGAGAAGGTTGTTCTGAATATCAAGGAAGGTGACTTATCCATGTTGCCAGCAAACTTAAGATACATTAGTACCCTCTGGTAGCAACATGCATTTTGCTTTGTTTTGTTTTCAAAAACTTCAAAGTTTCTCCAGGCTTCATCCTCAATTAGAACAAATGTCAGTAACATGCTTGAAGAAAATTTGTTTAGAAATATGTGTATGGTTGAAAATTGCACATTACACATGCCCCATGCATGATTTTCCACTAAATTTTTAACGATGAGCGGAGGTACATGGTTCCAGATAGGCGAGTGAATTTGAATGTATATATCTGGTGCTTTGCACGTTGACATAAACACAGCTGCTTTTATACATTTGAGAACATTTGTGTTTATTTGAATGTGTGATGGGGAGGTCATCAAAATGAACACACTCGTTGTGTTTATTTGAATCTCACATCGCTCATAAGAATACATGCCTTGTTTGAACACGCAGTCAAACACCAGCTTCTCTAAAAGGCAAATCAAACCCCAAAAAGGCGATTTAGTGCAAAACCCCATTAATGCTGCATTAGAGTTGAAATTCCATTCACATGAAAGCCAGGGAATTGAAAGATTTTCAACAGCAATTTTATTCCTACCAGTTTGAGAAAAGTAGAACATTTTCTTTCCATTGCTTTATCATAAAAAAAAAAAAAATTTTTTTTTTCTTATCATAGTGTATATAATTTATATTTAGTAATAGAAAACAAAATGAAACCCTAGCAAAGGAACGAAAAATTTTTGCAGGGTACTGACGAACCATGGAGAAAATATTGAAGTGGTCAGGGGTTTCATTTTTACTTGGATTCATAATCAATGCCCATGGAAGCAGCAGTCAGGAAATCAAACAACATATTGCATTGGGAAAAATCTGCTGCAAAAGATCTCTCTAAAGTGTTAGAAAGCATAGATGTCACTTTGAGAACTAAGGTGCGCCTGACCCAAACCATGGTATTTTCAGTTGCCTCATATGCGTGCAACAGCTGAACAAAGATTAAGGAAGACTGAAAAAGAATTGATGCCTTTGAATTTGGTGTTGGCGTAGAATATTGAGTAAACTACAGACTGCCAGAAAAACGAACAATTCTGTTTTGGAAGAAGTACAGCTAGAATGCTCTTTAGAAGTGAGAACGGCAAGACTTCATCTCACATACTTTGGACATGTTATCAGAAGGGACCAGTCTCTGGAGAAGGACATCATGCTTGATAATGTAGAAGGTCAGGGAAAAAGAGGAAGACTCTCAGTGAGATGGATTGACCCAGTGGCTGCAACAATGGGCTCAAACGTAGCAATGACTGTGGGGATGGCGCAGGACCAGACAATGTTTTCGTCTGTTGTATGTAGGGTCGCTATGAGTTGGAACCGACTTGACAGCACCTAACAACAAAGAACCATACATTATTATACTATCAGTAGCAGAAAGAGCACATAAACTTTGTTGATTTGTATTTAAGGATGCTGCTGAGGGTATCAGTGAAGTTAAGGTCCTCTACCAGCAGGACTTGGGTTTGAGGATTTGGGTGATGGCTATGGTGTTGGGAATGGTTTAAACACATGCTGTAGTCTCATGTCTGCCAGCACGAGGATGTTCTAATGCTGTAAACAACAGAAAGGCAGAGTGGCTTCCAGCTACAGATTGTGGTCAGTAAGTAGGGGCACTTAGTGGAAGTATGCTTGTTTTAATCCTTAACCAAAGCTACTGCAAAATACAGCAGTACATGATATACTATCTTTTGCTCATTTCTAGAGGAAGAATAACCTTAAAATTTAACCCTGACAGTTCGAAGCAATGCAGCCTGCTACGTACCTGCCCCTTACTCAACTGTTGCTCTAGTTAAAACTGAAGCCCCTCTCCGTTACACTAGGGCAGCCTTTTGAATCCTTCATGTCTCGTATGCTGCAGTTTGCAAAGAGTGTTTAGGTTGTCATAAACTGAGGCGTCTGTCATTAGAATCTTCAGTATTAGATTCACATACTTTGTTGCCTACGGTTTTCTTTAGGGGAAAAAAAAAATGAAAAGCAAATGAATAAATCAACTTCACTGCTGTCGTGTCGATTCCAACTCATAGCAACCCTATAGAACAAAGTAGAACTGCCCCATAGGGTTTCTTTCCAAGGCTGTAAATCTTTACCGAGGCAGACCACTACAGCTCCCGTGGAGCAGCTGGTGGGTTCGAACTGCCAACCTTCTCGTTAGCAGCCGAGCGCTCTAACCACTGTACCACCAGGGCTCCTTTAAATAAATAAATAGAAAGGAGGAGAGGGGAACCCAGAACAGCAAGATGAGGTTCCTCTGGAAATTAAATAGCAGATGCAGGCGATTAACAACAACAAGAAAAAGTGTGTGTTTCTGTCTGGTTTATGAGAGTTGACAAGATTACAGCCGATGGAGGTTTGGCTGAAGACTAGGAATTTTATTGCACGGTATTAATTAAAGCCGGAGGGAGTGGGATACCAGGAGCAGGAGGTGAGCCTGTGTTTCCACAGAGCCGCAGAACACTAGGGTTTGGCCACTAGGCAAGGCTTCAAATATGTGAAAAACTTTCAAAATAGAAAGCATAAAAAAAGCTTTACAGGCCCACGTTGTTGTCATAACGGAACATGCTTAGAATAACATAATGTCTCCACTGGTCCCCCATTAGGACAATTAGAAAATTCAAAACTGCTTAAGTTCTTAAATTAGATAAGATCAGATTGATTGAGACCAGAAACAACATATATTCCTCTTTTCCATTCTCACTGACTGCAGACATACATGCCTTTTTTCCTCTACCAGAACGCACATTTTGTCTACCTAAAACACTGTAATGAATTTCAGTTAGTTTTAACACTTTAAAAAATGTTCCATAAATGACAAAGGGAAAAGCTGGTTTTAAATCAAGCAATGTTCTGAGTTTTATGTGGAAAAGAAGCAAGACTATCTCAAACCTCCCCATGATAAGGCCCCAAATACACAAAGGGATCAAACTCCATATAGACAAAGGGATTTTTTCCCTGACTTTGGAGTGCTATCTTGTTACACTAATGTCTCTTGACAGCTATCATAAGGTCCTTCATTTACAATCTCCAGAACTAAGGAAGCTAGACTCTGCCATTTTTAACCTCAGTGTCTCCCAATCAGAAGCATGCAAGTTTGTCTCTCAGGAAGAGACAAGGAGGAAGGAGAGAAAATACGGCCAATTTAAGTGAAAGGAGAAGTTACAAAACAGTGTGTGTGATATGATCTCATTTTCATTTTTAAAAATGTAGTGTTTGCATATATATGTATACGTTTATGTGTGTATACATACATATAGAAAAACCAGTTGCCATAAACACACAAGTATTATATATATGTTATGTACAATTTTTATATATATGTGTATATATGCATATACATACATATGCATATACATATATATACATACATATATACATACATATATACATACATATATACATACATATATACATACATATATACATACATATATACATACATATATACATATATATATATCTTGGAAACCCATGGGGCAGGTCTATGGTGTCCTACAGGGAGGGTCGCTATGAGTTGGAATTGACTTGACAGCAACAGTTTGATTTTAGTTTTTATATATACATAAACTACGAAAAATCAAACCCACTGCTGTTGAGTCAATTCGGACTCATGGTGACCCTACAGGACAGCATAGAACTGCCCCATAGGGTTTCCAAGAAGTGGCTGGTGGATTCGAATTGCCTACCTTTTGGTTAGCTGCTGGGCTCTTAACCACTGTGCAACCAGGGCTCCAACATGACATATATAAAAAACCAAAACCAAACTCAAGTAGATTCCAACTCACAGTGACCCTATAGGACAGAGTAAAACTGCCCCATAGGGTTTCTGAGGCAATAAATCTTTATGGAAGCATACTGCCACATCTTTCTCCTGAGGAGCTGCTGGTGGGTTTGAACGGCTGACCTTTCACTTAGCAGCCAGGGCTTTAACCACTGTGATACCGGGGCTCCATATGTATATGTGAATGAAAGCGGGTCCTTCTTTTCCGTTAACTACCTTTGGTACTTTTCTATAGTAATATATAAATTACATTTATAATATGAAGAAATATTTTTAAAAAAATATTTCAAATGTGGAAATTTTCAACATTAGTGACATGATGCCATTCAGTTTCACCTCTGAAAATAATTCATTCAAGTATACAGCTTACTACTCCTAAAGGTTCTTGAATAGCATAAAGAAGAAAACTCTTTGAGATTAGACTGTAATTCCTATCTTACAGCTAGGGTCAGGGAGACTCCCAGGGTGACCCCCTCAGTATCTCTCCATAGTAAATGAAGGAGGCCAAGTGTGAACTGAGTCCTCCGTGTGCAGATACCACACCCTTCCTTCATTTAAAGGAACATCTAAATACCATTCTACCATTCGTCAAAGTTTAACTCATCTTTCCAGTAGCCCAGCAAGGTAGGAATTACTTATCAGCCTCTGTGTTAAAGATGAGGAAACAAAAGCTCTGACAGAGAATGATTTGACTGTGATCTTATGACTGAATGTGGCCAAGCTGGGCCTTACCAGAGTTCTAGAGTAAGAGCCGGGCCTAGAGCTCATCACCGTCTCTCTGGTGGGTTCAGAGACTCCATGTGAGATGCCTTCAGTTTTTCAAGGACATTCACTGATTGGAGGGTCCGGATGCTATGTGGTTAAACACTCCTTCCTCCACCCCCACCCCCACCCCCACCTTTATGCTCTGTAGCCGGAATGCCTGGATTCTAGTGCTGATTCCACCATTTAGTAGCTGAGAGAACTCAGGCAAGTTTTAAACTTTCTCTGTCTTTGTTTCTGCATCTGTAAAATGGGGATAATAACAGCTGTACCTTAAGTGTTGTTGTGAGGATTAAATGGGTTAATATAAATTAAAAACTTAAAACAGCTCCTGGCCCCTGGTAAGTATTATGTAACTATTGTAATGTTAACATAAGAGGCCAATCTGTGCTACCATAAATAAAAGGAATTGAAAAATAAATAAAAATAAAACCAAGTTATCAAATTATTGCTATAAATGGTGGTCAGTTGACAGTTTTGAGGATGAGGACTACCCTTTGTTTAAAAGGGAGATTAATAAAATTGTTTAAAAGGGAGATTAATAAAATTATTTAAAAGGTATTCAAGACACATAGCATCAATTGAGACACTCTCCTTTGGTGCTATGTGTCTTGAACATCTTTTTTGAAAGGGAATTTTAAATGAAATAATTTTCTCACTAAATGAAGCCAATATACCTGAGCCCTGGTGGCATAGCGGTTAAGAGCTGGGCTGCTAACCAAAGGTCAGCAGTTTGAATCCATCATCTGCTCCTGTGGGTCGGAAAGTGTTGCTATGAGTCGGAATCAACTAGATGGCAACGGGTTTGGTACACCTTAATACCTGTGTCCATGAACCACCCAAAATCACCTTAAATTTGCTATCCCATCCTTAGGACATGCTGATAAACTGTTCCTTGCTAATATGGAAACTGGGTTTATGGGCAGGAGCACTAAATTTATTAGTCAGATTATGGGATACTGGATCTCATTCTTCCAGTTTCAAGGGGTTGAAAAAAATCAGGACTTGGTTATAATTTTGCTGTCTTCACTAGTGTGGCAAGGGAGCAACCACCTCTCTCTCTGTCGCTCTTTCTCCCTCAATCTCCTTAAATGCTCTCTCCAACAGGGCTGCAAAGCACGAGGCTAATGGCCAGCACAATGTGAGCCAACTCTCTGCTACACACCAAGAACAAACTTGTTCCATCTTGTAAGTTCCCTTGTTATTGTCTTGTGTAGTGGGTCAAACTTTTTGAGAATTATGACAGTAAGCTCAAAAACAGGAGTCAGAGTCCTTAGACAGATTAGAGGGGTCAGCCTTCTGTGTTGTCCAACCCAACATTCCAGATTTTTCTGTGATGGGGTTGGAGGCAAAAACCCTAGCCAGTAATGAAGTATAACTCCCCTTTCCACTCTCTCATTCCCTATCTCTTCTAAGGATAGGTGGTTAGCCAGGAAAGCTTTCAGGATGCCTGTGTCTCCAAATATAAACCATATAATACCACCCCAGAAACCCTGGTGGCGTAGTGGTTAAGTGCTATGGCTGCTAACCGAAACGTCAGCAGTTCGAATCTGCCAGACTCTCCTTGGAAACTCTATGGGGCAGTTCTACTCTGCCCTATAGGGTCGCTATGAGTCAGAATCAACTCGACGGCAGCGGGTTTGGTTTTTTAATACCACCCCTACTTTCATCCCAACTTTAAGTAGTAATCTACTGGCATTTTCAGAGGACCCCCAGAGGCACTGTGCAGCCCAGAGAATCATCTCTAATGATGGCAACATCATCCCAGATGGCAGGCTGCTGTAGGAAGTACTTGGTACAGGTGGCAGGCCATGATTCTGTGACAGAGCTTCATTCCAGTGTGTGAGCCTGCAGTGAGAATTTGGAGCGAGTCTTCCTGAGGAGGAATTCATGGTGGATTTTTAAATGCTTTTTCTACTTACTCTGTGACTCATGTGGGAAGAAAATCAAAGTAAGACAGACCACAGTCTAGAAGAAAAACTCTGGGCCTAGGCATGTGCTTGGCCAGTAGCTGCCAGCACTAGAGTGGCCTCTTTGAAACTCTTTTGACAGGAATGAGAAACAAATTCAGTTCTTTAAAAAAAAAAATTCACAGGGTGTTTTTATTTTTATTCAAAATTAAAACAGCTTTATTGAGTTTCATAGGAATGATATATATTCTTCCAGTGTAGACTGTGTATTATGTCAATAAAAATATTGTTACTGTATTTGGCAGGCACATGTAGGTATATTTGAGAACTATGTGTCTCTCTCTATTTAAAACATTTTCATGGTTTCCCATTGCTCTTAGGGTGAAGACCAGAATCCATGTTCTTGACTTTCTGTCCAGCCTCATCTCTATCCTGCCCTTTGCCCCTGTGCTACTGCCAGAGCTGAAGACGGGCTTAGTTTGTTCCATTCAAAGCAACATCTAGTGACAGCCTGCCTCTGCATTTCCTGTTCTGCCCTGAGCCAGGTCCTCCGTCATGGCCTCCTCTCCCAAGGCTGAACATGCCCTTGCTTGGGCTGGGTAGGAGGAGCAGTACTACAGCTTGAAGCAGCCTAGTTGTTGTCAGTTTTCTGGAAGAATCTGCAGCCAGGGCAATACTGCATTCAGAGGGCTCTTCTACCAGGCTTGCAGCAGTGATTCTAGATAGCGCCCTCTTCATATCTTCAGATCTCTTTGCTATATCTGAGCTGAAGTTAGATCCTGTCATTAGAAAGGCAGGAAGGCTGAAGCTGCTCAAGGGGTGGCTTTTCACCATTCCAGGGACTTAGATGGCTGCTTATGCCCAACCTTGTCCATCTGCCTGTCCTTGTTAACTTCTAGGTCAACAAAAAGGCAAAGGCAAGAGCTGCCACCTTACATGTTTCCTATATTTTCACTAGGAACCTCTCTCAGAGATGGGCAAACAAAGCACTTCAAACCTTCGATCTTGAGAAATGGAACACAGTCAGTGTTCCCTGTTGTTGCTATTGTTAGTCGCCGTTGAGTTGGCTCCAACTCATGTGATCCCATGTATAACAGAACAAAACGGTGCTCGGTGCTGTGCCATCTTCATAACTGTTGGTATGTTTGAGTCCATTGTTGCAGTTATTGTGTAGTACCTCCCAACCTCGGGGCTCATCTTCCAGCACTGCATTGAACAATATTCTGTTGTGATCCATAGGGTTTTTATTGGCTAATTTTTGGAAGTAGAACACCACGCCTTTCTTCCTAGTCTATCTTAATCTAGAAGCTCCAATGAAACCTGTGCACCATGGGTGACGCTGCTGGTATCTGAAATACCAGTCATAGCTTCCAGCATCATAGCATCATGCAAGCCACCACAGTACAGCGAACTGACAGAAGGGTGGTGTGTCCCAGTTTACCCTATTTTATAAAATGCTACTTGGGCTACCTGCCCAATGTCTGGCTCCTCCAACCTTTTATGATCTGACTGGAGGGCTCAGGCACCATGAGAAACTACATCTCTGAAAGTCTGAAAATCTAATTCGTGCTACAGTTGTTAAATGATGGTAACTTGTAACCACTGAATTGGAACTCATTAACAGGGCAGCATTAAGGAGTTGCTGCTGCATTTGAAATTCATTTCTAGGGGGAGTCTGAGCACCTTCAGAGACTTTCACAAGAGGTCATTGAAGTTACCACCTTTAGAAAACAAAGGATTCTATACACCACCTCAAGGTCCCTGCCTGCTTTCTTTTAGGTATTTAACAGAGGATTATAGAAGCTCCAATAACTCAATTAATTAAGAGTAAAATGAATATGGTGACTTCATATTTCTTTGGTCAGGGAAAATTTTTAACATTCTCATAACCTTTTCATTCTCTCTTCTCTCCATGAATGCTAATAGAAAAATCCTTTTAAAAATGGTATTTTTGTTAGCAGGGGCTATGCCGACAGCTCCACAGTATCTTCCCACAGATCACTGCTCACATCATTCAGATGTTGAAAATTTTAAATGAAATCAATACTGGCCTATTCACATCAACAGCACTATCCCTGGCAATGTAAAAATACAGAGAGAAATTGCAACCCAAGCGACTTACCCGGCGCTTTTCTCATTAAAGGTCGTCAATTAAATTATTTCTACAATATTGTATCTGTCCACAGAATGTTACGCAATATTCATGCACATTACTTCAGCTACGCAAAATCCCTGTAAAATAAATGAGGGCGGGCAGGAGAACTTAAAAGACCTAGTAAAATAGAAAGGCATTTACAATAAGTCCAGTCACTTGGCTGCCAAAACTGCCCCCAAGATGATGCTTTTATTATCACTTAAGAAACAGCAACGTCTTCATTCTTGCAGCTCCAAATTATTTCATACTCAAGGAAGGAACCTTTCCAGAAACAATGATTGTAACAGTTCATGGCCATGTCCTGAGGAACATTGGACTCCAAGCTTGAGAATCAAATCCACTTCTTTTGCAATGGACCAGGTAGATGGGGCTTGCCTTTGTGGACGCTGGACCTGTTACTCGTTTCCTGGACGCGGTAACAGCAGCCAGATTGAGGCCCTGGGAGCCCATTACCAGCCAAGTCCTCTGGTCCTCATTGATGACACCCCAGGAGGTTCTGCAGTTCCAACTGCCCCCAGTGCGAAGCAGAAGCAGTGAACAGACTGTTCTGAGGCTCGGCCCTGGAGTCAGTGATCCAGCCAAGATGCATCACTGTGGGAGGATAAACTGATTGAATCAATAATTTCAATCCCTGATAGGAAACAGGGAGGACAGAAAAGGATGGGGAAGGGAACATCTGTAAGCCCAGAGCAGGCAGGCTGGAACTAAGCCTAGCCTGGGAGGAGAAAAAGGAAAATGCCACTATAAGGAGATGAGGGTCACAAAACAGAAAAATGGAAACCCTGGTGGCGTATTGGAAACCCTGGTGGTGTAGTGGTTAAGTGCTATAGCTGCTAACCAAAAGGTTGGCAGTTTAAATCCACCAGGCACTCCTTGGAAACTATATGGGGCAGTTCTACTCTGTCCTGTAGGGTCCCTGTGAGTCGAAATCCATTCAATGACAATGGGATTTTGTTTGTTTGTTTTTTAAGACAGCCAATCTGCAAGCAACCTGCAGTCTGAGAAGTGCTTCCTCCTTTTACGGAGCACAGAATTTCAGTCTTTTGATCTTAGGATGGTGATTTCTATGGGCTCCAAAATGCCCAGCCTTCCTCACAATGCCCACTGTTCCATGTGCCTCCACCTACAGTGCACTGGCCGGGAGCCAAGAGGCCCAACTCTGGGATTTCCTCAGCTCTTTGACCCTGGTCTGGCCACATGATCTTTTTACTCCTCTGTCCTTTTCTTTCAACGGAGGGCTGAATTAGCTTCAGGGTTCTGCAGGCCAGAGTCATAGTCTGCCTGCTCCTGGTGGCTTGCCCTCCCTGGGTCTCGGACTTCCTGCAGCAGGGGCCGTGCCCCTTAATAAGACTGACTGTCTTTTGTTGCATGCTTGTCAGGGAAGATTTTATTTAGTCTTCCTAAAAAAACCAAACTCATTGCTGTCAAGTCGATTCCAACTCATAGCGACCCTATAAGACAGAGTAGAACTGCCCTATAGGGTTTCCAAGGAGTGGCTGGTGGATTTGAACTGCCAACGTTTTGGTTAGCAGCCAAACACTTAACCACTATGCCACTAGTCCTCCTAGGACCCTCAGAAGGCATTAGTACTCATCTCCCCGTTATGTGGAGAACCCTATGTATCATAACAGTCCGATCTGCAGCTGAGCATGGGGAAAGCACAGGACCAGGCAGCGTTTTGTACATGGGGCTGTCATGAGTTGGGAACTGACTTGAAAGTAGCTAACAACAAAAAACAGCAACCTAGATGAAGAAAGTGAGGTACAGGGGAGTTAAGTAACTATCCTGGGTCACCAAGCTTGTTCCTAGTAGAGCAAGGAGTAAAATCTGGGTCTGCATGGCCCAAAGCTTTTAACAGCCAGGTTATGCTGCCTGTCTACCCCTATATGCCCCTTAATGGAAGAAACATGGGGATTAAGTTTCTTCTCTTGCAGGTGGCCTCTAAACACAAGCCTGAAGCCCAGCAGGGGCCTCACCTAAATTTCCTCTATGCACAATCAGAGAGCTGAGGGCTCCCAGAACATCTCTCCCCAGTCATCTTCTCTTTCATTCCCTCACACCTCCCCTAGGCCTTCAGCTTCATGCTGATCATCCAGGGCCCTTCCTCTTTGCTGACACAGTCTTTTCCTCACATACCACCCCACACCTACAACTCCACTCCGAAGGCACCAGTACCATGTTGCAGTCCTTTTGGGCCTTGCTTTCTGCTATGAAGCCATCAGACAAGCCATGCCACGGAGCACAGAAAAAATGTACAGAGCCTTTGATAGTGTATCCCATGCTTCCATTCAATTTAGAACAGTTCTGGAAGACAATGCTCAGAATCCAAAATTGTGAGTCAGAATTTCTGGGCCTCAGGGAAGGTCATTTGAAGGAAACGAGAAAAAAGCAGGTCTCGTACACCTGCCACCATCCCAATCAAAGACAGGGCTACTTCTGTCACACATGGCACCTATATGCGCCCAACCCAGGAACTTCTCAGGGCATGCTGCAGCGATTGAAACACACTGGGAAAGCAGGGCTTCAAACTAGTTCATTCTGCTTTGAACTCCTGCTGAGAATTTGCATTTCTGCCTCAGATATACTGAATCAGAATCTACAGTTTAACAAGATCCCCTGGTGATTCTTATGTATAATAAATTTTGAGAGCCACTGGTCTACTAGTGATTCTCAGAATTGATCCCTAACCAGTGGTATTAGCATCACCTGGGAACTTGTTAGAAATGCAAATTCTCAGCAGGGATTCAAAAATGACCGATTGGAAATCCTGTGAGAAAAATCCTCCATCAGGACAGCTGTTGGTGGTTTGAGCATGAAGGGTAGAGAGTAGGAACAGATGAAGCAGGAGTTTGGGTGGCTCTGTCTCTGTACTGCCTGAGTGGGAGTGGCCCCAGCCTCCTGAGAGATCCACTTGGAACATGCAGCGCATAGTCAATGGGGCCCACGGTTCTGCTTCATTGTTTTCAACTCAATTCACCAAAAATTTTTAAAAATCTTGGTGTGTAAGGTCCCAATCTTGCATCTGGAGACAGAGAGATGAATAGGACACTGTCTCTGACCCTAAGAACCTCAAAATCTAGTGAAAGAGACAGAAACACACATACGTAACCATGATACAAAGCAGGAGCTGATTAGTGCTAAATAGAGATATACATGGAGAGCCATGGGGGTGCTGAGACCTGCATGCTTATTCTGTCTGAAGAGTTCTGGAAAGAATTTGCAGAAGAGACCTGAACTGGCTTTGAAGAAGAAGAAATGAAGAAGCCTTGCCCCTTTTTGAATACTTAATACATACTCAGCTTTTGACATGCATCACCCCGGAAGATCATGAGAGCACCATGAAGAGAATTATCCTCACTTTACACATGAGGAAACTGAGCCACAGAGAGTGCAAGCAGATTGGCTGAGAAACAGCACAGACAAGAGTCAAACCCAAGCCTGTCTTCCTCCAGAGCCTGGGGAACCTACACAGGCCAGGAGAACAAAGGCCTGGCAGTTAGAAAGTGCATAGTGGGTTTGGAGAAGAAAAGAGGAGAAAGTTTACTGTGGCTGATGTTCCCAGGGTAGGGGTGGGATAAAAGCATAGACTCTACAGACAACTGCTTGGGCTTATGTCCTGGTTCTACCACTCCCCAAATGTAGAACTTCAAGCAAGTTGCTTAGCTTTTGTATGCCTTGGTTTCGTCAACCATAATCAACCCCCAGTTGCTGTCAAGTTGATTCCAACTCATGGAAACCCCACGTGTGTCGGAGTAGAACTGTCCTCCACAGGGTTTTTAATGGCTGATTTTTCAGAAGTGGATCTCCAGTGCTTTCCTCCAAGGTGCCTCTGGGTAGACTCGAACTGCCAACCTTTCAGTTAGTAGCTGAGCACTTAACCATTTGTACCACCCAGGGATTCCTTCCTCATCTATAAAAACAAGGGGTCTAATGAATTGCACCCATCTCATAAGGTTGGTGGGAGCATGCATGAACTTGCACACATATTGTCATAGGACAGTGACAGGCACATGGTAAATACTGTATGTGTTTGCTGTTATTATTATTAAAAGAAGCAGTGTGGAGAGCACATTTTGGAGCCTGATGGCCTAGTTCAAACCCTGGCTCAGCCACAGTAGCCATGTGACCTTGAGCAAGTTATGTCACATTTCTGTGCCTCAGTTTCCACATCTATAAATTAGGAACAACAGCGGCTATCTCACATGGTTGTTGTGGTAAGGCCTCAGTGAGATACTATTTGCAAAAACAAGAAGTCTGGCTCCACGTATCCAGTTATTTCCTAAATCATATTCTTATTTCTATTCTGTTGCCTTGTGGGTTATAGGCTAAAAAGTTTCTTTGCAACAGTTGTGCCACTAAGTCTCCTCATGGGAAATCCAATAAAAAGTTCAGCAAAAGAACTGTAAATTCTTAATTGTTAGGGATTAATAAGGCTTTATTATGGTAAATTTACCTCACACATGATTTAATAGGTCAAAACTACACTTTGTAATTAAAAACCTAAGAAATCATGCACGCTGAGGCTTATAACACACAAATTTTAGTCTGAAACAGCTAACTCAGGAAGCCATAAAAGACAAAGCAGTGTGTATAAATCACGGCTTGGGAAGAGGCGAGCTTTTAGGAGGCAGGTAGCTCTGCTGGGGGATTTGTACCAGGCCCCTCTCTACAAGTTCTCAACCTTTTGACACTTGACCTGTTCAACGAGCCCCATTTTACAGATAATGGATCTGAGGCAGAAAAAAAACAAACAAAATGTTGACACTCAATTTTCAGTCTGGTGCCCAGACTCCTGCTTTCCCACAGTCACTTGAGCAAAGCCTTCAACATGGATGCTAGACCTTACGTGCCTTCATTTGGACCCACAGATTTGGCAGTAATTGGTACCTGAGCTATGGATCCTTTTTGCTTAAGTGGTGAAGTTCTAGAATGTTCTCAAGGTAAAATCAAAAACCAAACCCGTTGCCGTTGAGTGGGTTCTGACTCACGGTGACCCTATAGGACAGAGTAGAACTGCCCTATAGGGTTTCCAAAGCTGTATGTAATCTTTAAGGAAGCAGACTTACCAAGGCTTTCTCCTGTGGAGGGAACCACCAACAAAATTTTGGTTCGCAGCTGAACGGTTAACCACTGTGCCACCAACCGAAAAACAAACCAAAACCATTGCTGTTGAGTTGATTCTGACTCAAAGCGAACTTATAGGACAGAGTAGAACTCCCCCACAGGGTTCCCAAGGAGAGGCTGGTGGATTCAAGCTGCTGACCTTTTGGTTAGCAGCTAAGCTCTTAACCACTTTGCCATTGTACCACCAGCCCTCCTTGTTCTCAAGGTAAAAGAGAGTGTATTTCAATCAGAAGACAGCATTGCATAGTAGCTAGGTAGACAGACACCTGGGGTGAAAGCTGCTTACTAGCTGTGGGGCCTTAGGCAAATCCTGCCAGCTCTCTGAGCTGGTATGTAAAAGTTTCTTTTGTAAAATGAAAATAATAATAGTTCCTACCTCTTCAGCGTGTTATGAGGAGTAGAGAACACTGTAAAACCTTTAGAACTGTGTCTGGCACAGAGTAAGCGTTCAATATTTATTAATATTATTACTACTTTATTTAGGCTGAAGGGCTGGGACCAATGGGATGGAAAAGGAAAACCCACACCACTCTTTGTTTTATGCTAAATCATAGAGATATTTTTCTTTTCTGAAACAGAGTAACGCCTTTCTGAGTTAGAAGACAAAGAAAACCATAATTTTAAAATTCAGCAAGTTATCTAATAAGTTTTGGTCGTTGGCGTGAAGGCTGAAATTTCACTTAGTATTTATCTGACATTTCAAAGGTGAGTAAATTGAAAAAGTTTGTTTCAAAATTATTTTTGGAAAGAAAAACAAAGCAGAGGGCTAATTGATTTGAAAGCTTTGGTTGTGAAATACCTACAAGCTGAACTGCTAGTTGCTTTAGTTTTAAATGACATTTAAAAGCATATACATATGTGTACGTGTGTATGTTTTTTAACAACACACACATACACACACACACACACACACAAGGTTTGATGTCATAGAGTTTAAATTTCTTTGTTCATACAAAATGCCAGCATGTGAACGAAGAGAAAACCCTCTCAGGCTGTAATTGCCCATGGGGTCAGGGACAGGAAGACCTTGTACAGTCCCCCTTGATTTCAGCCCTGGGAACAGCCATCTCTGGTGGTAGGGGGGTAAATAAGTCTCCATTTGTTTTACAAGGCTTCCAGCTGGGGTGTCATCAAGTGTGACTCACTGGAGCAATTCTGTCTCCCCCTTTCTCTCCCCCATTACTCCTGGTCCCCCGAGGACGAGGTTGAGACCCATCCAGCTCACAGTGGCATTTCATTCACCGACCTCAACCTCTGAGCTGGGTTCCTGCCCACGGGAGGGCAATTGTCCTAATGCCTTAGTGTCCCCTTGTCCTTGGAAAGTTGTCTATGTGTGTCCTCACCTGCTGCTGTAGTCCCTGGACTGTGAGGAGCAGGACGCCCAGTTCCTCGTTAGGGAGACAGCTCTCCTCTGTGTTGCCAGCAGCACACGTTGTAACAATTAGAACTTCCATTCCAAGAGAAACAGATATTTTTTACCTCTGGGGCATTCTGCAAGTGGTTTCATGAGACTGGCCAAATGGGCTGCAAGCACGGTCCCAGTTTTGGGGCCTACCACCCAGGAGTTAATGAAATCAGATTAATTAATAAGCCAGGAGACTCAGAAAGCTAAAATTTATGAGTGGGGAAAAAAAAGAGTTTACGGACAAATGTGGCTTCCTGCAGCAGTGTCCTTGTTGTTGTTAGGTGCCATCTAGTCAGTTCCGGCTCATAGTGACCCTATGTACAACAGAACAAAGCATTGTCCAGTCCTGTATGGTCCCTACAACTGTTACTATATTTGAGCCCATTGTTGCAGTCACTGTGTCAATCCATCTCATTGAGGGTCCTCTGCTTTTTCACTAGCCCTCTACTTTACCAAGCATGATAACCTTCTCCAGGGACTGGTCCCTCCTGATAACATATCCAAAGTACTTAAGACAAAGTCTTGCCCTCCTCCCTTCTAAGCACCGTTATGGCTGTACTTCTTCCAAGTCAGATTTGTTTCTTCTTCTTGCAGCCCATGCTATATTCAGTATTCTTCGCCAACACCATAATTGGAAGCCATCAATTCTTCTTAAAAAAAAAGTCTTCCTTATTCATTGTCCAGCTTTTGCATACATATGAGGGGATTGAAAATATCATGGCTTGGGTCAGGCACACCTTAGTCCTCAAGGTAACATATTTGCTTTTTAACACTTTAAAAAGGTCTTTTGCAGCAGATTTGCCCAATGCAATGCGTCCTTGCTATTAAATAGCAGTGTCCTTGCTATTAAATAAATGATTATCTCATCCATGTTTCTTCATGAAGGGTGGGAAATGTTTTCAATAAAAAGGTGAGAAGGGAGTCGTTTTCATTAGAACCATTCCATGAGGAGGTCTGTGTGTGCTGAATGATTCTATTTAAAATTCAGGCGTGAGTACCACACAGGTGTCTCTTCCAGAGCTGACAGGCAGTCTCCCATCCACTCCCACCACTGCCCATCAACACATACCCCTCCTGGCCTTCAACATTCACTTGGGTTCGAAGTGGAATCTGGCTACTCTTTGGCCTCGCAGCAATTATGTTGGTCAAGGCCTGTGTTCTTGACAAAGAAAACATTCCTCCGACTCAACCTGAGTAATCCTTAATGAGTCCTTGTATCTTGTGATAAATTTCATAATTATTCAGCCCCTACCACTAACACCGAAATTCATCAGTCAAAGCAAATTAGCCGAGATTCATTAGAATAAGACATCTAGTAGGCACATGTACTTTATTAGCCTCTTACACCAATAGTTTTAATTAGGTACATATTTCACAGCTCTTGAGCTACTCTACTGAAGGGCTGCCTTTATCTCTTTTATTTACAGTAACAAGCTATCAAAAAAAAAAAAAACCACCATAATTAAACTTGGATATAAAAAAAAAAACTTGTTTTATTAATGGCAGCCTATTCTAGCCTTGGATTTCTGGAACCTGCACTAGGCAGATATTTTTATTAACTAAATAAATACCATTCAATTAAACTGAAAAGACAAGACGATGAGCGTGAAGGGGCGATGAGCTGATGAGCTCCAGTTGGAAGCGAGATGCCCTTCTTCCTCGCTGACGGTTTCCTCTATCTCACCTTCAGCAGGGGAAAAAAACATCTCTTCATCAGATATTTTAGTGATGAGAAAAGTGATTAAAATCCAGAACATTTTTAAATTATTAATAAGGAATTTAAATGATGTTATAAAAAAAGGGAAATACAGGAGAAAATGTTACACATTCATGGAATTTTTGATCATGCATAATAAACAGTTGAAAATACTTATAATACTACCCAAATTAAAGAGGCAAGAAGCCATGCCACTTGGTGTTTTATGTGGGGAATGGTGTCAATAAATGACAAATGGCGCCATCTGCTGGTCAATGAATTAAACAATTCAGAGCCCAGTTGTCCAAGCAGTTGACTGGCAAAAAAAAAAAAAAAGTCTGATATAACCCTGTGCTTAACTGATATCGTTAGACAAGGTGTAACTGTATACTAAAGGCAAAGTCTGAGCTTCACTATAAAAACCTAATTGCATTCCAAGGCTCCAGGTCCAGGCAGCACAGTGTTTGGGGAGAGAGAACTAGCCTTTCTGGTCTCTTAAGAATCAACACAGGCAGAGATCTCTTTGAGGTGTATACAGAAGGATCACAGTCAGATTCTAAAAAAGTAACAGGGCATGACAGAAAAAAGAAAATAAAAAAAAGCCACTGCCAAGTGCACACTCAGTTGAGGGACGATATTACCTGATGCCTTCGAACCCTGAGTTCCTGAATTACTAACACTGCAGAGTACCACAGAGTTCTAGAAAGCTATCATGTACTTTCTCTTGCAGACACTGTGACACCATCTCCATCATCCCCAAGTTCTTCTCCGAATGTGCCTTTCTTCTCTTCTGCTCCCACCTTGTTTTCACTTGTTTGTGTCTCTGGTGCCAAAAAAACCCTGTACCCATTGCCATCAAGTCAATTACAAATTCCGGCTCCTAGTGACCCTTTAAGACAGAGTAGAACTGCCCCATAGGGTTTCCAAGTAGTGGTTGGTGGATTTGAACTGCCAACCTTTTGGTTAGCAGCCATAGCTCTCATGAATATGAAAGCTCTCGCTCTTCAGACTTCCCAGGGGCTAATGTGAAACCAATGAAAAAACATCATTTTATTATAAATGATGATCTGTACTGATTGACTGAACCAGTTTACACAAATCTTTGAACAAAAACATACGTGCAATACCTTTGAATAACATATTTTAAAATGGAAACCCTCAAAAAGAGAGAAATTCTATCCATAATCCCAACTTCTGCCTAGTGTCTCCCTCTCTGTAAGTTTTACAAACTTCACAGGCCACCAATACTAGCAAATTGAAAGTCTACATTTCCAGACAGGACAGTTGCTGTAACCTTTATCCTTGGCCACATTTTGGAGTAAAATTTGAAACTAGATCATTTTTAAGATTCTTATATTGTTTTTATAATATTGCTCATAAGTAACAAATAGCAGAAGAAATAATTTACATTTTTATAGGATATCATTTAGAAGTTATTGCAAATAAAAATTTTATTAACAAAACTTGAGTAAATTTGCATTGTTTCTGCCCTTCCTGTGAGGTAGGACCCAGGAAGGCTGCCCCAATGAGACTCCAGTTACAGGCTTCCAAATTAAATGTGGGTTACCCACACAGTGTAGAGTGTGTGTGTGTTAATGAGTTTCCCAAGCTCATCTTTGTGGCTTAAATCTCTTAGAGGCCTGTGAAAATAGGACACAGCCAGGAAAAAGCTCCCTGCTAGAGAAGATCATCTACCCCTGAAATCCTCCTTATTGTGGGCAATTGGTCGATTTTAGCTCCACAATTTCCCAGCTAGGGTTCCGACTCCCTGAATGGCCTTCTGCCCTGGATAAGGGTCATGCTGATGACCCACTGGTGGCATGCTGTTTTGCCTTCTGGTCTGTTTGCTTTTCTATACTGGCCTCTTTGGAGTCACCACTCATTGACAGCCCTGGAGACTCTGAAAAGGCAGTGCCTCTGTCTTGAATCAACAAGATCCTGATATCCTTCTGTCTCGTCCTCATGCGCCTCACTGCTTGCTGACCCCTCACACTACTCTTACTATTAACTCTTACAGGAGCAAGGGGGTCAACTTAAGATCCAGCCCCTGTCCAGGCATTTCTGGTGGCCCTGACTAGTCTTAGACTGGAAGAAAGAGAGAGAAGCAGGACCGGTGGATGGCCCTGCCGTGGGGGGAAGGGGAGAGAGGAAAGGAGGCTGAAATGCATTGAACACCTGCTATGTGCCGGGCACCGGATTCATCAACATCTCATTGAAGCTTCACAACAATCCTGTATGAACAGGATATTAGTCTTCATTTTATAGATTTCTATACTGAGGCTCAAAGAGGCTGGGAAACTTGCCCAACATCACGCCAGCCTATGGGACAGATGTGGAATCTGAGTTCAGAGCCCTCTGTTTTCATGGTACCACTACCTCTCCAAGGCAAGGCTCAGTAGCAAGAACTGCTTCAGAGGCCCAGGAGACACCCCCTTCCCTCTAGCCTTACCTGACTGGCCCCTCTGGCAGCACTGAACCCTTCTTCCTTGTCACATTCTCTGTGTTAGAGTCCATGATGCCATGGGTGCCCTTCTATCGCTCTGACTGTTCCCTCTCTATCTCTTAGGTAAACTCCTCTACCCTCAAATGGCCTCGAACATCAGTGTCCCTGGAGTTCCAGCCTCTGTTTCTGCTCCTCTCACCCTACCTTTCACCCTGAGTCACCTAATCTACTCCCATGGATCGAGAGCCAGGCAGCACCTCCCAGACTTCCAGCTCTAGCTCTGACCTTTCACCTAATCTTGTAGTCCACTTAATAAATACCTGCTAAGCCTCTCTGGTTGGGTGTCCCACAGTCACCTCAGACTCAAAATACATGCAGAATAGTTTATCTTTGTACCAAACTACACCTCCCTACATATTGCTTTTCTCAGTCAATGGCCTCACCATCCCCAATCCCGAAGGCCAGAAAACTGGGGCCATCCTGCTACTTCTTGAGCCCCTAACTCAATCAGTCGTACAGTTCAGATCATCTTACCTCATAAATGTGCAGTGGATCCCACACCCTCTCTCCATCCCTGCTGACCCTGTCCCACTTCTTACTATAGCCATGTTTCTGTTTGTCTATGGAAATAGCTTCCTAACTGGCATCTCTGCCTCCAGGTTTGTCTCCTCAAATCTTCCCTTCACATAATCATCAAAGAGAGCTTTCTAAAATGTAAATTTCCCTGTATCAATCTGGTATAGAGTCAAGCCTCTCCTGATTGCTAGTGTCAATAAACAATTCCAAACTGACTTATGCAAAATAGAGAATTTATTGGTTACTGTAACTTGGAACATGGACCCAGGTGCTCAGAAAATGAAGACAGGAATCCATCTGTCTTCACCTCTCGGCTCTGCTGTCCTCTGGGTTGATGTTGTTTCATCCTCAGGAAGGCTCTCCTTGAGGTGATAAGATGGCTACCAGCAGCTCCAGGTGTATACTCCAGCAGCTTAGCAAACCCAGCAGAGAGAACCTCTTCCAAGAGTTGCAGGAAAATCCTGGATTGATTCTGATATGATCCATCTTGGGTCGCATGTTAACCTCTGAGCCAATCATTGTGGCCTGGGGATGAAGTATTGTTAGTCAGGTATGCATCACGTGTGCATTACCCCGTACTTTAACTGATCCACATAAACCAAGAGGGCAGAAGCAGGATTCTCTGAAGGAAACCAAAGGTCGTTACCAGAAAGGGGAGAAATGGATTCTGGGCATCCATTAACCTCCCTTTAAAACCTTTCATCAGCTCCCCATACCTTTCTGAATAAAGTTTGAGCCAAACATGATATGCAAGGACCTTTGTAACCCCAACCCTACCCACTTCTCCAACTTTTGCTGCCCTCCTTACTTTACCATTTGTGTTCTAAAAGAGCACTGCCCAATAGAACTTTCTATAATGATGTAATCGGTCTGTATCTTCATTGTTCAATCCAGTGGCCAATAGCCATGTGTGGCCACTGGGCCCTTGAAATGTGGCCAGTGTGACAAAGAAACTGAATTTTAAATTTTAATTTATTTTAGATTTGACTAGCCACATGTGGCTCGTGGTTGCCATATTGGACAGCACAGTTGTAAATCATAATTACTTGTTCTCTACCCGCATCAGGTTATTTTATAACTTTGTGCTTTCATTCGTTCTCTTCTTTTATCTTGGATGCCCTTCTCTCCCCTTCTCATTCTCAAACTCTCAGCTAAACACAAAGGCCACCAGGAAAGAAAGAGTGGGAAGGACTCCCGGACACCTGGTATCACAGTAACTCCTCCCATTCTGTTATTCTTTCATACATTCATTTGTACAACTTTTTACCAGACAATGGAGAAGCAAAGATATATCTGATTCTTTTTCTTATGAAGTTAATAATCAATACCTCTTATCACAACCCTAATTACCTCTATTTTATCCATCACCCTGTTACTATGCTCCAAACTTCTTTCTGAGTTACTTGCATATAACTTCTCCCCTAGTTCCTAAATCATGTATTTCACATAAGCCCTTTTCATTCATCCAACCACTATCTGCTTCCTCGGCTTCCCCAACATACAGCTAGGAGAAGACTCCATGAACAAATAAGACAATAGCAATATCCACAACGAATTTCACAACGTCTCGGTTTTTCCATCTTAACCCCATATTGGGGGCTACCAGCATACTTTCCTGTTCCAGAAAATCTTTTCTCCTCTTTCTTCATAAACATAGTTAAAGACCCTCTCGATTTAAATTACTTAACAGAACAATCTGCACCATATGAAAAAATATTCCAGGTGCCCTCACAGTTTTCCACGAGGTGTAACTTACCTTATATTTATGACTCAAGAACTAGTCTTAGTGAGATTCCCAAAACAGAGGAGTCAGGGTCCCAAACAGCTAGCAAACAACACCCTATTGTCCCTGGTTGTATCCTTCCTAGAATTAAATGTAATAACAATAGTGTAACCAAATCCCCCTTCTCTAGAAAACTAACTAAAAGATTCTGGTATGTTCACTTTTTAAAAACCAAGTTCAGTCCCTGGAGCTATCCCTCACACATAGATGCACACTTCCAAGAATACACACCCACCATGCATACCGTGTTAGTTAGCATTAGGTTCTTCTGGTAGTAGCAGAAAACCCAAAACTATGAGGTTGAAACAAGAATTTTTTTTTTTTCCCTATCTCAGGTAAAATACATATAGGCATGTCAGTCTAGAATTTCCACGGTGCTCCATGGTGTCAGGGGCCAAGGCTCTTATCTTATTGAACAAGTGTGTGTGGCCTCCGTCCCAAAAGTCATCTTCTTGGTCAAGACAGTACTCCAGCTCTCACCTTAACGCCACATTTCAGCAAGAATTAAAAAAGTTGTATATATATATACACACACACACGACATATATGTGTATATATCACTCCTGCTCATAGTCCGTTGGCTAGAACTTAATCACCTAGTCACATCTAGCTGCAAAAGACTTTGGGAAATGTAGTCGTATTCATGACAGCAGTATGTCCAGCTAAAAACTGGGGATATTACTGTAAAAAGAAAGGGGGCAACAAAATAGTTTTGAATTATAATTGGATTTTATACTAAGTCTTATAAACCAGCACATAAAATATCCGTGAGTATATACTGATATAAATAAATGACTGAATAAATAAATAAATGGAAGAGAATAGACAAACCTCCTTTGCAGAAGAATTCCAAATTATTTAGCATAACGGTTAAGCGTTTGACTGCTAACTGAAAATTAGAACCCACCCATGGGCTTTGTGGGAGAAAGACCTGGCAAACTCCTCCGCTGTGGGGCAGTTCTACTCTGTCACGTGGGTTTGCTATGAGTTGAAAATCCACTCGACAGCACCTAAAAACAACTGCCCCTAAGGAAGTAGAGCAGAACTCCCCACTCCTTAAGTGTGGGCTGCACATGGCGACTTTCTTCCAAGGAGTGCAGTATGGAAAGGGAGAGGGGGTCAAACAAAAAAAAAGAGGAACTTTACAGGGGAGAAACCTGACAAACACTACCTTAAGCCAGGTAATCAAGGTTAACATCAACAGTGATAAATCATTGAGAGTTGATAGAGTGCCCTTGTTATGATGTGATGACAATGGCACTTCAACTCTGAGATCTTCCTCCCCAAAACGCACAATCCCAGTCTAATCATGAGAAAAACATCAGACAAGTCCCTGCTGAGGGGCATCCTACCAAATACCTGACCAGCACCCCTCAAAACTGTCAGGGTCATCAAAAACAAGTCAAAGAAATGTCACAATCAAGAGGAGTCTAAGGAGATATGACTAATAAATGTAATGTATTCTGGATGTGGTCCTAGAACAAAACAAGCAAAAAGGGGCTTAAGGAAAAACTGAGGAAATCTGAATAATGTATGGACTCAGTTAATAATAATGTACCAATATTGGCTCATTAATTGTGACAAAGGTGCGGTATTAATATGAGAGGTTTATGATAGTAAAAACTGGGTGTGGGATATATGAGAACTCTCTGTACTATCTTTGAAGTAATTCTATAAGCCTAAAATTGTTCTAAAATTTAAAGTTTATTTTTAAAAACAGAAGACGAGACTAGATATTGCAGGACAGTTGGCAGTCTTTCTCTCCCCCATCCTTCTCAGGAGTCATCTTTTCTCCTTGTGCCCCAAAATCCCAGAGATGTTCATGCTAGAGAGGACCTCTGAGGCCCCTTAATTTATCCCCCACAATGAAGAAAAGAAATCTTATAGAAGCCCAGCAGTCATTCCACCAGCTCATGGAGGAGCTAGAACCAGAAGTGAGATCGATCCACACGGGACCAAGTGTTCTCTCCACTCTTCTGCAATGCCCTTCTCTCCTCCAAATTATTGGCTGCCTGGCGAAAGAGCGAGAGACCTCTAACAGAGGAAAGAGCTCAGCATTAACGGCCCCTTTAACAACGGTGAGTCACTCCATCTCAGCAATAGTTAAAATTAAATAATTAAAATAATAATAAAAAATTAAAAATAGTTAAAGCACTTTTAAAATGGAGATAGTGCTCACTGCCCTGCTTATCTTAACAGGACTGTTGTGAAGAGCAAAACCAATATAAATGCATGGCTTTTGTATGTTGTAATATGCCTACAGGGGCCTTTTGACATACTGACATTTTTTGAAACAACCCAACTGAGATGACCCAAATGACACATTTGTTTATTGAACGTATAACCAGAATTATCTGCAAGGGTGTCACTAGGGTTGATCCATCACCCAGTGTAGCAACTCAAGGTGTCAAACTCCCTCATGCTAATTACCACAATACTGTAGCTAAAACACCAGAAAATTCGACAAAATCAGAGACTATAAAAATTCTGGCAGCAATATTTAAGGTGCATGCGAATAAAAACCATGTGATTCGGAGCATCACTGTAACTGGGTAATAATGACAGCTCTGACCAGAGTGCATTAAACCAAGCCCAGTGCCGTCGACTCGATTCCGACTCATAGCGACCCTATAGGACAGAGTAGAACTGCCCCATAGAGTTTCCAAGAAGCGCCTGGCAGATTCGAACTGCCAGCCCTTTGGTTAGCAGCTGTAGCACTTAACCACTATGCCACCAGGGTTTCGTTAGAAGGTTCAAAAAGTAAATTAGCATAGAGTTTCAGCCTTGAAAGTATATTGATACGTGTAAGTTGGGCTTATAAAAAACATTTTTGTTGTTATAACTAGCTACCGGGATATTTTTATTAAAAAATAATGTTTCTGCTGAAACACTGCACAAAAATTTTATAGACAGTCATTTTGGTGTCATGCCCTCTGACAGTGTCACCCGGTGCATCTGCACCTCCCCCCCACCCCCATAGTTACGCCACTGATTATCTTTTAAACTGGAATACAAAATCTGGTTCCGACAATTTTATTTCTTCTAATGAATTGTTGGAGGCCCTTTGTAAGCAAGACGTCCCAGTGTTTCTGTCTCATACAACCCTGCTCCCTGACCAATGGTCCAGGAACCCTGGATTTCCACGCAGCCGTCCTGCTTGCACATCCAGTCAGGAAAAGTACGGAAGCCTGCTCAGTCTGCTACTCCGCAGCTTCCCATAGCAATGCAGTATTACAATTGAGAGTTAGTCATGCGCAACCTGGCATATCATGCTGATTTCCTAGGGGCAACACCGCCTCACAGGTCCAGATCTCTGCACTGGCCTGCCAGGGCCCTCCAAGGGAGGACACTCCTATTTCTGCAGTGCTGAAAGCAGCCAAGAATATCCTACATCTGTGCTCCCACCATGCAGTCCCTGTCCCCAGCTGTTTGCAGTCTCATGCACTCTTTAGCCTCAGAGGCACTGAGCTGGTCCTGCTTCCAGTGTCCACTGCCTCAACAGTCCAGAACCATCATCTTCATCCTTCCCCAGGCTCCAGCTTAGGAGTTCAGTGGCTTTGTTTTTTCTCTTAAGCCTCAACACCCAAAGTATTCTATTCCTTTTTCTAGATGTTGGGGCTACTCACCCACTCTCCCCTATAATAAGCTGATTTCAGTACTTTTAGGGCATCTTAGTGAGGACATTGGTGGTTCAGCAGTATAATTCTTGCCTTCAATGAAGGAGACCCAGATTCAGTTCCCAGACAATGAAACTCAAGTGAAGCCACCACCCGTCAGTGGAGGCTTACATGTTGCTGTGATGCCGAACAGGTTTCAGTGGCACTTCCAGACGAAGGTAGACTGGGAAGAAAGGCCTGGTGACCTCTTTTCAGAAATCAGCCAGTGAAAACCCCATGTATCACAACGACCAGATCCACAACCTACACAGAGATGGTACAGGACTGGACAGCATTTATTTCTGTTGTACGTAGCATGGGGTCACCTTGAGTCTGGGCCAACTCAACGGCAACTGACAACATCAACAGGGTAACTTACACCCACTCTTTGGGACGAAACAGCCTTTAGTGACTCAAAGACATTTTAGCAGTCTACGAAAGACTCCCAGGAGATTATAACCCTTCCCTTTGAGGGAGGTGGGGCTACTATCAGTGATTACAAGGGGAGCTCCTAGCATCGGTGATTGAACACATGAACTCCTCAGGGAAGAAAAGAGAAAGGAAAAAAAACTTGATTATAATATCTGGCAAGGTCTTTTGCTGTAAACAAACACGGAAAACGATTGAGTGCTTACAATGCCCCAGGCATTGTACTAGGCATTGGGAATCAAGAAAGAGATCAGACACTGTAACCTCAAGAAGGTTAAAGCCTAGGAGAGAAAACAGACAAACAGGTGATTACAGTATAGCTCCTAAGTATTATAAGTGAACTACTAGGGAAATTATGCTAACACAAAAAAGAGTACCCAATCAGTCTTGCAGAAAAGTCACCCACAACTAGTCCAGGTCAGCAAGGATCTTGTTATGGAGATGGCACACCTGGGCGTAGATAATGATCAGCTTGAGCGCTTGGCTTCAGGTAGAGACACAGAAAGAGAAATAAACTTGATATGAAATCAGATAAGAGACAGAAAAAAGGAAAGACTCTTGCATCAGTCTAGATTCTCTTGGTTGAAAATGACAGAAACTTGAATCAAACTAGCTTAAGACAAAAAGGGAATCAGAAAGATGCTGGATTATAATCATGAATAAGGGCAGGGACCCAGGAACAAACCCAAATGGGCTTACACATCACTATCACTTTCTGTCATTCCTTTCTGAGGTGGGCTTCCTTCTCTTCCACAGGCTGGCTCCTGCATGTGATGAGGAGCTTGGCTCAGAAGGCTTCTGAGTCCAGCACTCAGGGGCTGCCACCACCAGAGAGAGGTGGACAATCTTCCCTTGGTTTTAGTTTGGAAAACCCCAGAGAAAGATTCTGATTGGCCTGGTTTGGGTCAGTGTCCACCCCAATAAACCATAAACCATAGCAGGTTGGGGGAAGAGATGGGGTCATACTGCCCAGAAAAATCAATGGAGACCCTTATGACTTGGTGCCAGTCCCAGAGAAGGGGGAGCTATGAGCCAAGAACCACTCTAACTGAAATCTTCTACTGATTCAATGCTCAGAATCCTTGGGATTAGAAGGTGATATTGGACTAAGAAATTGCACCTCAGTTTTTGTCGTTTCATAGTTTAAATCCTGAATGTGCTTTGAAATATCAGTTCAAATAGCCTAGATCTGGGTAACCACAAGCATACCAGTTACCAGTCACCACTGAATCAATTCTGACTCTTGGTGACCCCATGTGTGTCAGAGTGGAACTATGCTCCATAGGGTTTTCAACAGCTGATCTTCTGGAAGTAGGTTATCGAGCATTTCTTCTGAGGTGCCTCTAACCTTTCAATTAGCAGCCAAGAGTGTTAACTGTCTGCACCAATCATAAGCATAACCAAAAAACCCATTGCCATCAAGTCGATTCTGACTCATAGCAACCTTAGAGGATAGAATAGAACTTCCCCATGGAGTTTCCAAGGCTATAGTATTTATGGAAGCAGAGTGCCACATCTTTCTTCTAAGGAGCAGCTGGTAGGTTTGAATGGCTGACCTTGTAGTTAGCAGCTGAGTGTTTAACCACTGCACCATCGGGGCTCTTCCAAGCATACAGTAAATAGTAATAAATTTCTAAGTATTTTCTAGACATCAGAAAGTTAGCTGGAGTAAATAAATATATGGCTTACATATATCTAGTATTTTGCTAAGCACTTAGGGAATAGGGTGGGGATAGGAATTCAAAAAAATAAGGTTTGATACCTGCCCTCAAGGAGCTTACCCACTATTTGAGTTACCTTGGACTGAAAGTAGATCTTGGTGATCATTCAGTCCACAGAGATTTTGGAATAATCCCTGGGAGGCTACCAAAGAGCTGGGTAGGGGTGTTGGAGTGGGGATGGGTCATGACAAGAGGCTGAGCAGGCAGGGCTCTAAACTCCCAGTCTCTTTCCAAAGTGTCTCCTGCTTCATTTGTTCTTTATATTGTCATTCCATGTACAATCATGTTTGTAAAAAGGTTTTTACTCCTTTAAAAATGCTTGAACACTACAGATATAGTCCAAGTCCCTCATTTTGCCCCTGGAGATCTGATGCTCAGGAGGTTTCCTTAGTCCGTGCATTGACTCCTCACAACCATGCTAAGATCTGGTTGGTTAAGGCAGATGTGGGCTAGAGTACCCTCCTCCTCACCCATGGACAACTGGTCTGCCACCAACCCTCATTTCACTTGCATGAAGCAGCCAGATAAAAACATATCTAAGAGATTTCACATAGAAATTCAGAGAACAGTGATTAGTCTCTGGTTCAAAAAGAGCGTATTGAGTAGTATCCCATGTGGAAGGTGGGAGAGGCGGAGGAGAGGAACAGAGGAAGGGAGTGGAGCATGCATGAGGACAGGCACCAAGCACTGTGCTAGATGCTGGATGTCTGCAGATGACCAGGAGCATGAAAGAAGAAAGGAGAAGAAAAGGAATGATACAAACACAAAGGAGTAGAGAAAAGAAGGGATGAGTGATGTGGAGGCCAGACCAGCCAAGAAGTCCAAAGAACAGCATTTAAGATACCTCAGTTTCTTCCCTTGTCTTGTTGTCACAGTTCTGAAATTCTGAAGTCAACGTCTCAGTCATCTAGTGCTGCTATAACAGAAATACCACAAGTGGATGGTATTAACAAACAGAAATTTATTCTGTCACAGTTTAGGAGGTTAGAAATCTGAAATCAGGGCACCAGCTCTAGGGGAAGGCTTTCTCTCTCTGTCAGCTCTCTCTGGGAGAAGGTCCTTGTCATCAGTCTTCCCCTGGCACAGGGATTCCAGGTCCAAAGGACACTCTCCACTCCTGGCTCTTCTTGCTTGATGATAATGACATCCTTCTCCTCTTCACTCTATTCTCTTCTATATCTCAAAAGAAATGGACTCAAGATACAACCTAACCCTGTAGATTGAGTCCCACCTCATTAATATAACTGCCACTAACCCTACCTGACATCATAGAGGTTAGGATTTATAACACATAAGACACTCACATTAGACAACAAAATGGTGGACAACCACACAATACTGGGAATCATGGCCTATCCAAGCTGACACATATTTTGGGGGACACAATTTAATCCACAACAGTGATTCAACTTTTCCGCAGGAATTCATAACCAGATGCTTTAAAATAAGCTACTTTAACAGCAATCTAACCCAAACCTATGGCCACTGAGGCGATTCCAACTTACGGTAACCCTATAGGACAAAGTAGAACTGCTCCCATAATGTTTCCAAGGCTGTCAATCTTTACGGAAGCAGACTGCCACATCTTTCTCCTGTGTAGTGGCTGGTGGGTTCAAACAGCCAGACATTTGGTTGGCAGCTGAGCACTTTAACCACTGCACCACCAGGTTTCCTCTAGCAGTAATAGCAAATGTTTGTTAACAGCTACTTTGTGCTCAGCACTGTGCTTAGGGCCAGATGGAACGTGGGCATCCCGAGAAGACTCAAAATTTGGTGTTCTTATAAGCCTGCAGCCTATTGATCAACAGTTATTTGCTAAGCCTGGGGATAAACTGATTTTCTACTAATATAATTCATATATATCTTCCTTGATGTTCACAAGAGGAATATTTCATGCCCTGAAACATTTTAACTTAATTAGAACTGCCTTCCATTTCACTTATTTTACTCTCATAACCGCATAGTACCCTTTTCAAAGTATAGAGGTAACTTACATGGATAGAGTTGCAAAATTTCATTCGAATTTTGCTTAAAAATCTAATCTCTCTGACTTTTATGTTGACAAAATGTTTCCCACGTTTTTGTTCTTGTTTTCTCTTCAGTTTTCACCTATGATTCTCTAAATCAGACAACTGCTTGGGAAACCTGTTATCAGAATTCTAATTTAGATAGTAACATAATTCCCCACAATACAGCCATAGGCCAGGTGTTATCTAGTTCCAGGTTTTTGGCTGGCTACAACTGCTGCTCACAGGGTGTGTGGAGGCCTGGCCTTTGCCACACCATACAACCCAGCTTGCTTTTGCACACTGTAAACTATGCCACAGATGCAGAGCAACACCGGTCAGTAGTGATTTCTTCTTCCTTCTCGAGGGAGCTGTCTATGTCAGGGCAGGAACACATGATCAATTCCATCTTGCTGGATATATCAGGATCATGTGTAGAAACCTGAGTTACCGGTGCCACATTTGTCATTTATTCCAGGAGTGTTTGGCATTCTTTCTTCACTGACCCCCAAGCAGCTGCCCTACTGGCTTTGGCTGCACTAACTGTTCACACGTTAGCACATGTGAAGACGTACTCCTTACATCAATGCTAAGAAAATAGGTAGCATTATACCCCCACTTTACAGTTGAAGAAAGTGAGTCTTAGATTAAGTAACTTGCCTAAGGGCAAACTAAATGGAAAGCAATGGAGCCAGGATTTGAATCAGAATGACTGGAGATTGGAGTCCACTAAGAGGTACCTCAGAAGAAAGCCCTGGTGACCTACGTCCAAAAAGCCAGCCATCGAAAACGCTATGGCGCACAGTTCTACTCTGACACACCTGGAATCACCATGAGTCGGAATCGACTTAATGACAACTGGTGACTGGTATGTAACTCCAAAGGTTAACACTACTCTATACTGATTCACCAAGAAAAGGTAAGCACACTTTCACTTACATTCTTATCTTAGAGCGTCTGCCGAAATGGCTACTTCTGACTTCACACCTACAAAATCAGGAGCACTGACTTCGGGAAGCAGTGTGTCGTAGCGTGAAGTGCACTGGACTAGAATCCTTTCCGCTGAGCCACTTTTTGGTTCTTCATAGCACCTGGCACATAGTAGGTGCTCAGTTAACACTTGGAGAATTGAGAAGCCCATGTCACTTATGTATATTTGATTATAGCTTTCTCCTGGGTACTCTTTAAACTAAAGACCCTGCAGCTTATAAGAGCAGCTCAAGTGTTGTAAAACGCTCCAGTGTAGCATCACACACTACCACCATTTACTGGTAATCCATTAAATATACTTTACAAGGTAGACATCTGAGGGGAAGTAAGTAAGGTAAGAGGTTGACAGAAAGGTTTTGCTCAAAGTAGCCTCTGCTCCTAACTGCTCTTTTGTTCAACTGTCTTCTAAATTTGTCCCAGAAAAATCTCAAGGGAAATGAAATTAAACTGTTTCCCAGATTTACTTTTCAGAATTTGTCCCGGGCTAGCCTTCAACACTGCAAACGCCCTCTCTGTGGTCACAAGGGAGGACTGCATTTAATTCTTGGACCAATTATGAAGTTTTGGGGCCAGACAAGCTGAACGATCACAAGAAAAACACAGAGATGGGTGGTTTGTATTAATTACTACCCGCCATGCTGGATCGTCTGGAGACATACACGTCTTTCGTTGGCCCTCTGTTTGTCCTCACCCTTCCCTGCTATTGGAAATAATGTCTATTTGGTGCCTCTGCTTGGGTTTGGAGCTGGGGAACTGTTAGCCACCAAAACTAAATCAGGCCAAACTTTTGTACAAGTGCCCAGGGATCCTGAGAGTTACTGCCATTTCACGATCCAAATGTCCTCCTTCACCGAGGTGGGAGGTTGTATGGGTTTACTTGACACACGGCTGCCTGCCGTGGTGAGTCATCCTAAGCAGAGGGCTCATCTGCAAAAACCAGACATTGTAAAGAATTTGGCTTCCTCATTTTCTTGGGAACTAAGAAATTCCATTTTAAATCTGCATATTCATTGTTCTGGAGAGATAAACCCAGTGTGAAATTAACTAAAATATTTAATAATCAACATTTAATAATTCCCTGATCCTACGTGGGACAAGAATTCCTTCTAAGGAATTGTAACACTCATAAATATGTAATTAGAGAGGCAGTATTCAAGAAAGCAATCTTTCTTTGCCATAATAGATTTTCTTTCATTCTATGTGGGTTTTCAACAGATTGCCCCCAAGAGAAAAATACTGCCTACTCTGTCCTTTCCTCACAGCGCACGGTCTGTGTTGGTTTAAGCATGACTAGAATTTCCTTTGTATCTGAGTCTTTCTTATCTTCCCATCCTTAAAGTCATCTTTTCACTGACATTCTTTTCTTAAGAAAAAAAGAAATCTAACATACCTACACAAAGTCAAACCCTATTCAGGTGAGAAATACTCCAGAAGTGAGTCCTCATCTGAAGCTGATTCTGTGCTTTTATTTTATTTTTTTTAGGCACCCAAAGATTGCTTAGTCCCCAGGAAAATGTAATCTACTGGTTGCCACAGAACTGAGAAAATCTTAGAAATCAAATATCAGTGAAGTTTTTGCCCATAAAAATGTGGATTTCACCAAGCCTTCTTTTAAAAAAAAATGTTTAAAATTGGGGCGATTTAGACAGGCTGTTAGTGGTTAACCTATGCAGATTCCATTCACAAAGGCCACTTATTTTCCATCACACAAGAAATGAAGAAAATCTAAACCAATCCCTCTTGCATAGACATTATTCGGTGGTAACAAGTCCGAGTATGAAGAATCCAGGTTTCCTTCTGTCTAATCATATGGCCATTTTCTCAACAGTTGCACACATGCTAATGGAGTGTGACAAGTAAAACATTTGGCTCAGTACATGGGCCAACATGAAATGGCTTCACAACGATGAAGCTCCTAATCATTTTTCCCCTAATCTACACTGCTTTAAGGGAGTTGGTGTCTTCCCTGTCATGAGCTATTGCAGTGCACTGATCAGGGTGGACCTGACAGATTCTTTATCAATGTCAAGTGTCTTTTGTGGTTAAGTCCAGTACGCTAAAACAGAACACCTCGTAGATATTAGATAGATGGTGGCATTACGGAATTCTCATGCAGGCAATGTTTTTTGGTCAACCTATGAAAAGAAAAATGGAGTGAGGGCCAAAATCAAAGGAAGATGCAGCAGCAGAAGTCTTAGCAGTTATTTCCGTGGAAGTCAGACAATATGACTGACATGGGGCCAATCACTCTTCCCCCCCCCCCCATATATGTGAAAATAGAACAAAGAGAAATTGCCAACAAAGAAAGCAGTGATCTAGGGGGTGGGGACTGAATCTCAATAGGCTTTTAATTTCAAGAAACAGAGTGGTATCACTAAAAACATGGGGCCCCCACACAGGTATGCACATACCCTGTAAGTACATGGCCATCCTTACCATTTAAAATCATAAGCTGTCCCCATGAATTTACCCTTCGATTTGTAAAGTTACTCTCTTAGGCTTCAGTGACATTATTAATGCTCCCAATATCTAACATATGCGCAAACTGATGTGGAAAAAAGTCGAATCCAAGCACCATCTTTGATTCAAACGGAGACTCTGGATGGCGTTAGGTTTTCTTTTGGTATTTGCAGTGCCATCAATAGTGTGCCTTCTCCAGCAGCCTAGACATGACAACTTCATTATGGAGGCTGTTCCCTTTGTCAATCCATAACAATGGCTATTCCACAAGCAAACGTCTTAAGGCCCCCTTGGGCGTATACACGTACAAATGCCCCTCTGTGACATGGAACTGGACTAATCCAAGGTTTCAGAATACCACAGTCCAGAATAACATGGAATGCAAGAAGCTTCATTGTCTTTTTGGAAACCCAAAAGCCAAGGAGAACAAAATTCTCATCAAAGCTACAAATAGGCAATAGAAAGAAGTTCTCTCACTGTTAGGTGCTAACCTGGAATTGTTATTTGTTACACTATCAGATGGATATATTGGTATGAATGAACAAGCCAGACTGCATATCCCCAGTCCTCAGTCTTTATATGCTCTTCTGTATCACTCTGTTAAAAGCTGAAGCTATTTCAATGTTTTATCTGATTTTTTTCTTCTTTATACTAATTTAGAAAGTTACTACTTTAATGTAATTGAACTCACTGAAGCTAAAAATGTCCAGACCTTTTTAATAAGGTACCTTTCAATATTAAACTTAGGGGTCTGTTTTCCTTTCAAGCAGGCACTTAACTCCCATTAGCACTAATGGCAGTTGTGCACAAACATTGAGTAGAAAATATATATCTCTTTGTCTCTTTGTACTGAGCTCCAAGGGGAGGAAAAAAGCAAGAAAAGGAAAAACAACTTTGAGATTGAATTAAAGAGTCAGAGTTGTAGATTCATTTACAAAGATGAAATGAATGACCAGCATCTCCAAATTTCAGGGAACACACACCTTTAATAACCAAGATGAGGAGAAAATTTCTACATCATTTTCAAAAATTCCCAAACTATGCTTTCCTAAGAAATCCATTTCCCCTCCATCCCCAGCATATACATTAAACCCATTTTGCACTTGTTATGTACATAATGATTCTAGACAACACAAGAAGATCTCGTGATTTTTTATCATTTTTTACTTTTCTACCCGTGAGCCAACTTATGCAGCTTAAACCACTGCTAAGGAAGATGCATCAAAAATTGCCTGTAATCATTACAAATAATAGCACAAAATGTTCACAAGAAGCTGTTTTGTTATCATATTTTCATTAAAACATCTTTTCACCTGCTTTGCTTTTCCCACGTTTGGACCCTGTGTTGTAATCAGTCTTATTAACTGAGAACATAAATATGATTTATTATGGTCTGATAATGGAAGCTACGTGGGCCCAGAGAAGAGCTATATTGTCCTTTGATAAAATGGCTCTTTGCTTTCAAATGGAGAGGTCTATCATGAGAACATGCAGAAGGTAGTGAGTGATTATTTCCTCAGGGTGAGTGATGGCAAAGCCCGACAGAAAATCTTCTTGTTGACCATGACAGCCTCAGAGGGTCCCCAAACCTCCCTGAGTTTGACAACCTGCAGACACTTTTGATGAACTGTATTCTTCAGTCAGAGACAGCCTGTCTGGGAGGAGAAAAGAGACCTTTATCATCTGATCGGCTATTATTGTCTTGATCTTTTATAAGCCATCTCTACACGCACATGAATATAATATCCTTTCACACAAGTGCCAAACATAATAGAAATGTAGTTAAGGGACCCTCTCCCTGGTTATGTAAATGCTCTTACACCATAATTAGGAGAGATAGTTGGTGACTGATAGGGAAAGGAGAGGGTAATCAGGTTGCTTCAGCATTCTCTCTCTGTTTTAAAGACTTCAATGCCGGGGAAACGGCCTTTACGAGAGATATGGGGAACCAGGTTATTTTGGTGTCTTAGCCTAAAAGGAAAAATTGCTTTGAATATAGTATTGGTGTTATATTTTTATTAAACATGCAAATGGCAGCTGGTTTTCAGCCAAGAGTGATTACTATGCTGATATGACTTAGAGGAAAATGAGCATGCCTCTCAAAATCCCTGCCTGCTGGTTCCAGCATAGAACAAAGACCTATTAATAAGGAATGCACTTGCACAAATGGGTCCACAAGTCCAAATAAAGTTCTCCAATAAATTTCCCTCTTATCCATTCCCAGGAGCCTAAATGGCTCTGTGTGTGTGTGTGTGTGTGTGTGTGTGTGTGTGTGTGTGTATTTCCAATTAACAGATGTATTTGCAGGCAAAACTCCTGCAATTATTAGCCAATTAAATCTACTTCTGAGGTGGCCCTTGGGAACCATCTCCATTTCTGCACTGTGAAAGATAGTTCTAGATGGTGGTTGTTTGGATTTGGTAGCAAAAGTTTTCTGACTTTCCCGATAAAACCCAACTAGACTCATAAAGAACAGACCAGCTCATGGAGGCCAATAGCTTGATGTTCAATCTCAACAGCTGCTGGCTGAAAGGAGAAAAAGACATCATCCATCTTAAAATTTTTAATCCCCCCAGCAAAATATAATACTTGATTTTTCATTAACCTCCTGACATCTGGACTCGGAGTGTCCCCACACTAATCACCAATGGGTTTTGCATTACCAATTAGTGGAGAAAGCTCTCCAGTGCTGGTGCCAAGGGTTAATCATTAGCTCACACCACTGGGGTGGTCAGAGTTGGAAAAGCAGCCCCTAAATCCAAAGGGGTGTGGGGGACAGGGAGTGGGGAAGAGCTGTCATTATTAAGAAGAGATGTGCAGCTCACAGGCACTGACCTCCATAGTCCTCACCTGGCATCTTGCCTTGATATGAATTCAAATATTACACACACACACAAGGACATGTTTGTATACATGTCTGGGCCCAGAACAAATCACCAACCTAGTCACTCTTTATTGAGCTTGTCCCATCAAAGGTAGACCGGACCAGAGGAATTCCCTCTCTCTCACCACCTCTGCTTATTTGCTTCTCTAAGCAATGGCTTTCCCATGGGAAGGAAAAAATTTGCCATTTCAGAAGGAGTTGGGTTTTGAGAAGTGTTTGATCTCCCTTGCAAGATACTTCTCTGAAGTTCTGCCAGCCCTCGATTATCTGTACAAGTGAGGCTTAGAGAAAGTATGGATAGATTCAATTCACAGATAATCTTCAAACTCCAGTTTGGTCTATATTTTAGTTGTGTTCTGAACAAATTTTACCAGAGCAATTAACCAGTAAAGCGGATTGGATGTTTCTCCTTTTATGGTCAGTTTTGTGGATGTCAGCAGTGTGAGGAAATTGTCAAAACACTGGCAACAAGAAAGAGGAAGGGAAAGAAACAAAATACCCAGATAGTCTGCAAACTGGATAATCTACTCCTGAATAATTGAGAAGAATCTAATTTCAAAAACAATGCAAAGAAGGCCTGGAAAGCAAGTCCATTTTGAAAATGCACAATGCAGCTAACAGAAAAACAAACAAACAAATAAAAAACAAGACAAACTCAAACCTACTGTCCCTGTCCACTTTTTCCTGACCTGTATTAAATTATATATACACTAAGGAGGATTGGCACGAGGACCAGAAGGAAGCAGGAGACATTCCTTATTTTCTGTCTAGCTTAGCTATAGGTACTGCTAGCAACAATGTTGCTTTCAAAATCTTACTGGCCTAAAAATGTCAGAAATCGATCCACCCCATTCCCCCCCGCCCCCACCGAAAACCAACATCTAAGGAAATGACAATGACAATTCAGCACTTCATTTTTTTTAGACCAAATTCTGAATATTAAAAAAAATGATGAAATGCCTCTGAGACTGAAATAAGAAGCATTGCTACACTCAATTCTCCACAGTGCTTCTACCCAAGGCCAACATGTAGAACTTTTCAGCTAAGGGAAGAAATACCCTTAATGAGCCTAATCCTACACATGTTTTGACCAGAGCCATTGACTGACTGCACTTATTTAGTTCTGCTTTAGAAATGAAAATCTAATAAAGTCACTGGCATTTTAAATGTCACAGAAATTTTCTCCAACATCCCAACTGGAATTGTGAAAACAGGCTCAAATTCCTCTCATCTCCCCCTCTTTCACCTTCAAATGCCACACTTCTGAGTTAAACCATTTTCCTAAGAAATAGCAGAACTTAGTTGGGTTCAAAGGTCAGAGGCACAGGGTGTGGAGGAGGAAGATTCTTTCTTCACGTTGGAGGGGATTTGCTTTTTTCCATACACTAAGGCAAGAAGGACCGGAATCCTGAGTCTGGGAAAGTTCTGCTTCTTGCAAGGGAATTCAAAGGAGCCATTGTGTTTGATACTTTGCTTCCCAATTGGCTTCTGACAGCACCATCAGAAGCAACAGATACTTCAGTTCTACATCTGGAAAGAGGCTTTCTCTCTCTCTTTTTTTTTTTTTTTTACAAAAGAAAACAAAAAATACTCTTGAAGACACTGAAGCCTAATTACTTTACATCCCGTAGTCTTAAAAATTGGGGTCTTTCTGATAATATGTGATAACCCCTTGAGGAATGGGAGCAGCTCCATTAGGACTTGAATAGATAACCTTTCTATACTGCAGCCTCAATAAAACTGATATTAAAAATAAGTATACTAGCTGGATGCCTTCATTCCCCGGCCATTAAATTATGATGTTCATTATATAGGATCCAACAATAGTATTTACTAGGCTACCAGACGAAAAACAAGGTCTTCACTAAACTGTAGAGGGGATTTAGGATGTTTAGGAATCAATGACCAAGGAAATGGCTTAGGTTAACCACTGCCCCCTTGTTTTTCTAGAAGATATATACATCAAGTCCTTATATTTATGGTGGTGCTTTTAAGTTTGGACTAGTATGAACCTTAGCATTATCAGTTCATTCTAAGAGAATAGGAAGTATTCTACGCAGCATGGTCATTGAACTCATGGATGTTGGGACTGCTGCACAGTATCACCTGGGAGAAATTTACTCCATTTCTATTGCTATTGCAATCCAAACACAGATGAGCTAAAGAATAGAGAAAGGAAAAAGGATGGAGTAGCAATCTGGGAAAGTAGGAAAACAGAGAATCAAGAGTGGAGCAGGAGAGAAGACATGAGTTTGGAGAGGGGTTTATGAAGCCATTAACAAGGGCGACAAGGGAAAGAAATCCAGCCACCAAAACAGCATCCATTTCCCAAATTTTAGCCACAGAAGAACCCTAAGTAATTATGGTCGTTCTGTCAGACATGCCAAACCCCAGGCCTTTCAGAAGGCACTGGAAAGGTCTCAGGTTTTCTCATTCTGCTATTTTGGTAAAAATTAAACTTATAAATCAGTAAGAAGTGAACCAACTTTGTATAAAAGCATTCCTCCTTTATCCCCTATTCCCCAACATACTACATATCTGATTTTCTGCTCAAACCATGTAACATTCCCAAATGCAAGTGAAAAAACTTTGAGATTTGCTTTTAAAACCAACTAAACCTTAGCCTAAGTCTCCTATTGAAAGAACATTTTACAAGTAGACATGGAGAACAAACATACAGTACTCAGAAACTCCAAGGGGCAGTACTACCCTGCCCTATGGGGTCGCTATGAGTTGGAATCAACTTGACAGCAAGAGGTTTGGTTTTGGTTTGGGACTCTTATGCAAAAAATAAAAATGGAGGTATATCCATGGAAGGCTCATGGAATAGTCCTTGAAAGTGCTCAAAATGAATGACATGTCCATCCCATGGGAAATGAGAGTCTTGTACAGATGTGGACAGCATAAGCAAACTTCACCCTTGTGCATCCTTTGCTGGTTTCCTCCCCTTCTCCAATTTCCAGTTCTCTGCACTTCCCAAAGTCATCTTTTTCCCTATGTAGTCTGCTATACTTCCCATTTAGATTTTTACCACTAGTTATTAAACTTTATTTTTTTCTACTGTATATTTCCGTCTCAACTTCTCTTTGTTTTTACCCTATGATAAGCATCTCATTGTTTTAGACCATAGGCACAATACTGTTGCTATTGTTATGTACTGTCGAGTCACTTCTGACTCATAGCAACCCTGTGGAGGAGAGAACGAAACACTGCCCAGTCCTGTGCCATCCTCACAATCTTTGCTATTCTTGAGCCATTGTTGGAGCCACTGTGTCAATCCATCTTATTCAGGGTCTTCCTCCTTTTCGCTGACCCTCTACTTCACCAAGCATGATGTCCTTCTTCAGGGACTGGTCCCTTCTGATAACATGTCAACGTATGTGAGACGAAGTCTTGCCATCCTTGCTTCTACGGCTGTACTTCTTCCAAGACAGATTTGTTTGTTCTTCTGGCAGTTCAGGGTATATTCAATATTCAATATTCTTTGCTAGACAAAACACTAAAATCCTACAAATAAAGATGTTGATTCCCATATCCTCTATCCTCTACAACCATTCTCACTCACCCAATTAAGATTTTCTACATCTTTAAGAAGCATGGAGTTTCTGTTTATGGTGATGGAAAATTTGGCAATGGATATTGGTGATGTCTGAACCACATGATTGATGTAACTGATGTCACTGAATTTTGCAGGTGAAAAGCGTTGAATTGGCAAATGTTGTGTTATATATATTTTCACAACGACAACAACAAAAGATTTTTCAAATGTGAAGTAAGATTAAGAGATATGAGTCCATTGCTGATCTGTTCCAGGTACAGAAATTATGATGGTTACTGAGAAGCCCTGAAACAAATGTCAACCAAAATGAAAGTATGACATTCCCAGAGAAGTCCAGAACCAACAATTAGGATGAGTGTTATCCAATCTTCAATCCTTGAACCCTAATCCAAGACCCCAGGGGCACCCAATGCATCCACACTTCCAGAAACACCCCAGTCTGGTTCTTGTATTCTATGTCTATGCCTTCGGCTACTGAGAAATTAGGCTGAAGCTCAATCTGGGACAATCTCATTTCCTGTGACTTTGTGGCTCTCACTCTTTTTAGCATTTCAGGACTTTGCAATCATCTGCACTTTCATTAACTTTATTTTAAAGACTTCTTTTAAACTTTAAAAACTTATTCAAATTAAGATTGCATTTTGTCACCCTCTTGGAGACTTCAGAAGGGATCGGTCCCTGGAGAAGAACATCACGCTTGGTAAAGTACAAGGTCAGCGGAAAAGAGGAAGACCCTCAATGAGATGAATTGACACAGTAGCTGCAACAATGGGCTCAAGCCTAGCAATGATTATAAGGATGGCACAAGACCGGCCAGTGTTTCGTTCTGTGGTACATAGGGTTGCTGTGAGTCAGAACCGACTCAGTGGCACCTAACAACAACACTTGGAGACTTCAGCCTTTAGAAAGAGGATTAAATATGTAACTCCATCTCGAGTTGTGACTAGTCTCTCTCAGCTATAAGGAAAATGTTCTGTAATAGAGCTTCTCCTTGTGCTATTCATCTGGTTTAAAGTCAAGAGGGTAGGAATCTCATACATTTGGTCAAGAGAAAAAGAAGGAATGAAAGTAAAATGTAAAGTGTGGGAAGGGATAGTTTTCTCCTGGGATTGTCATCCAGGTGCAGTCAGGCAACTCTTGCTGATTTCTGCTAACACAGGAAGCATCAGCCATATAAACAAAACTTTGGTTTCAACTTTTTCCATAATACTATCATTACTAAGACTATTGACAGTAAAAGTCTGCCAGATAGGGGTTTTATTCATTTCCTAGGGCTGCTGTAACAGAATACTACAGAGTGGCTTATAAGAATAGAAATTTATTGTCTCACAGCTCTGGAGGCAAGAAGTCCAAATCAATATGATGGCTGAACTATGTTCCCTCTGAAGCCTCTAAGGGAAGAAACTTTCTTGTCTCACCCAGCTTCTGGTAACCCCAGGCATTCCTTGACTTGTAGATGCATCTTTACGTGGCCATGCCTCCTCTGTCGGTCTCTCTGTTCTCTTCTCTTTTATAAGGACACCACTCAGATTGGATTAAGACTCACCCTACCCCAGTATGACTTAAGGTCATATTCACAGGTACCAGGGGCTAGGACTTCAACTTACCTTTTTGGGGGATGCAATTCAATCCATAACAGGGGTCATCAGACCCAACACAAAAATATGTGTCTTCTGATAGACTCACTAAGCAATTCTCACAAAATTGGGTGGGCAGTAGAGAGAAGAAAAGAAAAATCACAAATTAAGTACTCCACGATGGGGAACTCAGAAGTGACGGCAACATGAAACCCAATTTCAACCACATAAACACAAAACTGAAATCCATTGTCCATGTAACTGGGGAGTCCAAGGAGCGGTCTAGTTTCAGGCCACTCAACCCAGGTGCTCAAACAATGTGGTCAGAAATCTATTTCCTTCTCACCATCTCTTATTTCTACCTTCCTCTCTGTTGGTTTTATTCTCAGGGAAGATTTTTATACCTGATGATAAAGAAAGTCACCAGTGGCTCAAAACTTGCACTGAACTTTTACTGGGTATCTTGGTTACCCAGTGCTGCCATAACCAAAATAAATAAATAAAAATCTTATGGATGGCTTTAAGGAACAGGAATTCATTGTCTCACAGTTTTGGAGTCTAGGAGTCTGAATTTTGAGTCTGAATTTTGGGCAGGGCTAGTCTCTCTCTCTGGGCTCTAAGGAAAGATCCTGTCTTTCTCCAGTTCAGTAGCCATGGGCATTTCGCAGCATTCCCTTGGCTGCTTATAGATGTATCTTCCCACGGCATCTGTATTCCTGTGTGTGTGTGCCTTTCCATGTCTGTATTCCCTTTTCAGGGTGCACCTGACTACACTATGGACTCATTAACATAACGAAAGAAAACCCCTATTTCCCAACAAGGTGATATTTATAAGAAAAGGGGTTAGGATTTCAACATAGCTTTTTTTTTGGAGGGGGGCAGAGAGGGGCACAATTCAATCCATAACATTGAGTAATTCTAGGGAAAAAAAATGTCACTTTCTTCCAGAATTCATATCAAACCACCAAAAGGACTCTAAGCGTTCTTAATTGGATCACTTGCCCAACCCCGTTGTGTGGGGGAGCCCTGAACATTTGATTGAGAGTCCTACCGGAGTCACAAAGGAACGCGGGAGGGGCAGAACCCAAAGGAAAGGATGCATTTATCAGAAGAAAGGCGAAAGGAGACTGAGTAGTCAAAGGCAGATGTCTTCTAGGCAGTGCCGTTCAGGCCACTTAGAACCTAAATCACTTGCAGGGCACTTTGGAACTCATTAGCATTCCCTGACTCAATGGCAGCACAGAGCCTTGCCTTCCCTCCAAGTTGCTGCAGTGCTTTTTATGTCTGAGTGAAGAACAGACCTCAGCACCTTATGAGCCCCAGTTACATGGATGAATAAGATCTACTTGGCATTTGCAATGGTTCCTTTACTGTCATTACCAACCAGCATGTAAATAAGTAGTTATGGACTTAAGAACTCACTATTTACTCAATAACCCTTCATGGGAACTGTGATCCCTTTATATACTATTATAGAAGTACATAATTATAGACTTTTCAAATGAGTATTTCTTTTAGGCATTTGCCTGAAATAGCTCCTTCAAAGCTGTTAAGCTTCTTTTATCATGTGAAGTCCCAAGCAGAAAATATTTAGTTCACTCCTCGTTGACCTAATAGAGTACAAACTCATCTTTAAAATGGTGCTAGCCTCCTGCCAAGAGCACATGGACAGCCTTGTAAAAAGGTCTGGTTTGGGCCATTTGGGCAGGAAATCAAATTGCTATTAGATCATGCGCCCCTCATTTAGTAATTAAATATTGATACTGAATGATCATCAGTCACTGTTTTTTCAGTCCCTCCTAAAGGAAATCTTGTCACACCCACTTATTCTGACTTTATTACCGTCCAGTGAGGATCCTATAAAAGTGAAATGCCAAGTGGGTCTGCTGGCTTCAATATATCTCATTACTTGAGCACAGAGCATAATTCTTATTTTAAGAAAGAATAAGCTTTTTATGCATGTTAAATACATCAGCCCAACAGAGAGGTTAGTTGTTATCAAGTGCTCAAGGAAGTCAGGTTAATATGTAAAAAGATGTAATGTACATACCTGATACAATCATTATTGTATGCAAAGTATAGCACTTCACAAAAATGATTAGCATACCACATTTGAATGGCTTTCAAGATATACAGTGAAAGTTAACATGCTAATTCAAATCAAGAAACTATTAAGTGTTTACAACTCTGTCAAAAGTACTAGGATAAGTGAGGGGGACATAAACATAAAAATATTGCTCATCTATGTCAGGACTTTACCTTTACCGGTCCTTTCTTCTGCCTGTTGTTATTGTTAAGAGCCATTGTATCGATTTCTGACTTAACAGGCAACCCCGTGTGTGACAAAGTAGAACTGCCCCCATAGGGCTTTCAAGGCTGTAATCTTTACGGGAACAGATTACCAGTTCTTTCTCCTGTAGAGCTACTGGGTAGGTTCGAACTGTCAACCTTCAGTTAGCAGCCAAGCACTTAACCGTTGCACCACCAGGGCCCCTTTTTCTTCTGCCTAGACCTTACTAAAAGGTCAGCTCCCCCACGGAGCCTCCTGACTCCCATAGGCAAAGCTAACCACACTCTCTCTTTTTCCAATATAAATTCTGTTAGCATCTATGTTGTTGTCGCTGGCTGCCATCTAATTGGCCCCCAGCTCGTGACCACTCCAGGCACAATGGAAAGAAAGGCTGCCAATCCCACACTAGCCCCATGAACGGTTGTGGATTGGACCATTATGATCTATAGGGTTTTCATTGGCTGATTTTCTGAGTTAGGTCACCAGGCTTTTCTTCCTAGTTTGTCTTAGACTGGAAGCTCCACTTAAACCTGTTCAGCACCAAAGCAACACACAAGCCATCACTGACAGAGGGGTGGTGGCTGTGGACGAAGCGAATTGGCTGGAAATCAAACCCAGATCTCTCGCATGAAAGGCGAGGATTCTACCACTGAACCACGGATAATCTCACAAGCATCTATATTGTAGTGTAAACATTTATGTGTTCGTCTCATTTTATCTCATTTCTTCTACAAAGAAAAGCTACTTTGCTTCCACTTAGTGTCTGCTGTCCAGGCCTCACAGCCTGCAGGGGGAGAGATATACATGCATTAGATGACTGGCAGGAAATGCAGTAGTGGAGTTTCAAACAGCAAGCAATACAGTAGTGAGGGCTTGGAGGGATGAGGAAAAGGAGAAGGAGGAAGAGAGAGTGTGTGTGAGATGGAGATGAGGTCACTGCAGGAGGAGGAGGAGAACATGGGCAAAGGTTCTGGATGGGAAGGAAAGTGCACAGCAGGTCTGAGTGAAATAGAAATATGGGACCCCATCTGCAAAAAAATGAAACAAGGCTCAGACCTCACTTCATGCACAAAAACGAGCTCAAAATGAATCAAAGACCTAAATATAAAATCTAAAATGATAAAGATGATGGAAGAAAAAATAGAGACGACATTAGGAGCCCTCCTAATACATGACATGAACAGTATACAAAACATTACTAACAATGCAGAAAAAAAATAGATAACTGGGAACTCCTAAAAATCAAACACCTATGTTCAGCCAAAGACTTCACCAAAACAGTAAAAAGATTATGTACAGATTGGGAAAAAGCTTTTAGCTATGACATTTACAATCGGTGCCTGATCCCTAAAATCTATATGATACTGCAAAAACTCAACTACAAAAAGACAAATAATACAATTAAAAAATGGGCAAAAGATATGAACAGACACTTCACTGAAGAAGACATTCAGACAGCTAACAGATACATGAGGAAATGCTCACGATCATTAGCCATTAGAGAAATGCAGATCAAAACTACGAGATTCTATTTCACTCCATTAATTCAAAAAACACAAAGTAATAAATGTTGGAGAGGTTGTGGAGAGACTGAAACACTTATACACTGCTGGTGGGAATGTCAAATGGTACAACCACTTTGGAAATTGATTTGGCACTTCCTTAAAACGCTAGCAATAGAACTACCACACGATCCAGCAATCCCACTTCTTGGAAAATATCCTAGGGAAATAAGAGCCTTTACATGAACAGAGATATGCACACCCATGTTCTTTGCAGCACTGTTTACAATAGCAAAAAGATGGAAGCAACCAAGGTGCCCCTCAATGGGTGAATGGGAATATAAATTATGATTATTCACACAATGGAATATTATGCATTGATAAAGAATAGTGATGAATCTGTGAAACATTTCATAACATGGAGGAATCTGGAAGGCATTATGCTGAGTGAAATTAGTCAGTTGCAAAAGGACAAATATTGTATAAGACTGCTATTATAAGAACTCGAGAAACAGTTTAAACAGAGAAGAAAATATTCTTCAATGGTTACAGGAGCGGGGAGGGAGGGAGGGATAATAGATACGGGAGGGATGTTGTTGTTAGGTGCCATCGAGTCGGTTCTGACTCATAGCGACTCTGTGCACAACAGAACGAAACACTGCCTGGTTCTGCGCCATCCTTAACAAATCGTTGTTATGCTTGAGCTCATTGTTGCAGCCACTGTGTCAATCCACCTCGTTGAAGGTCTTCCTCTTTTCCACTGACCCTGTACTCTGCCAAGCATGATGTCCTTCTCCAGGGATTGATCCCTCCTGACAACATGTCCAAAGTATGTAAGATGCAGTCTTGACATCCTTGCTTCTAAGGAGCATTCTGGTTGTACTTCTTCCAAGACAGATTTGTTCGTTCTTTTGGCGGTCCGTGGTATATTCAATATTCTTCGCCAACACTACAATTCAAAGGCGTCAACTCTTTTTCGGTCTTCCTTATTCATTGTCCAGCTTTCACATGCAAGGGAAGGATGGTAGATAAGAACTACTTTAGGTGACAGGAAAGACAACACACAATACAGGCGTGGTCAGCACAACTGGACTAAACAAAAAGCAAAGAAGTTTCCTAAATAAACTGAATGCTTTGAAGGCCAGCATAGCAGGGGCAGGGGTTTGGGGACCATGGTTTCAGGGGACATCTAAGTCAATTGGCATAATAAAATCTATTAAGAAAACATTCTGCACCCCACTTTGAAGAGTGGCATCTCGGGTCTTAAAAGCTAGCAAGCAGCCATCTAAGATGCATCAATTGGTCTCAACCCACCTGAATCAAAGGACAATGAAGAACACCAATGACACAAGGTAATTATGAGCCCAAGAGACAGAAAGGGCCACATAAACCAGAGACTACATCATCCTGAGACCAGAAGAACTAGATGGTGCCCGGCTACAACCGATGACTGCCCTGACAGGGAACACAACAGAGAAACCCTGAGGGAGCAGGAGAGCAGTGGGATGCAGACCCCAAATTCTCATAAAAAGACCAGACTTAATGGTCTGACTGACACTAGAAGGACCCCTGTGGTCCAGGCCCCCAGACCTTCTGTTGGCCCAGGACAGGAAACATTACCAAAGCCAACTCTTCAGACATGGATTGGACTGGACAATGGGTTCGAGAGGGATGCTGGAGAGGAGTGAGCTTCTTGGATCAGGTGGACACTTGAGACTATGTTGGCATCTCCTGCCTGGAGGGGAGATGAGAGGGTAGAAGGGGTTAGAAGCTGGTGAAATGGACAGGAAAAGAGAGCGTAGAGGGAGGGTGCAGGCTGTCTCATTAGAGGGAGAGCAATTGGGAGTATGTAGCAAGGTGTATATAAGTTTTTATGTGCAAGACTGACTTGATTTGTAAACTTTCTCTTAAAGCACAATAAAAATTTAAAAGAAAAAAAGAAATATGGGACCTTGGTCTGGAGAGCACAGAGTCCCTGGATGGTGGAAATGGTTAAGCACTTGTCTTCTGTCTAAAAAGCTGGTGGTTCAAACCCATCTAGAGGTACCTGGTGATCTGCTTTCTAAAGGTCACAGTCTTGAAAACTCTATAGAATTCATATCTACTCTGCAACACATGGAACCACCGTTAAACCAACTCAGCTGCAACTGGTTGGAACCAACTCAACTGCAACTGGTTTGGCTTTTTGGTGTGGAGGGAAATCACATGGGGCTGGTGTGGGAGAAGAACCGCGGCAAGTACGACACTAGGATGTCATGTCAGAAAGGTTGGCTGACTGTTGAGTGTTTAGATTGCCAGGCTGAGGGATTTGCACTTTAGAATCAGCAGCAGTGGAGATTTGAGGACAGAGAGTGACATAAGGGACATCTGACCCCATCTGGGTTTTGGTAGACCAATGGGTGTGATAAAAAAAAAAAGAATTTTTTTTTTTTTTTTTTAAGGGTAATGTTATATGTCAACTTGGCCAGATTATGATTCTCAGTAGCTTGGCACATTGAACTGGTTGCTCTTCCGTAATGTAATATAATGCAATTACCTTCCCTGGAGTGATCAACCAATCAGTGGAAAGGGGAGTTTCCTTGGAGAGTGTTACCTGCCTCCAGAATATAAATGGATGTTCTGGCAAAGCCTGCTCTCACTTGACCCTACATGCTTCTTGTTGCCTGACCTCTGGTTCCTGGGATATAAAGCCTACATAAGTTTTTGACCTGCCATCTGACCTGCAGATTTTGGATTGCCAGGCCCTTCGATCCCAAGAGGCCATTTCCTTGAAGTCTCTCTCTATATATAGATATATAGATATGTATGTACATATGTATGTATATCACTGGTTTTGCTCCTCTAGAGAACCCAGGCTGCTAATACAATGGGGAAGCTATGAATAATCAAAAAGCTCAAACCACACTTTTCAAGACACCAAATGCTTAGCCAACTTCAGTGAAACAGAGGCCATCCTGCCATGTCCTGGATGAGGGGACAACTTGCAGGCCATCAGCCGTGGCATTCCTTAGTCTCCAGATTCTCAAGCATGCCAGGCACTTGTTGTGTCCTCTACCTGGCACTCACCTCCCTCAGGTATTCTCACTGTTGCCCCTCATTTTATTAAAGCCCCTGCTCAAATGTCATCTTTACAGAGAGGCTTTCCCTAACCACCATATCATCATTCTATCCATTGTTCTACTTTATTTTTCTTCCTGACATAATATTAGATTGCCCTGGGTGGTGCAAATGGTTAAGCGCTTTACTACTATCCACCCAGAGGCTCCTAGGAAGAAAGGCCTGGAGATCTAATTCCAAAAAATCAGCCATTGAGAACCCAATGGAGTACAGTTCTGCTCTGACACGCGTGAGTTCAACATGAGTTGGAATCAACTCAACAAGTGGTTTTTGTTTTTCTATAACATCATATTATAAGTCTATTTATTTATTTATTATCCATATTTTCCAATACAGGGCCATCAAATTTTTTCTGAAAAGGGGCACATTGTAAATATTTTAGGATTTGTGAGCCATAATGTTGCAACGACTCAACTCTGCCATTGTAGCAGGAAATCAGTCATAGACAATATGTAACAAATGAGTGTGAATGTGTTCAAACAAAAACTTCATTTACAAAAATAGACTGTATCCCAGATTTGGCACGTGGGCCATAATTTGCTAACCCCTGCTCCACTAGAAAACTCCACGAGGTCTGCAACAGTGTTTTGCTTACTCTTGCATCCCCAGTGCTTGGCATATAGTAGGCACTAAATAAGTAATTTTTAAAGAGTGCATGGATGATCGGAGTCCTACGGAAAACAGTATAAGAATACTATATCCATGGGAATTGTGAATATATATAGCCATTGCTGTTGAAGTAAACACATATAAATATACAGCAGATTTACTGCACTGGTAAAGTAGGGAACAAATTGGCTCTGTAGAACTGGAAGCCTTACATTTGGTCATGTTCAAATCACCATCAAAGCACAGCACAGTGGTTAAGAGCTCTGGCTGCTAACCAAAAGTTTGAATCTACTCCTTGGAAACATATAGGGCAGTTCTACTCTACAGGGTCACTATGAGCCAGAGTCAACTCCATGGGAACGGGTTTGGGTTTTTGTTTTTTGTTTATGGCCTTTGGAGGCGCCCTGGTGGCACAAGGGTTAAGCACTTTGCTGTTAACTGAAAGGTCGGCAGTTCCAACCCACCAGCCACTCGGCCACTCTGCTGGAGAAAAGACCTGGCTATTTGCTCCCATGAAGATTACAGCCTGGGAAGCCCTATGGGGCAGTTCTATTCTGTCCTATAGGGTTGCTGTGAGTTGGAATCGACTTGACAGTACACAACAACAACATGGCCTTTGGGAAAATGTTTAAACTCCTTCCTTGGCATGAAAGACCCTTCTAAGTCTGGCTTCCATCACCTCTGGCTTTACACCCAGAGTGCACCCTATGTGAGAACTATACATTACTGCTCGTGGTTCCCTGGTGGCCAACCTACCTCAAGCTTTCCATACCTTTGCATGCACTGTTCCCTCTGCCTACGATGACATCCGACCACTCCCTTTCACCTGGCTAATTCATACGCATTCTTCTAAACTTCCCCTGGGAGCCTCCACAAGAGGAGATTGGGGCCTCTTCTACATGTTGTTACCTCATTACAACATGCCTCCTGAGTGGTAATTGTTGGTTTACTTCTGTCTCCCACAGTGAGGTCCAAACTCCTTGAGGGCTGAAACTCTGGTCATCTCTCTACTCACCTCTTTTCACCTCTCAGTACTTATGTCTGTGACTGAAGTACGGTGAAGACATTCATGGACAATTAGATTAATGAACAAAATAATTTAAGAAATCAAACCATGTGTAAGATGGTGTCACTTGTTTGTGATCTGTGAGAACACAGCTAAGTATCACACCAAGGAAACGGAAAGCCAAATTCCAGGAGCATTAAGAATTGGCTGTGGGGGCCCTGGCAGGGCAAAAATCCTTGTGACTTGAAGAAGAATTGTTTAGAGTGAGTGTCAGAGGTGAGAAAGTACTGCAACATTTTTCTTTCCAATTTCTCAAAAACGTTAATGGGGTGAGAGTGGCATGGGGCGGGGATGAAGTGATTAAAAAAATAGCTGAGCCTGGGAAAACACATTCAGCTCTGCCACGTCAAAAATATTGAGTTCTACGGATGGGAGGACTTTTGAAAAATATCTCTATTTCTTTTTTTATTGGCATTAATAGGAAAAAGGGATTGACTTTACAGCAATGAACAGACCACTTAGTTGCAACACCTCTGATTCATAAAGGCAGGCTTCCTTGGATTCTGGGAGCTCCCATTAGGGGCAGTGTCCTTACTGAATAACACCTAATCAGATTATGAGGCTCTAGGCTTCCTGGTTCTATCACTGACTTTCTCTAGAACTTGTATGTTACATGTGCTTTTATTTCTTAGTGCCTCTGTTTCTGCGTCTGTAAAACAGGTAGAGGAATTTTTGCCACCTGTCACCCAGGCGGGTAATGCAAAGCGCTTGGTACTTCAATTACTTCCTTCTCTACGGATCTGAAGCAGTGGTATTATTACTTCTGAAAATGCTAGCTATATCTGAAAGGGTTATTTCAATCAAAAGGCTTTCTTCGGGAACACTTCATGAACGAAAAGTAAAAGCGTGCACATTCTCCTTAGAACCGTCATAATTAGTCCCAGTAACAGTTGGGCCATTTTTTTTTTCAGTTCATGTATAGTCAGATTCTGCAAAATTGAAAACATCCAACATCTGGGCTGAAAAACTTGTACAAAGCCAGAAAGCCCCCAAAACGGGTATGTGTGGGCTTCAGTGGCGTAGCAGCCAGATGTACTTTTTGCCTCAACTACTCTTTTCAACCTTTATGAAAAGAATATATAATTGAATGTTTGTACTTACAAAAACTCCTAGTTTCAATCTTTAATTTTTTGAAAGTATGTTTTCTGATTTGTTGTGAATTTAAAACTCACCCCAGTCAACCAGAAGTTTCTAGAAAAGAATCTTTTAAAGCATGTATAAAAGCTTTTGGGTATATAACCATGTAAAACTTTATGGGGGCAAGTAATAATAGCATTTATTTTTGCCCCTATATTATGGGCAGGCACTATTACAGGCTCTTTACGGATATTATCTCACTTAATCCCTGTATCCACTCCATGAAATAAAAAAAAAATAGGCACTATTAATTTCTTCATTTTACAGGTAAGGAATCCAAACCACAGACAGATGAAGTAACTTGCCCAAAGCACCATTAGTATAGAAAAACAAAAAACAAAGTGTTTTCGTTACATCTTGATGTTTGAAGGAAAAATTTGCTTAATTCAAACTTAATGCAGCCAGAATCCAAGACAATCTTTGATATAATAAAGTTATTCCAACCAGATTAAACCACACCCTCTCCTGGGAAAAGCTGCACAGAGCCTTTAATGCGGCCTTCAGAGATCAGAGGGTTTGGGCTCCAGGAAACAATTCTGTCTAGAGAATATATCCCAATTTCTAGCATCTTCTTTGATATTCTGAGGGGGGGAGGAGAAAGAAATAATAATTAAAAAAAATATTCACAGCAACTTATTTCAGCTCTTTGCTAAAGAAAAAAGCTGTCTTCAATTCCTGTTGTTTTCAGCATGCCATCCAATAAGCATCTAGAAGCTTCCTCAGAGAAGCAGGGAATTTGCCGGATTGCCAAGCAGCCTCCGAAAATCTGCTGGGGAACTCCATTGAAGGGCTTTGTGAACAAGGATAAAGGGGGCACATTAGCGTTGCCTTGTTTCATGAAAAAGGGAACACACACAACAAAACTTGATTACAAAATCGCATTTTACAAACTCAAGGTAAGATGCACAGCCCTGGGGCAATGGCACAGCCCCGCTGGGTTCCTCTACCATGTGCTTTCTGAGTGAAGACCTGATTCGACTCCAAGGGCTAGGTTAGACAAAACCGGAAGGGTTTATGTGCACAGCATTTTACTTTAAACATTTCTTCATGGAAATTTACAATGCACATAATTTACATATTCAATACCAGTGACAATTTACTTCTCCCATCTGAACAGGGCTTTCAACTATGCCACTTGAACTAAATTAATAAACAGTAATTACAGAATGTTGTGTGAGCTAGCTGTTGATGTTGAGCAGATTCTAATCAACACCTTCTTTTAAGGGCCAATTAAAGCTGAATGTATGCAATATAAACATCTTCGAGTATTTAGACATGAACCACAGAACAAGGTAAAAAAAAAAATTGAAATCTGAACAAATAGACTGGGGATGAGCCAGTCAAACCTAGAGAGATGGACCCTTTTCAACCAAACTCTAAAGTCATGTTAATTTCTTCAAATGATGAGATTGTCGCTAAAATGGGGAGGGACTCCAAGGACTCATTAGACCAATCCCCATCCGCTTTGAGATTTCTCCAACATTTTGTATTATTTTCCATATGATTTAAGCTTCATGGCATTTCTTTTTAAATTGCCTCAAATGATTTTCCCCTTAATTCATGTGCATCTCAGCAAAAACTTAATCTCCATATTTTTGACTCATTTATGTATAAATCATCTTCGTGTTATTTAGTGCCTAAGAAACCCTTCTCTAGGTCCCATTTTTGGCCATCCAGGCACTAACAAAGCACAGACAGGGCCCCAGACCCCACTAAAGGGGTTTGTACCCCAAACAAGTAGAACACACACAAATCACAAGGAGAGGGATCAGAAGCTACGGGAGGAGAATTCGGACAGCCTCTCAATCACTGGTCATCCTCAGAACCATTGCCTCTGCTTCCTACCATGGCAGATTCTGAGAAGGCTTCATGGCTTTGGGAGAATGGGGTGAAGGGGAGACAACCAGCGAATGGTTAAAAAGTTCTGGACGATGTACAGAACTGCAATAGTGACCAATGTACATGGTGGGTATCTGCAACAGCTGAGAGAAACTGGTAGCCATGTTTCTTCCAAAATACACATCTCAAGAGGTTAGAATGAGAGCAAGTGGCTTGTGTTGTTGGGTGCCATCGAGCTGATTTTCAACTCATAGTGACCTCATGTGACAGAGTAGAACTACCCCACAGGGTTTTCTAAGCTGTAATCTTTACAGGAGCAGATCATCAGGTCTTTTCTCAAGTGGAGCCACCAGGTGGGTTCAAACAACCAACCTTTCAGTTAGCAGCTTAGTGCTCAACCATTGCACCACTAGGGCTCCTTTTAAGTTGCCTGTAAATACCCCTTTATATAGGACCAAGACGGCATCCCTGGGATGACCAACAGAGGTCTAGGATAAGCCTGGCTGGAGAGGATGTGTGAGGACACATGCATGGACCTTGTGATCTGTAGCCCTCCCTTCCCCCTTAACCCTCCCTTTCCCTTCCTACCTTAGATCTCAAGGCTATACCTCCAGTGCCCTGCCTCCCTCAGACTCGTCAACCCCTGCCCTTCTAACACATTTGGACTATCTTTACCTCCTGTTTTCTGCTCAGATCTGTTTTTTCCCTTCTGGGCTTTTCCTCCTCTCTGACTATCCAAATCATACTCAGTCTCAACCTCAAGGCTAGCTTCTGGTTCATCCTCCAGCCCAGAGCATGCATTCTCTCTCTCTCTCATGATCTCTAGCATCGCTATCACCTTCTTTCCTCCATTTTTCTGTAATCCATACTGTCTAGCATTTTGCCATAAATTGCTTGGAGGTAATTCTCAGAAAAGTTGACTTAGGTCACTTACCCACTCCATTAATACATACCTTTAAAGGTATGCTCATCTCCCACATTAACTAGATCATGAACTCCCTGAGGACAGAGATGTTGTATTTCCACAGCTTCACTGTAGCACCTTGCATAGGATTATTTATCTGAGCAAGTGATAAATGCATATTTGTTGGATGAATATGAATGAAGCGTTCTTTAAAGTCAACAAAATGAAAGTCTCACTTTGGCTTCAAATATTTTCTCAATAAAATTTGGAAGTATAATGATAGACTCTGAGCCAGAAATCAAAATTTCAAAGATAGTTCTTATTCACCAGTCACATATTAAAGTAGGAAAATTATGGATCCGTGGGGCTGGGAGGGACCACAGGAAATCATTTCATTCCATGGCCCTGCCTCTGGGGAGGGCTATGCTAAATATATTCTAGAAAAATAGTTGCTGATTTTTGCTCTGTGCATGATAAGAATAACCACAGCAATAACGATCCAAAATCCACTGCCATCGAGTTGATTCCAACTCAGAGCGAACCTACAGGAAACCACAGGGTTTCCAAGGCTGTAAATCTTTATGGATGCAGACTGCCACTTCTTTCTTCCACAGAATGAATGGTGGACTTGAACCTGACCTTCTGGTTAGCAGTGAAGTGCTTTAACCACTGCACCACCAGGGCTCCATTAATAATAATGATGACCCTTTATTGAGTGTTCGCTATAGGAGGAGAGTCCCCAGCTGCCTCTCGCCCAGGCTTCTTACCTTCTCTGCTCACCCCCTTACAAGTCATGCTGAAGGAGGAGGAATTGCAAATCTGATTGATCAGATCCTGAGATATTTTTGTTTTTTACGTGCAGTATAGAGCCCTTTGAGTCAGCCCTCACAGCTGCGCAAATGTAGTCTTCCTCTGGTGTTACCTACCTCCTTTGGAAAGTGATAAGTGTTTTGAGAGGGTCTAATAAATTTCATCCCTTTCTCCTCTGCCCAAGTTTTCAACCAACTGAAATACAGACAAAGAAGAGTAAGGCATGGGGGAAGATCCTTTGCCTCTGTTAATGGCTAGCATTAGAGAATGCAGTTTTTATCTGAGGACAAACCCCAGAGCTGGGCAGACTCCCGGGGCATATGCAGTTCTGGAAAACCCCAGGCCTCCCAAGCAGAGGGAGGGGCCTTCCACCGTGGAGGGGAGAGTAGAGTAGACCATGCTCTCTGGGGCAGTTGGCAACCAAGAGGAGCTGGAAGATCTAAGCTACACAGGCTCATGTCTGATCCCAGAACCACAGTCAGGTAAGTCTCTCTCTTGCCAAAGGAGGAGTGAAGAGGGGCTGAGAAAGGCCAGCAATGTTATTCTAGAGCAGTTTTACCCACACAAGAAGAAATATCCCCTCATGGGGTGGGAGAGAAGCCCCCCCATCACAGGAAAGTCAGCCATTTCTACTTGTCTACTTCTTGTAGCAGAGCCTCCTGTCTCCTCCATTTTGATCACCCATCCTCTTCTCACCTTCTGTTCTTTCCTTACCCCATCCAACAGTCTGGGGATGTTGTGGGAGACAGCAGAGAAAATGACCCTCACTACAGTCACACAAGCCTGTCTGAGGCCTGGAAGTCACGTTTCTGAGGGTACAAACCAGGTGTGCCTACAGCCTGGCGCCACAGGGGAAGATGCTCCAGAGCCCTCCCACCTCTCGTCTCTGATCCATCTGACCAGTTCCTTTCTTGTCCTTCTGCACATCTCATGCCATATTCTTCCTTAGACAACCTTATCTGTTTTCCACGGCATTACTTAATATTTCAGGAGTAGGAAAGGAGTGAGTTCTGGGGTGGGAGTTGTCTTAGTTTGCTGGGGCTGTCATAGCAAAATACCACAAAGCGGGTGGCTTTAAAGAACAGAAATTTATTTTCTCATGGTTCTGGGGGCTAGAAGCCTGAATTCAGGGTATCAGCAGGGGGGTACAATCTCTGTTGGTTCTAGGGGAAGAGCCTTCCTTGTCTCTTCCAGCTCTGTAGCCCAGGATGTTTCTTGGCATCCCTTGGCTTGTAGATGGATCTTCATATACTGTTTCCCTAGTTTTGACTGTATTTATGTGTATGTTCTTCTCTTATAAAAAATTGTATCCAGAAGGGATTAGAATTAAAATTCACCTTACTCTGGCATGAATTCATTGACTTAACTGACAATATCTGCAAAGAAAACCCCCATTTTCACAAACGCAGTCGCACTTGCTGGTGCAGGGTTAAGACTTCAACATATCCTTCTGAGGGACATAATTCAATCCATAACAGTAGCTTAAGCCCTTGCCCCTCTTCCAAGATTTGATCCCATACTTCTAACCACTTGTAGGTCATCTTCACCAGGTGTTACACAACTACCTCAAACACTGTGTGTCCCAAAATGAGCTCTTTGTGCCCTTTTTCTATTAAAACCAGCTCTTCTTTCTCTTTTCTTTATAAATGGTGTCAGTACTGACCCTCTCTCTGCCTTTCCCTCCTTCCCTCTACCGTAATGAATCAATCATCAAGTCCTATCACTCATGCATCCTAGGGAATTGCCCTCTTCTCTCCATCCCTATTCTCCTCATGGTTTCACTTGAAATAGCTCCTGAACCAGTTTTCCTACCTCTGTCTACAATTGTTCCTCACTGCTCACAAGAGAATGACAAAACTTCTTGGCTAGGCATTCAAGACCCTTCATAATCTACCCCCAAGTTACTTTTCCAGTCTTATCTCCAGCTAATCACCGACGTTCCCCCTAGGTTGCAGTCGTGTTCTTGCTACGCTTTGATCTCTTGTACTATAAGTCCTTCATGCATGCTATTCTCCCTTTCTCTAGAATTTCTTCTACCCCATTCAATACACACACAACCTGGAAAACCTCTACAGAGCTTTGCTGACACTGGTCAAATGCGAATTCCTCTTAAAAATCTTCTCTTATCCACATAGGCTGATTAGGTGGCTTCCTCTGAGCTTTCCAAGTCCTTAAATTAATTGTGATGTCTTGACTTCCTTCCAATCCTGTTGTCCCCTGGGTCTTGCCTTTGCCTCATATATCTTTATATCCCTACATGTTGTATCCTTTCTGAATGTAAATTTCTTCCATTCTGTCATTCTCTGCCTAATTATGAGCCCACGTCACAGTCATTCCCTCCTGTGACAGGGGAGTGTTAGCTTTCTAGCCAGGGCTGTAGCATCAGAGAATCCAAGTTACCCATCTCAGTGCATACTAATTGTATGATGTTGAAGAAAATGCTCAAACTCCCTGAGCCCTTAATAGTACTTTCCCATAAAATTGTTATAAAGATAAACATATAGATCAAATACATATAATTGAGAGTCCAAAAATAAGCCCGTGCATCTATGATCAATTGATTTTTGACAAGGATGCTAAGACAATTCACTGGGGGAAGAATAGTCTGCGAACAAATGGTGATGGAATAACTGGATATTCATATGCCAAAGAATGAAGTTGAGCCCTTACCTCACACCATATGCAAAAATTAACCCAAAATCTATAAAATCTATAGAAGATCTAAATGCAAAAGCTAAAGTATAAAACTCTTAGATGAAAGGATAGAAGTAAAGTTGCAAGAGCTTGGATTAGGAAATGAGTTCTTGGATATGAAATAAAAAGCACAATGACAAGAGAAAAAAATTGGATTTCATCAAAATTTTAAAAATTTGTGCTTCAGAGAACATCATCAAAGTGAAAAAACAACCCACAGAATGGAAGAAAATTTTTGCAAATCATATTGATGATAAGGGACTTGTAACCAGAATATACAAAGAACTCTTATAGGTCAATAATAAAAAGAGAAATAACTCAATTAAAAATCAGCAGAGGATTTGAATAGACATTTCTCTAAAGAAGATATTCAGATGGTCAATATGCACATGAAAAGATGCTGAACATCATTAGTCATTAGGGAAGTGCAAATAAAAATGATGATGAGATATCACGTCATTTGTTTTTGTCATTAAGTGTCATCGAGTCAGTTCCCATTCATAGCAACACAATGCATAACAGAATAAATCGTTGCTTGGTCCTGTGCTATCCTCACAAAACTGGGCGTGTTTGAGCCCATTGTTGCAGCCACTGTGTCAATCCAACTCATTGAGGGTCTCCCTCTTTTTCCCTGACCCTCTACTTCACCAAGCATGATGTCCTTCTCCAGTGGCTAGTCCCTCCTAATAACACGTCCAAGGTAAGTGAGACAAAGTCTCGCCATCCTCACTACTAAGGAGCATTCTACCTGTACTTCTTCCAAGACAGATTTGTTCATTCTTCTGGCAGCCCATGACATATTCATTATTCTTCACCAATACCATAACTCAAAAGCGGCAATTCTTCTTCTATCTTCTTTTTTCATTGTCCAGCTTTCACATGCATATGAGGCGATTGAAAAGACCATGGCTTGGGTCAGGGGCATCTTAGTCATCAAAGTGACGTCTTTGCTTTGTAAGGTTTTAAAGAGGCCTTTTGTACCATCTGTCTGTCAGTTTATCTTACTGTGGTGGCTTGCATGTTGCTGTGATGCCGGAGGCTATGTCACCAGCATTTCAAATACAAGCAGAGCTTCCAGACTAAGACAGATTGAGAAAGACCTGGCAACCTACTTCCGAAAAAAAAATTAACCAGTGAAAACCTTACGGAGAGCAGTAGAATATTACCTGTTATTGTGCTGGAAAATGAGCCCCTCAGGTTGGTAGACACTCAAAATATGACTGAGGAAGAGCTGCCTCCTCAAAGTAGAGTCAATCTGAATGATGTGGATGGAGCCAAGCTTTCGGGATCTTCATTTTCTGATGTGGCACAACTCAAAATGAGAAGAAACAGCTGCAAACCACTTCATACTGACTAGAACAGCAAAAATAAAGAAGACAGACAATAACAAGTGTTGCTGAGGATGTGGAGAAATTGGACCCATCATTCATTACTGGTCGTTGTTGTTAAGTGCTGTAGAGTCAGTTCCAACTCATAGCAACCCTATGTACAACAGAAAGAAATACTGCCCAGTCCTGCACCATTCTCACAATCATTGCTATGGTTGAGCCTATTGTTGCAGCCACTGTGTCAATCCATCTCGTTGAGGGTCTTCCTCTTTTTCACTAACCCTGACCCTCTATTTACCAGGCATGATGTCCTTCTCCAAGGACTGGTCCCTTCTGATAATATGTACAAAGTATGTGAAATGAAGTCTCACCATTCTACTTCTACCAAGACAGATTTGTTCAATCTTCTGGCAGTCCATAATATATTCAATATTCTTTACCAGCACCATAATTCAAAGACAATAATTTTTCTTCAGTCTTCCTTATTCATTGTCCAGCTTTCACATGTATAAGAGGCAATTGAAAATATCATGGCCTGAGTCAAGCACACCTTAGTCTTCAAAGTGATGTCTTTGCTTTTTAACACTTTAAAGAGGTCTTTTACAGGAGATTTGCCCAATGCAATGTGTCATTTGATTTCTCGACTGCTGCTTCCATGGGCGTTGATTGTGGATCCAAGTAAAATGAAACCCTTGACAACTTCAACATTTTCTCCATTTATCATGGTATTGCTTATTCGTCCAGTTGTAAGGATTTTTGTTTTATGTTGAGGTGAATTCCATACTGAAGTCTATAGTCTTTGATCTTCATTAGTAAGTGCTTCAGGTTTTCCTCGCTTTCAGCAAGCAAGCTTGTGTCATCTGCATATCACAGTTTGTTAACGAGTCTTCCTCCAATCCTGATGTTGCGTTTTTCTTCATACAGTCCAGCTTCTCAGATTTGCTCAGCATACAGATTAAATAAGAATGGTGAAAGGATACAGTCCTGACACACCTTTCCTGATTTTAAACCATACAGTATTCTCTTGTCCTGTTTGAATGGCTGCCTCTTGGTCTATGTACAGGTTCCTCATGGGCACAGTTAAGTGTTCTGGAATTCCCTTTTTTTGCAATGTTATCCATAATTTGTTATAATCCAAACAGTTAAATGCCTTTGCACAGTCAAAAAAACACAAGTAAACATCTTTTTGGAATTCTCTGCTTTCAGCCAAGATGCATCTAACATTGGCAATGATATCCCTTGTTCCACATCTTCTTATGAATCTGGCTTGAATTTCTGGCAGCTCCTTGTTCATATACTGCTGCAACCATTTTTGACTTATTTTCAGCAAAATTTTACTTGTATGTGATATTAATTTTATTGTTCAATAATTTCCACATTCTGTTGGATCACCTTTCTTTGGGATGGGCACAAATATGGATCTTTTCCAGTATATTGGCCAGGTAGCTGTCTTCAAAAATTCTTGGCATAGATGAGTGAGCACTTCTGGGGTTGCATCCATTTGTTGAAACATCTCAATTGGTATTCTGTCAGTTCTGGAGCCTTGTATTTCACCAATGCTTTCAGTGCATCTTCAACTTCAATACCGTCGGTTCTTGGTCATATGCTACCTCCTGAAGTGGCTGAACATCGAACAATTCTTTTTGGTACAGTGACTATGTGTATTCTTTCCATCTCCGTTTGATTCTTCCTGTGTCATTCAATGTTTTGCCCATAGAATCCTTCGATATTGCAACTGAAAGCTTGAATTTTTTCTTCTGTTCTTTCGGCTTGAGAAATGCTGAGCTTGTTCGTCTCTTTTGTTTTTCGAACTTCAAGTCTGCACATTCATGACAACACTTTTAAAAATGGCTTGGGGGCTGTGTCTGACCTCCTCCAATCCCACGAGGGGGAAGGAGAACCAAGATCAACGTCATAAAGGCTGATTTTTATGAGGCAGATACCAGACTTGCCTTCTCTTTTGGCCATTTTTATTAATTCTGACACGAACCTTCCCTCCCACAGCACTCTCTACTTCTCAGCTGGGTTTGATAATTCATTGCAATGTCCACACAGAACTCACAGATCATACTCACAATTATGGGGTTTATTAGGGAAGTAACATTTTTAACAGTTACAATTCATGCTAAAGAACACTCAGGATACTGCTCTTTCATTACAATAGCCTCTCCCTAGCTGTGCTCACAGGCATGCCTCTCCCTGGCTCTCAGTTTCTGCCCAAAGGCAATCAGCTTTCTCTCTCCATGGGTCAGAAAGCCCACCACACTGTCTCCTGCTGCCAGGTCTCCGCTGCTCGATCTCTCCTGCTGGTCTCTCTTTCCTTGGTGGTGGTGGGCTCCTCCTGTGTTCTGAAATTGGCTTTCTTTCAAGGCAAAGCCGATCAATCCCCTTGGATTACCCTATCACACAGTCCCACCCAATCAACTGGGTGGGAGTTCCAAGACCATGGCTAGAGAGGCCACACACAAAAGTCATTAATCCACAACAATACTTTACTTTGTCTTCTCGAGCTGCCCTTTGAAATAGTCTGTTCAGCTCTTTTACTTCATCATTTCTTCCATTTACAAAAGCAAGTTCCAGAGTCTCTTTTGACATCTATTTTGGTCTTTTCTTTCTTTTTTGCCTTTTTAATGATCTTTTACTTTCTTCATGTATGACGGCCTTGATGTCATTCCACAACTTGTCTGGTCTTTGGTCAATAGTGTTTACAGCATCAAATCTGTCCTTGAGATGGTCTCTAAATTCAGGAGGGATATACTCAGGGTCATGCTTTGGCTCTCGTGGACTTGTCCTAATTTTTTTCAACTTCAGATTGAACTTGCATACGAGCAATTGATCGTCTGTTTCACAGTTGGTCCCTGGCCTTGTTCTGACTCTAGTATTCATAAGTTTTTCACTGGCCAGTTGTTTTAGAAATAAATTGCCAGGTCCTTCATCCTAGTCTGTGCTAGTCTAGGAGCTCTGCTGAAACCTGTTCAGCATGGGTGACCCTGCTGGTGGCATAGCTTCCAGCATCACAGCAACACACAGCTACCACAGTACGACAAGCTGACAGACAAGTGGTGGTTGTTACTGGTGGGATTAGAAAATGGTCTACCTGCTTTGGAAAATGGGCACTTTCTCAAAAATTAGAGTTACCATATTGTTGTGTTGTTATGTGTCACACAGTTGATTTCAATTCATAGTGACCTCAGGTGACAGAATAGAACCGGAGTAGAATTGGTTTTCTACGCTGTAATCTTTACAGGAGCAGATCACCAGATCTTTCTCCTGCCAAGCCACTGGATGATTTCAAACTGTCAACCTTTCAGTCAGCAGCTGAGCACTTTAGTGTTGTGCCACCAGGGCTCCTTGTAGATACATAAGGAAACTGTTTCAGATTGCCTCTGCTGAATTTTTACTATTAACAGGAGTTGCCATCTCTGGAAGGCCAAATGTTTGCACCTAAAATACAGAGCGGAGACATCACATAACCACTGCACAAGGATGGGGAACACTTTGTCCCATCTGCTCTGGAGTGAGTAGCAACTGAAGGCTCAAGTCTAGGGTGAGACGTAGGGAACATTGAGAAATTATCTACTAAAAAGTGTCTTGCAATGGAGTTAATGGATGGGCTGCAAGAGTCTGTGAATCTTCTGAAACTGAATACAAAATTTTGAATGTTTGGGCATTTTTTGGAGGAAAAGATCCATTAGCTTTCATCAGTGTGGTGGATTAATTACTTTTGTGTGCGGCCTTTCTAGCCATGGTCTCGTTAAGTCCCACCCCAGGTGATTGTGTGATAGGGTAATTGTGGCCTATCAAGGGGACTGGTCAGTTTTGCCTTAAAAGAGAGCCAACTCCAGAGCAAACAGGAGAGCCCACCACCACAAAAGGAGAGACCCAAAGGAGAGACCAGCAGTAGAAGCCCCAGGAGACAGTGCAGTGGGCTTTCTGGCCCACAGAGCAAGAAAGCTGAGTGCCTTTGGGCAGAGACTTAGGACCAGGGAGAAGTCTATGCCTGTCTCACGAATTTGGGACTTGCCAGCCTCCACAACTGCTTAAGCCATTTCCTTTATATGGTCCCTGATTTCTGTGAGATGTTGCAGGGAATTAGGGAACCCAAAGACAGGAGGGAGGGTACTGAGGCGAAAGGGAGTAGTTGATGTTAGAGATGATGGAGTGGTAGAGCAGGTTGGAAAAGTTAGACATTTAAGACATCTTTACCCTCTGCCTCACAGGAACCAGCTTTGTGCTGATACAAATGAAATTATTTGTTTAATCAGATTATTAAAGAGAGGTCTATGACCCAGAAAAGGCTAAGAACCTGGTCTCACATAGAATTATGTGATATACTTTCCAATACTCCAAAGCCAACTCGAAACTTGTCTTAAACTGTATCTTTTCTTTTCCAGTGTTAAGAAATGCAGGCTTGACCAATCATACATATCAAAGGTAATAGCATTGACCTCCAAAGAATTGCATGTGCAGCCCTATTATTCCCCACAGCATGGCCCTTTTTGCTCTTCTTTTTGTATCCTCCTCTTGCCCTTATTTTCTTTCTCTCTCCATATCTTTCTATCCCAGCTCAACTCCTCCTGCATATCCTATTTTTTAAAACTCTTCAACCATATTCCTGGGCATGACTTTAACTATTTCTAATATTGAACAGCCTGTAATGGGTAAGACTTCATAGCTGGAAGAAATCAGGTTACCTTCTACCTGTTGAATGACTGAATTTGAGACAAGAACTAATGGATTATAATGAAACACTGGTACATGTTTCTTAGTGTCTTTTGTCTCACTTGGAGATGTGTTTTGCCTTTAACTATCATAAGAATAGAGTTGGTATGTATTGTCGTATGTTTTTTTGATTGATTTAAATTCTTCCAGCGATTTCCATCATGTGTGGAAGTGCAGACATTTTCCCACTTAGTTTACAATTTTCTATCACTTATTGTCCAAAATGGGGTTGGGCGAGGGGAGAAAGTAGTGATTGTCCTCTTATCATGCAGAACTGGAGTCTCCTTATATGGATTGTATTAGTTTCCTATGGCTACCATAACAAATTACTACAAACTCACCTCACCTAGTGCCACTGAGTTGATTCTGACTCATAGCAACCCTGTTGGACAAAGTAGAACTGCCCTCTAGGGTTTCCAAGGAGCAGTGGGTGGATTTGAACTGTGAACCTCTTGGTTAGCAGCCGAGCTCTTAACCACTGCACCACCAGGGCTCCAACTGCAAACTAGATGGCTTAAGACAGCAGAAATATATTCTTCCACAGTTCTGAAGAAGTCCAAAATCAAGGTAGCAGCAGAGCTGGTTCCTTCTGGGGGATTCATAGGGAGAATCTCTTCCATGCCTTTCTTAGACCTTCTGGTGGTTGCTGGAAATCCTTGGTTTGTAAATGCATCTCCAATCTCTGTCTCTGTCTTCACATGCTGTTCTCTTTTCTGTGTCCTTGTGTCTGAATCTCTCTTTATAAGCACACCAGTAATCAGCTTTAGGACTCACCCTAACCCCATATGACCCCATCATAACTCAATTACATTTGAAGATCTTATTTCCAAAAAAGGTCACACTTATAGGTACCAGGGGTTAGGACTTCAATATATGTTTTAGGGGGACATAATTCAACTCAAAACATGAACACATCCACTAACAGGTATATCAACTGCACTTGCCAATTCAACTCATTACAATTAAACTAACCAGGCATCCAGCTAGGCCTAGTGATAGTGGTAGGTATAAAGATGAGTAAAACAGATTGCCTGCCTTCAAGTTGCTTATGGCCCAGTGAGAGAGACAAATAAGAACACAGACAAATATGGGGAGGTGATGGAGGATTAGACTGGAAGCCTAACATTCTCAGAGAGAAACGAGGAATGAGGAACTAATTCTTATCTCCCACTCTGCCTTCAATGCCTTCTATAACTCTCTGCTGTTGATATTTCTCCCTTGTTGCTTTTCTTAAATAAAGAAATCAAAATGAAGGTAGAAGAGCTTCTCATTCTTCCAAGCATTTGTCTTCCTCTTCCTGTTTTTGGACAGCTGTCTATTTAGCCTCCTCTGCTCTACTTGGATCAAAAATCAATGTTCATGGAAGCAGTAGTCAAAAAATTAAATGATATATTGCATTGTACAAATCTGCTGCAAAAGGCCTCTTTAAAATCTTAAAAAGCAAAGATGTCACTTTGATGACTACAGAGCACCTGACCCAAGCTATTATCTTTTCAATCACCTCATATGATTGCAAAAGCTAGACAATGAAAAAGGAAGACCTACAGAGAATCGAGACATTCAAATTGTGATGTTGGCAAAGAATACTGAATATACTGTGGACTGCCAGAAAAATGAACAAATCAGTCTTAGAAGAAATACAACCAGAATGTTCCTTAGAAGTGAGTGAGGATGGTGAGACTTGAGCTCGCTTACTTTGGACACACCATCAGGAGGGAGATCATCTGGAGAAAGACATCAGCTTGATAAAGTAGACGATCAGTAGAAAAGAGGGAGGCCTTCAATGAGATGGATTGACACAATGGCTGCAACAATGGGTTCAAATATCCTTACTATTGTGAGGATGGTGCAGGACCAGGCAACATTTCACTGTTACACATAAGGTCATTGTGAGTTGGAGCCAACTCAACAGCAACTAACAATAACAAGTTCTGGCTTTTTGCACTCTAAGCCCTTCTCCTTGCCTGTCACTTCATCTCATAGACACTCTTATGTGCTGAGCAGCGCACATGTCCACGCTCTGTGCTAGGCCCTGGGGATACAGAGATGAATTCAATCACTGTCTAGAGAAAGCTTGTTTACAAAACTATCTCCTAAGGATCTATCTCACCTCCATATTACGTTCCTTTTTTATTTCTCGCACTCTCTTTCCTCAGTCTATTTTTATTTCCATTTCAACTGCTGTTAGAGGCCTCCGATGAAAAGGAAATTATCTATAATGGAACGGGAACATTAAAAGCCTCAGTTTCCTTAGAAATTATTGAACTCATGAGGGGTTCACATTGGGTTTTGAATTTTGAGAACTAAGTCATAAGAAACTTTATTTTTCTTACTAGATTATTTTTAACACTTGCCCTTTCTTGTTCTTCTTCAGATATTGTTTTTTTAATGTCAGGCTGTTAGAGTTTTCATAGGTGCCAATCAATGCCAGAATATGAAGAAATGCCTTTCCAAACTCCTAAATTTGAACAAAATATGTCCAAGGCAGGAAACCTGGAAGCAATTCATACCCACATCTCTGTATGGGCAAGTCTCAATGTACATATGGGACAGGGTGTTGCTAAAAGGACTCTGCCGGTCTGTATGACCTTCTGATGTGCCACCTAAGTTAAAGGGAAGACTAATAATAGCTCTCAGTTTTGATCACTCATTTATTCATTCATTCACAAAAGTATATTCTGAGTACCTACTATGTGGTAGGCATTAAGCTGGGTGTTGGGATTACCATGGTGAACAAGACAGACATGATTCCACTCTAGTGGAGTTTAGGGTCCAGCTGGGAATATGGACAATCAGTATGTACAGTAATTCTAATAAAGTGTCCTACATGTTATGATAAAAAAAAAAAAAAACCCATTGTCATTGAGTTGATTTCAACTCACGGTGACCCCATGTGTTTCAGAGTTGAGCTGTACTCCACAAGGTTTTCCATGGTTGTAATCTTATGGAAGTAGATCACCGGGGCTTTCTTCTATGGTGCCACCAGGTGGATCTGAAATGCCAACCTTTTGGTCAGTAGCCAAGCGCAAACCGTTTGCGACATCCAGGGACCTACATGTTATGATAGCACTCACTAAGTGTCAGGCTCTGTGCTAGGTGGGCTATACTCGAATCCCACGTGTTGCTCCTAACACCCTATGAAGTAAGGACTATTATTCTCCCCACTTAACATATAAGGAAACTAAGAGAAGGTAAATAACTCTCCCGAGATCACTGAGCTCAGAACTCAGGTCTGTCTGACTCTGTCACTGGGGTTCTTATCCATCACACTACATCATCTCCCACAAAGCTGAAATACGGCATGACACTTAACATTGTAAACTTGACTGTTGTCAGGATTGGGAAAGAAATAAATGAGCCAACATTAACTGTCTCAAGCTACTCATGGGCAAGGAACTCTTTTATGAGAATTGGAAATAAAATAACAACATGCTTTAAAAAGTCACTCTCTGTGACCCAAACCATTTTCTAATTCCAGGAGTGAGAAGAATCTCTGCAAAATGAATAAAAGTGATAAAAGGATTGTTTTCTAAAAAAGATTCTCACTCATTTTCACAAAGGCTGTATTCATATTTCCAGGGCTTTGTCTGAATTTCAAGACTAAAATGAATAAAATAAAGACTAGCTCCCCTTCGTAAGAGGAAAAAAGAGATTGAGAAAGAAACAGGGAAGAAGAGACTATACATAAAAGTATGGTTCAAAACCCTATCTCTAGCCAAGGTCAGCAGGCTGCCCAAGTCTGGACAACCCCAACTGGAACCCAAAATTTGTTAAGGCCCCTACACCTCACTCCCTGGGGTGTGCTGAGACATATTCCTACTGTTATTACCATTTAGCAGGTCAGACTAAATGGGAAAATCTTCTGGGAAGATTTTCTCTTATCAGCAGAAAAGGATAAAAACTTAATTCTTAGCAAAGGAAGGGGTCTCAAGAATATGGGTGTAAAGAATTATCCATTCTGGCAAAACTTGCTGCAAAAAGAATTTTCTGCTACACATTTATTTGCAGTTTGTACATGTTATCTTGAGATAACTAGTATATAGACTGCTGGCCAGGATGCTGAGATTCTAGTCATAATTTTGAATTAATCAGTAGGGTGACTTTTTGCAAGTCATTTTACCTTCCTGGCCCTCAGTTCCCTTATCCATAAAAGGAGAGTGTTTGGGCTTCATAGCTATTTTTCCAGGTCTAATAACCTGTAATTGTATTCCATGAACCCTAACTAGATAGTTAATTATCCCGATCATCTTCCCACCAGATATATTTGCGTGGGAAACTAGACTCAGAGCAAGTCATATTTATATCTGAGCAGGTAGGCCATCCAGCCTTGATGGTCTTTCTTATGCCAGGAGAAGTTTGATAGGGAAAAAGTCAGAAGAAAATCAGAGTTAAAAATGGTTTGGCATAACATCTTGACCTGGGAGAACAAGGAGGCTCACACCAACTGAGCCAAAATAAGCGGAGAGAGTGAATGCCAATTCAGGCGAGAAGAAGTTAGGATGTCGGGGAGAGGACCGACCAGAAAACGAAAGTGTGCCTTCTAGCCCCTAGTGGATTGTAAGAAGTATAAGATGAGCATAAGACCTGTTGCCATCGAGTTGATTCCGACTCATAGTGACCCTATAGGACAGAGTGGAACTGCCCCACAGGGTTTCCAAGGAGCGCCTGGCGGATTTGAACATAGGGAGGGAAAAAATGATGGGCCATACATGTGTTGAACTCTCAGCCAAAGTTCTTGAGGGTTATTTATTGCTGCATATCAAATCTCCACAAATTTAGCAGCTTAAAATAATACGCATTTATTAGTTCACAGTTTCTGTGGGTCAGGAGTTTGAGCACAGCTTATTAGGTCTTCTACTTAGGGTCTCATAAGAATGCAATCAAGATGTCAACCAGGCTGTATTCTTGTCTGGAGGCTTGACTGGGGAAGAATCTTATTCCAAGCTCACTCAGATTGTTGGCAGAATTCATTTCCTTGTTGCTATAGAACAAAAGGCCCTGGCTTCTTAATTCGCTAATGGCTGTCTGCTGCCCTCAAACCCAAAAGGCCACTGTAGCTCCCTGCTCATGGGCTTTGCCACCATGGCCACTTCATCAAGCCAGCAAGTAAAGTCTCTGCAGTGAGTCTGCAAGCAAAATGGGAACTTACAGTATGTAATGTAATCATGTCCCTTTGCCATATTCTGTTGATTAGAAGTAAGTCACAAGTCCCACTCACACTCAAGGGAAGGGAATTATTTAACTTCAGGAGGTGGGGATCATAGAGGGTCACCATAGAGCCTGTCTACCACAAATACTAAAGGCAAAGAGGCCCTTGTCCTAGTTCTCATCTGGGTCTCTGGGAGGAGACTGCCTTGCAGAGCACTCCCTCCTCCCCACCAACACGTGGTGGCTTTATCAAAGCAAAATCATGGTTAGGTTGATAGAGGACTTGAGTTGGTTTCCTGAGTCTCCCTTCTGGCATGAAAAGTACATAGAAGTTCCTGGATGCTCTGTAGAAGGAACTGGAAAATAACTGGCTTGCTGGACAGCCAGTCTACCAAAGGGGTCACCATGGTAGAACAAATGACCCTGTGGCCAAGGACTGCAGAGCGGGTAGCCCAGGCCAGGAAGCAAATGAAAATCACAACCAGACCTCAGAAGTTTACAGGTAACGAACTGGGTCAAAAGAGAAAATCACCAGGCCTTTACGAGCTGAGAGAGACGAGGTCTCAAGCGTCCAGCAGAAGATGCCAGCTGGGCATGCAGAAAAAATTCAGGGAAAGGATACAATCCAGTAAGGCCAATGAGGACTCAGAGAACAGCCAAGAGCCTGCACAAAGAACTCTAGGGTCATTCCCTACTGCCATGAAGACTAAGTAAACTCCCCCATCTACCATCTTGAGAGGGAGAAGGGGGAAGACTCTGAAAGCCTGAGCATTTACCTGAAAGGGACTATTTTAAACCAAAAGGAGACTGTCATATTGTTAATTGGCTCATTTAAAGTTCACGTTTGTTTCCTTGCTACCCCAGGGCTGGAGGATTCTGAAGAAAATTCAATCAGTTATAGAGAAATAAAGAAGCTGCATTATGTTTGCACAATTGAATTGTGTGAGTAAATTTGTAATCTTGCTACACCTGCTAGGTAACAGGCATTACACACATATGTTTTCATAGAGTTCTTCCACCATCCTATGACATAAGTGTTATTATATTCCCATTTTACAAATGAAGTTGTAACTCTGAGAGGTTGTTATTTGCACAAAGTCACACAGCTGGCAAGCAGCAAAGTTTGTATTAGAACCGAAGATTGTCTCATTCGAATACTTATGCTTTAGTCACTGTACTTCTGTATTAGTCAGGGTAGGCTAACTCCTGTAACAAATATTCCACCAATGTCCAATGGCTTAAACAAACAAACAAAAAAAACCCAGAACCAAACCCGTTGCCATCAAGTTGATTCCCACTCAAAGCAACACTATAGGACTGAGCAGAACTGCCTGATGGGGTTTCCAAGGCTGTAAATCTTTACAGAAGCAGAGCACCACATCTTTCTCCCACAGAGTGGCTAATGGGTTCATACTGTGGACCTTTTAGTTAGGAGCCAAGTGCCTAACCACCGTGCCACCAGGGCCCCTCTTCAATGGCTTAGCACAATGAGATTTTCCACTCATGTCACTGTCCAGTACTTGTTGGTGGAGGAGGCTCGGCTCCACATTGTCATTCAGAGATCCACATTTTCTCTGGCTCCACCCTCCTGTAAATCCTCAGCGTCCTCTCCAGTCAGCCAGCAAATACAGGAGAAGAAAACTTGGAGGAATGTGTAAGGTGATTTTATGGGCCAGGCCTAGAAAATTCTGCCATCTTCTAGTGGCCAGAACTCAGTGTCACCATGCCATGTAACTGCAAAGAAGATTTGGAAATGTAGTCTCGGTATGTGCCTGAAAGACGAAAGAATGATTTGGGGGACATGTAGTATTCTCCACCACAACCTCATATACTTATAAACCCAAAATCCATATATGGTGTATTTCCCACCTTCCTTTCTCCAGAGGAGTCAGATTTTCCTGCCATTAGATATGAAAGTCAAGATTCAGAAAATTAGTCTGATAATAAAAATGATGAAGATAATGGATTCAACTAGAAAACATCAGGTTTGGCTTCATGATACTCTACGTTTTGTCATTTATGATCTATTTTGGTTTCATAAAAAGGAAAACAATGACAAAGGCTTATGACTATAGCATGTTCTCTAGGTTGTCTATAGGAAGAAAGTGAGCTATGGTTGATTCTAGTTGCTTAACTGAAATTATAGCATGACCTACCTCTGTAATGTGTCTGTGGCTTGGATGTTGGGGTTCCTGTGGAAGAAGAAATTCAAGACATCAAGGTTGCTATACTATAGTCCTGGAGTGGCTCTAACTTTGTGGGTTTACACCCTTCATAAGACTTATATTATATTATAACTTAGAATGAAACTTACCACTTCATATTGAATTTTGTATTCCCCAAACTGATAGGTACTAGATGAGTATGTGTTAATTCGATTTTACCATTTAGTTTGTTTTAACGTTATAGCAAGCTGGGCTTACTGATGAAGTGAGAATGTGAGGATGGTGCAGGACCAGGCAGTGTTTAGTTTGTTGTACATAAAGTCGATATGAGTTGGAACCAACTCAATGGCACCTAACAACGACAACGAGCTGGGCTTAGAAAATGAATCTTTGGCTGGAATGAAGAAAATACTTTATAAAACCATTAGTGTCTTGAAATAGTGTTATGCTTAATAAACATAGAAATAGAATAAATAACTCTCCCCTTAGGGATGGTTGCCGTATGTCCCTGACCTAGGATAAGATTAGTGATATTTCAGCTGTGCTTTTTTGTACCCTTCAGGGTTAGATGGAGGATTTGCAGAGGCCACAACTGGTGGGAGATAGAGCGTGGGGCACATGAAGGTCACTGGTCCCTTACCCTTGATTCAACCATAGTAGCTCTGTCTTGATCTCTTGTATATGTTATCATATAAGATCTGAAGAAAGGATGCCAAGCTTGACATTGACATTGGTAAACCACTGGACTAAACCACTGGATTTGCTTAAGCGTCATATGTGGTATAATAATTCTGTCTATCTGTGTCTGAGAAAGAAACAATGGGGTGAGTGATGGCGGGTGACTCAGAGTCACTCTTCCTCAAAGGGAATTTGCAGAGTAGAAAAAGCATGGGCTTTGGAAGCATACAAACCTAAGACTAAAATACGGGTCTTACTAAGTATGTACAGTAATATATTGACCTTATGACAGTTGTGAGTAATATCACAGATTTAAAGGGGAGGCAATAGATTGTAGTGTTGTGTATGGGGTCAGGAGTTGGATTTCATAACTCTAGGCTCTGCCACTTACTAGGTGGGTAATCTTGGGCAAGCGAATAAACCTCATGATCCTCAGTCTCCATATCTGTAAAATGGGTTTAATAACTACCCACCTCATAAGCTTCATATAAGGATTAGTTGAATTAACACATGTAAAGCACTAAGCACAGTGCTTGGCACATGGTAAGTATTCAGAAATGACAATTGTTACAAACATTTATTAATACAGTTTCAGACATAAATTCAGAGACACAGAAGACATTCAATAAATCTCAGTCATGATAATTTTAACATAAGACCTCGCCTCAGAAAAAGTAAAAAAAAAAAACAACTAAGGCAATGAAAAAGGAGAAGTGCATAATTTGGTAATAGAGAATGAAATGGTGATTTATGAAAAAAGTTGAAGATGAGTATAAAAACCTAGTGAGTAGATAAGCGGTGGTTGCTCATTCACTCGAGGAATGGGGCAGCGAAGGGGTGGGCGGTCACGGAGCCAGTCCCATGTTCAAGCACAGCGCTACCACGGAAGAGGAAAGCTAAGGGACGTGGCATGGCTCAGCAGGTCTCATTCCAAACGCAGGGCACTGTCTTCAGACAGGCGCAGATAAAATGCACGTGAAACATGGAAGCCAGCTAAGCACAAGTCACCCTATCAGCTTTGCTAACCCACAACCTGTGCCCTTCCAGGATGACCATCCGGTTGCGGTCAGGAGCATAGACTGAGAAGGTCAAGAAAGGAGGGATGGTTAGCCAAGAATGGAGGCAACTCTCAGTTGGGGTTTTAGCTTTCTGAACTGACTCCTGCATATCATTTAAGAGGTCAGGGTGCAGAGCCCAGTCACAAGGTTCTGCATTACAATAGACAAAAAAACTAAAAACCAAACCAGTTGCCACCAGGTCCATTCTGGCTCATGGCAACCTCATGTGCGTCAGAGTGGAACTGTACTCCACAGAGTTTCAGGGGCTGATTTTTTGAAAGTAGATTACCAGCCCTTTATTCTGAAGCACCTCTGGGTGGGTTTAAACCCCAACCTTCCAGTTAACAGCTGAACACTTAACTGTTTGCACCACTCAGGGACTAAATAATGGACAAAGAGAACTGTACATACGTAGCTCCTGCCCTCAAGTATCTTGGGATCCAAGACTCATCTGAAACTTCCTTTTCCTAGGCAGCCCATCAGGCAATAAGATCAGACAGCAACTTTGCAAACTCATATTTTATCTTCATGATATAAAAACCAATTCCCTCAAATTATCCATTAGAGGCAAAAAGAAGAAGGGGGAGAACCATCCTACAGTAACTTTTAAAATCCAAACTGATTAATTTCTCAAATGAATAATTTAGATTTTAGACATGAAATCATTTGGAAAAGAGACTCTAAGTAATTTCATTCTATACATTTCAATGCCGACGAGGCCACTATTCACAAATCCAAATGCTCACCCATCTACAACATGCCTTCCAATATGACCAAAGGGAGACAGTCGAGACTAATGGCAAGGCAGGGTTCCCTTCCAGTTCTGAAGAGGAGAGGGCAAGATAAGGGTGAGCTGTAGTCAGGTCATTTCTTTTTGCTTTCAAATCTTTCATCCAAGGGGCTGATAATTAGCATAATCCCTTTAAACTAAACAAATGGCTCTGGAATTGAGATGTTAATCTAGACATGTTGTCTGGAGACTACATGGACTGCCCACTTCCAACAATTTGAATACAAAGAATGTGTCTCCCAACAAAGTCATGGTGAATATATTTTAATCTTCCTTTAAAGATTGAGATCATTATAATAAATGTAAATTGTCATTTTAAGGTAACTGTGTGGAAAGACATGTCATTAACAGACATATCACATAGGAAAAGCTCATAGGTTAAGATCATGGATTCTAATCCTGACTCTACCATTTACTGTATGATCTTGATTCATCTCTGTGCCTCTCTAAAGTGGGAATAATATCACCTACCTTGTAGGGTTGAAATGTGGATCAAATGATTGATATAATCTAGGTATAGAATTTAAGACAGTATCTGACACAGAGTCGGTACTTTCTCAGTTATTATTATCAATAGTACTATTGCTGCCAGACAATGCAGTACAGACTGTTTATAAAAGCACCATTATTTCTCTTACACCTCACATTTATGTTTTTCCCCAGACCCTTGAGATGTAAAAAAAGAAGTTTCCCATATGAGTTGCTTTGAGGTACTTCCCTAAGACCTAAAAAACCCTTTGCTGTCAAGTCAATTCCAAATCATGGTGACCCCATGTGTTGCAGAGTAAAACTGATCCATAGGGTTTCTTGGCTGTAATCTTTATGGAAGTAGATTGCCAAGATTTTCTTTCATGGCATTGCTGGGTGAGTTTGAACCCCCAGCCTTTAGGTTAGTAGTGAAGCACAAACTATTTGTACCATCTAGGACTCTAGAATTCAATAGACTTGATTTCAAATGCCAGTTATCCTCATTACTAGCTGCCTGACCTTGGGGAAGATGCTCAACCTCTTTAAGTCTCAGTTTTCTCATCCATAAAGTAGTGATAATACCAATAATTATTCTGGGAGAACTTGTGAAGATGAAATGAACTTATATACTTAAAGAATTTGGCACAGTTAGTACTATTATTAATATTATAGTAGTAAGCATTGCCTCTCTGGCTTCAGGATCCATTTTTGTAAAATAAAGGAATTAGACTAGATTGTCTCTAGGATCTGGGTCAGCAATAACATTTTCTTAAATTTCTGAATCTGTTGCCACTTTACAGATGCACAAACTGAGTCACAATTCACAGATGACAAAAGTAATAGTTTCCCAAATGTTACCCTCACAACTAGACCCTAAGTACTGTACCCCGTTTTAATTTACAGGCCTACCAAGGGCTTAGCCCTTCTGAATGTTCAGCTGGAATGTTAAGTATGGGAAATTCCAGAATCCGTGGCTTAGAGACAGATTCTCATTTACTCTGTTCCCTGGCACCAAGAACCCTCTTGCCTTGCCTTCAGAACACCAACTTACTTTCCAAAGTCCACTAAACTGCAGCCAGATGGCAGTGCCACCTGGTCCCTGCCACCCCAGGCCCTCCCAATGATGCCAGACCTCAGAGCGCCATCCCCTTGCCCCTGTTCCAGTTTCTACCCCTCCTTTTCCAGCCCCAGGTTTCAAAATCAAAAACCCACTGCCATCGAGTCGATTCAGACTCATGGCAACCCTATAGGACAGAATAGAACTGCCCCACAGGGTTTCCAAGGAGCACCTGGGGGGATCGGAACTGCCAACCTTTTGGCTAGCAGTCATAGCTCTTAACCACTACGTCACCAGGTTTCAAAGGTGGCTCTAAAGAAAGAATTATTTTTATATGACTTCCAGAAATACAGCCTAAACCCTTTTCTGGGCCTGCGCTACTCCAAACCAGGAAGAACTGCAGGTTCGTTTGTTCCTTATCAGATTTAAACACCATGCATTTGTTTGAAAGAAATCATTTCTTTATTCACCAAGGTTTTCTTTTCCTTCTTTTTAATGGTGATGGCATTTTGTACACTGCAATGGAACATTTCACAAGCTAAGTCACTCATTAGCTTGTTTGACTCCTGTTCCCATACGGGATAGCCCAGGAAGTTTCCAAGGGAGTCACAAAGACCTAAATTCCTGGAGGCAACTATGCACTGTCTTGGGTCCCTGCTTGCCTGCTCTTCATGACTTATATGTTAGTGTGCTCCAGAGAAAAGCCAGACTTGCTTGACAATGGGAGGATCTAAACATCTGCCCAGTGGTAGGAAGGTTTGGGAAAACTTGGGTGGTAATTATTCATAGAAGGGTGAGGGTGTTAGGTGGAAACATCTTAAGAAACCTCAAGGTAGTCAGAAGACAGAAAAAAACTTAGTGCCATGGATTTTTTCAATTCCCTGACTCACTGTGTTCTTCCAGGCAATGATCTTAATGCCCCAAGGGTAATCTTCAGGGGTGGGATCATTTTCAAGGGCAGAGGCGCTAATTAACCCTAGTGGGTGGATCAATGGGGTGACAGGCAGCAGCCAAATAATACTCATTTCCTTCCAGTGGAAAGGGGCTAAGGACACAGGCTGGTGCATGGGCCTTGCCCCTGAACGAACTAAGTGATTTATCCTTTCAGAAATCCTTGTGTTGTCATGAACTTGGCTCTTTTCTTTCAACCTTCACAAATGCTTTCAGTTTGCCCTCATTTTACAAAGAGAGAGAGAGAAAAAAAGTAGGCCTTCAGGGATCAGAGAATTTTCTTTAGATTATGTGGCAAGTTAAGCACAAGAAAGGATTGGATGCCTGACTCCTGCACCCTACCATGTCTTGTCCCCACAAGGTTACTCTGCCTGCTCTGTGAGGGACAAGAATCATTAGGGTCTGGGGCATTGTCCTGAGTTGCTCAGGTGGGCCTTACTTCCCTTCCTTCTTACAGGAAACCAGTCATCTCGGAAGGGAAAATGAATTTTGATAAGATACCAGCCAGTTACTTGGAAGCCTTCATTTTTCTCCTCCAAGTGTTCAACTCCCAGAGAGTCAAGGAATCCGCCTAGTGTAGCGGAAAACCGTGTCCATTTTTATTCGGAGTGATTTAATACGTATTAGCAACATGCTAAGCACTGGTCCATGATCCCCAGGAGCCTCTCTCCCCACTTTGGACTCATTCACGCTAAAACAATTACACACCCTGGAGCTTCCCTCTAATGCCAGCTGTGAGAGCCACCCCATGGGACCTGATGATAAGTAAAAGTGTGATAGCAGCATCCTCTTGGCATTTCTGAGGGAAGGCACCTGGGATGAATCCTAAGGCAGACTAGCTTTATGTCTGGTTTGCATGACACACATCAGAGTTGGCTGAGGTTTCTGTGTGTTGTGGCAAGAGATGCTGGTGGAACAGTAGAAGCTCTCCAAACTCAAGATTGACCAGCTCTCGGGATTCACAGAGGCTCTGTCTTCTCGGAGGACACAATGACTAAGGCCCTTGGTACTAGAGTTAGCCCGCGTGTAAGATACAATGACTAAGGACTTTGGTACTAGAGTTAGCCCATGTGTTTCTGCTCCCACAGGCTGAATTGTGTCATTATCAAGAATCGATTGTGTGGGTTCTCTGAATCTTTACTCCAGGTTTCCTTGTTATTGTGATTACATAATTGTGGTCAATATTACATAAACTGATGAAACATGAGTTCAGAGAAGGGCTGTGTCTATGAAAACTAAATGGAATGATGGGGAAAGAATTAGTAAAGGGAAATTGCTAAGAAGACTTGCTGCCTGATGAGGTGTGGGCAAGACAACTAACTGTTAAAGATTGGGATAAAATAGCAAAAATCTGGGATGCCTCTGCTTTCAGATTGCTTCACAGGTGTCTTTTAAGTCTGCCTCCCATGTTACAGGAACCTAAGCTGGAAATGCATAACGTATTGAGTTGTGCGTGTGGTTTATGCGAAACAGCTGGGAAAACTCGAATCAGTGAATCCTTACCCAAAGAAAAGGCCTTGGCCCTATATTAAAAAAAAAAAAAAAAAAAAGGATAAATGAAAGTACATTTATTTTATGAGATAAATCATTTAAGGTATAAATATATACTTTTCTGTGATTATCTTCTTGATTTTTTTCCAGATAAAAAATTAACTACCATAGTTCTACTGTACTAGGGGAGCCCTGGTGGCACAGTGGTTAAGAGCTTGGCTGCTAACCAAAAGTTCAGCAGTTCGAATCCATCAGCTGCTCTTTAAAAACCCTATGGGGCAGTTCTACTCTGTCCTATAAGGTCACCATGAGTCGGAATCGACGTATGTGGTTCAGTAGCAGAATCCTTGGCTTCATGCAGGAGATCAGGTTTCCATTCGTGGCTAATGCACCTCATAAGTAGCTACCACCCGTCTGTCAGTGGATGCTTGCGTGTTGCTAGGATGCTGAACAGATAACAGCAGAGCTTCCAGGGTAGGACAGACTAAGAAGAATGGCCTGGTGGTCTACTTCTGACAATCAGCCAGTGAAGCCCTGTGGATAACAACAGTCCAATCTGAAACCGATCATGAGCATGACACAGGATGGGGCAGAATTTAATTCCAGTGTTCGTGGGCTCAGGGGCCCCATGAGTCAGGGGCCAACTCGACGGCAGCTAACAATAACAACAACTGTACTAGGTGATAAATATACCGATTTATGAAATGTCCAGGGAATGAATTAAACAAAAAGTCTGCTCCTACAAACCTGAAGGCTTTGACTTCCGTTATTGCTCACTGGGTCTTCATTCTTTCATTTGCTCATTTATTGAGGTTCTCGGTATCCTTCAGTGCCTCCTATGACAGACACCATACTAGGGACTGGGAATGTGACGTGGAGCCAGGAAGCTCACTTTCTTGGAAACCCATCCTCCAGTCTGATCTACGTTCCTCTCCACCTACCAACCTACCCAGCAACCCAGCCCCATCCCACCCCTCTCCCCTATTGCCTCTGTGATTCCATAGCTTTGCTTCTGCTATTTCCTTTGCCTGGAATCCTCTACTCCCACACTCAACCACTTTAGCCTGTCCAAAGCCTTTCTGCCCCATACACCGCTCTGTCCCTGAGTCTACCCTTCTCTCCCCAGTCGGAAATGATCTCTTCCTGGCTAATCCCACAGCATTTTGCTTGTTGTTCCTTTACAGAACTTACCATGTCCTAACTTGTATCACAAGGAGCCCTGGTGGTGTGATGGTTAAGTGCTTAGCTGCTAACTGAAAGGTCAGCAGTTCGAACCCACCAGCAGCTTCTCAGGAGAAAAGACCTGGCAATCTGTTCCCATAAAGATTATAGCCTAGGAAACCCTATGTGGCAATTCTACTCTGTCATTTAGTGTCACTCTGAGCTGGAATCAACTAGACAGCACACGACAACAGCAATTTGTATTACAGTTATTTGCCTTAGACTTAACCTTCTTCCGAATTTGCAAGGCCTCTTAGGTCAATGACTAAGACTTATTCATTTTGGCATCTCCACACTGCCTGGTCCAGGAGCTTGTTCATAAGCTCTAGTTGCTGCTTTGATTAGTAAACTATACATAAAGATTAACTAAGCACAAGTGGTAATCAAGAAAAAATACCTGTTGATAGATTATGAAGGTGTCTCCTCGTCTTCAAGAAACATTTTTAATCGGCTATGCAAATTTCAAAGCATCTTTTATTCACCAGCTACTTTGCAAGTAATACAATGTAGTCTGCTAAAAGGGAAATTCTTTTGAATGTTCTACTTGTCTGGGAAACTTGCATTCTATGGAGATTTTCCTTCCTGCTGAAAAAACATCTAGATATAACATGAAAAAATCAAGTTTTTTTCATATTTCTGAAGAAGGTTTAGAGAAATGTATATGTTCGTGCATCCTTGATAGGAGTGTAAAGCAGTATAACTTTTCTCAAATTCATTTGAAAATGTATAAAAATCCTAAAATGATTCAGGAGTCAATGTCCAGGAATCTATCTTAGAAATACATTCAAAGATTTCAAAAATCAAAGCTGTTTATCACAATATTATTTATAAAATTATAAATAACCTGAATGTCCATAATAGAGAATTGATTAAATAAATTTAGCAACATCCATATGTAATAAGGATTCTGCACCTATTAAAAGTCATAGTTTAGAAGAATACTTACTGACACAAGAAATATTTCACGTTATATTAGTAAAATAATAGATTAAAATGTTGTATATATAAAATACGGTTTCATTTTGTAATTCATTATGCACGCAATGTATACCCATGCATAAAAAGAAAACATCCAGCAAGAATTCACAACAATATTAATAATTTCTATGTCTGGAATGAGAAAATGTGAATTTGTTCTTCTTTTTCATACTCTTCTATTTTCTAGGTTTTCTTTAACAAACATATATTTCTTAATCATCAGAAAAAAAATTTTATAAAAATTTTTTTTAATTGAAAGATAACTTTAAGCAAAAGAAATTATTTTCCCAGAGAACAAAAAAGTAATTATAAGCTTCATGCATCATCTTGACAAAGGGAAACCCTATACCTCATTTTGATGTGGTAACATATCCAAAATTACACTTAGCGTTGCACCAAAAAACAAGGTGCCAACCCTGTCATACAACTCTGTCACATTGAGGGCATGATTGAACTTGACTCAGCAATTGGCAATGAAATACGACAGATGGGGAAAAACAAATATATGGACTTCGACTCACCCAGCTAACCACCACCACCACCAAACCGAAAATCAGGATTATTGGGGTATTGAACCCAAGGTACCTGGGTGCCCCAAGGCATGAGCAAAGTTCAGTGATTGAGAATCTAGGAGTTGATAAAAATTGGAAGGCCAGGAAGTAAGGGGCTTCAAGTAAGACAAAGAAACTTCCATCTATTGATTATATGTATAGAACAAAAACGGTAAAAACTCTCTATTCCACATAGTCTGATTGCGTTAGGATTACTTCTGCTGTGGATATTTATTTTTTATTTCACCATATCCCTCCCACTCATCCCTCACCCATTCTATAATAATACTGCTCAATCCATGCATTTCAGGTAAAGCTGACACTCCCACCAACTATCCCCCACCTACACCCCACAACATACAACACGGCCTTTGCAATAACTTAAGTTTAGAATCTTTGATCCCCTGGACACAGTGCTGAGTTCAGTAATGGGTGTATGACTCAGCCAGACCAATCAGTCTTTCCTGTTTTTTTCCTAGAGTTTTTGGGAAAGTTAGTAATAACTTTAGGCTGCCAGCAGCCATCTTGTCTACTCATGGAGAGAAACTACCTGAGAATTAAGTTGAGCAGAGACACATGGAGGCATTTGAATTGCTAGATCCAGCTATCCCTGAAGCTAGCTGTCTCTCATGAACTTCCCAGGTACTTGAGCAAATTTACATCCTTTTTATTTTTTTAAGTTATGAGTTAGACTTCTGTCACCTGAAATATTCCTGATTAATATAGTTTCTTCCTCCTTTTCTTTGCCTTCTCAGTATAGCAGCTGATGCAATTAGGCGAGCTTTGGTCTCTTCCTACTTAAAAGGGATCCTTATGCCTAGAAGAACTAGCAGGTATAAGAAGGGGGTCTTACGTTTCACGTGCCTTTCAGTCATTAGCATAGAGATGCCTAGAGGACTAAACAGGTATGTAGGTACAGGGCTTGGACTTAATTTCAGAGGGCGAACTTTGCCCTTGCGATTCCATGTGCGCCATCCCACTTCACCTGGGGAGTAAATCAAACAAGGATTTGAAGTAATACCCTAGCTATTAATAAAATATCTGCTGCATGGAAAAATATTAGTAGTTACCGAGAGAGTATGGAAAGGACTCTCATACCCCCTATTATCTCTGTTCTTCTCTTGTTCCTGGACACATAGCTAACTACATTTTGCAACCTCACTTGCGATCAGATGAGATGTGGTGACATGATTAGATTGTGGCCCATAAAATGTGAGCAGTAATGCATTCATTTATTCATTCAGCAATTCTTTCTGAGCAGCTAAATTGAAACCCAAGGTGGGGACTGAGTCTTTGAAAAGGGTTAAAGATCCAATTTTTAGAACTTGGACACAAAGGACAAAGTAGCATTACAAAAGCATTATTTTGACTACAAAGGTGATAGAAAAGAGCTCATTGTATCACTTCTGCCACGGTCAACACTGGTCCTAGAGGCTGGGGGTGGGAGTGCTGGTGCGAGTCTGCAGGTCGAGCTGAAGGGACCCCAGCTAAAGGGAGAAAAAGATTCCAGAAGCCAAGAGTCGGACAAGGCCTGACAAATATGGGCATGAGCTATGCATATGATCTTTGCTGAACAGTAGTCACCATCTCTATCATTAGTCAGTTCTGCTAAACAACTAAGCATGTACTTATCTGAGTAATGTGAAGCACTGAGGAGGCACTGAGGACACAAAGAAGATTAAGATAATCTCTTCTTTTGTGGTAAAGTCACACACAAGGTTTTATGGGAGCCCTGGGATGGGCCTGAAGTTCCCAGGAAGGCCTCACAAAAGAGAGGTTATTTAGGTTGGCTCTTGACTGATTATGTTAGGATTACTTCTGTTGTGGACATTTATTTTTTATGTCCCAACATCTTTCCCATTCATCCCTCACCCATTCGATAATAATACTGCTCAATCTATGCATTTCAGGTAAAGCTGACACTCCTACCAACTGTCCCCCACCTACACCCCACAACATACAGCAGGGCCTTTGCATCAACTTAAGTCTAGAATCTTTGATCTCCTGGCCACAGTGCTGAGTTCAGTGATGGGTGTATGACTCAGCTAGACCGATCTGTCTTTCCTGTTTTAGTTCACATTTGGACAAAAGAGCAGAGGGCATTGCAGAAAGAAGGAACAATGGCAGGAGAAATTTGGAGGGAAAAAAGCATGGCACATGCAAAGAATGAAAAGAAATTCTATGTGACTGGAACATAGTTAATTCCAGAGAGTGGTGGAAACAAAGAACCATAGTAGATTTGAGAAACCACAAGCTGTTCATTATATGAGCTAATACTATAGGAAATAAGGCTGGAAAGAGAAGAAGAGGATAGAACAGAGAGGGCATCTGCACGGATAGGAACAACAGGTATACATTTATTCAAACAAAGTTTTCTTGAGCCTCTTCTCTGTGCTAGGTACTGCTCCAGGTGCTTGGAATATATCAGTGAACAAAACAAAATTACCTGCCCTTAAGTAGCTTGCATTCTAATGCAGAAACAATTAACAGATGTAATAAACAAGCAAACTATATATGATAAGGTAGGTGATCAGCAAAAAAAAAAAAAAAAAAAGAGTAAGGGGCACCAGGAGTGCTAAGGTTGGGGCAGTCGGGTGTTACAGTGCTAACTGTGGTTGTCAGGACAGGCTTCATTGAGGAGTGAGATTTGAGCAGATTTAAGGAGGTAAAAATTGTTAGACTACATCTATTCTCTATGACACCAACCCTTGGCCAAGCAGATATATGGGAAAATCACATCTCAAATGGGGGGTGGGGAGGAAGGTCCTAAGGCTCAAGAAATAAATAACAAGGAGGCCAGGGAGTAAGATGGAGTGAAGTGAACAAGGAGAGAGAAGCTGGAGATGAGGTCAGTGAGATGATGGGGGAGCCAGATTATGTGGACCATGAGAGCCATTGTAATGGCTTTGACTTTGGCTCTGAGTGAATTGGGGGCTAAACCAATGGGAATGCACCAATGGAGAGTGCGACAGAAGATGTCAGAAGGAAAGGAGAAGTGCTGTAGTAATATTACTGAGTAGAAGAGGGTGGGGCATAGTGCACAGGCAGAGGAGCTGGCTTTAGATGGGGGCATGGACAGTTCATAGTTCATCTGTGGGAACAGGCCACAGGGCAGACTATGTGGGTGCAGATGGGAGTAGATGGGTGGATGAGGGGACAGGAGTCTGTGGTCATTCTCTTCTGATTGCTTCGATTCTCTCAGTGAGGTAGGAAGTAAGGTCATTAATTGAGCGTGAGTACTAGGGGAGGAAATTAGTTATCGGAGAGAATGAAAGGACCAGGAACTATTAGAGTGACTGCCTGGCAGCATTAAGGACCCACTTAAGGTTCATGGCTGTGAATTTAAAGTGAGACCAGTCTGCGTGGCTGTGTGTTTTCCTCTAGTCACATTCAGCTGCATGGGTGAAGGAAAAGAGTTAGATTTAACCAAGGTTGTGGTTTCACCAAATGAGTCTGAGGAAATGAGACGGGGCAATGGAGTCAAGGGTATATGCTAGGATGTGATTGTGATGACTGAGCTGGAATTCAAGCTCAGTAAAGGAGAAGAACGAGAACATCAAATGTTGAGGGACAGTGAAAAGGTAAAAGAATCAGTACCGCATGTTCCCGGTAGGCCAAGGGATTGTTCACACCTGGGTTACTAAAAAGAATGATCTAGAAACCTTGGCAGTGGTGGCCAAGAGTAGGTACATTAACTTGAGATTATACAGGAGTTGCCATTTTTGGTGGAGTCCCTGGGTGGTGTAAACAGTTAATGCATGGCTGCTAACCGAAAGGTTGGAGGTTCTAGTCTACCAAGAGGCCCTTGGAATAAAGGTTTGACAGCTAACTTCTGATAAATCAGCCATTGAAAACTCTATGGAGAATGGTTCTACTCTGACACACATGGGGTCACCATGAGTCAGAATCAGCTTGACAACAATTGGCTTGACTGGCCATTGTTGGTAATGACAAGGCACAGGAGTGATTGGATGAGATGGCATCAGAGGGTTGGAGAAACCATGTCCAGACAAGCCCAGCTAAATGTAAAGTTTCACAGTTCATCACGGTTTGAAGCCATGTTCTCACTGAGTGCCCCACAGAGTGTGTAGAATGAGGAGACAACAAGGGTGAATTCTGTACTCTGGAGAGTATAATTTTAACAGGGGAGAGGCCAATGAAGGGGCCTGAGGGGTGGCCAAGCAGGGAGGCAGAGATTCAGGGAAAATTGGTGTTGTGGGGGTGAAGAAAGAAATAGTCTGAAGTGGAGAAATTTGCTGGGACAGTCAGATTTCTCAGAAAGGTCAAATAAGGTAAGGACCGCGTATTCTTCATTAGATCTGGCAATTAATGAATCCTTGGTGAATTCAGCAGCAGCTGGTGGGGAGTAGAGGAGGAGGTCAAGAAATCGAGACAGGAAGTGTGGACCTCACTCTGAAGAAAGTCGGGAGCAAGTCAAGTCAGTTGTTAGACTACATCTGATAGTTAGTCCCCTATGGCTGTAAACTGAGCTTACTGACAGAAGCTTCTGCGGAAACACAAAATGAAAACAGAAAATACAAAAACGACTTGATTTCAATCATGCAGATCAGTATGCACACATCTGTAAGCGTTGTTGTCAAGATAGCTGACAAAGCCTCGCAAATGCACCCTTTCCTTCATCCGTCACCTTGTTCTGTGCCTGCGGGCACCTGCCTTTTTGTCTCTGTCGCTATGAGATAACCTTAATTTAGATGAGGACCTGCCCACTTCAGAAGCAGTGAAATCATTATCATTTCAGGGTTGGATTATTGCCCTTTTGAGGTGGTAGTGAAGAGGAGCCGTAGCATGAGATGTTGGGATGAGTGTGACAATGTTTAATGTGTCAGGCACAAAGCCATGTGCTGGAATAGCCAAGGCATAGTCCTTGCTGGGCCAGAGATTGCCTAAAGAACTCAGCCATTCATTCAAGCAAACATCTTTAAGAGCCTACTATTTGCTTATTTGAGGAAATGGGAATGGACCATTTATTTCACTGGACTGTTGGAGACTATATTGTTAATAACTACCAATTAAAAAAAAAAAAAAGGGAAACCAAGGCCATATAAATGATGTCTGGCTATTCTAGCTGTTATGAAAACTTCTTGGACATTGACTGGATTTAAGCTATAAATAAGAAAACATTCTATTTCACCTAACATACTGACAAAGGCATATAGTAATAGGGTGACTTCAAGATGTTCAATGAAACATAGTATAATAAACACAGTTACTAATATTAGGCCCTTATCCGGGGTAGACAAAGAACCCTGAGAAATTCAAGAGACAAAAGATACCTTGGCATCCCGGATCAGCTCTGCAAAATGCCCCTCTTTATCAAGGAAGTTTTGCCTGTCCCTACCCCAAATTAAGAAAATATCTCCTTAACCCCTGACTCCTTTCTTCCTTTCCTTTGAGCAACATAGGACCTTTCAGTGTTGGGGGCTAGTTAACACCTCTGAGGATACCTCAGGCCATAACCCAGCCTCCAGCTGCCATGCCAGGTTAAACCTTGGGATAGCCTCCCCCTCAGCTGAGCCTGAACCCTGGGTGCCCTGGAACAGACCTGTGCCTCAGCCCCTCTGCCCACCCTCCTTCCCCATCTCGTTCTCCTCTCCCTCCAACAAAATTATTCCTAAAGTTAAGAACCTCTAACTTTAACCAACCTCCACAATACTCTGGATGAATATTGTTAAAATGGCTATCACCGTGATGAGTATGTTTCAAGAATAGTGTTAACTCATGTGTGTATAAAACCAAACCAAACCAGCTGCTGTCGAGCCGATTCCAATTCATAGTGACCCTAGAGGACAGAGTAGAACTGCCCTGTAGGGTTTCCAAGGAGCGGCTGGTGGATTCGAATTGCCAACTTTTTGGTTAGCAGCAGAGCTCTTAACCACTGTACCGCCAGGGCTCCCGCATGTGTATAGTGCATTATAATTAATGACAAGCTCTCCCCAAAATTGTCTCATTTAAGTGTCACAACCAGCTCCTGAGAGAGGGGCAAGTATCAATAGCAGTATGTCCAGTTTATAGTTTGGGAGACTGAGGCTTAGAAAGGGCAAGTTTGATCAAAGTCACATACTGTATTAGTTTCCTGTGGCTTCTGTTCATGGTATTTTCAATCACCTCACATGCATGCAAAAGCTGGACAACAAATAAAGAAGACCAAAGAAGAATTGATGCCTTTGAATTATGGTGTTGGTGAAGAATATTAAATATACCATGGATTGCCGGAAGAATGAACAAATCTGCCTTGGAAGAAGTACAGCCAGAATGGTCCTTAGAAGCAAGGATGGCGAGACTGCATCTCACATACTTTGAACATGTTATGGAGTGGGAGACCAGTCCCTGGAGAAGGACATCATTTTTGGTAAAGTAGAGGGTCAGTGAAAATGAGGAAGATCCTCAACCAGATAGATTGACACAGTGGCTACAACAATGGGTTCAAACATAACAATGATTGTGAGAATAGGGCAGGACCAGGCAGTGTTTCGTTCTCTTGTACGTGGGGTCACTATGAGTTGGAACCGACTTGACGGCACCTAACAACAACAACATGGCTTGTGTAACAAATTACCACAAACTTGGTAGCTTAAAACAACACAAATTAATTTTCTTATACTTCTAGAGGTCAGAAGCCCAAAATCAGTCACAGTGGGCTAATATCAAGGTGCTGGCAGGGCTGGTTCCCTCTGGGGGCTCTAGGGGAGAATCTATTCCCCTGCCTTTTACAGGATGGTGCTGCCTGATTCCTGGGCTCATGGTCCTAGATCACATCACATTTTCTCCCCTTGCTTCCATCACCACATCACCTTCTTTTCCTTCTGTAGTCAAGTTTCCTACTTCCCTCTTATAAGGATACTTGTGGCTGCACCTAGAGCCAACCCAGATGACCTGGAATAATCTCCCCATCTCGAGATCTTTAACTTAGTCACATCAGCAAAGTCCCTTTTGCCATATAGGTAGCTCTCACAAGTTCCAGGAACGAGGACGTAGCTATCGCTGGGGGCCGTTACTCAACCTACCACAGGCGTCAAGTACGCAGCCAGCATTCTGCACTCTCTGGCACTGTGTTCACACTGGTTTTCCCCCTTCTTTGGAGTTTACAGTCTTCACAAACATTAGTCTCTCTGAGGTGTCCGCAGTAGGCTGCACATTGCTTTCTCGATTCCATATCTGAACTTTCAGTTCCCTTTCTCCTGGTCCATCTTCCTTCTGTGTCCTCTTCCCTATTGAGACTCATGCCCTCTTCTGCCTCCACCTTCTTTTCCTGGTCTCTTTCACCAGGGCCGATAGGAACTTCCTAATCAACGTACCATCACCTGCAGTTTTCATTAATGTTCTGTTTACTCCCCGGCAGCCTAGTCATTATTGGAGCTTTCACCCTTGCTTTGCAAATTGCAAAGGTCTCAGAAGTCCCTGGGTGGTACAAAGGGCTAACACACTCAGTGACTAACCAAAAAGTTGAAGGTGTGAGTCCACCCAGAGGCACCTCATAAAAAGGCCTGGCAATCTTCTTCTGAAAAATCAGCCATTGAAAACTCTCTGGTGCACAGTTCTACTCTGTCACACATGAGATCGCCATGAGCCGTAATCAACTTGACAGCAACTAGTCACAAAATGGCCAGTTAGCCTGACTGAGACAAGAAGGACCTCAGAGGTCACAGTCCCCAGACCTTATGTTAGCCCAAGACTGGAACCATTCCCAATGCCAACTCTTCAGACAGGGGTAGGACTGGACTATAAAATAGAAAATGATACGGGTGAGTAGTGTGCTTCTTGGCTCAAGTAGACACATGAGACTGTGTGCGCAGCTCCTGTCTGGAGTGGAGATAAGAAGGCAGAGGGGGACAGAAGCTGGCTGAATGGACACTGGGAATACAGGGTGGAGAGAAGGAGTGTGCTGTTTCATTAATGGGAGAGCAACTAGGAGTACATAGCAAGGTGTATATAAATTTTTGTGTGAAAGACAGACTTGACGTGTAAACTTTCACTTACAAACCAAAAACCAAACCCAGTGCCGCCAAGTCGATTCTGACTCATAACGACCCTATAGGACAGAGTAGAACTTCCCCGTAGAGTTTCCAAGGAGCACCTGGAGGCTTCGAACTGCCGACCCTTTGGTTAGCAGCCATAACACTTAACCACTATGCCACCAGGGTTTCCAACTTTCACTTAAAGCACAATAAAATTAAAAAAAAAAAAAAATGGCTAGTTAAAGAAGTTGCTGTGACTCAGATCTAGCAAGGATGCAAAAACAAAGCGAGACACCCAAACACTCAACTCTTCTCTGTGGCAGTTAAGTTAAAAATCCACTTGTTTGTTTGCAGTCCCTATTAGTTTTTCTCTCACATAATTACCAACCTTAATATGTAAAGGAAAATTTTGCTGAGAAAATCTGGCCTGTCCCAGCCGGGTAGGATTGTGGGCCTGCTGGCTGAGGGGCGGCTGCTCTGAGGGTTCCAGACAAACACAGGAGCCAAGGCCAACTCTGCAGCCTGTCCCACGAGGCTCTTTCAGTGGACAACCTACATTAGCACTGTCCAAGTCCCTCCATGGCCACCCATTACTCCATTCCAGGCACACCCACAGGATAGGGGACATTCAATCTGACAGGTGAGACGGTGGGGTAACCAGCAAAAATCATACACCTTAAAGTACCAGAACCAAGATTGGAACCTAGGTCTTTTGACTTCATTGTGGCAGTAACTAAAATCTGGAGGCAAACTCCATGTTTATCACATTCTTGCCAACCACCACTCCAGGATCCATTTCAGGAATTTTGTGCTTCCCTGAATAGAGACTTGAGGTAACAAAAACAGGTGAGGAGAAAATAAAACTCTAGACATGAAGAAGTCATTCACAATCTGCCTCTTCTCATCTCAAGTGTGTTCAGTTTATACAATTATACTTGCTGCCAGGTATATTAAATAAACCCTGGTGGCGTAGTGGTTAAGTGCTACGCCTGCTAACCAAGAGGTCGGCAGTTCAAATCCGCCAGACGCTCCTTGGAAACTCTATAGGGGCAGTTCTACTCTGTCCTATAGGGTCGCTATGAGTCAGAACCGACTAGACGGCAGTGGGTTGGGTTGGGTCTTTTAAAAAGTCTCCCCTACCTCTCTGTCCCATTATCTCCACGTCCCAACCATTCCAAAATTATCTTTCGTTGGAAATGTGGATTTTTTTTTTTTCTCATTTGTTTTCCACATGCTCAGCTATTTGATCACGAGACTGAAGGGAGCTTGGTCACAGGTATCTTTTTTCCTTTTCACCTTTGGACAAGTGCTTCAGACAGACTGGGTCACGGGCTCTTCGGGGTTCATATTTACAGGCCATTTCCACAGCCTTATTAATTCTCTGTGGGCACCCAAGTTTCACGTATGACAGCATTGGGTCATTAGTCCAATTAAGTCCACGGCCATTTCAATGGTTTCTATAAGAGAAGACGGAGCACAATATGTAATTTCAGCTTTTCTTGTGAGGGTTTTCAATCCTCCCATGAACTAAATCATTTTATCAATTTTTAATTTTTTTTTTCCCTTGTTCCATTAAATGACAGAACTGGAACATATTCATGAATGGTTTCTTTCTGCTTTAACTTGAGGAGTTACTGATATAACAAAAACTAGTAATTAACTGGCTCGGAACATTCTGCAATAGCCTTTTTAAGGAAGTTCCAGTATGCTGCCTTTGCAGCCGAGACTACACTGCTGATACTGCTGCAATGTACTGGCTATTAAACAAGCTATCATTTCACGCCATCCTCTCCGTTGCTCTTTGCCACACTGGCGTTCTGCTTGGGAATACCTTCTTTTCTTCAATTTCCTCCTTTAGTGAAGTCATGCCCCTGTATGTATGGCTCCTCCCTTTCCATTCCCAGCCAGGCTCTTCACTACTCAAAAATCCAGTCTCACCAGCATCACGAGGCCATGACTTTGGTTTCCTAAGGTTTGTTTTAAATTTAGATGCAAGGACTCAGTCAGGAGGAATGTCATCTTGATATTGTCTCTCAAAGTAAGTGGAATTACCCTGATCTGTTATTCCATTCCACTTTCCACTACCAACCTTGGCAAGGACAATACTAGTTTCTTTCTGGAAATAATCGATTCAGTTGAACAAATTGCCACAAAAACCACCTACCTAACCAGTTTCATAGTTTTCAAACTGGCCATCTTCCCACCAGTTCCTTTTTCACAAAGTAGCCAGAACGCTCTTTGAAAATGTAAATTAGAGTGTACCTCCCCTGTTTGAAAGCCTTGAAGGTTCGCATTAGAATAAAACCTAATTCCTTACCAGGGCACACGTGATCTGGGCCGTGCCTACCTCACCAGGCTCTTCTGTTACCACTTTCCTCACATTCACTATGCTCCCCCCTCCCTTCTGTTCCTCAAAGCCAAGGCTGTCTTGGCCTCAGGACCTTTGCATCAGCTTCTCTGTCAGCGGCAACATGGAATGTTGATCTGTATGCGGCTGGTTCCTTCTTGCCTTCAGTTCTCACCCTAGAAGTCGCCTCTTCAGGGAACTCTTCCCTGACTACCTTCCACCCCACCACACACACGTGCACACACACACACACACACACACAACCAGTCATTCTATTACATCCTCTGATTTTATTTTTAATAACAATCTTCAAAAAACTAAAACCAAACCTGTTGCTGTCGAGGCAAATCCAGCTCATGGAGATCCCATGTGTTACAGAGTAGAGCTGCTCCATATGGTTTTCTTGGCTGTAATCTTAATGGAAGCAGATTGCCAGGCCTTTTTTCCACAGTGCCACACAGTGGGCTCCAATTGCCAACTGAAACCTAACCAAACTTGTTGCTATCGAGCCAATTCTGACTCATAGCGGCCCTATAGGACACAGTTGAACTGCCCCATAGGGTTTCCAAAGCTATAAATCTTTATGCAGACAGACTGCCACATCTTTCTCCCACAGAGCGGCTGGTGGGTTCAAACCATCAACCTTTGGGTTAACAGCTGAAACACTTAACCACTGTGCCATCAGGGCTCCTTTGTGCCACCCAGGGATCTTAATAGCAATCTTACTCTATAGTTATTGCTACAATCTTTGCTTACCTGTACTTGTGCCTCACTCCATAAAAGCTAACGGCCCTCACAAGCAAGGGCCTAGTTTGTCTTGTTCATTGTCACACCTACAGCGCCTGGTACATAATAGACGCTCAGAAAAATATTTCTCAAACGCTTTTGTGACTAGAGATGTACCGGGCACTGGAGCTACCACAATAACCTAGTCCCTGCTCTCTGAAGGCTCACTGGTCTACACAGTCTAGAAGAGGAAACAGACAGAAACACATCACTTGAATTCAAATACACTTTGAAAATGCAGCGGAAGTGTGCTGTGGTGGAGTTCTGCCCACAGTCCCGTGGGAGCAGAGCCTTGCCCTCTCGCTAAGCCATCACGACCATCTCTAGAGCAAGGAAAGGTGATCTTTGGCAAGATTTGTTTTACCAAAACAGAGTGACTGTGCCCTGAAGTCAAACACCAAGAACCAAACTGAAAAGAAAGCGGTTCTTGGTTAAATACACCAACCCTGTTACTAACTCACCCTGCTGTGCAAATTTATTAAAGCGGTCTCCAAACAAACAAGTCCTAACACTAATCAGGAAGTGGAAAAACATAAAAATAATCCCCAGCCCACAACGCACACCCATGAAAACAAGAAATAAAGAAAAATGTTCTATATAAAACCCATGGGGCCAAACTCTGTCTGCAATTAGTGGTGCGTGCTGCCAGCTAAAGTCAATGGAGGTTTTCAGCCCAATAATAGAGGCAGGATTTGGGGCTCTCTATGCATTGCACTCACTTTTAGGTCATAAATCAGGAATGTCAAGCAACCTTCTGTTGGCCTGGTTGATGTGGTAATTAAACTGAGCAGCACTATCTTCTGTGTTGCTATCAAGTAGAGCTCACAGCAGCCAAGGAGGTTCTGAAGCGTGTATGGGAAGAGATACCCCAGCCTGAGCTGTATTGGACATGGCTGGGAGGGAGTTAACTCAGCAGCGAGGCCTGTGCCCTGCCCAGGACCAGTTATATAATTTGTGGGGCCCAGGACAAAATGAAAACACCCCTTGTTTAAAAATTATAGATTTCAAAATGGTGACAACAGAGCATTAAACCAAGTCCAAGGCCTTTTGGAACCCAGGATCCTGTGCAGTTGTACAGGTTGCACACCTACAAAGTTGGCCCTGACAGTGGGAATAATCCTGGAAAGGAAGCTTGGGATCAGTTTTAGCACACACCATCGAGGTCAATCTTTGTGCTGTTCCTATGTGCCAGGCAGTGTTCTAAGCACTTTGTTCAGGTTAGTTCATTTATTCTTCACATCAAGACCATGGGATAAGAAGCCTGATTATCCCCATCTTGTGTTGAGGAAACTGAGCCTCCCAAGGTCATGCAGCTTGTAAGTGGTTGAGTGGGATTCCAACCCAGGTAGTCTAGCTCTGTTAACCATCATGTCAGTCAATGGACATGTCATTCTATGTTTCTCTCATTCTGACAAGCCTCTCAACCAAATTGCCTGAGACAAATTCCCATCATAGCCACAGACAGTGTGAATTCAAATATCTGCTTTGTGGCTTGCTTCTTGTGGCATTAAACAAGTCCTCCCCCCCTCCCACTCTAAATCTCCATTTCCTCATTTGAATAAAGGAAGTTAAAATAGTGTTTCTCTCAAAGTGTTGTAGTAAGAGCTTATTAAGATACTGGGTGTGAAGTGTCTGGTACATAGGGAGCACTCAATAAATGGTAGCTGCTATTGTTATTTGCAAACCTTACGTAGAAGACCTCAAGCTGATTGCTGCCACTTGTTTTTCTCCTCTATTTGTTGGAATTTCTAATAAGGAGGAACTACAACCTATCATATTTTACCTAGGAATTTTACCATTAGCCTAACAATAACAATAAGAATAGTAGTTACCATGTATTGAAACTCATCATATATCAGGAACTTTACATAGATTGTGAGCAACATTATTCCTCAAAAACTAATGAGGTACCAAGACAATTGAAAAAGAAACAATAGTCTTTTCAACAAATGGTGCTAGGACAACGGTTCACCTAAATATAAGAGCTAGATTATAAAACTCTTAGAAGAAAGCATAGGAGTAAATCTTCATGACCTTGGATTAAGCAATGTATTCTTAGATATGGCACCAATAGCACAAGTGATAAAAGAAAAAATAAATTGGACTTCATCAAAACCAAAAACTTTTGTGCTTCAGGGGACACCATCAAAGTGAAAAGACAACCCACAGAATGGGCGAAAATATTTATAAATCATATCTATGAGAATGGACCTGTATCCAGAATATATAAAGAACTCTTATAACTGAACAATAAAAGGACAAATAACCCAATTAAAAATCAGCAAAGGATTTGAATAGACATTTCTCTGAAGAAATTATTCAGGTGGCCAATATACACAAGAAAAAATGCACAACACTTAAAAAAAAAAAAAGTCATTAAGGAAAGGAAAATCAAAACCACTATGACATACCACTTCACCCCCACCAAAAAAAACAGATGGCTAAAATAGAAAATATAGACAATAGCAAGTGTTGTTGAGGATATGGAGAAATTGGAACCCTCATTCGTTGCTGGTGGAAATGTAAAATGCTGTAGGTATTTTGGAAAACAGGTGGTTCCTCAAAATGCTAAATATAGGGTTACTATATGACTCGGCAGTTCCACTCCTAGGTATATACCAAGATAAACGAACATGTATATCCACACAAACACATGGACATGAGTGTTCATAGCAGCAGTATACGTAATAGCTAAAAAGTGGAAGCAATCCAAATATCCATCAACTGATAAACGGATGAACAAAATAAAGTATATTCATACAATACAGTATAGAATTCAGCAGTAGAAAAGAATGAAGTATTGATGCATGCAACAGATAGGTAAATCTTGAAAACATGTTAAATTTAAGAAGTCAGTCACAAAAGACCACACATTGTATGAGTCCATTTATATAAAATATCTAGAATAGGCAAATTCATAGAGATGGAAAATAGATTAGTAGTTGGCAAGAAACTTTATTAGAGGCTAATAGGGCAGACTAGGGAGTGACTGTAAGGGGTACAGGGTTTGTTCAGGGCAGGGGGATAAAAATATTCTGGAATCAGGTAGTGGGTGATGATTACACAACTGTGTACCACCACTACCAGTAGCAGTGGAGCTGATTCTGACTCACGCAACCCCATGCGTGTTAAAGTGGAACTGTGCTCCATGGAATTTTCAATGGCTAAATAAGTAGATTTCCAGGCCTTTCTTCTGAGGTGCTTCTGGGTGAAGTCAAATCTCCAACCTGTCAGTTAGCAGCTGAAAAGTGTTAACCATTTGTACCACCCAGTGCAGTGAATTAGCTAATATGGCCCCTCTAGGCATGCATGGTCTTATGACTTCTAAAAAAATCATTGGGTGGTACTATGCAAATAAGGTGCTTGTGGCCCACCAAGGGGATTGGACAGCATTGCTAATAATGTAAATAAAGTATATGGCACTCTTGTGGGGTGGGGCCATGGAAATAAGGTATATGGAATCCTAACCCGGGGTTGATTAGTTTTGCCATCCCACTAGGCTTAAAAGAGAGCCAACCCAAGCCAAACCTCACTATAACCAAGAAGAGATAAGGGTAATTTGGACCCAGGATCCCTGAACTGAGAAAACCCTAGACCCAGAAGACAGAAGAAGAGAGAGCTGTTACACCAGAGATGGTGCAAGATAACAAGAAGCAGCGGCAGAGGAACAGCAGCAGCTGAACCAGGAGACTAGCATGAGATGGTGAAGTGGGCTTCCTGGTTTACAGAGCAAGGTGGCTACAGTGGGAGAGCCAATCCATGGGGCAAGAGAGCTGAGCACCTTTGGGCTGAAGCTTACTGGCAGAGTGGGTGCCTCTGGCAGTGTGGGGTGCCTCCAAGCACTTATTGGTGGAGCTAAATAGCTTCGTAACACTTGCCTGACCAGGGCAGAGGCCAGGCCTGAGCAAGGGCTGAGGAGCCAAGAGAGGTCTACGTGCAGGTTCCTGATCCTGAATTATAACCTGTTAAACCAAAACTAAACCCATTGCCGTCGAGTTGATTTAACTCCTAGCGACCCTGTAGGACACAGTTGAACTGCCCCAAAGGGTTTCCGAGGCTATAAATCTTTACAGAAGCAGACTGCTACGTCTTTCTCCCACAGAGCAGCTGGTGGGTTTGAATCACCGAACTTTCAGTTAGCAGCCGAGCACTTAACCACTGTGCCACCAAGGCTCCTAACTGTTACTTCCCTAATAAACCCCATAATTGTGAGTATTGTCTGTGAGTTCTGTGTGGCCATTGCAGTGAATCATTGTACTCAGCACAGAAGTAAATAGTGCCATGGGAGGGACAGCTGGTGTCAGAATTGGTAAAATGGTTGGAGAGAGAAGGTATGTCCGGCCTCTGCCTCATAGGAATCAGCCTTAGGCAGTTGATCTTGATTCTTCTCCTTCCGTGTGAGGTTAGAGGGGGTCAGAAGCCCTCACCATGCCATTTTTTACATACGCTAAAGACAGTATTGAAACCACTTTAAAAGGGTAAATTTTATGGTATGTAAATTATATTTCAGTAAAGCAGTTATTAAAAAGAAAAAAAAAACCCTGAGGAGATAAGTTTCATTTCCCTGTTTTGTAGACCAGGGAACTGAGGTTCAGAGTGAGCAGCTTACTTGTTCAGGGTCAAAAATCAAGGAACTAAGAGCTACTATTTGAACCCCCATGTATCTCATTTCCATGTTGGTGCCCTTAACTAAGGAGCCCTGGTGACACAACAAGTAAGCAGCATTCGGCTGCTAACCAAAAGGTCAGTGGGTCAAACCCACCAGGTGCTCCAGGGGAGAAAGATGTGGCAGTCTGCTTCTGTAAAGATCACAGCCTTGGAAACCCTACAGGGCAGTTCTACCCTGTCCTATAGGATCGTTATGAGTTGGAATCGACTTGTGTCAGTGGTTGTGTTTTGGGTTGCCCCTAATCAAACTGCCTCCAAAGCTTTGGAAATGAAAAGGTTTCCTCCTCACAAAGAGGAAGAGGCTCCAGCCACAACTGGCTTAGATGCAAGGTCACTTAATTCAATCCTTATTTTCCCAAGTCCTCTACCACCAGCTTGATCCGAGGTCCCAGGCAGATGGGCGTGTGGTGAGGTGCATGGGAAGCCTATGAGATAAGAGGTTGTAAACCTTATGTCAGTGTGACCACCGACCCAGACTGGCCCATTGGCTCTGATTGAGAAGTCTGTCCCAACAATCGATAGTAATGGCTGAGGCTGAATTCAATTGCTCAGAAATCCCCATTCATCATTAGGACAGCAGAATGACGGCACAGGCCTTTCTAGGACCTAGCTCTTCACATTCTCAGGCTTAATGCAAGTGGATGGTTCTTTCACCCTTAATGATTCTGCACTGTGGAGCACTGAAACTACTCCTGAAGCCGTACCCATATACACTCCTATTATTTATTATACATAGTATATGCTATGTGCTATGTATCACAATTACCTCCTGACCTGTCTTTCTTCCTCTGAGATTACTTAAAGAGAAACTGTGTTCTATTCATTTTTAAATTCCCCACACCTTGAAAACTTCCCAAACTTGAAAACTTCACAAAAGCTCTAGCACCATTTCCTGAGTGTGTGCTCTGTGCCAGGCTCTGGGCTGAAGTTTTATGAGAGTGATCACATATGATTCTGTCAACAACCCTATGATGTAGAGACTAACACAGCTCCAATTTTACAGGTACTAAATGGCTTTTTTTTTTTAATGGCAGCCCAAGAAGCCCTGATGGCACAATGGTTAAGTTTTCTTCTCAGCTGAGTTCAATAATTCATTGCAATGGCCACACAGAACTCACAGACAATACTCACAATTACGGTTTTATTAGGGAAGTAACAATAAGGAGCCCTGGTGGCACAGTGGTTAAGTGCTCAGCTGCTAACTGAAAGGTTGGTGGTTCGAATGCACCCAGCAGCTCCCCAGGAGAAAGACCAGAGATCTGCTCCCACAGAGATGACAGCCTAGAAAACCCCATGGGGAAGTCCTGTTCCGTCACATGGAGTTGCTATGAATCAAAAATCAACTCCATAGCACCTAACAACAACAACAAACAGCAGCCCAATAAATTTCTTTGATTACTGTAGAATTTACTCTTGGTCGGTGTAAGATTCTTCTTTCTGGTTCACCCTGGTAAAGACACGGAATTTGTTTTTAATGATTTTAATCTTGCTCTATAGATTTGGCAAATGAAGATGCCAGACATGGTAGAATTGGTTGGAATATGACAGATAAAAATGTTCCTCTTGGATTTGATCATAAACACTATCCCAGGGGTCAGCCGCCTAAAATTTAATCTTTCTATTCAGAGGGCACATTTATACAATGTGCTGTGGAGAATTACCTGTGTCAGAAGTCCTACGTCTACACTAAAGCAAAGTGAGAAATGCTGCTGTTTTTTAAAGTCTGAGCAATTCAGTTGAGTGACTTTCTTTTTTCTTTTGGTACAGGCTGGCATGTTTTCTACTCTTTGGGGTTGTTTCACTGACTAAGGGCTACTGCAAACACAGTCTGACTGTTTTTCTGTATTTTTACGGGAAGACATTTACTTTTTTTATGTAGTTCACAGTAACAATTTTCTGGAGTACGGGAAATCACCTTCAGTGACTAAGGCAAGTCAGAAAAATGGGACTATTGTTCATCTATTTAAAATAGGCTGGTTGAAGAATTTGAGGTGTTGTATTCACATCCCAAGCACTCATAATGTCATTTTTTTTAAACCAGGTATCCATCTCAAACTTCATCAGGCAGGACTTGAAGGGGGGCCTTCTCAAGTTCTTTCTTTGCAATGTCAGCCAGGGACAGGCTTCCTACACCTTCATCAATGCTCCACAGGCCCCGTAACGGCCTGTTTTGCATTCTTCCAATTTCAACGTCATACTTGGTGACAGAACTTAAGACGTCAGTTCTCACTGGTGTATGCATGTGAATAACTGCGTAAGGCATGAAATGTCCCCATGGCCACCATCTGTTGCCTTGGCCCAGTGCTCAATCGTAGATTGCCATTTGTGCCCCAGTCACCAAGGCTATCCTTGCCTGTTCCCACCTCACCTTAGCACCATCGTGAAAGTGGGACTGTATTGTTGTTGTTGAGTTGTTTGTGTTTTGTTTTTCCTATTTTTATGACAGTTTTACTTTGAGATATGCCTCTATTTTGCTTTATTTCATTTGGCAGGAGGATGTCTATTAAACAGAAATTCTCTTTTCTTTAATGACTCCTGCTCTCTTTTCTTGGACTCTGATCCTTTTCTGAGTCCTTGGATGATAAAAATAGTTAAGCGCTCGGCTGTTAACCAAAAGGTTGGCATTTCAAATCCACCCAGAGACACTTCAGAAGAAAGGCCTGGCAATCTACTCCTGAAAAATCAGCCACTGAAAACCCTGTAGAGCACAGTTCTACTCTGAAACACATGGGGTCACTATGAGTCAGAATAGACTCAATGGCAACTGGTTTGGTTTGTTTGTTTTTGGCCTCTCTTCCACATTCTGGTGCTCCATCTCCCTTACCTCCTTGCCTACCCCCAGTGATTCTGTATCATCATACTACCAGCTGGCCATCCTAAGCCTACACATGGCCCAAGGAAAGAAAAGGGGAGAAGGGGGAAGACAGTATTTGATGCCAGTAAAAACTGGAGCAGACTAAGGAAGCCAAGAGCTTTGGAAGGCAGGGTAACCCAGGTGTCAGTCAAAGCCCCCCAGATCTTTGTGGGCATGGAGAAAACTGGTCAGAACCTACCTCCCACCCATTCTGTGGCCTTTGAAAACCCAAAGCTCCCCGCCCAGATTTCTGCTAATTTCAGGGGTCCCTTTTCAAGGTTTTTGGTCCAGCTTCCTAACTAGCTGCCTCTGTCCCATAACATCAACACTTGTGTGGCACCTAGTCCCCTTTTCATTTTCAAAAAAAAAAAAAAAATTAAATCCTTGCCCCAACTCTTTCACAGGTTTATTAAACTTTATGGAAATGTTCTAGAAGGGATTATGCTCTCTCTCCCTCCTCCTATCTCTGTTCCTCCTCACCTTATCTCTAGATTCCACTCTCCTAGCTCCTAAATTTTCTTCATTTTCACTAGAGCAGCTCTCCTTCCTTCTCTGAAGCCTGCATGCCAATCTAGAGGCCATTCCCCTAAGCACTCATCAAGGCATCCTCTTTAAACAAAAACACTTCTTGCCTGAAAGAAATTCTGTTGCCTGTTTCTGGAATAATAAGATGTTATCTGCCCTGTTACCCTGGTGAACTCTGGGATTGTTCAGAAAATTGGAAGAGTTCACGTTCTGCTAAGATGCTGACAGGAGCAAAGATGAAGTTAGGTAATAGGGAGGGAGGGCAGGAAGGGACTGAACAGGTAGATAAAGACTTGGGGTGCCAGACGTCAAAAAAGGAAGGGAAGTGGGGTGGGGGGGTGGAGAGGGAGAGTGTAGAAGAAGAAGAGAAATGAGTGGTTTTGAGTCTGAAGAAAGGTTCCTGGGTGGTGCAAACAGTTTGTTCTCAGCTACTAACCTGAAGATTAGCTATTCCAATCCACTCAGCAGCACACTGAAGAAAGGCCTGGGAAACTGCTTCTATAAAGATTACAGGCAAGGAAACCCTATAGAGCACAGTTCTGCTCTGTAACACATAGGGTCACCATGTGTCAGAATCAACTGATGGCAATAGGTTTGGTTGTCCGCCCCCCCCCCGCCCCCTCACTGGAGCTAGGCTGCTCCAGGAACTATTTCTCAGCTCTGTGAAGACTCATAAGGGCTCACTCCAGTGTAGCTGAAAATTTGTGCCTTCCAGAATGCCAGTGACTTTATCCATCAACTCCTGAGCCACTGGCAGGACCTGCTGGAGAAATGAGGCACTGATGTCATGATTTATAAAGAAAACAAGCCCCTAAGAGCTGTGTCTGTGTGTGTGTGTATGTGCACGCGCGCAAATGTGTACAATGCCCTAAGCTTTTCCCACCCTCTTTTCTGGCTAGCCACATAACGATGGACTATATTTGAAAATCAGCCTTGATTAAATTCTTCTAATAGCTCATAACATCCATTTAATGATAGATAAAATAAAGGAAAATTACATTCTCCCTCATTTAAACACTAAGCCCTTTTAATTGTTTTATTAAAAAAAAAAAACTAATTTCCTCCTGTAATTATCAATATATTTCCACCACCCCAGGAAATAAAAAGGTTTCTTTCAGGGGTAATTTTAACACCTCTAAATCTCCCAGATGTTAGAATCTGAGAGCTAGAGAGGAAAAGCATTTGTTTTATAGTCTGGCAGTTTCTCAGTTTGCTTTTTAGTTTTTTAATCCTTTCATTGTATTTTTGATTAGTGCTGGATAAATAATGCTTGAATTAAAAATCCCTACTGTATGATTATACTCAGCACTGTTGCAATCAGTTTTCCAGATTCAGCTTTTAATGAAAATGTATGTAGTTTTCAATATAAGAGTCAAGATGGTCACATATAGAACCAGAGAGGGCCAGAGAGGCCATCTCATTCAATCTTTTACTTTGAAAATAAGTGAATCGAGGTCCAGAATGATACCATGATTTGCCCACAGTAGGTTGTATGGCCTTTTACATTAGTCCAGACTACCATAACCACCGTCCCCCCTCCCCGTGCTCCTATCCCTCCCCCCTCACACACACAAAGTGGGATGTATGGTCACAAAATTCAGCAGAAGCTAAAAGTTTGGATATGCTAAAAAACAAAATACAAATCAGCATTTTAATAATAATCATGTATTCATTCAATAAGTATTTATTGAACCCTTACTATATGCTGGTGTAAGAAGGCTTGATGGCGCAGTGGTTAAGCGGTCGGTTGCTAACGGAAAGCTGGGTGGTACAAACCCTCCAGCTGCTACTTGGGAGAAAGATGTGGCAGTCTGCTTCCATAAAGATTACAGCCTTGGGAACCCTATGGAGCAGTTCTACTCTCTCCTATAGGGTAGCTATGAATCAGAATAGACAGGATGGCAATGAGTTACATGCTGGGTACTGCCATTTGACACTATCCAGTATCTTCAAGCTTATGATAGATACCATTTTTCCTTAAGTTCCTAAGTTGTTAGTGTAATGCACAGTCCTTTCAGATGGAAATAAACCTCATTAAAGAAAGTATTTGTAGAGTTGCCCACTATTTTCACCAGAAACTTGACTGCAAAATACCTTAAGGTTCAGATTTCCATCTGTAACAAAGCTTGGAGAATTTCTCTCTTTGTTGTTTGTGTGTTTAACTTTGGAATTCATAAAGACAAGGGATTTGCTTAAACGATCAAATTTTTAGTGTGCAAGGAGAATACTATACAGCCAAATAGTCAGTTAACTTAAATATGATTATATACCATAAATCGGTTAGTTCTTACCCCTAAATCAGGCGACCAATGGAAAGAGAATGATTTCTTGCATTAGACAGTTCTAGGAATGTACCCAGCTACAGCATTTACTTGATGGGTGAGCTTTGGCAAGGTACTCCAATTTTCTGAGCCTCAGTTTCCTTACATGAAAAATAGAAATAATCCCTACAGGAATAAGCTCAAAGGCTTGCCAGGAGAGAAAACGTAACCATGTATGTAAAGCTTTTGGCATAGCATCCTAACAGGATAATCACCCTGTCTGATATCTTCCCTACCCACAGATAGAAAGGGAGTGGATCAAGAGAAAGAAAAATAAGGGGGATGAACGGGAGGAGGAAGTGGATGTAAAAGAAAGGAATAGAAAAATAATGGCTTAGATATGAGGTCCAAAGGATACGAAAGGGAGAGGTTGCAGGTGAAGAGCAAGTGGGGCTCTTTCTAAGACCCTTCCTTATTCAGTGTTAACCCATAGCAGTCTCAATAGAAGGCAGCCTTGGTGCAGAGTGAGAAGGTAGAAAGGCCTTCTTCTCAGTCACCCACTTTAGAAGTCCCAGTTGGAAAGCCAACACTAACCCACCCACAAAGATGTTTACACTGTAAGTCCTCACTTTTAGATGGAGATATTTCCATATGACAATATTATGGCCATCTTCATAGCTGGCAGCTTTATTTCCGAAGCCTAGTATCTTTCGGTGGTCTTCCAAATTCAGGGAAACTTCCAAAGCAGTCCTAAACTCAGAAAATAATTCTGCAATCCAATTGTACTCTTGCAACTGAATCTGTATGTCTCTGAGCTGTTCATTTCTAACTTTGGTGTTTCTACGTGTGCCATGATTTAAATCTGATTAATTCATACAGACTACACCATGGGGCATAAAGAATTCTCATTAGCAGTTGCCATGGCTCATGCAGAAATGATAGTGGTTCCACACCAAGTCAATTGTATTGAGCAGAAGGCAAAATAGGAAATCATACGTGAGATGAGTCCTATTCTTTGTTGAGGGGCATGTGAGGGGACAATTGTGATATAGGCCATAGCCAGCTTATTTCCTAATACAGGATAAAATATCTTTTTTCTTATTCTTTTGGTTGTTTAAATGACAGAGAATTTGAAAGGGATTGAATGTGAGCAGTGGAGGATGTTCCAGTCTCTGGTCTGTATAATAATCTACCCCAAAACTTAGTGACTTAAAACAAAAACCATTTTATTTTAGCTCATAAATTCTACAAATAAGGAATCCAGGCAGGGCTCAGCTAGGAGATTCTTCTGCTCCTTGTGAAGTCAATCAAGGTTGCTCTGTAGCATTTAACTGTCAGATGAGTAATTAGCTTCAAGCTGGCTTCACCCATATGTCAAAGACCTTGGTGGGGATGGCTAGAAGACTGGCTCAGTCAGGACTGCTGGCCAGAGCACCTACACCTGACCTCTTTAGCATGGTAGTCTCAGGCCAGTTAGACTACTTGCATGACAGACAGCATTCTCCAGAATGAGCGTCCCAAGGGAATCAGTTGGAAGCTTCATGGCCTTTTCTGAAGTCCATGGTGGAAGTCACATGGTAGCAATTCCACTGCATTTTAGTGGCTATAATTAAGTCATAAGACCAACGCAGATTCATAAAAGGAGAATTTGATTCCTTCACTTGATGGCAGAGCTTAAAGTCACATTTTAAGAAGAAATGTGGGATATGAATGTTATTGCAGTCATCACTGTAAAATACAATCTACAGATAGGGACTTGGGACAAATATCTCTGATTGTCTCCGCATGGTATGGTACCTAAAACACCCAAATACAGCTTTAAGGCCAAAAGTGCCTTTTTGACTACTGAGAGATTGTCTGCCCTGATCTGAAACTGTTTGTTCACTTAGTTCAATCCTAGAATACCTACTTCCTGCCATCATAGAGAGGTTAGTAGTTGACTCTGGCAGGGCCTGTGGGATAGCAGCTTGGGATGTCAATGTATAAGAGGTGTTAAAAGGACCCTTAAAACTAAAAAAATGAAATCATGTGGAAAAATTGAATTTATCAAAATTCCTCTGAGAAAGCATTCTACATATCATTGGAACAAACTACTTGATAAGCTCCCAGAGGTAGGAAGTAAGATTTGGAAAGGGGCATGCTTAAGTAATAATACAGGGTCACTGAAGTGCCTTCTCAGGAGAATGGGTGCAGCCGACATAGACTTTTGCCTTCCTGGGAGAATTATGCAAATCTGGGGTCAGAGCTGAATTGCTCATGAGAGTAGAAAAGAGGCAGGATGCTGCCACCAGGGGTTCTTCTCTGCACATCCCTCATGCAATTCTCAGCCTCTATTCTAAAGTGTTGTGTCACTTTCTGGCCCTGGACTCTAGATCTGTCATTCTAGGCATCAAATCTTCCCAAAGTAACCTTGGGTCAAGGTTGAGTGTTGGTCATGGTGCTGGAGCAATAGACTTGAGACACAGGGTGCAGTTCTGCCTTCTGCAGACTTTGCTCTCTGTAGTTCACTCCATGCTCTGAAAGCTTACATCACAATATCGATCAATTACTTGATCCATAAAATAGGGATAAAAATAATCCCACCTCCATAGCATTGCTGTGTGAATTGGATAATGCATCTAAACAGTCAGTGACATTATTGACTGTTGGTATAGTGGTGACATTACTGTCACTATAGAGATGACATTACTGTTGTTGGTATAGCGGTGGTGGGGTGGCGGTCTTGTTTTTATCCCTTTTCCTGAGCACTTGCACAGCCACCTCACCTGCCACAGTGCAGTTTCAGAATGGCATGTGGTTGTTCAGTATCATCTTCATTATAAAACTCTCCCTGTCTACAAAGAGTTTGGCTAATAGTTCTCAAATTAAATAAAACACAAAAGATCATCTACCATCTCGGAACACACAGTACTTGATGTTTCAGGGCAGGAAGCTTGCATTCTCCTAGAGCCATTCTTTCCACCTTGGCAACAGTATTTACAAATAAATATAGATTCCAATAGGGGCAGCGCTAAGATCCAGTTGTGACAAAGTGACAAACCAAGCCAGCGGAGTTATTAGGATGATCCATTAAGAAGAGAACTGTTGATTGTGAAAACTATGTCAAGCTTGGACTTAGCTTACCTGGATGGTTTTCTTTAGGATTTGGAGCAAACCACCTAATTTGGAAATGCCTGAATGTATTCAGAAGTCAGCCCCCAGCCCCTGCAGATTTCTCTTAGGAAGGATGAGGTAGACCAAAGACATGCCTCCCCACTCCCTGCATCTCCTGCTTGTTCTCCCCTTTGCAGATGTAAACATGCCATGAAATGGGGTGAGACATTTGTGAATCGGCTTTGCAGCTGCTTCATTACTCTGCTAATATCAATATTAATTTTTGCAGGCTTCCTTTTTCAGAACACCAGGCAAGAGGTGCAACTTGTACACACCCTGGTGTTTGGCAAGGAGATTTGTGAGCCTGCTCTAAAAGTACCTCCCCTGCCACTTCCCCTGTGGCACCATGCAAAAAATCTGGTTCCAGCCCAAGACAGCAGGGAGAGAGCAGGGAAGCAAAGTCAAGCCACTTTTCTCAGGCCAAATCACAGAAGCTGCAAACGAGTACCTAGGTATTATATGCCTGCCTCTCTGGTGTTTCTGCCGCCAATTTCCCACTTGGCCACATGTGCACATTTAATTAATGTTCTGCTCGTCACCTCCTGCAAGTCATTAATAATGATGCTCTGTAGATACCAGCTCCTCTCAAAGCCTGCCAGAAGCACACCACCGGCCACTCTCACCCTGTCAGTCTACGGCCGCCCACCGGCTGCTTACGTAGCCTTCCAGCCAGGTTTCAGTCCGTGAGACGGCGCTCAGAACCAGCTCAGTTGAATTCATCTTTCAGGTAGATTTCTGGGTGCAACCATTTCATTTCCTTCACCCACTAATGTTGTGGAGGTTTTTTTTTTTTTTTAATTCTATTAAAAAATGCAATTAAATTTGTCTCATGGAATTTGCTGTTTAAAAATCCAGACAGCTGCTTGCTCATAGTGGCATTATGCTCTCAATTCTTACACATTTTTTCTTCATCTCCATTCCATTACTTTACTGAGGATTAAAGACAGGTTTGCCAGATGGCAAATGCCAGGATCTCTTTCCACCCCCTCCTCCCATTTGGAAGACTTGTATCCTAGCGGCCACGACACAAAACCTAGGTTCTTTTATGTGGCTTTTGGAAGAGACTAACAATTGTTTCACTTAAATTTGTTAGCTGATGCCTAAAACACAATTAAGGGACAGGGGGTTAGGAATTTGAAGTCTTCAGTACTGCTCACAATAACTGCCTGGGAGTGCCCGGTTTCTCTCCCTGTGCCTCAGTTTCTTCATCTCTTCAGTCTCACTCACTTCCTCAATCATTTCCAGCCATAAAGCATTCATTAGGCTGTGAAGTAAATGAGGTAATGTCTGTGGTGAGATGGTTTGTGCGTTTCCAAAGAAAGACACCATATAAAAAGCATTCTGATTGCTAACAGTCAGTGATGCTTAGGATTTGGCCTGGCTGGCTTTATAAACTATTTAACCGCCTGTTTCTTGCAAAAACTATTTTTATCAGTTAATTACACATTTTTCTTATTAAATAACAATGTGAAAGCATTTCTTGCTCATTTTTCTGTCATGATGAATTTAATCTGCCTCCCTTTATTAAAAGTCCGGTTTTCTTCCCCTCATATTATCCATCCTGATAGGCTAGTAAAAAGCCCCACAACTGTTCGGCTCTTTTGATTAACATTAACCCATCCTACTTCCATTCTTTTCCTTGTCTGGAATTCCGGAACTAGTGTCTATCTAAGGAAGCACCAAACTCTAAAGGACAGGCATTGCCCTAAGGGATGGCTTTCTGTCTCCTTTCCTTTCTTTGGCCCTCCCTCAGGCAAATCCTCAGAAGGAGACAAGATTTTAACCCAGCCCTCCATTATAATGGAGCCCTGGTGGGACAATGGTTAAATGCTCATTGCTAACTGACAGGTTGGCAGTTAAAACCTACCCAGCTACAGGAGAAAGACCTAGTGATCCGCTCATATAGAAATTAAAAACTCATTGTCATTGATTCTGACTTATAGTGACTCTTTAGGACACAGCAGAACTGCCCCATAGGGTTTCCAAGGCTGTAATCTTTATGGAAGCAGACTGCCACATCTTACCGCCATATCTTTCTCCCACAGTGTGGCTGGTAGGTTTGAACAGTGGAACTTTTGGTTAGTAGCTGAGCTCTTAACCACTGTGCTGCCAAGGTTCCTTCCATAAAGATTAAAAAACCAAAGCCAAATGACTGCTGTTGAGTCAAATTCCAAATCATAATGGCCCCATAGTGTTTCCAAGGCTGTAAATCTCTACATCTTTCTTCTGAGCAGCCGCTGGTGGTTTCAAACCACTGATCTTTCATTTAGCAGTCAATCACTTTAACCACTGTGCCAATAGGGCTCTATAAAGATTATAGCTTAGAGAATTCTATGGAGCAGTTCTACTCTGTCACATGGGGTTGCTATGAGTCAAATTTGACCTGACAGCACCTAACAACAACCTGCATTATATCCTGCACAGGGAGGGACCGGAAGAGTCAGAGAGGAGAGCGCTAGTCATGGTCTATATGAAATGGAGACATGTGATGTGACCAGAATTTGGCAGAAGGAGTGGGAAGAGAAATGCCAGTGACAGTCACCACGCTAGGGACTCATTTCTAACATTGTTAATGATCATTATTATTAACCTCTTGACATGGAGAGGGCACATAGACAGGTCTTCACACTATTGCTTGAACCCACAGGGAAAAAAACTGAGTTTTGAGAAGAGAAACCACAATTTTAGAGCCAAGATAGTTAACTATAACAATTACAAAAATAGTAACAGAAAAAAATAACAATTTCATGTATGCGTGTATGTGTGTGTTTTATTTGCCACTTGTGATAGGTACACTGTCCCTAAGATGGCCCCCAATGATCCCCACCTCCTGATATTCACTCCTTTGTGTAATACCCTCCCCTTGAGTATGAGCTGGACTTAGTGATGCACTTCTAAGAGAAGCCAGCTACCAGGCTGCAAGCTGCCCTATGAAGAGGTCCATGGGGTAAGTACCTCAGGAATAGTCAACAAGGAGCTGAGACCCTCAGTCTAACAGCCCATGATGAACTGAATCCTATCAACAACCACACAAGTACGCCTGGAAGTAGATCCTCTCTCAGTCAAGTCTTCAGATAAGATTGCAGCCCCAGCTTGATTGCAACCACATAAGAGACTTTGAGCCAGAGGCACCTTGCTAAACCATACCCAGCCGCAGAAACTGGGAGATAATAAAAGCTTGGGCTTTTTTTATGTGGCTAAGTTTGGGGGTCATTTGTTACACAGCAGTAAATAACTACCACATCACTCTTCCCACCGTAAAGTTAATGTAACATGACATAAAAAAGTTCCACTGCTTCACTTTTGCCCACAAAATCATTAATCAACCAAAAACCATCTTTCTTCCTAGATGTGGGTTTAAAACCCTTCTCAACATAACTCTTCAAGAAGCTGCCACTAATTAATGCTGTGGCAGCGAGAGAAAATCTATTTTCCATTCCTGGAACAGTATAAAGAGAAAAAGACTTAGAATTAGAAGACCTGATTTTCACTCACAAACCAAGAGACCTTGGGAAAGTAGTTTATATTCTTTGAACTTCAGTTCGCTCTCTCATAAATTTGGGATAATCTGTGTAGACGATTTGAGATACAAATAACAGAAGGCACAACTGGAAACAGCCTAAAAGGATTTCTCTTCTTCCTAGTCCACCATCTTCAGTGTGTTGGCATTTGCCCTCACGGTTCCAAGATTGTTTAGCAGCAACAAGCCTCATGTCCTTCTAAAACATCATCCAAAACATGGAAGGAAAGCATTCTTGTATTGTGTTCCATAAGTGAGTAAAAATTTTACCAGAAATCCCTCAGTAGACTTCCCCAGACCTGACAAGTATTCACTGTCCAAGGGGAATGAGATTACCGTGGTTGGCTTCCACCAGGCTTTCATCCCTGAGGCTGTGAGAGTCCTAACCTCCCCTGAAGCAGATGGCCATCCGGAGAAAAGCTGGAAAAATCTGAGGTTCTGTGAGCATGAAATGGCTGTCAGGTAAGTGAATGAGTCCACATTAGTTAACTTATGCTGGAGTATAACATACAGTTTAACTCAACAAATGCTTGTTTCTCAATAACACTACATACCTGGCACAAGTCAGTGGAGGTATCTGTCCAACTCCATAGAGTCACTCCAAGGTTGGGCTGACAGAGGCTCCACCTCATTGGCACAAGGCCTCAGGATTTACTGACGCAGGAGGAGAGATAAGCTGGAGAGGCCTCTCTTCCAATTCACTTTTACTCATGTTTCACTGGCCAGAATGAGTCAATGGCACCACCTAACTGCATAGGAACTGGAAAGTATAGTTTTCTATGGAATGGAAGGAGAAAAATGAAACAGGAATTGGTAAACACATGGCAGGTCTAGACCCCAGTAGGCAAACAATAGTGTCTGTAATAAAGCTTTATCTCCTCATAAAGTTTCATGAGATTCAAATGAGATAACGTATTTATTCATTTCTCAAACATTCATTAAGCACATAAGATCTACAAAACACTGGGCTAGGAGAGATCATACAAAGATCAGTAAGACACAGTTACTGCCCTCCTTTGCAGATATAACCTTTGAGAAGATAGTCAAGCATCTGAATGTCATTTAAAATTTGTTTGCCCTTTTCTTCCTCTCCTAAGCCCTGAGTGCTCACCCCACAAATTGTGCCTTCCAATTGTTGGTTCTAAAGTCTTTGTGATGCCCTCAAGAGGTGTCATGACCAGAAAGGACAGAGGACTACTCTTGAGCAGCACAGTGTCTGGGATATGTGGCAATAGATGGTAAGACAACTCTGTAGCAGATTTCATCTTTCCCTTGATGACCTTCATCTCACAGAACATTAGAAGAATAAGTTGTTGTCATATTTCTTTCCAAATCCATTTCTGTGTGGCTCGTTTGATTCATGAGAGAAAGACGTTCCTGACTGAATCAATTCATATTGTCCATTCTCATTCCTCCTTAAGCCTTCCTCCTTTAACCAACATTATCAGAAACTCAAGTGTTTTCTAGTTTCAGCCCCCTCATAAGTACCAGATTCTTATAAAAGGCGTCTTGATATTATTAGGGTTGGCTAGCCTTCAGCTACAGACAGAATCTGAAGTCTCAGTGGCTTAATATAAATTGCTCATCAGTACTGCCTGGTCAATTCAGGTTAGTAGGGAGGGTCTTCTCTACCCATTCATGAAAGACCCAGTCTGATGGTAGTTTTTCATCTATAGCCATGGCCTCAAGGGTTGTCCTGGGCATTTAGTCTCATAAACCAGAGAGATGAGATCATGGAGGGGTGCACTTGTACGAGGGAGGCTTTCAGTAGGCCAGGCCTGAAAGTGGAGAGAACACAGTCATGTGACCACCCCTAATTGAAAGTAACACTGGGAAATGTAATTTAATTGTGTGCCCAGGAAGAAAGGAGAACAGATTTTTGTGGACAGCTAGCAGTCTCCCCCACACTCACCCACACAGCTTCCTGTTTTTCAACTTGGCAAAAGCTGAGATCATGGAGAATTTCTGTCTAACAATGTACTCTTTGGCCTGCCAAGGCAATGATCTCTCTGAAACAGAATTCAGAGACCTCTTGGTGCAATTAGTGAGCAAAGGCCTGACTCACTGCTTTTTTTTCCTGTGATATCCCTCCATCTAAATTTTTGGTTAGGTTGTCCATTTCTAGGCAGACAATCTTGAGAATATGGGGTGACCTACATTTCCAAAATAGAGAGAAACCAGTGGATCCTTCCCATGTAAGAATCATCATTTTCCACACAGTAACCAAGAGGAGAAAGGCTTATGCAAAACCCACACATTTCAATAGCCACAGAGCTTGGGGAGAGGTGTTTCTCTAAGTATCTACCATTCATTCATTCTTTGAACAAATATTTATTGAATACCTAGCGTATTTCAGGCACTATGTTAGGCACTGGAGATACACTGATGAACTAGATTGACATGGTCTCTTGGATCTTACAGTCTAGACCAAAAAGAATATAAAAGAAATACATATAATGATAAGTAATTATGAAAGAAAAGAATGAGACTGAGGCAGAGAATAATGGCAAGAGCAGGCTGGGTTGACACTTAAGCTAAGACCCTTATCATGACATCTTCTATAAGCTAAGAAATGTAAGGTGTTAGCCATGCAAAATGTGTGGCAAGGAGGCAAGCCTTCCAAGTAGAAGGCCCTTCGTGTATAAAGGCTGTGAGAGAAAAAAGAGCTTGGTGTGACTGAGGAACAGAAAAGTAGGTTGTGTGGTTGAAGCATGAATAAATGATGAGGCAAGGATGGTGGGAGATGAAATTGGAAAAGAGGGCAGAGGCCAGATCATGAAGAGTTTTGTAGGTCATGATGAAGAATTTGAATTTGAATCTAAATAAAATGGGAAGTCATCGATGGCTTTAAGTAGTGCAGTGACATGATCCCACACTTTTCAGATTGCTGACACAGTGGTTAATAACTCAGCTGCTAACCAAAAAATCATCAGTTCAAATCACCAGCCACTCCTTGAGAACCATATGGGGCAGTTCTACTCTGTCCTGTAGGGTCACTATGAGTTGGAGTTGACTTCATGGCAATGGGTTTGGTTTGATTTTTGGTTTCCTCTGCTGAGTATGAATGGGGTGGGCAGGGAGAACAGGAATGGCTAGAGTTGAGGTGCAGAGGCCAGTTGGGAAGCTGGTGTCCTTGTCTAACTAAGAGACAATGCTTGCCCAGGCTAGGTGTTCAAAGAGATTTAAAGTATGTTTTGTTGATAAAACCAACATAACTGCTGATAGATTATATTTCATTAGTGAGGGAAAGGGGCGAATTAAGGATGACTCTTGGGTTTCTGACTTGAGCAAGGAGGAAGATGGCGATGTCATTTACGAGATGAAGATTGAGTTAGGGGATAGAGATATACTTGGGGGTAGAGCCCCCTGGTTTTTATTTGGGATATGTTGAGGTTGAGATGTGAACGAGCCATCCACATAGATATGCCAAATTGCATAAAAGTGTCTGGCAGTCAAAGGAGAGGTCTGCATTGGACATATAAATGTAGAATCATCAGTATATAGTTTAAAATCACTCAGAGCAGCTGAGGCATGAGTTCCCTCCTCCCAGCACCTCTTGATCTCCAGCCAGCTCCAGCAGTACCAGTGTCTTTCATCTTAGAGTCTCCTGGGAGCAGTCCAGACCTACAGAAGGTTTTGCACTGGATGCCCAGAGGATTTACTCCTTCTCAGGAGTAGCCTGTTCTTCTGAGAAGGCTGAACAACCTGACTGTCCAACGTGCCACCCCCCACCCCCGCCCCCGAATGTTCCATCTCGGGCTCTCCACAGATTCTACAGGTCTACGGTTTCTGGAGAAGATAAAAGATGGCACTCTCAGCTCTCTCCCAGATGTACACAAAGTGTTCATCACCTATTCCCAAGAACACCCACACTGCCCAATGTACGTGGCTGCCTAAATCATACAGCCATTGGTGAACACATACACACATCCTGTCCCTTCAACAGAAATGACCTAAACTTTGTGAGGTTCACATGTCCCTAGAGATGATCTCATTTGCCTGCTTCAAAAGCACTTTGGTCTGCACAGCCTGTAGCAGCAAATTTACACTTCAAAAAGCAGACAGCTTTTTCCACATCTTATTCACTTAATGGGTGAGAATGTAAAATTAGTTCCGTTGCTGATGAGGACCTTGAGCCAAATGAAAAGTGTTCATTTGTCAGCACAGACTTACAGCCTGAGACATAATTATATAGCTAATCCAATAATGGGTTTTGATGCTGAGCATTTATTTATATACAGTATGTCTTGTTATCTGTTGATAATCAGGACCTACAATTTACTCTTTCTTGTGCATTTAGTGTGAAATAGCAACATCTTCCAGACATATTGCATTTAAGTACCAACATGCAAACACATACAAAAAGCACCATCATCAGCAAAATATTTTATTTGCTTTCTTTAAAAAAAAAAAAATGGAAAAGTAAAGAGAATCAATGCTTGAATTCAGGCTTTTATATTTTTAAATATAAATAGGAAATAATGTGTGAGGTCACTCAGGATGGTATATAGGTTAAAAAAGAAAACAAGATTTCCTTTATCATCTAGGACCATCCTAATTAAGTGATTCCTTCTGAGCATTCAATCCTATACATATTTTAGCATATAATGATAATAATAAATACACTTGACAAAAATCTTCACAAACCTACCACTTGGCTCTCCAGCTACCTGAATCTTACAGGCACTCTCTTTTTTGCAAAGATGCACATTATCACCCTGTGAGCATGGAAACTGTAATAATTATCTCAGGCAAGAACCTTCCTTTAAAAAATAGTGAGTTAAAATTAAATATAAAACCACTGCATTTCTATAAACTCTTGCAGAGATTACACACTGCTACATTATATTGTTTCTTACCTTGTGGATGAGTATAAACATCTATCACTAAAATATAGGGACACTTTCTACCTAATATAAACATAAAATGCATAAAATTCAACATTTAAAACATGCAGGCCTTTTCATAGGTATCACGGAGTATGAAGCATCGTAACCTATTCCAGCTACGGTAAAGCCTATGGGAAAGAAAGGCAAGGCACGGCAGGATTAAGTATTCTGCTAATTGCAAATGTGTAGCACACCTGAAAAATCTATGAACAATCCTACAACACTTGTGGAAAGTCAGGGCAAGTTGCTTTCCATGCTACCATCTCTTGGATGGGCCTAGAAAAGTCTAGACTTAATGCAGGGAGGCATCAGAAAGCCGTTATCTCTAGTTGCCCCTTTTCCCCACTTAGCGATGGCCATCCCAAATGAAACTGAAAGGACAAGCCACTCTGGGATATACGAGAACGAAGGGGGGCAAGTGTACTTTTTTAAGCTGGAATTTATTCCACAATAAATACTTCAATGTTGGTGCGACAGGATGTTTTATCGGATTACACTAATTTGCTAAAGAAATCACACTGGGAAGAGCGAAGCTTGCGGTTTTGTGGGTAATGCATTTGCAGATGTGAGGGCTTTACACTGGGCAAGTGTGAGAGAAGGATAACCAGTCAAATTAGGAAATGGCTAAATACTTGCAGATCTGTGTTATGGCAATCCTTGGCCAAGCAAGACCCAGGGTTTTTTGTGGCTGTTGCTTTACCTAGTATGGATAATTCATTAGGTTTTCACTCAGGTAGAGAATAAATGAATATAGCATACATTACATTCTCAGCCGAGTCGCAGAAACAAATCTTTCTTGTACCAGCCAGTGTAATCTTCAGAGTTTTCGTTATATAAAACACCTCAAGAAAAATGCACCTCAGTAAGATTTACACTTTATTACTCTAATGATTCTACAAACACTACCACAATGTGATGAAAGACAGAGCGGTCCCGGACTGATTGAGAGCTAATAAAAATCAGTACTGAAAACTGAAAAGAGCACCCTTATCATCTTTCTTTCATTTAGAGCTGATTACTAGGGGATTATAATGCAATCACAGCTATGTGTGAGAGGTAGCTATGGGAACCAGTTTTAACTGTTTATCTAGCCAAAGATCTTAATTTAAGTTTGAACACTCTGATTCATTTATATGTAAGACACCAAGGAGACAAAATGCAGAAGAAACAGATGCGCACTTGTTCTTTCCATTTAACTTCATAAGCTACCAGCCAATTTGTCTTTCAGGGACAAAATTAATTTCTGATGACAATGTGAGCAAGTAATAAACTAGAAGTTCCTGTCCTGGGAAACTTGTTAATGCCATGTAATGTTCTGGAGTTATTTAGGAGGGGAAAAAAGAGGTTTGCTCCTGGAGTTGCCGGGACATCTGTAACAGACTTGCCTTTGTCCTGGCTCTTAGTCACCCCTGCAGAGGTTTATGACACCCTTTTTAGAGGTTGATTCGAGAACGTTCAAAAGAAACCAGGCTGCTTACAACTTCTTTCCTATGGGGTATTTTTAAACTGCTTGTTTTCCTTCATATTCTCGCCATGATTCAGATTTGCTCATAGCACAGACTTCCAGCCCTTCACCTCCCAGCCCTGGCGTCCAGGCAAAGCAACGAACGATGAGATGAAAACGAGCCACAGACCTCCTTCTTGGATCCCATGTTGCTAGTAAAACACAGCCCTTTCTCTACAAGCGTACTGCACCTGAGGGGTTTGATGCCATGGTACACACCCAGGACTTATGCAAAGAAAACTCAGTAATAGGATTAAATGTATAATCCACTAGTTAAGCACTCAGCTGCTAACCAAAGTTGGTGGTTCGAACCCACCTGGCGGCTCCATGGGAGAAAAGACCTGGCAATCTGTTCCCATAAAAATTACAGCCTAGAAAACCCTATGGGACAGTTCTACTCTGTCTCACTGGGTCACTGTCAGTTGAAAATTGACTCAACGGCAACTAACAAAAACATCAAGACAGAACGGTGTGAATACATTTAACAAAATACATGCACATACACACATATGGGGAATAAGACCAGTAAATACCCCACAAGTAGTCTATGAAGCCATTTTAATAATGAGTAGCAGTAATGACAACAGTAATAATGTTGTCGTTAGTTGCCATCAAGTAGGCTCTGACTCATAGCAGCCCTGTGCACAGCATAATGAAATGTTGCCCAATCCTGTACCATCTTCATGATCGTTGGCATGTTTGAGTCCATTATTGTGGCTATTGTGTAGTTCCTTCCAACCTAGGGGGCTCATCTTCCAGGACTGTATCAGACAACATTCTGTTGTGATTCACAGGGTTTTTGTTGACTAACTTTTGGGAGTAGATCACCAGACTTTTCTTCCTGGTCTTACTCTGGTGTTTTGACCCACCACCAGTCTAGTCAGTTTATTGTACTGTGGTGGCTTGCAAGTTGCTACTATGCTGGAAGCTATGCCAGAGGGATTTCAGGGTCACCTGTGGTGGTCAGCTTTCAGTGGAGCTTCCAGACTAAGACACACCAAGGAAACGCCTGGCGACTAAGAATAGTAATAACAAAAAGTGGACACTCTACATATATTATCTCATTTAGTTAGTACAATAACCCTATGAGGAAGTCACTTTTATGGTCATTTTAAAGGTAAGGAACCAGGGTCACACAAAAACTCACTTGTTCAGAGTCACAGCTAGCAAGTAGAAAAGTCAACATTTAAATAGGGTCTGTCAGACTCCAAAACTTATGTTTTCAAGCACTCTGCTAAGCCGAACCTTGACAGTCTTCTTTATCTCGGACAATAGTATTTGTCTATCTTGTTATATACCCAGTTTCTTGAGTATCTCTGGACTGTGTCCATCCCTTATTCCTAGACCTATAGGTTTCACACTCTGCACCCCCCGCCCCAGCCTGTACGGTTTTACTCTCTGGGGAAACTCCCCACAGCATAATGGCTGTCCATTAGTGTGTTTTTAAAACCTTGCTCTCTTCCATCCTCTGACGGTTTTCATATGCTCCACATGAAGGATCCTTTTCCAGAAATACTTTTGAAGAAAGTCTAAAGTAAGCTGAAAAGTATTACATTTTTCATCTCAACAGGGAAATGGATTTACGAAAAGGAGAGAAGAGCCTGCAGGTCTTTCAGATTTTAAAAAGAATTCAACACACTGCAGCATCGGCACTGGGAACACATCTATCACAGCAACCAAGAGAGCATCTGCATTTACACACGGAAACGGTTCCCTTCGTCCTTGATCATGATAATGACTTAGAGTTCTGCTGAGCCTTTCATCCAGAGAGACGCCATTGCCCCTGCAGAAACCAGCCCAGCGAGAACCGCCCACCACCACTAAGGCGCAGCCTCCTGCAAGAGGAGAGGGGAACTGCTCCATTAGGGGAAAATTGAAAAGGACAAGAGAGCACTGTACATTCTATTTCCAGAGGCAACGGGGGGGCGGGGGGGAAAAACAGCCGGCCTCTCTGTATTTAATTGCCCCATCTGGAACTCGGGCATAACAATGCGGTCCTGGAGAAACCATCTACAGGGCATCAATAGCAATACATGAAAGAAGTGACATGCTTTCAGGGCCTGGAGAAAGCCAAGCCCTGTGAGCAACAGGACATTTTACTAATTGCTCTATTTCCGGTTTTTAAAACTACGTCAGCCAAGTGGAGGACATTCCTGAGGACAATCCTCGCACGCCTCCCCTTGCCCTCGGGAGTCAGTGCACGTTTGATGAGCATGAGTAATGAAGACAGACACAAACCAGTTTGTTGTTCGGGGAGGAATGGAATCTAGCACTAAGCTGTCTCCCTTACCCGGTACAAACCATTGTGTGAAACATAACAGGGGTTCATGGTTGTCACTCTGTGAAGGTGGCTGCCTGTGGAGGACCTGGAATCCAGGGTGAAAGTTGGAATCACTCTCAGGAGGGCACAGGTTTGGAATTGCCTTTCCAGCCTTGTGATGGGTTTGCCCTGGGGTAGCCCACACCCTTACCTGACCCTTTCTGCAGGGCCATACCTTTGCTAGGAGGTGCTGCTGGAGTTTCTGCCTAGAATTCTCGTCTTCTCTCTTCCTTCTCACTTTTCCTTATCCACCATCAATATTCAACTCAGGTGTCAGCTTCTTCAGGAAGCTTTCCTGAAATTCCCTGAAGATGGGCTAAATGTCCCTTCTGTGTGCTTCCATAGCAGCATGTACATACCTTGGGAACTTCTCACAGTTACGTGGTAACTCAAAAAAAAAAAAAACCAAACCATTTGTCATGGAGTTGATTGTGACTCATGGCGAGCCCATGAGTGCAGAGTAGAACTATGCTTCATACGGTTTTCAAGGCTGAATACTCTTTTGGAAGTAGATCCCCAGGCCTTTCTTTCGAGACACCTCTGAGTAGACTCCAACCTCTAACCTTTTGATTAATAGCCAATAGCTTAAGCATTTGCAGGTACTCTGTTGTGTGATAAATAGGTATCATTTATTGAACACTTATCGTGTACCCAACACCATGCTGAGCACTTTACACATAAATATCTCACTTAATCCTTACAATCAATCATCAAAGGTATGACAATTCCCATTTTACAGGTGAGGAAATTGAGGGTCACAAGATTAAAGTCCCACAGCTAGTAAATGGCAGAGCTGGGGTTTGAAAGTAAGTCTTCCTGCCCAGAAAGCCTGTGCTCCTCCCCGCTGGTTTCAGCACCCTGAGGCTGGAATCTTGTATCATTTCAGTATCCCCAGCACCTAGCACATTAACTAGAGCAAACTGGCTTCATTAGCCTGCCCCTCTACCAGTTGACTGTTTTGATTTGCCTGCATAATCATTGTTAGTCGCCGTCAAATTGATTCTGACTCATGGCAGCCCCATGTGGGCAGAGTAGAACTGTTCTGTAGGGTTTTCAAGGCTGTGACCTTTCAGAAGCAGATCACCAGGCCTGTCTCCCAAGGTGCCTCTGGGTGAATTCAAACTGCTAACTTTTCAGCTAGCAGTCCAGCACTTAACTGAGTCCCCTTACCCAGGGACTCCTAGGTAACAATAGAACAGTTTTAAAAAAAAGAAAGAAAAAAAAAGCAGAAGTGTTTAAGCAGGGTCCTTGGTGTCATGCTGACACACCAGAAAATGTGTTGTCTTCCTGAATTCAGGTGTTCTTTTCACTGAATTCAGTCAAACCAGTTCTGCATATTGACACAGGAGGTGTAACTTAGAGCGAATCATTTGTTAGGCATCACTGCATAATCACTCCTGTCATCTATCTCTGTCCTTCCCTGTCAACACCACTGCTGCCTCTGTGGCAGCAGCTACATATTTCCCAAGAGAACGAGTGTAGCTGAACACCCCGTGTGCCGGGACTGTGGTGGGAGTGCCCCTTCTCCTTGGGACAATGGGACCCTTTCTGTCTGACAGACGGCCAGTCCTATTCATCCTTGTCCTCTCCTCTCCACAGCCTGGAATTCAAGCCTATCTGTTTTGTCTTCAAAAAGGATCTTCCTTCTGTCCCTTCCCATGTTCCCTAGCCCAGGCCTTCATCAGGTCCTCTCTGGTCATCTGCCTCCAGATGGCACAGGACATTCTGCATGCCTCCATCAAATTACTCCTTCAAGGGGATGGGTTTAAAGTCTCACCTGTCCTCACACTCAAAATCTGGCTCCTTGTTACCTTCAGGGTAAAGTCTAAACTCTTTTTCTTGACATTCAAGCCCACCACTATCCGGCTTTAACCTACCACTCCAAATTTGTTTTCCTCTTTTCTCCAGTGCAACCACCCTGAACCACCCAGCTGGTTTCTTCACTGGTCTCCGAAAAAGCTATGTCCTGCACTGGACCCTATGTCCATCCACACCTCACCCTATCTTCGGCCCAGTCCCCATGCTTCCTCCTCTCTGGAATTCCCAGTGATCTTTCTCTTCTTCGAACTGTTATAGCACTTTCTGTCCACCTTCCTGTCACAGATTTGGTATATCATCATGTTGTGATTTAACTTTGTAAATACTATGTCCAACATCATTGGTGAAATTATAGGTTCTTTGAGGGCAGAGACCATTTTTCCCTCCTATCTCTCTGCTCCGCCAAGACCTGGAACAGTCAGTGTTTTATTGATTGTTCCAAAACCATTTAGTAAGACTCGCATTTGGCCTGTGCTATCTGTGCTCTCTCCACTCTAGGCACACCAGTGTCCTCATAGTTCCCCAAATGGGCCATTTCATCTCTTATTTTCAGATATTTACACGAGATGCTCCTTCAGCCTTTGAACTCCTCGCACCCTCCCATCCCTTCGCCCCAGTTGTTCTGGAAAGATGCTTGCTCTCAGCTTAGGTCTCGCTCACTCTAGGAAGTCCTCCCTTATCCCATAAGACCACTGATGGTTGGTTCCCCCAGCACCCTGTGTTTATTCCAATCAGCGGTTGTCACACCATGTGTTAATCATGACACTTTTGGCTACATGTAATGGAAAACCAACTCAAATAAGGAGAAAAAAAGAAAGAGAATTTATTGGCTCAGGTAATTGCAATGACCAGGGTGGAGCTGGACTCAAAGTTTATGGTCAATTCCCATTCCCTCCTGTTCTTTCCTCTTTCTGTCTCTCCTTTCCTCCTTCTACTGACTCTGCTTCTCTATGCATGGGCCTTACCCTCAATGCAGCCAAAAGTAGGGGGAGGGAAGGAAGGAGGGTAGAATAGGGGAGAGTCTGACTGTAGAGGGAACTGGGTTTACAACATCCCCAAAACCTCAAAGGAAACAGAGTTGCTTTCTCCCAGCAGCCACATATTAAACCACAAGAAGTGACCCTGATTGGCCTGGTTTGGGTTTACAGGCTTGATCCTGGGCTAACTGCTATGGTCACAGGCATGGAGGTCCAGTTACAGTCACGTGCCCCTTTACCCCACTATCGGTGTCATGGGAAGTGGGGTGAACTACTATGACTAGCATTCTCCCAGAACCACTTGGAATTGGAAAAGAGAACTTACCCATAGGAAGGAGGATCCTATTACCAGATGAAAGGGGGGAAAGGGGTATTGCATAGACTAAACAATAGATGTTCACTATACATCTGCCTGCTTTCTCCATCCACTGAAAGCTGCCTTAGAATGTTGTTGCACCTGGGACACTATCTGTTCTTGGTACCTGGCACATGGAGATGCCCAATCAATATTTAATAAATGAGTGAATGAATGAATGAATGAACCCTTGGTTCTAGACAATGAAACACAGTTTCACATTTGGAAGCTTAGATTTATATACTGTGGCCACTGCCAGCTCCTGCTTTGCTTTCCCAGTGAAAGTGATACCGCTATCAATGTGTCCTTGGGGGACCTACCTGGACTGTTCAATCCATAAAGTATCCAAAGAAGGACCCAAAACATACCTTGGATCTGGCAGTATGGTCACCTAAGGACAGTCACCTAACCCTTAAGCCTGAATCCATTCAATACTGTGATGATAAAAACATCCACAGCATCATGTTATCAAGGCAGAGGACAACCAGGGAGACACCTCAGGGAAATCAGCAAGAAGATGTCTGCATTTCTCGTCATAAGGGAGCAAAGAAAGCAGGCTAGTGAGCTGCTTTATTTGACCATACTGTGAGTATATACTAACGGCGTAAGAATAACTCCATTCATAGATCATCACAAATGCTAGATGGTAAGTTCTTTGAGGACAAAGCTTCCATCTTTATCTCCTTGTAATTCCCGTAGTGATTGGCACAACAAAGATGCACAGAAAGGAGGCTAGACTAAAGTATCTCCTCCCATCTGGAGTTTTTAAAACCTAACTTTATAAACCAAAATATGATGTGATCTTGAATTTCAGAGACAAAACTACCATCTGGGTTGACTCATTGCTTCCAGAAGAACTTATTTACAGTGCTGCAGTTCTACCTCTTCATATACTCTATCAGTAAGGTAAACAAAAATGCTTTTAAAATCCATTTTAAAATATGAGTTTACCTTTTTCCCTGTCACCTCCCAAAATTCTGTAGTCTTTTTCTAGTAAGCTAGGTACCACAGCACAATGAATATGACACTCACACTCAATCCTGCATAATTAAAGAAAAAACATTTTGGCCAATACACACACACACAGAGTTATCTTTAAAGAACAAGTGCCTTTAGAATTCCTGTTGGATACGAGACTAGAAACCACACTCTTTGATCTTAGAATGCTTAGGCATTCACAAGAAACTCTGGAATAAACTTTAGGATTTAATTTAATTTTTAAATTCATAACAATTTTTGGTTTATCACTAAGTAAATCTTGCCTTTAAATAATTGTTGACATTGTCGTCTATCTTACTTTCCAAAGCCTTCTGTTAACATTAGAACATAAAATGGTAATATTTTTATTAATACCATTAATATAATTAACTGTTAGTTATCATTCTATCTAGTCTTTCCACCATCAATTTCTGCCCATCCTTCACAGCTTCCATTTTAGCCCTCTTAAACACAACCCTAATAGAATACCCCTCTTCCAAATCTTCACTGGGAGTTTAAAATTCAAATTTCCTAGCTAGCATTCCAGAACTTTCACATGACCCCCACCCTCCATCTAACTAACCTTTTCTCGCACTGTTACAACCCAGAAACTCTGTTGCTGGTTATTGTTGTTAGGTGTTTTGAGTCGATTCTGACTTATAGCGACCCTATGTCCAACAGGATGAGACACCACCTACCTGGTCCTGCGCCATCCTCACAATCATTGCTATGTTTGAGCCAGTTGTTGCAGCCGCTGTCAATCCATTTCCTTGAGATCTTTCTCTTTTTCGATGACCCTCTATTTTACCAAGCATGATGTCTTTCTCCAGGGACTGGTCCCTCCTGATAGCATGTCCAAAGTATGCGAGACAAAGTCTAGCCATCCTTGCTCATCTGGGGTCTTAAACGCTAGCAAGCAGCCATCTAAGATGCATCAACGAGTCTCAACCCACCTGGAGCAAAGAAGAATGAAGAACACCAAGGACACAAGGTAATTATGAGCCCAAGAGACAGAAAGGGCCACATAAATCAGAGATTACGTCAGCCTGAGACCAGAAGAACTAGATGCTGCCCAGCTATAAACAATGACTGCTCTGACAGGGAACACAACAGAGAAACCCTGAAGGAGCAGGAGAGCGGTGGGATGCAGACCTCATATTCTCATAAAAAAGACCACACTTAACAGTCTGACTGAGGTTAGAAGGACCCCGGAGGTCATGGTCCCCAGACCTTCTGTTAGCCCAAGACAGGAACCATTCCCAAAGCCAACTCTTCAGACAGGGATTGGACTGGACTACAAGATAGAAAATGATACTGGTGAAGAGTGGGCTTCTTGGATCAAGCAGACACGTGAGACTATATGGGCAGCTCCTGTCTGGAAGAGAGATGAGAAGGCAGAGGAGGACAGAAGCTGGCTGAACGGGCACTGAAATACAGGGTGGAGAGAAGTACGGTCTCTCATTAGGGGGAGAGCAGCTAGGAGTATATATAAATATAGCAAGGTGTATGTAAATTTTTGTATGAGAAACTGACTTGACTTGTAAACTTTCAGTTAAAGCACAATAAAAAAATTTTTTTAAAAGTCTAGCCATCCTTGCTTCTGTGAGCATTGTGGCTGTACTTCTCCCAAGACAGATTTGCTCGTTCCTCTGGCAGTCCAGTATATTCAATATTCTTCACCAACACCATGATGCAAAGACATCAATTCTTTTTCAGTCTTCCTTTTTCACTGTCCAGCTTTCACAGAAATATGAGGCGATTGAAAATACTATGGCTTGGGTCAGGCGCATCTTAATTCTCAAAGTGACGTCTTTACTTTTTTAACACTTTAAAGAGAGCTTTTGCAGCAGATTTGCCCAATGCAATGTGTCATTTGACTTCTTGTCTGCTGCTTCCATGGGTGATGAATGCAGATCCAAATAAAACAAAATCCTTGTCAACTTTCATCTTTCCTCTGTTCATATTGATGTTCCTTATATTGTAAGGATTTTTGGTTTTCTTAACGTTGAAGTGTAGCCCATACTGAAGGCTGTGATCTTTGATCTTCATCAGTAAGTGCTTCAAGTCCTCTTCACTTTCAGTAAGCAAGGTTGTCTCATCTGCATAACGCAGGTTGTTAATGAGTCTTCCTCCAATCCTGATGCCCTGGTCTTCTTCACATAGTCCAGCTTCTTAGATTTTATGCTCAGCATACAGATTGAACAAGTGCAATAAAAGGGTACAACCCTGATACACACCTTTTCTGATTTTAAACATGAAGTATCCCCTTGTTCTGTTGGAACGACCGCCTCTTGGTCTATATATAGGTTCTGCATGAGCACCATTAAGTGTTCTGAAACTCCTGTTCTTCTCAATGTTATCCATAATTTGTTATGATCCACGGAGTCAAATGCCTTTGCATAGTCAGGAAAACACAGGTAAACATCTTTCTGGTATTCTCTGCTTTCAGCCATGATCTGTCTGACATCTGTAATGAACTCAGTCGTTCCACATCCTCTTTTGAATTTGGCTCGAATTTCTGGCAGTTCCCTGTCTATGTACTGCTGTAACCACTTTTGAATGATCTTCAGCAAAATTTTATTTGTGTGTGATATTAATGATATCATTCGATAAGTTCCACATTCTGTTGGATCTCATTTCTTTGGAATGGGAACAAATATTGATCTCTTCCAGTATATTGGCCAGGTAGCTGTCTTCCAAATTTCTTGGCATAGATGAGTGAACACCTCCAGCTCTGCATCCATTTGTTGAAATATCTCATTTGGTATTCAGTCAATTCCTGGTGCCTTGTTTTTTGCCAATGCCTTCAGTGCAGCTTGGACCTCTTTGGTTCTTGATCACATGCTACCTCCTGAAATGATTGAATGTTGACCAATTCTTTTTGGTACAGTGACTTTGTGTATTCCTTCAATCTTCTTTTGATGCTTCCTGTGTCTTTTAATATTTTTCCTGTAGAATCCTTCAATATTGCAATTCAAGTCTTGAATTTTTTCTTCAGTTCTTTCAGCCTGAGAAATGCTAAGCATGTTCTTTCCTTTTGGTTTTCTAACTCCAGGTCTTTGTACATTTCATTATAAGACCTTACTTTGTCTTCTCAAGTCACTCTTTGAAAATCTTCTTTTCAACTGTTTTACTTCATTTTTTCCTTTTGCTTTAGCTACTCAAGGTTCAAGAGCAAGTTTCAGAGTCTCTTCTGATATCCATTTTGGTCTTTTCTTCCTTTCCTGTTTTTTAATGACCTCTTGCTTTCTTCATATATGATGTCATTCCATAACTCGTCTGGTTTTCAGTCATTAGTATTCAAGGTGTCAAATCTATTCTTGAGATGATCTCTAAATTCAGGTGGGATATACTCAAGGTTGTATTTTGGCTTTCGTGGACTTGTTCTAATTTTCTTCAACTTGAACTTGCATTTGAGCAATTGATGGTCTATTCCACAATTGGCTCCAGGCCTTGTTCTGACTGATGATATCGACCTTGTCCATTATCTCCTTCCACAGATATAGTCGATATGATTCCTCATATTCCATCTGGTGAGGTCCATGTGTATAGTTGTCATTTATGTTGTTGAAAAAAATATTTGCAATGAAGAAGTGGTCTTTCTTGTGAAATTCTATCATGCGATCTCCAGCATCGTTTCTATCACCAAGGCCATATTTTCCAACTACCAACCCCTCTTCTTTGTTTTCCACCTTAGCTTTCCAATCACCAGGACTTATCAATGCATCTTGATTGCATGTTTGGTCAATTTCAGTCAGCAGAAATTGGTAAAAGTCTTCAATTTCTTCATCTTTGGCCTTAGTGGTTGGTGCATAAATTTGAAGAATAGTTGTATTAACTGGTCTTCCATGTAGGCGTATGGATATTATCCTATCACTGACAGCACCGTGCTTCAGGATAAATCTTGAAATGTTCTTTTTGACAATGAGAGTGATGCCATTTCTCTTCAAGTTGTCATTGCTGCCATAGTAGACAACTTGATTGACTGATTCAAAATGGCCAATACCAATCGATTTCAGCTCACATTAGGATATCGATGTTTACGAGTTCCCTTTCATTTTTGATGACTTCCAATTTTCCTAGATCCGTGCTTTGTACATTCCATGTTCTGGTTGTTCATGGATGTTTGCAGCTGTTTCTTCTCATTTTGAGTCATGCCACATCAGCAAAAGGAGATCCCAAAAGCTTGACTCCATCCACATCATTAAGGTTGACTCTACTTCAAAAAAAAAAAAAATTTTTTTTTTCTTCTACTTTGAGGAGGCAGCTCTCTCCCAGTCGTGTTTTGAGTGCCTTCCAACCTGAGGGGCTCATCTTCCAGCACTGTATCAGATAATGTTCTGCTGCTATTCACAAGGCTTTCACTAGCCAATTTTTTCAGAAATAGACTGTCAGGTCCTTCTTCCTACTCTGTTTTAGTCTGGAAGTTCAGCTGAGGTCCACCAAGGGTGACTCTCTGTGCTACCCTCATTTACTCACTCACCCAACACTGAACATAGCAATTTCCCATTTCTTGGCCTCTTTGTCTGAATTGTTTGCCCTCTATTGTCCACCAGTTCACCTCCTATTATTTCTTCAAAGCTTAGAGTCTTACCCATTAACCCACTGCTGTCAAGTCAATTCCAACTCATAGCAACGCTATAGAAGAGAATAGAACCGCTCCATAGGGTTTCTAAGAAGCAGCTGGTGGGTTTGGACTGCCAATATTTTGGTTAGCAGCTGTAGCACACCATAGCTCTTAATCATTGTGCCACCAGGGCCCCAAGAAACTTACCATGAGCCCCCTCATGCCTACAGGGAGCTCCCTAACCCGTGAATTCAAGACCCTGGGTTTTTGGCCTCTGACTTCGCACTAAGGTATGACATGTAACCTTGTCTCTGTTGTCCCCTAATTTTCCCTGCATTTGTTTTCAACTCTGCTGGGTAATGCACAGATTGAGGGCAAAGATCTTACATTGTACTTCTTTGTATTCCTTATACCACTCAGCACAACACTGCAGTAGATAATCAACAAAAGTTGTTTTTGTTAATTTTTTTACTCTTTTCTGATATGTCCAAAGAAAGTTAGAAGTAGTCTTCTATTTTAAATCACTTTACTATTCCTTTTTTCATTTAGGATACGTGTGAGCCAATAGGACAGTGAACTAGAGATTGAGTGGAGTTTTAGCTAAGAAAATTCTCTTCTGAAAGCTGATTCCTTCATAAAGTGTTGAGTAAGGAGTTTAGAATCCCTGAGAGTGCAGCAGTTAAAAGTGCTTGGCTGCTGACTGAAAGGTTGGTGTTTCAAACTCACCTAGCCTCTCCACAAGAGGAAGACCTGATGATCTGCTCCTGTGAAGATAGTTTAGAAAATCCTATGGGGCAGTTCCACTCTGTCACAAGGGGTTGCTATGAGCTGAAAATCAATTCAACAGCCCCTAACAAAAACAAGGAGTTTATTTAGCGAAGGAGAGAACAGAATAAAAAAAGTGGAAGTCTCCCAAACGTGTCCTCAGTGTTACTTCATTGTGTACTCTATGGTGGTGTATATATCCAGGAAAGCAGATATATCCATATTCAGATACAAATGTAAAATCATACAACAGGGAGTTCTGGTTCATGATGGAGTCCTGAACACAAATACTTGTCTCCCCTTCTATCTCAGTTACCTAATGCTGCCATAACAAAAAGTACAGCAAGTGGCTTTAAAGAGCCAGAATTAACTTTCTCATAGTTCTGGAGGTTAAAAGTTCAAAATCAGGGTCTTGGCTGTGTCATTTCCTTCTGTGGGCTTCTCTCCTAGTTTCTGGTGTCTCCTGACAATCCTTGAAGTTCCTTTGCTTGTACGCAAGTCCTCACATGGCATCTGTCTTTCCTCTGTATCTATTCTGCTATTTTTATGAGACACCATTTAGAAGCGATTAGGTTTAGGACCCACCTTACTCTAGCATAGGCTCATTAACATAACAAAATAAAAAGCCTATTTCCAAACAGAGTCATATTTATAGGTGCAGGGTTTAGGACTTCAACACATATTTGGGGGACGGGGTACACTACTTAATTCACAACACCTTCTTCCAAAGATACTGTAGAAAGTATAGCAAAGATATATTTTAAAATAATGAAACAAAAACTGTTCAGTAAAACTAGAATGTAACATCGATGAACTAGAAATAGAAGAAATTCTAAAAGATAGAAAGTACATAGAATTAGAAATTAAGGAAACTGCACAGAAGTTCTGGAGTGGGTCCATACTCAGAGTCCACAAATGCAAAGCTAGGAGGGCAAGAGAGGTGGTGGGCTGGGGGGTGAGAAATCATAAGAACAGTTAATTTGGAACGAGTAAACCAATGAGGCACTTCACCATCCCTTACCCCGATGTCTGTAGATCAGCTCACATTTAGTGGCTTTTGCCTTCTGGTTAAAGCATAGAGAGTTGCTCCATAGGTAAGGGAAGCAATCTGCCTATTGAGGGGTCCTGTATGGGGGTTTGGCACTAAGGTAGAAACAGAGTAGGGCTTGAGATAATTCTATTCCTCTGTAACACCTGCCGAGGAGAAAACTGTGAAAAGGAAAGCCAGTCAGTCTTGAATAGGATGACCAATTATCCTGGGTTGCCCAGACAGTTCCATAATTGCTACACAAATTTTGATATTTTTCCTTTCACTCTCCAAAATGTCCCAGGTTGAAAAACAAATTATAAGCTTATCCTTGAGTGAAATAAACTGAAACCATGTTTCTCAAACCACATTCCAGGCACTGAATGAGGATTTGATCCTCCCCAGATTTGTCTCTGTCTATGCAAGTCATCATCCATGCAGTGGGCTCTGATGTAATTTGGCCAACACATGACACGGATGTCATAGTACACACAAATGCAAATGCAGGTTCTGAAATTGCTTGTCACAATATATGTTTCAGAATCTGCAATTGATATTTTAAAACGTTACAATTAAAATGAAAACTGAATTTTAAAATTCTCTTAGAGGAATCATGGACTCCTAAGAATATCTATAGGGACACATCCTAAGGATTGCTAAATATTTAAGGAAATTATGAAAAAAGGAGGGGAAGCAACTCACCTCAGAGAGAACAGAGATTATTCAGAAAATAGAAGATAACTTTGTTTAAAATTTCAATTAGTTGCAAAAGAGATTCAAGAGGACAATGTAGCCAGTAACCAAAAACAAGGTGGTCTTTTTCAAATGACAAAAAAAAAAAAAAATCTTTGAAATAGAAAAACATAATGCTTAAATAAGAAATTCAGTGGACAACTAGCATAATTTAATGCATTATGGATGATAAATTGGAGATTTAGCCAAAAAAAAAAAAAAAAGAAGTCTCTCAAAATATGGCATAGAAAGGAAGAATAGCAAATATGAAAAAAAGGAGAGGCCTATGGAGCTAGTAGCCAGCTAATGGAAATTCTAAACACAGGGGCAGAGGCTACAAAAGGGAGGAGATAACCAAAGATATAATACAAGAAAAGTTCTCTGAACTGAAAGAAAGATACAAGTCTTCAAATTTAAAAGACCTACTACATAATGAGCAGTATGAATGAAAAAAAAAAAATGTTTCATATCAAAATGGACCCTGAGGAAATTTCAGAACTCTAAAGATAAAGAGAAAATCTCAGACTTCCACAGAGAAAAAATAGACTACCAACAACTGAATAAAGACTGGATTGCCGTTACACTTCTCATCAATACCACTTGATGCTAGAAAGTTAATAATGACTTCAAAGTTCTAAAAGAAATTATTTTAAACCTAAAATCTTATATCCGACAAAACCACCATATTTTCCACAAATAACACACACCTTCTACTTTTGTTTGTCAACTGCTCCCTTCCCCCCCCCAAAGTATTTTCATCAGCGCTCTATGCTAATTCTTTGCCAGCAACATACAAAAAAAAAGACTGGCATAGCATCCCTTGTGAACATAACTTGCAGTGAGAGGGAGCTGTTGGCAAACAAACGTAGGAGGCACACATCATTTGCACAAAAATACGGTATAAATCTAGAATGGAAGCCCTGGTGGCACAGTGGTTAACAGTAGTGCGAATCTACCAGCTGCTCCTTGGAACCCTATAGGGGCAGTTTTACTCTGTATTATAGGGTCACTATCATAAAAAAAAAAAAAAAAAAAAATTTTTATGAGTAGGAATCAACTCATGGCAACGTGTTTGGTTTAAATCTAGAATGCGGACAAAATAGATATATTTGCAGAAAGGCAAAGGCTGAAAAGCTTGCCATCATAAATTCTACAGGAAAAGAGAATTACTCAAAGCCATTTCAGAAAAAGGGGGGGGGGGGGCGGATCTATGATAAAAGAATGCGGTTGAGCCAAACGAAATAAATAAAGCCAGTCCTTAACATTTCAGAACATTCTCTTCTGAGGGAAATACGCTGGTGACCCAGGGTCACCTAGTTTTCTTTCTCTGTAGATCTGACCACAGACATCTTGGTTTTGCTATGAATAATATCTGCATAATAATAGAACTGTTTTTATTGATTTTTCATTGTAGGACCCCAGGTGGCACAGTAGTTAAGCACTTGACTACATAAACTAAGTACAAAACATTTATTTTATTTTATTTTATTTTATTGTTGTTATTAAGAATATACACAGCAAAATATAGTTTCTACATGTGCAATTCAGTGACATTGATTACATTCTTCAAGTTGTGTAACCATTCTCAGCCACCTTTTCTGAGTTGTTCCTCCCCCATTAACATAAACTCACTGCCCCCAAGGTTCCTACCTAAACTTTCGAGTTGCTGTTGCTGATTTAATCCCATATAAAAAAAAAAAAAGTAGTTTTTAAAAGAGTGTAATGCTCAAGGGGAAACCCTGGTGGTGTAGTGGTTAAGTGCTATGGCTGCTAACCAAAGGGTCAGCAGTTCAAACCTGCCAGGTGCTCCTTGGAAATTCTATGGGACAGTTCTACTCTGTCCTATAGGGCCGCTATAAGTCGGAATCGACTAGACGGCGCTGGGTTTGGTTTTTGGTTTGGTTAATGCTCAAGGCAGACATTTTTGCTAAGAACAGAACATGTTATAATCACTAAACAAAATGAAAACATAAACCTTAACAGTGTGAAAATTACATCAATCAAAATTGGGAGAAAAGAGAAGAGCTACGATAAAGTATAAGTAAACTTACCTAATTTTTTTATAACAGGAAGTCAATAGGTAATGCTTAATTTCAATAAGTCAAGAAGTAGAGGTTTAAATATATTAATTAAAGTTATGAAAGTAACAAAACCTGAGAATGGAATGGAGAATGGCAGCTGAGTGATACTGTAATTGCACTAATTCTTCATGCTCCATAACAAGGATCAATAGATGCTATTTAAAGTTGATAAACCAGTAGATAGAAGTAGACTATTTAAAACTATAATGGCAACTACCATAAGAATTAAACACAGAAACTGTTAACAGTCTTATCTATGGTTGTCTTGTTATTTTTTACATTTTATTTTTTATTACTCTTTACATGTGCTTATATTACTTTTCTAATACAAAATTCCTAGTTTAAAAATTTTGGATTATATGTCCTTCACAGTCCACAAAAAATAAAAGAAGGGATCTGTTTTGAAATATTTGTTTTGACAAAGATCCACCAAACTGGAATTATCCGTCTCAGCTCATCAGGAAAACACACCACTGAATGGATAGCCAGCTCTTACTAGGCTGTGTGTCCGAAGGAAAGTTCTTAGAAACTCTGAACTCCTTCTTTGCTTTGCTGGTATCTTCTCTAGCATCCTTCTACATTATTGTAGTGACAGGGATAGTCATCAATCAGCTATAATATGGTTTTCATGGTGAGACTCATTCCCTTTCAAGAGCATTGCATTCTTGCGTAGACATTATCTCGCTGGAGTAGACATGGAAAAGATTATCATTTTACCCACATTACAGATGATCAAATGGAGGTTCAGAGAAATTAACTGACTTGCCCCAGAACTTAAACTCAAATCCCCTAGCTCCATCACGCTGCCTCACAATCTCTTAGATGGGAGGGCAGGAAAGGATTTTATGTTGCACAAGGCAAGGAAATGAAAAAGGTACCTCATCTATTTATAGGATGACAATGAGGTTGATGAGAGAGCCATCAACCTCCACCACGCACATACCCCCAGACCATTACAAATTCAATGAACCAAAGCTTGGGCAAACCAGTTGCCTTTGAGTGCATTAGGACTCATGGCAACCCCGTGTATGTCAGAGTAGAGCTGTGCTCCACAGGGTTTTCAGTGGCAAATGTTTTAAAGGTAGATCATCAGTCCTTGCTTCCAAGGTACCTCTGTGTGGATTTCAACTCCAACTTTTCTGTTAGCAGCCAAGCATGTTAACCATTTGCACCACCCAGGGACTACAAAGCTTGGGAGGCAGACAGTAAAATCGTCCTCTTTCTTAGCCTGATAACTTGATCTCAACAATGATTTCAAAAACAAAAACACTCTTCTGTAATGTGAAGTGATTTTAGACAATTTATCTATTACACACAGACATAAAAGTATGCTTTTAAGAAATAACCAGTTTATAGTTATTTGTGGGTCAATTATTTAATTGGTGCATTATCCAGACCTTTTACAATTTGTTCTTTATACTTGATGTTTTTAATTTTATTCGTTTGTTCTCTACCCTCTCATCACTACCACTTTCCTCAACCATCATTACTATTTGTCCTGTCTACAGTTTTACTAGAGAAAAAGTTCACTTTGACCAGAGAAAAAGTTTCAGTGTTTTCTGGGAATTTCATCTCTCCAACTTTTGTAGCATCCTACCCTCCACAGAAGAAAGCATCAATGTTGGAACTATTCTGTTTCTGCACAATCATATCATATTTGAACAACATTGACTTAACTTGAAAATAAATCTTGATCCTTATCAAAAGAATTTTTCTTTCTTCTGTTTTGGGCATGGGAAAGTTTTCTTTAATATTATCCTATTGGTTTTATAACAAGAATAGGGGTGGGAACTGGAAAATGTTATGTGTATTCTCTGAAACAAAACCTCTAATCCCTGAACAAAAAAGTCCGTGGTTACCGAGTTGACAAGGTGTGTTCCACTGCAGATCCTCCCGGAGGCCTCCCTAGCTGTGCCTCAGAAAAAGTCTGTCCCTAATAATACACTGAACAGCCAGGGCTCAATGGGTCACGCTCAGACCCAAGTCTCTGCCATTGATAACTTTTTTTCACCCAGGTATAAAATTATCAGCTTCACGACTGAACTGCAAAGTGGAGTTTGCCTTCCTTTCCAGTTTCTGTAACACTTCGTGAAAATGAACAGACTAGGTGGGGTTCAAGTTAAGGAAAGAATAAGAGCAGCTGAGATCCTCGAAGGTAAAACTGAAGTGGGTACTAGGTTAAGGAAAGTAAACTTCCGCTGACTTGAGAATGACTGGGTCCCACGTTATGCTCTCTTTTCCAAAGACTGAGGGCTTACAAGCAAGATAGCAGGAGGGGCTCTAGGAAGACAAACTCCCCCTAAACTCTCCTCCCATGTCCCTGCGCTCCTTACCCATTGCTGTGCCTGAAATCTACAGCGAAAATTTCAATCCCTGGGAAAGAGATTTTTGCTTTACCAGAGCCTCCTAATAAGTGCGAATAGTCCCGAAGCACTAACAAATGAAGCTGTTGCCCATATCCTCTGGGAGGAGTTTATCAAGTTGTCTTCCCCAAAATAAATTGTAAGAGAAAACAGGCTGGACAGGCAGAGGGATGCTCTGATGAGTGGAAAATTAGAGGGATAAACCTGGAGCTTAAGGCTCTGCCCAGGGAAGGAAACTGATATTTACTGAATGATTTTGTGTTCCCGGCACTGTGTTAGGTACTCTACATAAAGCCTCATAGCAGCTCCATGAGGCAGGGATTATTGTTTCTATTTTCCAGATAAGAAAAAAAAAAAGGCTCAAAGTGGTTCTGTGACGTGCCTATTTCAGATGCCTATTACTGCGTAACAAACTACCCCAGAGCTTAGTAACCTAAGACAATAATTTATTGTTTCTCTAGATTTTGCGGTTGACTGGGACTCAGCTAGACAGTACTATAGTGCTAATGGTCTCACTTGGGTCTCTCAGGTGGCAGATGGAGCTGAAACATCCAAGATGCTTCACTCGCATGACTGGTGGCTTGATGGAGAGGCTGGAAGGCTAAGTGCAGCTGGGATGCTGGGACGGCCTCTCTCGCTCTTCCACATAGGTTCAGGGCTTCTCCCTCTTCCTGTAATCTCTCCAGCAGGAAAGCCAGACATGGCAGTTCAGGACTCCCAAGAGGAAGAAGCCTAGCCTCTTTTTTAAAGGCTAGGCCCAGATTGATGCAGCATCATGTCCGCCATGTGTCTTTAGTCAAAGCCAGTCACAAAGCCAGCCTAGAAACTAGGACATGGAGAAATAAACTTCACCTTTCAAAGTAACAATGAATTAGCAAAGATCTTTAATCTACCACATTGCCCAAGATCACACAGGGGTAACAGACCCAGAATTTTTGACAGGCCTTGGAGCTCCTGGACCTGTGGAATGTAGGGCGGGAATAATGCTGCAATGAGGATTCAAGGCTGTAAAGGAACTATGAGGTTGGGAAAGGACACAAGGCAATATCAAGTGAAAAGAGCAGCAAGAGAGGAGGCTACTGACCACAAAGTCTCCAGGAACGCTAAGAATCCATACTGGCCTGAGTAGATGAATACAGCATTATTCATCTGGGCCAAGGCTTCAGAGCCAACTGAGGCCTCCAGAGGAGATCATAGAGTTAATAGGATGCTGAAAAAGCGTTTTGATAAATGAAGATGCCTGCTATCTGTCTCTACTTGAGGAGTGATCATTAACAGATGAGGCGCAAAGATGGGCAAATGCATCTGATCCTATTCTGTGGGTCCCCGAATACTGAACACGTCGTGCGATCACACTCATTTGCCTTATACTTTCAGGACAATCCTTTTTCTCATCCTCAACTCATTTATTTATCCATGCAACAAATTATTATGGAGCATCTACGATGAGTCAAGGAGTCCCCAGGTGGTGCAAACACATAAGCATTTGGCTACTAACTGAAAGGTTGATGGTTCAAATCCACCTAAAGGTGCCTTGGGAGAAAGCTCTGGCATCTACTCCCAAAAGATCAGCCACTGAAACTCTATGGAGTGTAGTTTTATTCTGACACAACTGAGATCACCGTAAGTCAGACTCAACTCAATGGCAACTATTTTGATTTGTTTTGTTTTTACTACGAGTCAAACACTGTTCTGAGGGCTGCGATACAGCAACGAACGGAAAAAAATTGTGTTTTCTTGGAACTTACATTTTTTAGTGGGAGTGACATATAATCAACGAAATGACTAAATTACATATCTCGTGTGGTGATACAAAGGGAGCTAGAGAATGAGGGGAGTAATTTTATTTAAAATAGAGTAGTCAGGGGAGGACTTACAGAGATGACATTTGCATAAAACTTGAAGAAGTTACGGGAGTGGTCTCTGCCAATATCTGGGGAACAGCGTTCCAGGCAGGCGAACAGCAAGAGCAAATACTGAATGGGGAGCAGGCCTGGCCTCCGGGATCCTTTGGCTGCTTTGTTGAGAACCAGGAGCAAGGGCAGAAATATTCACTCTTTGATTCATTAATTTAACAATATCTATTAAACACCTAAAGGACAATGGTGGCTCAGTGATAGAATTCTCACTTTCCACGTGGAAGACCAAGGTTTAATTTCCGGCCAGCGCACCTCATGTGCAGCCACCATCCATTTGTCAGTGGCGGCTTGCCTGTTGCTATGATGCTGAACAAGTTTCAGCAGTGTTTCCAGGCTAAGATAGAGCAGGAAGAAGGGCCTGGCTGGCAATCTACTTTGGAAAATCAGCCAGTGAAAACTCTGCATCACAAAGGTCTGATTGCAACAAATCATGGAGATGGTGTAGAATCAGGCAGCTTTTCATTCTGTTGTGCATGGGGTTACCATAAGTCGGGGGCTGACTCAATGGCAGCTAACAACAGCGACAAGATTAAACACCTGCTATTTACCAGTATTGTACTCAGTCCTGGGATACAAAGATACCTAGGTCTATACCTTCAAGGGGCTGACATTCTAGCAAGCAAGACAAGCAAACGAAAACCCAGCATGGCATAAAAAGTGTGATAATGGATGTAAGCAGTGTCTCAGCAGACAAGCTGCTCAGCTTAGCTGAAAATGTCTGTTCTCAGTCCATCTGTTGATGGATCAGAGAGACAAGGGTTGTGTTTTGTACTTGAAATAGAATCTGCCCGTATCCTCAAATATTACAGAATCATAATTTTTATTAAATGCAAATTTTATTATTGCACTTTAAAGCAGAAGTACTGGATAAACTGCATAACATAATCACCATATGACTATCACTTTGAATTAGTATCGCAGATACTTCTAACTACTTAATTATTTATTTTTAAAATATATTCCAATATTTTAATTATGCTCAGTTAAGTGTACTTGAATATTTGCGGCACTCTGCATTATTTATATTGGAGAAAAAGCAGCCTAAATCAACTTGCTCTGGCATTCCATAATTTGTGCCTGCACATCTCTAAAATAGATTTATCTATAGCTATCAAATGGTTATTCCGGATATGCTATGATTTTAAATTTTTATCTGAATTTTATTTTAATGTACCGCAAAAAATAAAATTTATTGGTTTCTTTATACTACTGAGTGTCTTATCTGGTTATTCATATTCAGTATTTGAGGAATACAAACTAGAGCTCCACACTCTTCAATTAAACACGAATGTGTCGACTTCTTGTCACCCATCCTAACCCCCAACCCCAGCTCCACCTCTGCCCCATTCCTGGGCATATTCTAGAATCGGATAAATCAAATTGTCTAGCTGCTTAAGAGTAAGGGAAGCTGTATCGGCTTAGAACAACACCATTACAAACGGGGAAAGAGGGGGAAATTAGAGCTTTCAAGGGAATTTACGATCCTGGACCAAGAACATAGCATATTACTGCTTAAAGCAAGGAATCTCAGTGGAGAAGATTATACAGATGCAGGCTCCGCTATAACTGGCCTGAAAAATAATGAGGGGCTGCTCTGTTATTTGGTATCTGTCCGATGTCTTTCCTAGTTTCTAAATTCATTTAAAACTCATATCTGTATAGAGGATAAAAAATATTAAAGTTACAGTGTTTCAATAACCCTGTTTATGTCATACAAATCCAATAGACAGGCACCCACTAAAGAGATTATGGCCTGAATACTTAATCCCAATTTGGATGTTTTTAAACAAGGCAAAACTGGCCTTAAATGCAATGTGCACAATTTAGCTAAGTCTAAAACATTAATGCAAAAACGTGACTATAAATAGAGCCAGAGGATCTAGCAGGTGGAAACCACCCAACAGCCACCTCTGTGCATTGCTCTTCCAAATCAAAGGCTGGGTAGCAAATGAGCGAACCCATCTCCAGGTTGAAGTACAGGTGGCTCATGACAGACCACCTTAAAACCTGGAAAGAGAGGGCTGCTTAGACTGACCCCTCAAGAACTATGGCTGGGTTAGTTTCATTCAAACAGAAACTGGCCTCCCAGCCTCTCCTGCTTTCCTTGGTCATCCTAGATTGGACTTTCTCTTTGAAAAAGGGCCAGCATAATTTCAGTGGTCAGAGATGTGGTTTGTGCTAAGGCAGCACAGAGTGGTATTACAAGCATGAGCTCAGGAGCCAGGCTGACTAGGCTCAACTCTGTCCGCAACCACTTGTTCTCTGTGTGATCTTGGGTGAATTGGTTACTCTCTTTGTGCCTCTGTTTCCTCATGTGTCAAATGAGGGTGATATTGTTGTTAGGAACCGTCGAGTTGGTTGCAACTCATACTGACCCCACGGACCACAGAACAAAGCACTGCCAAGTCCTGCACCATGCCCACAATTGTTGTTATGCGTGAGCCCATTGTTGCAGCCACTGTGTCAGTCCATCTCATTGAGAGTCTTCTTCTTTCTGCGGACCCTGTACTTTACCAAGCATGATGCCTTTCTCCAGGGACTGATCCCTCCTGAAGACATGTCCAAAGTATGTAAGACACAGTCTCACCAACCTTGCTTCTAAGGAGCATTCTGGTTGTACATCTTTGAAGATACATTTGTTCGTTCTTTTGGCAGTCCATGGTATATTCAGTATTCTTCAACAACACCACAATTCAAAGATGTCAATTCTTCTTCGATCTTCCTTATTCATTGTCCAACTTTCACATGCATATGATGTGATTGAAAACACCATAGCCTGGGTCAGGCTCACCTTAGTCATTAAGGTGACTTCTTTGCTTTTCAATATTTTAAAGAGGAGGGTGATAATAGGACCTAATCCATAAAGTTATTGTGAGAATTAAAAAACAATTAGAACAATGCCTGGACCATGAGAATAAGATTTTACTATTATTATTTCTGTTAATATTATTAGAAAACTGGAGACCAAGGCTTCTGGCACTGCTTTATGTGGTGGTAGACTTGGGTAGTCCTAATCCCTCTCTCATTCCACTTCCTCGTCCACCCTCACCTCCTTCTTTTTCCTCGCCTATTGTCTTCTTCTTCAATTCCTATTCATAGTAAGAGAACTTAATAAATACTTGTTGGGTGAATGAATGAACTCCCAGGTTAGCACCTCACATGAATGCCTCCTACTGTGATACAGCCCCCATGTCCAGGATGAAGCGAGGCAGAAGAGGGGCCAAACATGTCCTTCTGTCCTTGGTGAAGATAGCAATAATAATCCCAATATGGTGATAAAAGATGGTACTTTAAAATAATATTCTATCCTTTGCTTACCACACAATCAAGACCTATTTGTATATTGCACTGGATATGACAATCAAATTATAAATATCACATTTTAAAGTGCCTCATTATAAGATGTTCACAATAATATATACTTCTATTCTTCTCTTCCATAAGTGAAAATAAAATCCTCAGAAAAACTAGAAATGCCAGTTAAATAACTTCCAAGCGTTTGTTTCTTGCTCTGGAAATTTCAATAATTTCATCAAAAATTGGTGATATTAAAATGTTGCATACACAACTTACAGGAGAAACTAGTTTGCTCTGTAAACCTTCATCTAAAGTACAATAAAAGAAAAAAAAACAGCTAGAAATAGAAGCACCATACAATCCAGCAACCCCACTCCTTGGTGTATATTCTAGAAAAATAAGAACAGTCACACAAATAGATACATGCACACCCATGTTCATTTCAGCTCTGTTCACAATAGCAAAAAACGGAAACAACCTAGGTGCCCATCAACCGATGAATGAGTAAACACCAACGAATGAGTAAACAAATTACGGTATAGTCACACAATGGAATACTATGCTATGATAAATAACAACGATGAATCCGGGAAACATCTCATAGCATGGATGAATCTGGAAGGCATTACGCTAAGTGAAATTAGTCAGTCACAAAAGGACAAATATTGTGCGAGACGACTATTATAAGGACTCAAGAAAAGGTGTTTAAACACAGAAGAAAACATTCTTTGAAGGTTACGAGTTTGGGGAGGGAGGTTATTGACTAACTACATAGTAGAAAAGAATTATCTTAGGTGAAGGGAAGGACAACACACAATATGGGGAGGTCAGCACAACTGGACTAAACCAAAATCTAAGACATTTCCTGAATACAGACAGACACTCTGAGGGACAGAGTAACAGGGGCAGGGGTCTGGGGACCATGGCTTCAGGGGACATCTAGGTCAATTGGCATAACAAAGTTTATTAAGAAAATGTTCTGCATCCCACTTTGGTGAGTGGTGTCTGGGGTCGTAAAAGCTAGTGAGCGGCTATCTAAGGTACATCAATTGGTTTCAACCCACCTGGAGCAAAGGACAGTGAAGAACACCAAAGACACAAGGAAAATATTAGCCTGAAAGACAGAAAGGGCCACATGAACCAGAGACTCCATCAGCCTGAGACCAGAAGAACTAGATGGTGCCTGGCTGTACAGAGAGTCCCTGATGGAGCAGGAGAAAAGTGCGGTGCAGAACTCAAATTCTATTAAAAAGACAGGCTTAATGGTCTGTCTGAGACTGGAGGGACTGCAGAGGACATGGCCCGCGGACTCTGTTAACCCAGAACTAAAACCATTCCTGAAGCCAACTCTTCAGACAAAGATTAGACTGGACTATAAGATATAAAATGATACTTGTGAAGAGTGTGCTTCTTAGTCCAAGTACATACACGAGACTAAATGGGCAGCTCCTGTTTGGAGGCAAGATGAGAAGACAGAAAGGGACAGCAGTTGGTTGAATGGACACAGGAAATCCAAGGTGGAAAGTAATATGCAGACATATTATAGGGAGAGCAAGTAAGGTCATATAACAATGTGTGCATAAATTTTTGTATGAGAAACTAACTTGAGCTGTAAACTTTCACTTAAATCACAATAAAAAAATGAAAATAAAATATCACACATATAAAAAAAGAGAAAAAAATCCATAGTGTTTTCTTCCTCCCATAGTTTTATCCTATTCCTCCCACCTCGAGTTCCTCATTTAACTTTGACAGTGGCCAATCCAAGTTCAGAAATTTGGAGGAGTGTCTGGCTCTTCCTTCTCATCCCTTAAAAGAGGGAATTAAACAATCAGTTGCCAAATGATAAGCCAGGACAACTAAATTCTCATCCCAATTCCATTCTTCCTTGGCTCTTTGATAAGTTTCCTTAATTATAAAATAGAAATACTCTCTGCCTCATAGATTGTTGCAAAGATTAGGTAAGGAAAAAACAAATTGGTGAAGTGGTTAATACATAGTAAGCGCTCAAAAAATGTTAGTATCAATATCATTATCATCATTACTATTTTTACTAAGCAGAGGGGTGATCTTGGACAACTCCTTTAACCTCTGCTGGCTTCCTTCTCCTTATGCAAAAAGCCAGAGTTCAAACAAGTTTCCCTCTTAGGCGATTTCTGGCTATAAAATTGATAAATTTGTAAAAAGTTTTTTATTTTATAAAGCATTCTTATGTACCTTGTCTCATTTGTTCTTCACTACTCTTTTGGGGCTAAGTGATATTGTTTCCCATTTAAAAGTTAGGAAACAGAGACTAAAAATTGCTATGGAAATTGTCCATAATAAATGTCAATTGGTAGAACAGTCAGGACTCAATACCTGGTCAACTGATACCAAAACCATGTTTGTTTGTTTGTTTGTTTTCTGTGTACTATGCTAATCTCCTTCCCAGCATTTCATGCATCATCCCATCCTTTCCATTCCTAGGGCCTCCATCACAGTTCAGACCACTATTCATTCACTCATTGATTCATTGACTAAGTCACCAAATGTTTATTGGACACCAGACAGTGAGATATATACTGGGAATACAGCAGTATGCAAAAAATAAGATGTATTCCTTCCCTCGTGGAGTTTATGGTCTAATAGGAGAGGCAGCTGCTAATTAGATAATAAATGTTAGCTTAAAACCATGGTAATGAGATGCATGTAGGACTCTGAACACGTATAATGGGATTTGACGTAAATTATAAAAGCTAATGGAGGAAGGCTGAGCCAAGATGGTGGAATAGACAGACGCTTCCAGGGAGCCCTCTTTACAACAACGACCTGAAAAAACAAGTGAAATGAGTATATTTTTGACTAGCTGGGAGCCTTGAGCATCAAAAGAAAGCTTAGACAATGAACTGAGGGGCAGGGGAAGGAAGAGACCATTCAGAAGTGGAGAGGAGTTACCGGACCTGAATCACGGGGAGCCCTCAGGCACCATTCCCGGAGCACTGGCGGTGGTGGCGGTGGGCTGGTACTAGCATTTGGCCGCAGTTTCCCAGTAAGAAGCAGTCAGCCACACAGCCTACTCACACCTCTGGAACCTGAGGAGAACGCCGCTCTCAGCAAAAGCTAAGTACTTGCATATATTTTACTTCACCCCCCCCTCCAAGCCCAAGCTGGCTTCAGCAGCTGAATCCCTGGGCCTGAGATAGACCCTGGTGAGCACCTAGAGCCATTCCCCTGGCTTTGGGGAAGGAAAAAATTTGCAACTGGGGGGAAAAGATAATTTGTTAGCTCCATTAACCAGGGGAGCTCAGGACAAAAGCGGCTCCTGCCCAGGCATAAACCGTCCATGGACCTTGAGCACCTTTCCCTTCTGCATGGACCTCTGTGGGCCTATTTTGGGAGAATAGGCCCTTGTTGGCAAACTCCAACCATTTCAGCTGTGCGGTGGAGAGGTGGATGTTTGATGTTTGACATTGCTTTGCCTATTAAACGAGGTCCTCACCTACCCACATCAGGGACCTAAGGACTGGTAGCTCCATGCAGGTCACCCAGCCACCAGTGAAAGGGGTCCAAAGATAACTGGTACTTCCCAGTCCTTACAACCAAAAACTTTGGGTCACTCTGCAGAACCCACCCACCAGCACGCTCTAGGGGACAAAGACGTGTTTTCCTCAGAGACACTTGGGGGTCAGCTCTCAGCCCCCTGTCTTGTTCAGAGCGTGACCCCCTGCTGCAATCAGATACTGGTATATATGCCAATCACCCTTGCCCCTCTAAGACTGTGGGATGGAGCCTGTACCACACACTTGATGATGAGCTACCTGGAAACCTGAGCTGAATTCATACAAGAAAACTGAATGGACTCCTAGACTGATATACTTGATAACAGCTCTAGCCAGCTGGGGACAGGACACCAGAGCTCCAAAGGTGAAAATAATCAAGCTAGCTCACTCAAGCAACCCATAGGGGTATACCAAAACAAAACAAAGCAAGCAGCTACGACACAGTAAGCAAGTATAAGCAAGCATAAACTGATACAGTAACTTATAGATGGCTCGGAGATGACAGTCAATATCAAGTCACATAAAGAAACAGACCATGATCACCTCAACAGGCTCTCAAAACAAAGAATCGAGGGATCTTCTAGATGAAAGTGCATTCCTGGAATTACTAGAAAAAGAATACAAAAGTTTAATGTACAGAACCCTTCAAAACATCAGGAAGGAAATGAGGCAATATGCAGGACAAGCCAAGGAACACACAGATCAAGCAACTGAAGAAATTAGAAAGATTATTCAGGAACATAATGAAAAGTTTAATAAGCTGAAAAAAATCCATAGACAGACAGCAATCAAAAATTCAGATGATTAACAATAAAATTACAGAATTAGACAACTCAATAGAAAGTCAGAGGAGCAGAATTGAGCAAGCAGAAGCTAGAATTTCTGAACTCAAAGATAAATCACTTGGCACTAATATATTTGAAGAAAAATCAGATAAAAGAATTGAAAAAAATGAAGAAACCTTAAGAATCATGTGGGACTCTATCAAGAGAAATAACCTACAAGTGATTGGAGTACCAGAACAGAGAGGGATAACAGAAAATACAGAGAGAACTGTTGAGGATTTGTTGGCAGTAAACTTCCCTGATATTGTGAAAGATGAGAAGATACCTATCCAAGATGCTCATTGAACTCCACATAAGGTAGATCTTAAAAGAAAGTCACCAAGACATATTATAATCAAATTTGCCAAAACCAAAGATAAAAAGAGAATTATAAGAGCAGCGAGGGATAAACGAAAAGTCACCTACAAAGGAGAGCCAATAAGGAAAACCTCGGACTACTCAGCAGAAACCATGCAGACAAGAAGGCAACGGGATGACATATTTAAAAAATTGAAGAAAAAAAAATTGCCTGCCAAGAATCATACATCCAGCAAAACTGTCTCTTAAATATAAAGGTGAAATTAAGACATTTCCAGATAAATACAAGTTTAGGGAATTCATAAAAACCAAATCAAAACTACAAGAAATACTAAAGGGAGTTCTTTGGTTAGAAAATCAATAATATCAGGTATCAATCCAAGACTAGAACACTGCGCAGAGCAACCAGAAGTCGACCCAGACAGGGAAATCCAAAAAAAAAAAAAAAAACATGATTCTAAAAAAAAAAAACCCAAAACAGGGTAACAGTGATGTTATTATATAAAAGAGGACAACATTAAAATAATAAAAAGGGACTAAGAAATGTAATCATACACCTTCCATATGGAGAGGAAGATAAAGTGATACAAAGAAATGAAAGTTAGTTTTAAATTTAGAAAAATAGGGGTAAATAATAAGGTAACCACAAAGGAGACGAACTATCCTACTCATCAAAATAAAATACAAGGGAAAAATACAGACTCAGCAGAAAAAAAACAACAACAACAAATATGAGGAAAGGAAAATATATAAAGGAAATCTACTTAGCACATAAAATGAAGTGGAAAAAAGAAACTGTCAACAACACACAAAAAAAGACATCAAAATGATAGCACTAAATTCATACCTATCCATAACTAACCTGAATGTAAATGGACTAAATGCAAAAAATAAAGAGACAGAGAGTGGCAGAATGGACTAAAAAACAAGAACCGTCTATATGCTACCTACAAGAGACACACCTTAGACTTAGAGACACAAACAAACTAAAACTCAAAGGATAGAAAAAAATATATCAAGCAAACAACAATCAAAAAAGAGCAGGAGTAGCAATATTAATTTCTGACAAAACAGACTTTAAAGTTAAATCCACCAGAAAGGATAAGGAAGGACACTATAAAATGATTAAAGGGACAATACACCAAGAAAATAAAACCATATTAAATATTTATGCACCCAATGACAGGGCTGCAAGATACAGAAAACAAACTCTCAGCATTGAAAAGTGAGATAGCTCCACAATAATAGTAGGAGACTTCAACACACCAGTTTCGGTGAAGGACAGGACATCCAGAAAGAAGCTCAACAAAGACACAGAAGATCTAAATGCCACAATCAACCAACTTGACCTCGTAGACATATACAGAACACTTCACCCAACAGCAACCAAGTATACTTTCTTCTCTAGTGTACGTGGAACATTCTCTAGAGTAGACCACATATTAGGTCATAAAGCAAGCCTTAGCAGAATCCAAAACATTGAAATATTACAAAGCATCTTCTCTGACCATAAAGCCATAAAAGTGGAAATCAATAACAGAAAAAGCAGGGAAAAGAAATCAAACACTTGGAAACTGAACAATACCCTGCTCAAAAAAGACTGGATTATAAAAGACATTATTAGGATAGAATAAAGAAATTCATAGAATCCAATGAGAACGCAAACACTTCCTATCAGAACCTCTGGGACACAGCAAAAGTGGTGCTCAGAGGCCAATTTATATCAGTAAATGCACACATCCAAAAAGAAGAAAGGGCCCAAATCAAAGAATTATCCTTACAACTTGAACAAATAGAAAGAGAGCAACAAAAGAAACCCACAGGCACCAGAAGAAAACAAATAATAAAATTAGAGCTGAAATAAATGAAATAGAAAACAGAAAAACAATTGAAAGAATTAACAAAACCAAAAGCTGGTTTTTTGAAAAAATCAACAAAATTGATAAACCACTGGCCAAACTGACAAAAGAAAAACAGGAGAGGAAGCAAACAACCCGAATAAGAAATGAGAGGGGCGATATTACAACTGACCCAACTGAATTTAAAAGAATCATATCAGATTACTATGAAATACTATACTCAAACAAATTTGAAAACCTAGAATGGATGAATTCCTAGAAACACACTACTACCTAAACTAACACAAACAGAGGTAGAACAACTAAATAGACCCATAACAAAAGAAGAGATGAAAAGGTAATCGAAAAACTCCCAACAAAAAAAAGCCCTGGTCCAGACGACTTCACTGCAGAGTTCTACCAAACTTTCAGAGAAGAGTTAACACCACTACTACTAAAGGTATTTCAGAGTATAGAAAAGGACGGAATACTACCAAACTCATTCTATGAAGCCACCATATCCCGGATACCAAAACCAGGTAAAGACACCACAAGAAAAGAAAATTAGAGACCTATATCCCTCATGAATGTAGATGCAAAAATCCTCAACAAAATTCCAGCCAATAGAATTCAACAACATATCAAAAAAATAATTCACTGTGACCACGTGGGATTCATACCAGGTGTGCAGGGATGGTTCAACATTAGAAAAACAATTAATGTAATCCACCACATAAATAAAACAAAAGACAAGAATCACATGATTTTATCAATTGATGCAGAAAAGGCATTTGACAAAGTCCAACACCCATTCATGATAAAAACTCTCAGCAAAACAGGAATAGAAGGAAAATTCCTCAACATAATAAAGGGCATTTATACAAAGCCAACAGCCAACACGAGATCCGGAGCCAGACAAGGATGCCCTTTATCACCACTCTTATTTAACATTGTGCTGGAAGTCCTAGCCAGAGCAATTAGGCTAGATAAAGAAATAAAGGGCATCCAGATTGGCAAGGAAGAAGTAAAGGTATCTCTATTTGCAGATGGCATGATCTTATACACAGAAAACCCTAAGGAATCCTCTAGAAAACTACTGAAACTAATAGAAGAGTTCACCAGAGTATCGGGATACAAGATAAACATACAAAAATCAGTTGGATTCCTCTACACCAACAAAAAGAACATTGAAGAGGAAATCACCAAATCAATGCCATTTACACCAGCCCCCAAGAGGATAAAATACTTAGGAATAAATCTTACCAGAGATATAAAAGACTTATACAAAGAAAACTACAGTACACTTTTGCAAGAAACCAAAAGAGACTTACACAAGTGGAAGAACATACCTTGCTCGTGGATAGGAAGACTTAACATTATAAAAATGCCTATTCTACTGAAAGCGATCTGTACATTTAATGCAATTCTGATCCAAATCCCAATGACATTCTTTAATGAGAGGGAGAAAAAAATCACCAACTTCATATGGAAGGGAAAGAGGCCCCGGATAAATAAGGCATTACTGAAAAAGAAGAACAAAGTGGGAGGCCTGACTTTACCTGATTTTAGAGCCTATTATACCGCCACAGTAGTCAAAACACGTTGGTACTAGTACAACAACAGATACATGGACCAAGGGACCAGAATTGAGAATCCAGACATAAATCCATCCACATATGAGCAGTTGATATTTGACAAAGGCCCCAAAACAGTTAAATGGGGAAAAGACTCTTTTTAACAAATGGTGCTGGCATAACTAGATATCCATCTGCAAAAAAATTAAACAAGACCCATACCTCACTCCATGCACAAAAACTAACTCAAAATGGATCAAAGACCTAAATATAAAATCTAAAACGATAAAGATCATGGAAGAAAAAATAGGGACCTTAGGAGCCCTAATACACAGCATAAACAGTATACAAAACATTATAAAGAATGTAGGAGAAAAACTAGGAGCTCCTAAAAATCAAACACCTATGCTCATCCAAAGACTTCACCAAGAGACTAAAAAGATTGCCTACAGACTGGGAAAAAGTTTTTAGCTATGACATTTCTGATCAGCACCTGATCTCTAAAATCTACATGATACTGCAAAAAGACAAAGAACCCAATTAAAAAATGGTCGAAAGATATGAATAGACACTTCACTAAAGAAGACATTCAAGTAGCTAAGAGATACATGAGGAAATGTTCACGATCCTTAGCCATTAGAGAAATGCAGATCAAAACTACAATGAGATTTCATCTAACTCCAACAAGGCTGGCACTAATCCAAAAAGACAAAATAATAAATGTTGGAGAGGCTATGGAGAGGTTGGAACACTTATACACTGCTGGTGGGAATGTAAAATGGTACAACCACTTTGGAAATCGATTTGTTGCTTCCTTAAAAAGCTGGAAATAGAACTACCATACGATCCAGCAATCCCACTCCTTGGAATATATCCTAGAGAAATAAGAGCCTTTACACAAACAGATATATGCACACCCATGTTTATTGCAGCACTGTTTACAATAGCAAAAAGACGGAAGCAACCAAGGTGCCCACCAACAGATGAAAGGATAGATAAATTATGGTATATTCACACAATGGAATACTATGCATCGATAAAGAACAGTGAGGAATCTATGAAACTTTTCATAACATGGAGGAACCTGGAAGGCATTATGCTGAGTGAAATTAGTCAGTTGCAAAAGGACAAATATTGTATAAGACCACTATTATAAGAACTTGAGAAATAGTTTAAACTGAGAAGAAAACATTCTTTTGTGGTTACGAGAGGGGGGAGGGAGAGAGGGTGGGAGAGGGGCGTTCACTAATTAGATAGTAGATACGAATTACTTTAGGTGAAGGGAAAAACAGTACACAATACAGGGGAGGTCAGCACAACTGGACTAAACTAAAAGCAAAGAAGTTTCCTGAGTAAACTGAATTCTTCGAAGGCCAGTGTAGCAGGGTCCGGGGTCTGGGAACCATGGTTTCAGCGGACATCTAAGTCAATTGGCATACTGAAGTGTATTAAGAAAACATTCTGCATCCCACTTTGAAGAGTGGCGTCTGGGGTCTTAAACGCTAGCAAGTAGACATCTAAGATGCATCAATTGGTCTCAACCCACTTGGATCAAAGGAGAATGAAGAACACCAAGGACACAAGGTAATTATGAGCCCAAGAGACAGAAAGGGCCACATGAACCAGACACTACATCATCCTGAGACCAGAAGAACTAGATGGTGCCCAGCTACAACCAATGACTGCCCTGACAGGGAACACAACAGAGAACCGCTGAGGGAGCAGGAGAGCAGTGAGATGCAGACCCCAAATTCTTATAAGAGCAGACTTAATAGTCTGAGACTAGAAGGACCCTGGTGGGCATGTCCCCCAGACCTTCTGTTGGCCCAGGACAGGAACCATTCCCAAAGCCAACTCTTCAGACACGGATTGGTCTGGACAATGTGTTGAAGAGGGATGCTGGTGAGGAGTGAGCTTTTTGGAATAGGTGGACACTTGAGACTATGTTGGCATCTCATGCCTGGAGGGAAGATGAGAGGGTGGAGGGGGTTAGAAGCTGGCGAAATGGGCACATAAAGAGAGAGTGGAGGGAGACAGTGGGCTGTCTCATTAGTGGAAGGGTAATAGGGAGTGTGTAGCAAGGTGTATATGGGTTTTTGTGTGAGAGACTGACTTGATTTGTAAACTTTCACTTAAAGCACAATAAAAATTATTAAAAAAAAAAAAAAAGCTAATGGAGGCTTCACCAAGGAAATGAGGATTATGTGAATCCCAAAGGATAAGAGTCGTAGGAAGTCTGCCAGACAAAATGAACAGCATATGCAAAGGCCCTGAGGTGGGAGGAAGCATGTAACATTCCAAAGACTTAGAGAAAGCCATTGAGATGAAGCCACAAGCGTGAGGGAAATGGTGATTCAAAATTTATCCTGGAGAGGCAGACCAAGACCAGGCCACGCCAGGCTGTTTTGCCTTTATCTTAAGAGCAGTAAGAAGCAGAAAGGTAACATGGTTAGATTTTAATTTTGTAAAGATCATTACAGTACAGTGTCTGAAAGATGAGTGGGAATAGGGCAAAAGCAAATGCAAGTTAACTGGTTAGGAAGCTATTACAGCAATCTAGGTGAGATAAAACTAGTGATAATAGACATGGGAAGAAATTGGTGCATTCTGGAGGTGTTTGATAGACAAAGCCAACAGGGTATGGCGATGGATTATACATGAGATTATTTCAGCAACTTCCAACTGTACTTCCTGCATCTATTCTTTCCAGCTTATGAGCCATTCTATGTGCCATTGCAAAACGATTCATCTTTCAATGCTGTTTTTCCTCCAAAGAATACCCACTGCCCATTTTCTGTACTTATTATCTCTATAATTCCTTCCTCTCTGATCCTCACACATACAAAAACTATGTTCATCTTTTGGTGTTCTGCTTAAATCTCTCCCCATTGTTAAAAAAAATCACCAAATGTTTATTGAGCACCTACTACTTCCAGGCATTGTTTGAGGTGACAGAGATACAGAAGTGAGTAAAACAAATCCATGACTTTGTGGAGAATACATTCTAGATCTCTTTGATCCTCCTCTCTTCTGACCACATACCAAACATATAGGCCGTATCTCACAAGTTTGTGTGTCACATTTTTTTTCTATTTGTCTCGTAATGTTGATCTTGTCTCCTTAGATAAAATGGACCCTCCTTGAAAGCAAAGACCAATGTTTTAGTTGTCTTCTACCTCTCCTCCACCACCAACTGCAACATGGTGTTGTTGTCGTTGTTAGCTGCCATTGAGTTGGCCTCCAATTAATGGGGGCCCCATGCATAACCATTGTGATCGATAAGGTTTTCATTGGCTGATTTTCAGTAGATGGTCAGGCCTTCTTCTTTGTCCATCTTAGTCTGGAAGCTCCACTGAAACCTGGTCAGCACCATAGCTGCACACAAGCATCCACTGACAGATAGGTGGTAACTGTGCATGAAGGGCATTGGCTAGGAATAGAACCTTGGTCTCCCTCATGAAAGAGAAGAATTCTACCACTGAACCAACACTGCCCTCTACCTGCAGCATACTAAGTACTTGAATGACTCAGAAAGATTGATTGTAATATTAAAAAAAAAACACTTATGCTGACTCCGTTTTGCATAATCAAGGAGCCCTGGTGGTGCAATGGTTAAGCCCTCAACTACTAACCAAAAGTTGGCAGTTCAACCCCACCAGCGGCTCTGCTGTAGAAAGATGTGGCTGTCTGCTTCCGTAAAGATTACAGCCTTGGAGTAGTTTTACTCTGTCCTATGGGGTCGCTATGAGTTGGAATTGACTCGATGGCAGTGAGTTTTTTGCATAATTAGGTTCAAGTTTGATTCTTACTTGCAGCCAAATAGCCTTATCCAAAACACACTTTAAAACAATCAAGTGCAGCCTGGTCTAGAAGGTCTGTATTCATTTATTCCATGAACAATTGCCAACCCCAGCACTAAAGACACAGACATGAATTAGTCACAGTCTCTGACTCCAAAAAGCTCATGTTTAGTTGGGAAGACAGTACTAAATTTAAAAAAAATACACGATGTAGGTAATAGATTCAACAAGAAAGGAATGTGAGCAGTGAGATTACAAAGGAAGAGTTGGCGAACTTCACCTGAGGACATAAGGGAAGCCAGCTCAGAGAAGGTGATGCTAACAGGAAATCCTGAAAGGTGACTAATGCGGACAAGGGAGAAAAGCAGAAGGAAGAGCATGCACAAATATGAGAGGGACGAAACAGCCTGGTGTGTTTAGGGAACTATAAGGTGTTCCATGTGCTGAAGCACCTGGTTCAATGAGAGAAATAGATGTCATGGATTGAATTATGTCCCCCTCAAAATGTATCAATTTGGCCGGGCCATGACTCCCAGTATTGTGTGGTTGTCCTCCATTTTGTGATTGTATTTTTATGTTAATGAGAATTAAGGGGGGGATTGTAATGCCCTTACTAAGGACATGTCCCTGACTCAATGTAAAGGGAGTTTCCCTGTGGTGTGCCCTGTACCACTTTTTATCTTACAAGAGATAAAAGGAAAGGGATGCAAGCATAGAGTGGGAGACCTCATACTACCAAGAAAGCAGCGTGGGAGGAGGGCATGTCCTTTGGACCCAGGGTTCCTGTGCAGAGAAGCTCCTAGTCCATGGAAAGATTGATGAGAAGGACCTTCCTCCAGAGCTGACAGAGGGAGAAAGACTTCCCCTGGAGCTGACACCCGGAATTTGGACTTTTAGCCTACTAGACTGCGAGAAAATTAATTTCTCTTTGTTAAAGACATCCAATCGTGATATTTGTTATAGCAGCACTAGATGACCAAGAAGGAAGATAAGAGAAGAGCAGACAGATCACGCAGTGTGGCATTCAATGTGATAAATATTAGGCTTATGGCACTCATCTCTAAAGAGAAAGAATTCAAAGGCTTTGTTGTCCTCTCATTAGCTCTCTTGCTTCCTGAGGAAGTAGAAATGGTACATACCTTACTTTTCAGGTAAAAAAAAAATGAGATTCTGACAGTCACAGGATGTGCTCCTTGAGGTCATGTGGGGACTCTGGACTGAGAGTTCTAGAGTACAGTGAACTCTGTCTGTCCTGCTCCAGTCATAGGAAGCTTCAAAAGAGGACATACTTGAGAATGTAAACACAAAACACTGGGATATAGAAGCATCGTTGTTGTTAGATGCTGTCTTAGTCATCTAGTGCTGCTATAACAGAAATACCACAGGTGGATGGCTTTAACAAGGAGAATTTTACTCTCTCACAGTCCAGTAAGCTAGAAGTCCTAATTCAGGCACCAGCTCCAGGGGAAGGCTTTTTCTCTCTGTAGGCTCTGGAGGAAGGTCCTTGTCATCAGCCTTCCCTTGGCCTGGGAGCGTCTCAGTGCAGGAACCTCAGGTCCAAAAGACGTGCTCTGCTCCTGGTGTTGCTTTCTTGGAGGTATGAGGTCCCCAACTCTCAGCTTGCTTCCCTTTCATCTCTTGAGAGATAAAAGGTGGTGCAGGCCACACCCCAAGGAACTCCCTTTACCTTGGATCGGGGAGGTGACCTGAGTAAGGGTGGTGTTACAATCCCACCCTAAGCCTCTCAACATAAAATTACGATCACAAAATGGAGGACAGCCACACAATACTGGGAATCGTGGCCTAACCAAGTTGATACACACATTTTTGGGGGGGACATAATTCAATCCATGACAAGTACCATTGAGTCGGTTCTGACTTGTAACAACCCTATGTACAACAGAATGAAACACTGCCTGGTCCTGTGCCACCCTCACAATCGTTGCTATGTTTGAGTCCATCATTGCAGCCACTGTGTCAATCCGTCTTGTTGAGGGCCTTCCTCTTTTTCACTGACCCTCTACCTTACCAAGCATGATGTCTTTCTCTAGGGTTTGGTCCCTTCTGATAACATGTCCAAAGTATGTAAGACAAAGTCTCACTATCCTCCCTTCTGGGGAGCATTCTGGCTGTACTTCTTCCAAGACAGATTTGTTTGTTCTTTCGGGAGTCCATGATATATTCAATATTCTTCACCAACACCATAATTCAAAGGTGTCAATTCTTCTTTGGTCTTCCTTAATCATTGTCCAGCTTTCGCATGCATACAAGGTGACTGAAAATACCATGGCTTGGGTCAGGCACACCTTAGTTCTCAAAGGGACATCTTTGCTTTTTGTCTGGAAATGCCCTAATTTCATCATCATAATTGAGAGACAGTTTTGCTGGATATATAATTCTTGGCTGGCAATTTTTTTTCCTTCAAGGCTTTATATATGTCATTCCATTGCCTTCTTGCCTGTATGGTCCCTACTGAGTAGTCAGAGCTTAGTCTTATTGACTCTCCTTTGCAGATGACTTTTCATTTATCACTAGCCACTCTTAAAATTCTCTCTGTTTCTTTAGCTTTGGCAAGTTTGATTATAATATGTCTTGGTGACTTTTTTTTTTTTTAAGATCTACATTGTGTTGGGCTAGATGAGTTTCTTGGATAGGTATCTTCTCATCCTTCATGATAACAGGGAAGTTTTCTGCCAACAAATCTTCAACAATTCTCTCTGTATTTTCTGTTATCCCTCCATTCTGGTACTCTAATCACTCATAGATTATTCATCTTGATAGAGTCTCACATAATTCTTAGGGTTTCTTCATTTTTTTTTAATTATTTTATCTGCTTTTTCCTCAAATAAGTTAGTGTCAAGTGCTTCATCTTCAGTCTCACTAATTCTGACTTCCACTGCCTCTATTCGGCTCCTATGACTTTCTATTGACTTATCTAATTCTGAAATTTTATTGTTAATCTTTTGGATTTCTGTTTGCTGTCTCTCTATGGATTCTTGCAGCCTGTTAAATTTGTCATTATGCTCTTGTTTAACCTTCTTAATTCCTTTATTGCTTTGTCTGTGTGTTCCTTGGCTTGTTCTGTATTTTACCTGATCTCCTTCCTGATCTCTTGAAGAGCTCTGTATATTAATCTTTTGAATTCTACTTCTGGTAATTCCAAGTAATTATCTTCTTCTGGAAGGTTTCTTTGGTCTCTTTTTTTTTGGTGGCTTGCTGAATCCATCATGGTCTGCCTCTTTATGTGATTTGATATTGACTTTTGTCTCCAAGCTATCAATAAGTTATTATATTTATTTGGTTTATGCTTGGTCACTGTCTCCTAGCTTCTTGTTTTGTTTTGACATGCCCATATAGGATGGTTGTGTGAGCTAATTTGATTATTGGCACCTTTGAAGCTGTCACATCCTGTCACCATGTGGTCAGAGCTGTTATTAGGTATGTAAGCCCAGAAGTCTGTTTACTTTTCTTATGTGGATTCAGCTCAGGTGTACAGGTCATTAGTCATCGAGTGTGTGCTCCAGGCTCTCACCTATAGTTCTAGATGGGCTGAGGTGATTGGAGTAGACACAGGTATCTGGCTGCAGTAGAGGGTCATGTGCTGAGCAAGGCAGGGGGTTGATGGTTGCCTCTGAGTGTCTGGGTGGAAGGCGTGTCCCTTTTCCCTAGAGCTAGTAGGTGGGCGGGTTTTGCAGCCATATTATGGGCACCCAGTGCTGTTGGCTGTAAGGGCTGTGAGGCACCACTTATTCTTAGACCCCTGTCTAGGGTGGCTAGGTGAAGTTAGTGGAGCCACCAGTCCTCAGGCCCCTGATGTGGGTAGATGAAGACCCTGCTTAATGGGCAAGGCAGTGTCAAATGTCACGAATCTGCCACTCCCCCCCCCATAGCTGATGCAATTGAAAATAGGCTTCAGGTATATATCCTGTTGTAGTGTGTTAATGACGACCTATGCTGTTGAAACAGGCCCACACAGGTCTATGTAGGGGTGAAAGGCATTCAAAGTCCATGGACCCTTTATGCCTGTGCCTAGACAAAGGGGTTGTGCCTGCCCTGAGTTCCTGGCTTAGGGGAGCTGGCAGATTATTTTTTTCTGTTTGTTATTTTTTTCCCTCTCCAAAGCCAGGAGAATGGCTCAGAACACCCAACAGGCCCTACTTCTGGCCAGGAGGCACAACAATCACTGAAGCCGGATGGGGACCTGGAGCAAAGAGGGGAGAGGGCAGGTAAATGGCAGAGAGGTACTTCCCAAAGTGGGGGTATTTTTGATTCAGATAATAGATTAGATGCTTGTACTTACCTTTCACCGATTAAGTGCCACTTCTCACTGGTTCTGGAGGCTTGAGAAGACTCTCCCTTGCTTGTTCTCTCCCAATGTGGAAAACACACCCCACGTACCACTGCTTGCCTCACCTTGCACATGCCAGCCAATCTAACCTGCAGGGTGCCGGTGCCGGCCAGGTCAGTTCTGGCAACTCCTCACTGCTTCTGAACCATCTCTCTGTCCCTCTGCCACCCAGTCCTATTCCTCAACTTTGTCTTTGATGTTCAGGGCTCTTAGATTGTCATATATAATCAATTCACTTGTTTTTTCAGGTCTTTGTTGTAGGAGGACCACAGGAAGTGTCTGACTACTCCGTCATCTTTGCCACAACACTCCACATCTTTGCTTTTTAACACTTTCAAGAAGTCTTTTGCAGCAGATCTGTCCAGTGCAATACAATAAGGTAAGGGGATTAAAAAGAGAGAGAGAAACATTGCCATCAAGTCTATTCCAACTCATAGCGACCATGTTACGAAGTAGAACTGCTCCACAGAGTTTTCTTGGTTGTAATCTTCAAGGAACCATTGCTCCCCCCCACCCCCGGGGATCTCAGTAAGAGGATAGAGGTAGAAAACCTGAGCTTTTTGAATATAGGTACATTATCGTATAAAAAGCGAGCCCTGATGGTATAGTGGTTAAGTGCTCAGCTGCTAACTGAAAGGCTAGAAGTTCAAGCCACCAGCCGCTCCATGGGAGAAAGATGTGGCAGTCTGCTTCCATAAAAATTTACAGCCTTGGAAACCCTAAGGGGGCAATTCTACTCTATCTTATAGGATCACTATGAGTCCGAATCAACTTAGTAGCAACAGGTTTTTTTTTTTTTTTTTTTTTGCATAAGATGACTTCAAGGATGTATTTCAACACAAGACCCCCTTTGGACATTTTAATAAGTGCTTTTTCAGTTCTATCTGTGTTATAAGACTTGTTATTGTTGTTTTTAGGTGTCATTGAGTCAATTTTAACTCATATTGACCCAGTGTGACAGAGTAAAACTGCCCTCTAGGGTTTTCTTGGCTGTAATCTTAATGGAAGCAGAACTCCAGGTCTTTCTCCTGCAGAGCTGCTAGGTGGGTTTGAACAGTCAACATTTCAGTTAGCAGCTGAGCACTTAGCTGTTTGTACCACCAAGGCTCCTTGTTATAAGACTAATAGGGAAAAAAGAAAATGGAAATATTTTGAGAGGAGGGTTAAAATGATGAGGAGAAACTCAACCTCCCAAGATATCACAGGCTGAAACTCAGGAAGAAAAGTGTAAAGAACAATTTCAAAGACAGAGGAAATCACTAAAGCAAAACCAAAAGGGGTAGGTGTGTGCATATTTGTTCAGAAGGAGCAGGTACTGGATTTTGAAGGAGAGTAATATGAGGATTAAATGAGATAGAATTAGGTACCCAAGGCATGATGTGAAAATAAGACTAATTTCCCTAGTTCAACTTCCCACTCAAAAGTTTTAGTGAAAAATACTTTCAGGAGGGAAACAGAGCAGGTGGGGCTAGGAGTTTCCATTCTTAATCATCCCCAAACAATTATTGATAATTGCTTGTCCTGAATTAAATTAGTTCATCCTAGAGAACCAGATGGTCCAAGCTAGTCTTTTATTTGTAGGGTTTAGTGAAGTTCAAACAAAATTTGCCACCACACAAAAGTTTAATAAAGTCAGAAAGAATGACTAGTACTTTCTCTTAGGCTTTCTGAGGGCCTCTAATCCAACAGCTCTGGCAGGCTGGCCTTGGGGCCTGGCCTGCTATCTTTTTACGTTGGTCCTTGATTGCAAAATAGCTCCAGCTGTTGAAGGACTGATTAACCCTTTCGCACTAAAACTATGCAAAAGAAACAAAAGAATCTTTCTGGGCCTGGCTTTGCACTGGATCAACCGAATCCAATCTTAGGTGTTTTGCACCCAGGAACGCTCAATTTAACTCCTCACACCCGCCTAACCTTCGTAGTTCCCTCTTCCTAAAGTCCTTCTCAAACTTTACTATGCATATGAGTCACCTGGGGATCTTGTTAAAATGCACTTTCTGATTCAGAAAGTCTGGGGCTTGGCCTAAGACTCTGCATTTCTAACAAGTGTCCCACTGATCTTGATACTGCTAGTCTGTTGACCAGATTTTGTGTAGCAAGGTCTTAGAGGGTTCCCAAAGACAAGCATATGAGCAATCATTTAAGAGACTTAAGGCATGTATCTGGTTAGAACGGGTGAGTCCAAAGGAGAATGGCCATAAGATATAGAAACTTTTGTAAAGCTTTCATATCAGCTCCTGCAACAAAATCCCCAAAACAGTGACTTTCACAACGAGCCAACTGGAGGTTGAGATAATCACAGGACTTCAGACATGGACTTTATTGCCAGGGCAGATAATCATACCAAAAAGGGGAAGAGAGCCAGAAGGCATTCAAATCTCTAGGCAAATATGACTTGCAATTTATTATCATGTGAAAAGCATAAGTGGCAATAGCATTGTGATTCTTTTTTTCAGGATATAGAAAAATTGATAACATCAGAGTTGAGCTATCTCCTGCCATTCTCAACCTCCTGATGCTGTGCCATCTTCTGCAGACCTGGGGGCCTCCCTCATCTTCATCTATCAAGGGGGTCATGTGTGGTTCCCCAAGTTAGATAGAGAGATTGCAAAAGAAGCGTGACAGGGCGAAGGCCCCTTTGCACCACAAGAATAACGTTTGGGACAATGGAAAATTATTATCCCAGAAGTGATGTTGTCTGGTATCCCTCCAACCCTGTTTATAACGGAAAGGTCACGGTTATCACAATAAGGTAGTGTGGATCAGGGGAGTGGCTGGGGATCCTGAGGCCTAGGCTTTCTTGCCTTCACATTGATGGTTACTATCCCTTCAGCATCCTGGCAAGCTCCTCCCTGACAAGAAAGGTGTCACAGCTCCTATCATTAAGAGGCTTTGGCCGTCTTCAGGCAATCGCTCAGACTTTTTACCTTATTACCAATCCGCCTTTCTTAGCAAAGGTCACAAAATGGGCTGGGGATGTCTCATCTTCGTTACAATCCACTGTTTGAAACATTTCAATTAAGCTTCAGATCAGGCCCCAGAACTGAGGCTGTTTTAACGAGGGTAAGTAATGACCTTCTGTTGCAGGTGTTTCTGGCACACCATCGGTTTTAATTCTTCTTGATCTTTCTGCACCCTTTGATAGCCAGGATCAAGGGTTCTCTTTATATGCTTCAAGCACATTGGAGGACTTTTAGGGACTGTACTGACATGGTTTTCATCCCTGCAGCCTCAGCTGAGCTGGTTGTCACCTGCAAGTTCTCCATGCTTGTTCAATTTACCAAAGATTAAAAGACAGCTGAAAAGCCAGGGCCCATGTGCTAAACTGTGAGTATCTGCATGTGTTCCCAAAGCAAGTGAACATCACGAGGATTCTGCCGAGACAGTGGGATCACCCCTTTAATGCCTGCTCCCCAGGCAAAAGGAAGCCTTACGGGAGGATGTGAGGGAAGCAGTGTGAGCGGGGTAGGTTTAATGGGGCACACACTGGGGGTGTGCATGTGTGCGCTTGTGGTGTGCATGCGTGTGTGCGTGTGTGTGTGAAACCTGAGACTTTTGAAAGTTGCACCAGTTTCATATCCTAGAGTCCTGGCTCTTGTGAAATTTCATTTCCTTAAGAGAGACATGGATATTTTAAGGAAAATCATCCTTTTGAGAAGGATTTATCACATTTCTCATCCTGGAGAAGGGGCAGGAAGGATAGATAAAATACCGACTTTCTTTCCAACATTGAAGAATTTCAGGCATTTTATTTATTCTTTAGTAATTATGGAATCCTACTGTGTGCCAGGCCAAGGGTCTGGCTGTCCCTGGGGAGACAGCAATGAATAAAACAAATGATCTCTGCCTCCAGGAGTTTCTAGACTATTCTGAGACTTATATTTTTTAAAAATAATTATACAAATAACTAGAGCAAAACATGAAAGGACTGCTCAGAAGGGTCTGGGTTCCTGTGTGAATGTGTGTCTGGATAACCAGCTTGTTCCAAATGGTCACGTTTTGGTGCATGTTCCTGGGGGAAGAGCAAGATTATCAGTTGGGCGCTGTGGTCATGTAGCAGAGCTTATAAGGAGAATGAAGACATCCTCACCAAGACGCGGCTATTCAGAGGCATTTGTGAGTGTGGATGTCAGCAACAGCCTCATGAACTTTTCAACATTTACTCCAAGAAAACACAGTTAAATATCCATGAATGTTTGTGACCCAAGAGGGGAAATAACCTAGCAACTAGAAGCTCAGACTCTGGAGCCAGAGCACCTGGTTCAATTCTTAGCTTAGTCACTAACCAACTATATGATCTTGAGCAAGTTACTTAGCCTCTTCATGCCTCCGTTTCCTCAGCTGTAAAATGGGACTACAGGAGTACTGCCCTCATAGGGCTGACCCAAGGATTAAATGAGTTAGCAAGTATAAAGCACTTAGAATTATGCATTTAAGTGTTTATATCATTATGAAGGAAACCCTGGTGGTGTAGTGGTTAAGTGCTACGGCTGCGAACCAAAAGGTCAGCAGTTCGAATCCTCCAGGCGCTCCTTGGAAACTCTATGGGATGGTTCTACTCTGTCCTATAGGGTCGCTATGAGTCAGAATCGACTCGACAGCACTGGGTTTGGTTTTCGATTTTTATCATTTTGAAGGTCAAACACACCCCTTCTGCTCCTGTTAGGAGTCAAAGTCGATCTCTGCCTCAAAACCACTTCTCGTGCCTCCTTACCTGTAGCAGCAAGCATCAGTGGGGCTGCAGCTGATTACAGCTTTGCTGGGACTGGCCAACTTCCCTGGCCCAGAGTATGTCCTGCCACAGATCTGCTGGCTGCTTTCCGGTGTGTTCCCATATTCTGCTATGAGGACTGTCCTCCTGCCAGGACACTGGGAAGGGATCGTTTGAAAGAAATGGCTCCCTGTGCCTTTTCATTCTTTACACTGTTCTCACATACAACCGGACGGTTTATCAGGAAGGGTATCAGCAAACACTGTGCTTTACTGCCGTTAGACGCCACTGGCACTGAATTGAAAAAGCCTTAAAAATGGCCATCAATCATTTGATATACGTAGGCAGTGATCTATATTGATACTGCTGCAGCTACCATCTGAAATGGTTTGTCTTTCATTTTACCTTTTATATGAGGGTTATAAGAGGCACACCACTGACAACAGATAGGGTTATTATGGACAATTGGTTATAGTGGACAAAAACTGATTTCCCAAACCAAACATATTAAATCCAATACATTTTTCATAGGTTATAACCGACAGGAACCTTGATTTCGCCTGACATTTTCCGGGGGCTTTAATGGCAATTACTATAGGACTCCAAAGAGGGAAGGGAGGGACGGCAGGTACCGAAATGAGGCCAGGGAACACCAGAGGTTCATTTCGGACAAGATAATTATCCAAGCGTGGGAAATTATTTTGAAGTTAACCCCCAAAGTGCCTCTGCTCAGGTGGCAAGGTGTCTGTTGGCAGTTCCTCCGCACCCCTACCCCAGCCATGGGCCTCGCAACGCTTGTGGCAGCAACAAATCAAGGAAATTTGCAGCCTGTCCAACACAGGCCTCCTTCTTGGATGCCAACTAGGCCACAGCTGGTCATGTCCCTAAGGGTCACTTGGAACAATGAGCACTTTTTATTTCTTTATATAATCAGGCCAATTGTTGATGATAGCTGTCATCAAGTCGGCCCCAACTCATGGTGATCCCATGCACCACAGAAAGAAATGCTGCCAAATCCTGCACCATCCCCATGATCAGTTGGGGATCTGACCGCTGTGATCCATCGAGTTTTTATAGGCTGATTTTTAGAAATAGATCACCAGATCTTTCTTCCTAGTCTATCTTAGTCTGGAAGCTCTGCTGAAACTTGTTCAACATCATAGAAACACACAAGCCACCACTGAGAGATGGCTATGCACGAGACATAGTGACCAGGAATAGAGCCTGGGTCTCCTACATGGAAGGCGAGAATTCAACCACTGAATCGCCAATGTCCCCCATACTCAAGCCAATAGACTTCTTTAAAGGAGTATTTAAGAGGTTGAGTAGGAGCAAGAGAAAAGACTAAACAACTTTTGGAATACATTCCTTCAGTTCTGTTTCTTCATAAACTGAAGCCTGCAGGATACGCATGGAAACGAGCACCAGATTGTTTAGCATGCCGTGAAGTAAATTCTCTTTTCTGGAACTCTTTGCCCCACAGAGATTGGGCTTAAGGATCAGCAAAGTTTACTAGCTGATTGTCAGATTTCCAGGCAACTTCAGTCTGCAATGTGTTTGCTGACTTTTTACCCAAAGCTCACTCCTATTCCCCCCTTTGTGCCCACCTCCAATCCCCAGCCTTTGGGTGGACAAGGGAAAAAATAGGGCACGGTATTCATAGGTGGAATAGATAAAAATGAAACAGCACTTTGGTCGCTCAGAATATGGACGCCTCAAACAGCCATGAGCTTTGGAGTCTATCAAATGTGTGTTTGAGTCTTTCCTCTACCCGCTTATAACCATGTTACCTCGGGCAAGTTTCTCAACCTTATTGAGCCTTGTTTTCTCTTCTGAAAAACTGGCATGATAATGCCTAGCTCACATGATGTGAGACTACTCTGAGGTGTCATAGATAAAGTTATCTAGAAAATGCTGGCAGAGTGAGTCCTTAGTGAGAATTAGGTGCCCCTGCTCTGACGTCCCACAGCACCAGGGCACATCTCTATCACATACTACCTGTGTTATCACCTGTTTCCTTATCCGTCTACTCACCTCCACTCTCGACATCCGTTCCAGAAGGACTACCACTACTACCACAAGTTGCCTCGGAGCTGATTACAACTCATGGCAATCCCATGTGTGTTAGAGTAGAACTGTGTTCCATAGGGTTTCGAATGGTTGATTTTTTTCAGAAGTAGATTGCCAGGCCTTTCTTCTGAGGTGCCTCTGGGTGGACTCAAACCACCAACCTTTCAGTTAGCAGACGAGTGTGTTAACCATTTACACCACCCAGGGATTCCCCATAAGGACTAAGACATATCTACTTTATCCCAGTATCCCTGGTACGAGGAGCACTGTAGGTGCTTGTTAAAGGTTTGTCTTAAGTATATATGAATGTTAGCTTCCTTTCCTGCTAGAGTCCTTCACTTGAGGATAGTTATGAACTCAAATTCAGGGCTTCTGTCTTGAGGGTTTTATTTCAAGGACTTTGTTCTCAATAAAAAATGAAGGTACTATCTCTCTGTTCAAGGAGCACTGGTGGCGCAATGGTTAAACACTTGGTTGCTAACTGAAAGGTCATTGGTTTGAACCCACCAGTGGCTCCTCAGGAGAAAAGGCCAGCAATCTGTTCCCGTTAAGATTACAGCCTGGGAAACACTAAGGAGCAGTTCTATTCTGTCCTGTAGGGTTGCTGTGAGTCAGAATTGACTCCACAGCACACAACAACATCTCTGTTTTGAATTCTTACCTCACTTGCTCTATTCTCCCTCCTCAGCTCCACCAGGAAGTGGTTTGTTGTCTGTCTCCTCTGGAGTTTCAGCCCTTGTTACTTGCCTGTTTCTCCATGTCCCCAGTCCCTGCTGTTCAGATGCAAGGAGAGGGTCTCTGTAAACACAGTGCACAGACCAGGAGGCAAAGAGTCAGGATCTAATCCCAGCCTTGAGCCCTTAGCCCACTGACTTAAACTCACTCAACCTATTAACCTATCTGTAAATACCCGGCTCTCCATGCCAAATCAATGGACTCCCTGCTAGGATATACGAGGAAACTGCTTTGAAAACTGTGGTATACTATACAAAGGTTTCAAGAAAAAATTACACTTAACCTTTAAGGATGCTATTTGAATGTTTCACTGCTCAAGATCATTGTTACATGATTGGAAACTGAGAGCAAAGTGCCAATTCCTCATAAGTTAGCCTGTCACCTCTTTAGGCCCCCTGCCTGGGACCACCCACCCCAACAGTTGTAGACCTCACAAGCTCCCTCCCGGAGAGGACATGCCCAGATGGCACTCGGCTGAATATCCAGTTTCACCCCTTCTGCATCAACAAATTCAACAAAATGGCTGGTCGAAATAATTCACCCCCACCCTCCTGGCCTGAAAGAGGTCTGCACTCTGGGGAAAGAAACCTACTTGGACCCCTGCTAGGAAAGTGTGGAGCTCCCACCTCCATCCTTCCTCCATTTCTCCTCCTTCTCCTGCCTCCCCCAAAGCCCTCCCCCACCCACCACACATCTGTCTGTAAGGTCAGCAGAAACAAGACGTCATGAATTGAAAATGGTTTCTTTTTGCCTCTGTAGCAACATCAGATGATAAACCTAAAGTTTAAACATGTTTTTGGGTTGGTCACTAGCCGAGAAAATCCTACGGGTACAGTTCTACTATGTCACATGGGGTCACCAAGAGTCTAAACTGACTCAACTGCACCAAACATCAGCAGCTTGCTGAATAGTGTCCCCCAAAATTCATGTCCACCTACAGCCTCAAATATAACCTTAAACGAAAAAGTCTTTTCAGATTAATAAATTAAATTAAGATGAGATCATATTGGATTAAGATGGGCCCTAAATCCAACGACTGATGTCTTTATAAAATAAAGAGGGAGAGTCGGGTAAAGAGACACAGAGGAGACAGAGGGAGAGCGCCATGTGATAACAGAGGCAGAGACTGGAGTGATGTGATGGCAAGCCAAGAAATGCCAAAGGCAACCTCTGGAAGCTAGGAGAGAGACATGGCATAGTTTCTCCCTCAGGGCCTCCAGAGGGACCAAGCTTGCCACAACCTTGATTTCAGACTTCTAGCCTTCAGAACTATGAATAATAAATTTCTGCTGTATTCAGCCAAAAAAAAAAAAAAGTTTTGATTTGTGTGAGCTTGCAAATACATTCCAGAGAAATTTCAGTACTGAGTTCTCAGCCGTTTCATAGGCCCTTCCTGTGGCCTTTCCTATGGTAAACAGCAGAACCCAATTAAAAGTGAGGGCTATGAAGTGAAAGTCCTAATCCCAGACCTACCCCTCACTAGCTAGGTAAACTTGAGCAAGTTACATGTCTCTGTGCCTTGGTTTTCTCATCTGTAAGATGGGAATCATGATAATAACACCCTCTTCCTAGAGCTGCTTTGAGGATTAAAAGAGTTGTTCCATGTAAAGCACGTAGAAGAGTGCCTGATATACACCAAATGATACACAGCAAATGCTTAGTAAATGCTTGTTATTTATGATTTGCATTTTGAGGAAAATAATCGTTCTTACCTCATTGGGCTGTGGTAAAAATTAAATGAGATGGATATATCTCATAGACGTCACTCTTGGCAGAGTACAGGGTCAGTGGAAAAGAGGAAGACCCTCAATGAGGTGGACTGACACAGTGGCTGCAACAATGGGCTCAAGCATAACAACGATTGTAGGGATGGCTCAGGACCGGGCGGTGTTTCATTCTGTTGTGCGTAGGATCGCTATGAGTCGGAACCGACTCGACGGCACCTAACAATGACAACAACAGATGTATATAAAGTGTTTAGCACAGTTCTTGGCAAAAAGTAAGCGTTCAAAAAACATAAGTGTCTTAGTTATCTAGTGCTTCTATAACAGAAATAGCACAAGTGGATGGCTTTAACAAAGAGAAATTTATTTCCTCACAGTAAAATAGGCTAGAAGTCTAAATTCAGGGCATCAGCTCCAGGCCAAGGCCTTCCTTCTTTGTCAGCTCTGGAGGAAGGTCCTTCTCATCAATCTTCCCGTGGACTAGGAGCTTCTGCACACTGGAACCCCAGATCCAAAGGACACACTGTGTTCCTGGCACTACTTTATTGGTGGTATGAGGTCCTCATGTCTCTCTACTCGCTTCTCTCTTTTATATCTCCAAAGAGATTGGCTCAAAACACAATCCAATCTTGTAGATTGAGTCCTGCCTCATTAACATAACTGCAGCCTATCCCACTTCATTAACATCATAGAGGTAGGATTTACAACACATAGGAAAATCATATCTGATGTCAAAATAGTCAACAATCACACGATATTTAGAATCATGGCCTAGCCAAATTGATACACATATTTTTGGGGGACGCAATTCAATCCACCATAGTAAGTTCTTTCCCCCTATCTGGAATGCCCTCCCACCATCTCTGCCTATCAAGTTCCTCCCAAACTTCAGCCCCAGCTTGAGCCCCAGCCCCTTCTCTTTGCATGAACCCTTTCCAGATTGGTCCAGCTGAAAGAGAGCCTTCTCTCTCCTGACTTCTCAAAAGCCTTATATTATCAGTCCCTCAAGCATGAATTTATTACCCTGTGCCATGTAGCATAATAATTTGTGTACACATCCTCTCCCCCATCTAACTAGAAACTCATGGAGGGCAAGGTCTGGATAAAATTATGTAATCTTTACATATCCCTTGGTGGCACAGTGGTTAAGAGTTCGGTTGCTAACCAAAAGGTCAGCTGATCAAATCCACAAGCCACTCCTTGGAAATCCTATGGGACAGTTTTACTCTGTCTTATAGGATCGCTATGAGCCAGAATCAACTCAATGGCAATGGGTTTGGGGTTTCGTTACATATCCTAGGCCTTCGATAGATATTTGTGGATTTATTAAATAAATGAAAGACTGTTCTGGTGAAATTGTAAACTCAATAATTTAATGAAAAGATGATACTTAAGGGCTTATTTTGTTTATTGATTCATTTCTTTCAAACTGCTGCTCATCTGGATGGTCGCCATTTCCTCTTGCTTGGACTGGATAGCATGAGGAACCTCAGCTGAAGTCATTTTTGAAGCAAAACAGAGTACAAACAAATTACAAAGTATAAGGGATCTGTCCTTCTCAACCCCAAATGGGGAGGCATTAGCACAAGGAGAGTTCTTTAAGATGAGTGTATAAAACAAACAAACAAAAAATCAGAAAAATACTTTATTTTGGTGAGTGAGGAGAAACTGAAACCATTCTAAACACTTGGACTTGTAAAACTACTCCATCAGCGAGTAACTCTGTTTAGAGGAAAGGCTGATGGCTCTTTTTTGCCTTCATTTTTAGGTCACTCTTTGTTTTGTGGGGGATGGGGGGCAGGTGCTAACAGCTGGTTTGTGAACCTGAACCCTTGGCTTGTATGTGTGCTCCTTTCTAACCCAGCCCATTGAAGCTTTTCTTGTCCATGCTCTGGGCTGCAGAGGAAAACAAGTGAAGCTCAAATGAATTAATTCTGGTAATGGATAGTAATTATGGCCCAAGGTTTTAGGGTGAATGGGTCTGAGTGAGGCTATTGGTTGAAACCATGTTTAGGGATTATCTGTGGATTCTTATCTTCCCTTTCTGTCTCCCACACACCTTCCCCTGCAGTCACCATGGAGAACTGAGAATTTTTAGTGCACCAAATGTATCCTTTGGACCTGAGCTGTCTTGCTCATTTTCCATTAATAACTGCAGGCTTTCTGAGACCTCACCTTGCCAGAGGAGACCTTCTCAGGAAAAAGGCCCAAGAGATGGAATTCTGATCTAGGCTTCTTTCAGGCACTTGTGGAAATCGGTCTTCTAGGAATTTCCCTGCATTTAGTGTTCAAAGATAAGACTTTTTAAATTCGGTATTTTTGTCTTTTTATGAGCATCTTTCACATAGTAGCCCTTCATACGCATACCCCTAAATGCTTGATGAACAAATGATTGTTCCTTGTAAGTAGAACAGTCATAAGTTTCCTCAAAATACAGGGGCTGTATCTTCTGGTTTCACTACTAGCCCCATCCCCCTCACCCAGTCCAACCTCAGCCATCAGAGGGCCTTCATTCTGAGGGTCAGATGGACAAGGAATGGATTTGCTCAGTCAGCTGCAGCCCCCTCTGTCCAGTGAACCCAAGATCCAAAGGGCCACCCAGCACGTGCTAAAGCCAGCCTGAATGACCTATTAGTACACAGAAGCCATCCTTCAGCCACCTCCAAAAGCTGCCCTGTTGCCCTGGGGCATAGGTGTTCTCTGCAGTGGGCAAATATGGAGAGAAACTGAGGCAGAGAGAGAAGCACTTTCTTTGCTTTCCTCCGTGTAATCAATGAGCAGAAGAAACTAATAATAGAATTCCTCTTTGCTCTAAGTATTGAACCGTACTTCTTCCCAATGGAAACCCTGGTGGTATATGGTTAAGTGCTACGGCTGCTAACCAAGAGGTCAGCAATTTGGATCTGCCAGGTGCCCCTTGGAAACTCCGTGGGGCAGTTCTACTCCATCCTATAGGGTCGCTATGATTCGGAATTGACTTGACGGCAGTGGGTTTGGTGGGTTTGGTCTTCCCAAACAGCTTTCAGCCCTAGCCCTGGCCCAGTCTTGACATTTACCATGTAAATTCCCTGAGGCCTCAGGGAGCACAGACCCCCCAGTAAGCTGGAATGGCTAACTGGTAATTACTCAGTGTAATAGATCAGACTCGCATCAAGAATTTTGCCAACTGAAGCGCATGTGAACGATCTACCTTCATACAGTTGTATTTACAGACTTATTCATTCATTATTTAAGGGTTCTGTAATTTAAAAACTTCCCTGCTTTGTCAGTGGTAAGACTTTCGAGTTAAAGACAACCATTGTAGTCCCAACACCCACTACGCTCCTAATTAGCTCTGTAATTAAATTACCAATTAAAGCGAACTGAAAAAAACTCATCATTGGATAAAGTAAAATGTCCTTGCTATGATGTATTCTCGATGAACAGAAGCAGAAATATATATATACATACACACTCACACACAAGAAATTAAATATATATGTACCCATCTATAAATGTCATCTTTTCATAGACTTTTCCATACCAGAGCCTCAGATTCAAGCTACAAGCCAAGGTGGTGAGTCTACTTGTTTTTTTTAAGAGGGTGGGTGGGAGAGAAAAGGGATGAAGGGAGACAACTTCATTGGTTTAAACTCACCTCATGAAAATAATGGTACTGATCGAATTTATAGGGCTCAATTCAAAAGAGAATTGCTGAAGCTACTTCCAAATAAAAGCAATATAACAAAAAAAAAGCGCTTAAGATGTAACGTTATCATCTAAAGGGCCAACTTTTGCAACCAATTAACCCTGCTTTCTCTCACACAAAAGCAGTTAGGATGGTCTCCAACATACAACAGTGATTTAGAGGAATCCCTAGGTATTGTGCCTTAGTGGGGCCTGAGAGTTGGGTTCTGTAAAGCTTCATGCGACTTTGTGTTTCCCTGACACATAAAACAAGAGCGGGAATAAAAACAGCCATGAACCAAACGGAAAGACACTTCCTTTTTTTCCTGTATTTACATTTTATTAAATTTACCATTTTTCCCTGAGGGTGCAGAATCACTAGTGTGTTAATTAAGTTCACAGCTACACACACCAAGTCAGGAAATACCAGAAGAAAGAAAGAAAAAAAAAAAAAACCCCAACAAAATAAAGCTTCTCACTACAAAACTGAGTTGCCAGGGTTGCCCGTGGTATAAAATGAGGTTAAACACTGCCCTACCACTCAGGCATTCCAAATTCTGAAGGTGCCAAGTAAATCACTTCTTAATTATTGGAGTTTTAATTCATTTCAGAAACTCTCCTCTGCCTCCTCTTCTCCATGGCCCCTACCAAGGCATTCTATATATCTGTGGATTTCAGTCCATTACATTTTAAGTTTTGAAACGAGATTTTGTGCTGTATGCTTCAATCCAGGAGAAAGGAATTTAGCACAAACATTCCAAAGGAAATTCAAGTAGGGCGATGAAACTAAGTGTGGAAATTTTTATCTCAAAGGGCCCATGGGTTTGGGAAAGTTCTTATTAAGCAGCAATTTTCCATGGACTAAAACCAAACTTTTTCAACTGCTACCATAAGCGTAAATAAGAGCCACACTTTTAATGTTTTGTATATCTATACATTTAGTGTTTTGAATGAACCCTAAAAATGGAATCCTGAAGTCTATTGGGCACTTGCTACTTTAAGGTTGGTACAGGCCGCTAAGTACACATGCACGCCCTTCTTCCTATAAAAAAACCATCCTCCACTTGTGTCTTAGCATTCTCCTGGTGAACACTCCAAGACCTCAATACGAAAAAGCCCAAAAAAGGATATAGAAGAATAATACATCTGTATTTTGCAGCTGGAGCTCAGACAGTTTCTAGTGGCCATCATTTTCCTTCTCTCATTTCCAGGGAATGAGGGAGAATTATGGTTTCTATTTTACAGATGAGGAACTTTAAACTACGGGCATTGGTGGTTCCATAGGAGATTCTGACCTTCCACGTGAAAGATCCAGGTACGATTCCCAGCCAATGTACCTCTTGAGCAGTGACCACCTGCCTGTCAGTGAAGGCTTACCTATTGCTATGATGCTAAAAATGTTTCAGCAGAGCTTCCAAACTAAGACAAATTAGGAAGAAAGGCCTGGCAATCTACTTCTGAAAATCAGCAGTGAAAACCCTACGGATCGCAATGGTTCAATCTGGGACCCATCATGGGACTGGCACAGGAGTGGGCAGCATTTCACTCCATTGTGCATGGGGTGATCATGAGTCAGGAGCCAACTCCAAGGCAGCTAAGAACAACAACAAACTATGGGTTGCTTCCGTAAATAGTCTTAGAAAATGGGCTGTGGGCCACACTCCACACCCAAAGAACAAAACCATGGTCTAAATACCCAAATCCAATCATCTTGACTCTGAGAAGCCTAATAAAGTCATTCAGTCAATTGTTTGCTCAACTTTCTTTAGAAATTTAGCTTCTCATCACAGAGGAGAGATGGCACATCTCCCCATAGCATGTGACATTCTGTTTTTGGCTGAGAAAGCTGCACTCTACATCACACAGCTCTACAGCAGGACCTCTTTCTACTAAACACGCTCGCTTCCCACATGAGCTGCCATATGTCTTACCCTTCATAAAAAGTTGGGTGTGAATCCATTTTTATTTTAGCAAGGACTCTGATTCTGTTTGTCATTAATCTTCCCCCTTTGTCTCATCCCTCATCTCTTGCCAAATGACTTTTCAAATACACACTGAACTTATTTTAAAGGACAAAGCATTCCTATACTTCCTCTGTTAAGAGATGCCATGGGGAAGGGAGAAAATGGCTGGAGGTCTTTCTCGTTTAATGAGGGATTTGTGGAAAGCCTTTCACATTTTAGTAAATGCCTTTCAGTAGAGGAAACCCACTAAAGAAACTTAGTGAAATTTCTTCGTAGAGGGTCATCGAAAAAGAGGCAGACCCTCAATGAGATGGATTGACACAGTGCCTGGGACCATGGGCTCAAACACAGCAATGATTGTGAGCATGGCAAAGGACCTGGCAGTGTTTCCTTCATGTCGTACATAGGGCCGCTATGAGTCAGGACCGACTTGATGGCATCAAACAACATCAGAGAATATTACTCTTCGGGTTTCTAAGTTACCCCAGTGTAATGATTTTCAAACTCTAGTACCGTTAAGGAATCCTGGAGGATTTGTTAAAAATGCAGAATCCTGGGCCCTATTCCCAGAGATTCTGATCCAGTAATTCCTGAGGGCCCAGGAGTCCACTGAAAGCTCACCAGATAATGGAAATGCAGGTGGCCCCTAGACTACACTTGGCAAACACCGACCTCCTGGATGTTTCCACTTCACAAATTTGCAGCTCTGGTTAGGAGAGAGCTTGGATTCAGGATATTGGAATGTGAAGAGGTCAGGGACTAGGAGCTTAGGCCGAGATGTGGGGGCCTGAGATGTCAAAGGTTGCCTGCCCACTGCTTATCTGAATCTAAAGAGTAACTTGGATTTTCTTATTTTCCTGAGGTCCAAACTCACCCGTTAGCAAAATAAAAAGCGCCTGTTCAAATTCTTTCTGTGAATCTTTCCCAGGTTCCTTAGGAGCAAAGGGCCTGTGTTCTCCCAAGAGTTGGCTCTGCAATTTGTATAGCTGTGTGTTTTCTTCTTCCACTCAATTGTCAGTACTCAGCCTATAAGAAAGTTTTCTTGCTCTGAATCATATTTTTAATGCGTAGCATAACCAACTCGGACTTTGAAAAATCAAAATGGGGGCATAACATGTGACTTGAATGAAAAAAATTTTTTTTCGGTAACTGGAGCTCTCAATACTTAGTTTTGCTTAATGACCTAAGACACAGATCTACTAGGATTACTTTATCTGTCCCATTCAACTCACACACAAGGTAGAATTCGCATAACCTGGCTCTGTTTTTTTTTTCATATAAATAATTAGTTCCACACTTAAAAACATTTTAAGATGTTTTATTTCTTAATCAGCTGATTTGACTGGGAAACAAAGATGCCTTTTATTCATGTTTCCTTTGAGTCAAGTTACTGTAGTAATAGTTCTCCACCCAATCTGGCCTTTGCTCACAACTTTTAAGGCTGCCAATTAGTTTCCAGAGTCGCTATTTTACAAAAACGCTTCTCACTTTTAGAAAAATGTAATTGAATGTCTGTTCATCACAGGGTTTCTTGTGTTCAAGCCCAGGGTGTTAAACATTTTTCAGGTTGACTTAGGTCAGCTTTGAAAAAATTTCAGACAGTGAAACTTGAGAAGGGGCCGAATGCTATAGAGTGTCCGCCACATCCTGTTAAGTATTAAATGGGTATTTAAAATGGAGTTGCTGTACCTCGAGATGGACTTAAAGCGAGCCATATAGTTTACAAGACTATTAATTAAACAAGATGATTACATGGGATGCACATGTATTTTTATAATCATTCACACTGGTCCAGAGTCACCCTTAATTTTCAGACTAATCAAAGTAACACATTGAACTGCAAACTGTAGATGGCTGCATTTCTGCATAGATATGAACACTGATGAAAACGGATTGATGGGTTTTTCTTTTTTAAGGAAAGCAAAGGAGTGGGAGAAGAAGAATTTGCTGGGGTGGACCTGACTCCATTCCATTCATGACTCCCTATTCATTCCACTCCTGGATCAAGTTTTTAATTTAACAAGACTGTGTTTTGGGGGGGAGTTTTCAATCCCATCTGTTTAGGGCCAGAGTTTGCCCCACCTGGTGGTGCAATTGATTTGTGAATTAACTGGGCTTTATTTCAGTACAATACAGGGATTGTTTAGTTGCTTTTAAGCACTAGGATTCTTGGAATCTGATGGGCAAAAAAAAAAATAAATCAGACTGTAATGTGCAGCTTTTCAGGCTGCTAATTGCATTTGACCCATTATCCTCTGCGGCTCGGGTTCAAACTTTGACACGGCTGACTTAGAGCTTGAAATGTAAATGGAAGGGCTGCTTTTGCAGGTCACCATTCTACCAAAAGTCTGCTCCTGGAACACTTTCCATGGCCTGGAAGAGAGAAGAAACAGATATGAGCAATTATCCCAGGATTATGCAGCTGCTGGCATTTGGGGCTGGCAGAGAGAGCCCAGGCTCTTTCTCCCTCCAGCACCACTCAGTGCTGGGAACGAGGGATGGAGGGCGTCAGGCTGTCCCAGAGAGCAGGGACAGAGGTGCCTAGTGTCCGTGTGTTCATCACTTCCAGGAAAAGAGCGGCTGAGGGAAATCTCTCCTCCTCTCATGCTCCACCCTTAGAAAGTATGTATCGTTGCCATGTAATTAGCATCTCTTTTTCCTGTGTCTCCAGCTTCATCCTCACCACAGTGGCTGTGCCTTGCCACCCATAAAGCCTCTTTGAGAAGAGCCCAGGGCTCATAAAGATCCTCTCTTTCTTTACAAAGAGAAATTCCTCCATTCCTGGGAGGCTCATCCAAAAGAAATAGCTTGCACTGCCCACAAGCCTGGGTCTAACACAAGGATGTGAGTGTTCACCTTCAGCGGTGCTTCCCTCTAACCACAGCTTTCTCCCTGAGGGTGTCAGTCCATCATTTATTTAGTGGTGACTTTTTTAAAAACAGGGCCAGGGAGAGTGCTCTTATAGGACGGAGTTGGACTGAGAGGAGAGGAGGGAGACGGAGGGAGAGTGGGGTTGAGTAGTTGGAAAGGGTGATTTCCAAGCCAGGAGGGATTCTGGGGGCTCAGAGGCAAATTGCAACTGGAAAAGGGAATTGGATTTGAGCTCCATCTCACCACCGGTGGAGAGAAAACAGGTCCTGGAAAGGAAAGGGACGGAGAACTCCTAGCAAGCAGCACCGCTGACAGCATGCAGCCACCTGTACTAGCTGCCTGTGCAGGAGTAGCCCTGAGAGTGAGGGAATTAGCATGGCGCCCAAGTCCACAGTAGCATGGGAGCTGTACCCAAGGCCTCAGTCTGGAGAGGGGCTTCAGGGTGTTAGTTCTGGAGCCCAAGCCACAGTTCAAATCCCAGCTTTGCTACTTACTATCTGTGGGACCTTGGCCAAGTGATATAGCGCTTCCCCTCAGTTTACTAAACACTAAAATGTGGGCAGTGATAAAAACAAACGAACAAAAAGCAGTTGCCACGGAGTCAACTCTGACTCACGATGATCCCACGTGTGTCAGAGTAGAACTGTGCTCCATAGAGTTTTCAATGACTAATTTTTCTATAGCAGATTAATAGGCTTTTCTTCCAAGGCACCTCTGGGTGAACTCGAACCTCCAAACTTTTGGTTAGCAGCTGAGCATGTTAACCATTAGCACTACCCAGGGACTGCAATAATAAATAGTAACTTCAAAATAGGGTCGTTGTGGAGAAAAGCTTGTTGCATAGTAAGTACTTGATAAATTTCAGGTAATATTATCATTAGGACTGGGGTCAGGCCTCATTTCCTCATTTGCTGAGGTGAGTTCAGGATTTCTCAAAGAGGAACACAAGTCTGAGCTTCAATCAACAGTACCAATGCGGCACACATCTAGGGAGGCTGAGTTCCTGGTTTTACAGAGCTTACCATTGGGTGGAAGCCACTGAAGCAGCTATACCTGAAAAATAACAAAGGGGCCTGCTGACCTTCATTAGACCCAGTCTTTCAGAACTCTCATACTGCCCTTTGGGGCAGCTTCCTATCCCACTCTCTGAGCCAAGGAGACAACAGCTGGGTACTTCAGATCAGGTTGGGCGGGTTCTCTGCCCACCAGCATACTTTGACCCCTCCCCCACAGACCATCTCCCAAAAACCTAACCTTGTTGTTTGCTGGATTGGACTGGTTTCCTTTCACAGTGGGAAATCAGAAGAAGATGCTTTTGTGACAGTTTAATTATAGCTCCTGTGTGTATGAAAAGGAGTGCAAAGCACTGACTTTGGCAGGACTACACCAGAGCCATCCCACCCATGCTTTGAGCTCAGCAGTGGCTAAGTGTACTGTGCATAGGGCCATGTCTACACTACACCTGGTTCCCTATATTTGCCAGTAAATAGAAGCACATGGATTTATTAATTAGCATTTATGAGTTCATTAGCATTCATATGTAATGTCAACACAAGATGATGAACTAAACCGGATTGTTTGGGAAGGGGAGATGAGGGAGAAAATTTCCCCCTCCACTTGGATTCGTATAAATGTTATTTCACTAGAATCAATCCCCACCCAGGAGTCAGCAGAAATAAACACAAACACACAGGGCAAGACAGTAAATTCCCTGTATAGGAGGGTGGCCTCTCCAGAGTTCCTGGTTCCCATTACTAACCTAGTTCATGCTGAACACATTTGAGACTTGGTTTAAAGTAAACATACAGTAGCAATATTACCATCCAGGGTGGTCATATGTGATTCTTGTTCATGAAATTTTCAAGTTGACAGGAAACTCAGAGATCATCAAATTAAGCCCCACCATGCTCAGGTAAGGAAACCCAGGTCCTAAAAGTTAGCAACAGAGCTGAGTCTAGACTCCACATCTCTACCTCTTTTCTATGACTCAATACATGAAAAGGACCTATCAGATCTAAAACCAACCCAAAATCAGATCTAGGGCTACAAAATTCATTTGAGCCCAGTGTTATCACTTAAACCACCCTTCTCTCCATCCTGGTGGTGCGGTGGTTAAAAGCTTGGCTGCTAACCAAAAGGTCAGCAGTTCAAATCCACAAGCTGCTCCTTGGAAACCCTACAGTTCCACTCTGTCCTGTGGGATCACTTTGAGTTGGGTTTGGTTTGGTTTCTCTCTAGAGTCTTTTAGGAACCAAGCAGCATTCACTTTCCCTTTCAGTCAACATTTCAGCTCCAGCTCAGCAAGAATCAGTGGCAATTGATGTCCATGCTTTGTTCTCATCTGGGCAGGGCAACCTAATGAAATCATTGTTGGAAACAGGATGGAAACTGTACTGGGCTTAAAGAATCCAATTTACAAGGGACTGAAAGAGTCTTTTTCTTCTTCTTTTTTTGACAAGGGTGGGGGAAGAATAGCAATTGGGCAAAGGAGGGGGCAGAGGCTTGGTTGGAAAACTAGACACCCCTAGAAGGCTTTCAGCTGTCAGTTCTCCCAGGAGTTTAGTAATCTGTTCATTTTAATGCAAATATAAACATTTGAATTTAATATAATAATGATTTTAACAGGTAAAAACACTTTTTAAAGCTTCACATTCAATCTATACCAGGGGTTTTGCTCAAAAAAGATATTTAAAAAAAAAAATGCCTCCACAATTTTGGTTATAGCAATTTCCCTTCATTATCATCAGGTACTGTCTTTGCTACATACAGATACCCTGTGTCTCTCAGTTATGATGTCTGTTTTCAAACTAGATTTTCAGTAGCATAGCATCACAGCCGTTCAGCTTTTTGCCTCTGTGCAATATGTAGGTTGACACCTTGGGCTATGTTGGACTAGATGAGCAATGAGGGAAGACCAAGTGCTGACCAAGGATACAAACCGTTCTGTTCTTATGGATTTTTATAGATCCCTCATCTGGAAAAGCTGATCCATAGGGGATATCCTGGTAACATTATAATTTTTCAGTAATGCTACCCTTCTCCAAACAAGTACGGTTTCCACTCTAGATCTGTCTGCAGTTCTCAATCTGATTGTTGGTGATTCCAGTCTGCCATTTTTGTGTTCTGTATATAATAAATGAACAAAAAAATCCAAGAAGCCAAAGGTGACCTCTACCTTATATTCAGTTTTATCTATGTAGAATATTGGATTTTATCTGGAACTCAGCACTCATATTCAACTTGGTCAGGAGTTTGTTACCAACGTAGTCCATACGTCTCCTTGTTTCCTAAGACATGCATGATCTTTCTTGACTTCTTTTTCCCTTCCTTGCCTAGCAATTCATCATAGGATAGCATATTATCTGATCATCAGAGTTCATTGCATTCTTTAAGCTCCCTTGTGATACTGAAACCTTGGGTTTTATGGCCAGGATTGTGTGGTAGTCTTGTGTGGTGTCTTCAAAATTATCATCAGTTTTATTAATTTATGATTGAACTATGTCTCATAAAAAGATATGTTGAAATTTTAACCCCCTGTACCAGTGAATGTGACCTTGTTTGAGGAAATAGCGTTTTTCTTTACAGACGTTTTCAGTTAAATTAATGAAATCACATGGAGTAGGATGGGTCCTAATCCTAGGCCTTCCTGAGTGGCATTTTATAAAAGAGAAGGACAGACACAAAAAGAGAGTTACACACAGGGGGAAACAGCATGTGAGGATCCATGCACAAGCCAAGAAACACCAAGAAATGCCCAGGGCTGTAGAAGCTGAAAGGGGCAAGGAAGGATCTTCCCCTAGAGCTGACAAAGAGAGAGCATAAGCCTGCCAACACCCTGAATTCAGACTTCTAGCCTCAAGCAGCGGGAGAAAATTAATTTCTGCTCTTTAAAGTCACTCATTTTGTGGTATTTTGTTATGGAAGCCCTAAGAGACTAAGACACTGACCCAGCAAAGTAGCCCATGCCAACAAGGCCTTCCAGAGCACTATCAATGTACAGAAGCTTCTAGGGGGTTATCTCAAAGAGCCAACATCTGGGCACCTAATCAATCACGACTTCTCCTGCTGTTTTAAATAATTTGAAACAAATTAGGCAATTTTCAGCAATACAGTAAAGCTAAAAAGTTATCAGTAGCTCTAATGCCAAGACCCTACCAACAGGGAGTAACCTCAAGGACGTCCTTTTCAGCAGACAGATTTGCTTAACATCTGCCAGAAATGAGATCTGCTGTTGGTGTAAAATACTTTCGTAAGGTGTTCTATATGGCGACCAGAAGACACGCAAGCAGCTGTATTTCAGTAAACTAAGAGAGGCAAGCAGGAAACTAAACAGAACAGATTGGAGAACACATTAGAACCCCATTCCCCACTGAAAACCTGTCACTGATTTCACATCATCCACAGGATAAAGTTCATGTTCTTTAGCATGGAATATAGGACCTGCATTATCTGACCTCCGCTTTCTCTGGCCTTATCCTCTATGCTGTTACTCAAAATGAGTATAATGTATCTTCTGGGCCTTCCCACTCAGCAGAGTTATCTGGCGGGTTTTCTAGTTTTGTATTATTTAATGCATATATCCACTCTGTCATCCCCTTGGAAACGCTGGTGGCATAGTGGTTAAGAGCTACAGCTGCTAACCAAAAGGTCAACAGTTTGAATCCACCAGACGCTCCTTGGAAACCTTACGGGACAGTTCAACTCTGTCCTAAAAGGTCACAGTGGGTCAGAATCGGCTCGATGGTAGCGATTTTGGTTCTTTTTGGTTTGGGATCCCCTTTTTCTGAGCTTTTTGATCCTTACTTTGCCCAGCTGTCATGGTACTTCATTTCTACTTCATTTATGAGGAGCCTGTTTAAGTGCTCTGTTTGTGGTGCACTGTTTAAGTACTCAGCTGCTAACCGAAAGGTCAACAGTTCGAACCCACCAGTTGCTCCCCAGGAGAAAGATGTGACAATCTGCTTCCATAAAGATGACAGTCTTGGAAACTCTATGGAGCAATTCTACTCTGTCCTGTAAGGTCAGTATGAGTCAGAATCAACTCAATGGCAATGTTTTGTTTTGTTTTTTTAACCCTCTTTGGGGTCCCTGCTGGTATAAATAATTAACTCGCATGACTACTAACCAAAAGGTTAGAGATTTGAGTCTACCCAAAGGTACCTCAGGAGAAAGGCCTGGCAATCTAGTTCCAAAAAATCAGCCATTGAAAACCTTATGGAGCACGGTTCTATTCTGACACACATGGGCCACCATGAGTTGGAGTTGGCTTGATGGCAATTTTTTTTATTATTATTATTACCTTCTCCAAGTTTCTAAGAGCCATCCTAGCAGTATATGAGCACCATCTCCCAGGATCTTTGCCAGATGTTAAATCCTATATCCCAGGGGAGTGCCCCCAAATTGATAAATTCTCTTATCTGACTTTATATTACACTCGCCCTGATCCAGTACTTTCAGAATGCAGCCCCTTAAATACTGCTCAGGATCCTGCCAGTACGGTTTGCTCCTTCGCGGTATAGTGACTTTCCTCCCCTTGTAGGTCCAGCACTTCCTATGCTGTTATTCAAAATGTGTATAATGTATCTTCTGGGCCCTCCCACTCAGCATAGTTATCTGGTGGCTTTTCTAGTCTTATATTATTTAATACAACGTTGTGATTTACCCTAAATTAGTCTGGCTGTCAAGAGGGGAGGTAGCGGGAGATCTTAAGGGGGTACATTTGACTTGCAAGGCACCAGCCTCTACATCTTCTTCAAGTAAGGGAGAACTAGTGCTAGCCTTTCACAGAGAGCAGTGGGCCACTTCTGCAGACCCAGGGCATTTAAAAGAATCTGGAAACTCAAGATGTTCAAGTGCCTCAACTCAGACGTCTCCATCTCACATCTCAGGGTCCTGTTCTTTCCCAATAAGAACTCTGGCCTTGGCAGAGTACACATATCTAAGTTGAGCACTCAACTTTCTCTGGAACTCTGCTATCTTATGATTAAGTCCTGGGCCTGATCTTTAACTTTTTCTGACCTCTAACTACAGGAGACAAGACTCATTTTATATCCAGACAACAGGCCTTCTGGCTTTCACACTGGACCTTTAATTACTACTACATCACTTTCTTTTTCCAAAGCATTAATTACCCCCAGCAATAGCCATTCAATGCCATTGTTCTTGTAATTACTGTTTTCCCTGTATTTCTCAAACGACTGATACATTCACCCACCAGTACATTCCCTTCCTCCAGCATTCCATCCCAGGTCACCACTGCTACCTTGTATCCAGTCTATCTCTGCTCTACCTACCCCCAGAGATGGGTTCTGATCACCAGCAGCCAGCCGGTGATCCAGATGCAGAATTCCAGCTTAATATTGCTCTCTGAAACTACTTCTGGTACCAATTGTTTCAGGCGGGATCCCTGAGAAGCAAACTTTGACTTAGAGATTTTGTATGTAAGAAGTTTATCAGTTGTTCTGTAGAAAGGACATGAAAGGGAAGGCAAGAGATTGGACTGAAGTTGGGCTACAATACAGTCACAATAAAGGCATCGTCCAACCTTACTTACAGCTGTGAAACTAGTTGGCACTTAGGAGTTGTCCCAAGTTAGGGTGAGGTACACAGACCTTTATGCCCTGCAAATACTAGTCTTTGAATGCAGGCTTGCCCAGAAAAGGGGGTGTTAACTTGGGTAAAGTCTTAAGGTTCACTTAAGCAGAGGGCGACTTGCAGAGAGGACTGACAGCTGAGGGCTCTCAGTCAGCAGCACTCCCGGCAGCTGGAGGATAAGTTCTTCAGTCCTGAAAGAGTGTCAAGGTGATACAGCATAGAGATTACCACACAACCCAGCTCTACCTCTTATTAGCTGTATGATCTGGGGCAAGTCAGTTATGCAATCTGGACCTCAGTTTCCTAATCTGTAAAAGGGTGATGATAATGGTGCCTGCTCCCTGGGATTGTCATGAAGATTAAATAAAATTACAATGTGATGCACTTTATAGAGCCTGGTACATAATAAGCATTGTAGCTTCTTGTAGCTATAAGCTAAGAATTTATATGGGAAGCTAAAACCAAACCATAGGCTACAAGAGAAAAAGTTGCTACAGTGTGTGCAGTAGGAGCTTAGAAGAAGTGAAGGTCAAGAAAAGCAAGGAAAAACAGCTTCACTATGAGGAGATGGTCCAAGGATGCATGGAGTTCAGATGGGTGGAACAGGAGAAGAAAGTTTCCAGGTGAGATGGTAACAAAAGCAAAGGCCTATGCGACAAGCACAACATTTGTGGGCCAACGAGGAAGTCAGCCTGGCCACTGCAGTACTTTGAGCTCAGAAGTAGACTAGGAGGGGGGTGGATTATGAAAAGTTTAGAAGTCTCAGACAGAAATAGCAGCTGTGAAGACCCCAACAGACCATTGTACTTTGGGCTCAGAAGTGGCTTGAGGGGCATCCTTTAGCAATGGGACGTCTTGGCAGGGAAAGAGAAAGGAAGGACAGATGAGAAGGAGAGAGAGATGTGGAAGAGGGAGAAGGCTGAGAACAAGTTAGAGATTAAAAGCCAATTCAGACAGTGAAAAACAAAACCAGAAATGAAGAAAAAATATAAATAGCGCTTTAAGAAATAATAGTGTGTTAAGGTAAGAAGCTCCAACTCAAGGAGTTAGAATATTGTAGGGGGAAAAAGAATTTCAGGCTAGGTCAGCTGTGTTACTTCCTTAGGAAACAATACAAATATACTTATTAAAAAACCCAGTGCTTTGCTATACTGTAAATAGTTCTGAATTAATGTCCCTTCCCAAAATGCCTACTTTTCCAACAGGTGCAATATTACACCATCTGCCTAACAAAAGAATCTAAATGTCACTAACTTTACAAGAAAATGTAACTGGCTCCTTAGGACCCTAGTTTATTATGATGATATTTAATAATCAGTACTTACATAGCAATGTAGGGGCATAAAGTGCTTTATAAATGTTAACTCTCTAACTCACACATTAACTCCTTAGAAAGACTGTAAGCATGACCATCCCCTCCCTTTTAACAGGTCCATTCATTCAAAAAATATTTATTGGGCTCCTACGTGCTAGGCATTGTAATGATGCAGGAATTTGGCTATGTGGAGTTTGATTCATGTTCTTGTGTGCCTGCCCCCCCAGCTAAAATGCAAGCTTCCCAAAAGCAAGAACCATAGCTTTTTCCTCCCTGAAGTCCTAGGGGCCAGCATTGCACTTGGAAAAGAATTATTCCATGAATGTGTGTAGATTGTTTAAAAAGTACAATACCCAGAATTAGCTATAAGTCTATGCTACTGTTCTTAAAACATAAACTCAGAAACTCTTGACTTCTGAACCATCGCTGGCCACAGCCCCTTACTTCCTGTAGAAACTCCTGATCCAGCCTTATGTCTGTTCGTTCAGATGGTAAAACGTTCACTTGTCCCCTGAACCCTGTGAATCTTGCAATTTCTGTAGCCCTTTCTTATTTATTGGGGACACAAGGTCGAGGCTGAGGCTGGGCTCCACACAAAGATCTCCTTTTTTCTTAAAGACTTGGGCTTCTATGAAGATTTTTATATTGGGTAGAAAAATAGAACTCTGAATCTAGAAATCACTTCCAAGTCAATATCCTCTTGTTAGTCTGGGATGGGTGTGGGAAAGTTCCATCTGGCAGTTCTGATTAATAATCAAGCCCAAGCGCTATCAAATGGCCAGCACAAAATAGAAATAAATTGTGCACTGGCTCAGGCCTCAGGGCCTCGCAGCGTGGGTGAGACCATGCTCCAACAAGAGTCTTCACAGGTGTCCGGTAAGGTCCCTGATCATGCAAGTGGTTTGCACTCGGACTGAATTTTGAATTGTGGTGTTGGCAAAGAATATTAAATATACCATGGACTGCCAAAAGAACAACAAATCTGTCTTGGAAGAAGTACAACCAGAATGCTCCTTAGAAGCAAGGATGGCGAGACTGCATCTTACATACTTTGGACGTGTTATCAGGAGGGATCAGTCCCTGGAGAAGGACATCATGCTTGGCAGAGTATAGGGTCAGCGGAAAAGAGGAAGACCCTCAACGAGGTGGATTGACACAGTGGCTTCAACAATGAGCTCAAGCATAACAACGATTGTAAGGATGGTGCAGGACTGGGCCATGTTTTGTTCTGTGGTATGTAGGGTCGCTATGAGTCGGAACCGACTTGACGGCACCTAACAATAGCAACTAACTGAAAGGTTGGTGGTTTGGATCTACCCAGCAGCACCACAGAAAAGCTTCGTAAGATTACAGCCATTGAAAATCATAGGGAGCACGTTCTACCCTGGCACACATGAGGTCACCATGAATTGGAATCAACTCAACAGGAAGGGTTTTTTTTGTTTTGTTCTGTTTATTAGCATAGGGTCCAAAACAATCCTATCTTATGCCATAGCAAAATGCCAATGACCTGGAAAGAGATAAAGTCACAAGTTTGTGCCTGAACCTTGCATATTCTCCCCCTCCCACACCCCAATGTGGACACCATTAGAAAGCTGGATTGCTAACATTTAGAAGGTATTCTTTGATTTCAAAACTAAGGCAAGAGTAGCACCTGGCCCTAATTATGAAAGAGGAATCTTTCTAAGCTTGAGGACTAAAGTGACACCAAAAGTTACAAGTGTTCCATGCCAGACCTGAAGTTATTGCTCTTTATACAGTCAAGGGACAACATCCATTTTCACAAGTGTCAAAATAAGGTCCCAGACACTAACCAGACCAGTCGTTGTTTTTAACTGCTGTTCATGAACAATTCTGACTCATGGCAACCCCATGGACAACGAAACGCTGCCTGGTCCCATGGCATCCTCATAATCGCTGGCACGCTTGAGTCCATTGTTGCCTTCAAACCTAGGGAACTCATCTTCCAGCACTATATCAGACAGTTTTCTGTCACGATCCAGAGGGTTTTCATTGGCTAATTTTCAGAAGTAGATCTCCAGGCCTTTCTTCCTAGTCTGTCTTAGTTTGAGAGCTCCCCTGAAACCTGCCCACCATGGGTGACCCAGCTGGTATTTGAAATACCGGTGTCATAGCTCCCAACATCAAAGCAACCTGCAAGCCACTGTAGTATGACAAACTGACAGACAGGTGATGGGACCAGATAGGAATACAACATAAATAAATGGCTGGTCTTTTTTTATTATACAGATTACCACCCCAGGTCAATTTCTCTTTTCCTTTTGCCCCATAACATTGCTGAGTAAATGAGTGTATCCACCTACCTCTGTCTAAGTGCATCTGAATGTGCTAGCTTGGGCAGCATGCACACTGAAAGGGCATCTGAAAAAGTCCATCGCTGAAGTCTACAGTCTAAAGCAGAGGATCTGGCTTCCCTAATCCTTTGAAAAACATGTATCACTTGCTTGAATTTTACAGGGGGAAAAAAAAAACCTCAGACGTTCTTTCTTTTGCTTTCCGGGGAGGAGGGTGGCACAGTCTGTCTATGGCTGAGCCCACGGTTGGGCACAAAAGTTAATATTTCCAGGGCCCTGCGTGGGATACCTTTCCCAGAATTCATGTTCTCCATGGGAAACTGAAATAGCGCATGAGAGTTACCCTAAGTAGATTTAAATAATTAAATTCAAAAATTCTCAAACCACTTGCTGTTTCAAATTTATTTCTTTAATAACAACTCAGACTCAGCAACAGGCTGGATTAAGATTTCATTTATTTGAAATTTAAGGTATATCGAGCCCTGGGTGTTGTTTTTAAGTATTTAAGGGGAAATTTGTGCTTGGTGAAAATGAAGAGACTGCAGTATTATAAATTCATTTCCTCTATTAGAAGCAGGGCCGCGCCTGCCCGCTGCAGCTGTTCCGGGAGGCAGTCCCGACAGGCTCTCGGCGAGCAAGCAGACGACCCTTTGTTTCACCAAGAGGGGAGATTTGGCCGGGCCCACACCCTTAGCAAGAACTATTTCCTCAGTGGCGCCAGGCAGTTGGGCAGGATCATCTGGGGTGGTTTTCATGTGGCAAAGCAATGCATCCTCAGGGATTCCAAGGCGACTTCTAAGGATCCATTTTCATCCCTAACCTCAAACCATGCCTGTACAAGGCCCTAAAGATGGGAGGCTCCTGCGGCCCAGGCCAAGTTCCCTGACCCCTGAAATAACCCACTCTAATCCATTCAGCCAAGCAGAGCGTGGCTCAGAGAACAGGTGTTAGATTGCAGGTAACAGCCCCATGGTACTTACTATTCATGCAAACAATTTTACAAACAAGTGAGTTTCTTATACATTCATCGCCACCCCCAGGCATTCATATTCTTTTTAAGTACAGAAACCTTAATTAGATTTTGACCACAGACCCGGATTTGACTTACCCTGACAGGGTTTCCATTAGCGTAATCTGTGGGGGAATTCACTGTTTTAACATCTGTGTGCCTCAGGCCTATCTCACATTTACTGCAAAACTCTGAAAAGCCTCCCTTGTATGGCTGTATGTTTCTTCATGCTCCCAATTTCACAGAAGTCATTTCAGCACCAAACGGTAATTAGCAAAGGGATGGGCCTCAGCTGACATGAATGCAATTTATTGTTTTCCATGAGGCCCTGAACCAAGCAAACAAAGAACACAGTCTAGCTGTCTGGCATTTTATTAACTTGTATTGTGTGGTGCACCTTACAGAAGAGAGATCTTCAAGAGAATTTCAGCAGTTTGTGTGTGGCAACACGCAGACTTTGGAAGAATATTAATTTCAGTTCAATTAGGCAAGTTTTGTGGTACCTCAGCCTGTAATATAGGACAGCCACTTTTATAATTATCTTCCATATTAACTTTATCATCACCAGACTTTTGTATAAATGCAACCTTTCATCTTTAAAATGCCAACACTTCTTCAATTTTGGCAACCGTACAGCACTGCTAATTATTTGCTCATTATGTGTGGTTAAATGATGAATCATTAATAAATGAATGAATGGCTAATATATTTTTATGGTAATTGGAGATATAACTGATTGCAGACTTCCTTAGCTTCTTAAAATGGCACTGAATGAGCAGTGGCTGCCTAATTGTTTACAGATGATATTTATGCCTCCACCCAGCATTTCTCACAATTGTGGTTTATCACTGGCATATTCTCATCAGTCCAGGGTGAAGACTCACCAAGGACCAGTCTGGGCAGAGGGGAGTGGGTGGTAGCATGACCATGCTTCCTTTATTGTGCTTCTGTCACCTTATTTGTTTCAGCTCAGTTGACACATAAACATGTATGGGCCTCACGGCCATTTGCTAGCAATCTGAAGACTCCTCACAGACTCTATTTGCGCAAGCATTGGCAAGACCATTGCTATGACATTGCTGTGGTTACCCCAAATCAAAAATATATAAAGACTCGGAAGCTGACACGCAAACACACACACCATCCAACTGCCACTTGTCTTGCTTGGCATACCCAAAGGAGCCATAGCCAATGGCCACCCAGCATGGCGTCTCTGTGGTTGAGGAGCTAAAGCAGAGTCTTTGCAAAGTTTGGTTGGGAGCCTAGAGTTCACTTTACACCCCTGACAAACATCCAGAAAATAAAACCAACCAGCTATACTTTAACTTCATTCACTGACTCACCGTCGCAAAGCCAGTTAATGGTTTGGAGGTAACTGCCACATTACATAAATTACATTACATAAATTATATATCTATCCTGCCGCAAATCAGCCACTACCTACGAGTTAAAAGCAAAAAGTCCATATTTGTTGACAATTCTTGTGAAAATGAAAGATAGAATACTGGCCAAATAAGGATTGTTTAGCTTCATACAAACAGACAGAAGATGGAGTTAAAAATGCAAAGGAGATTACCAATTCTTAATTATAATTATTTAACCAGGTGGGTAGTTTCTCCTAATGAACATTTCCATGAAAACAGAATAACTAATGACAGTCTTAAAGAAGCCTTTGTCTTTCCATGTACTAATGATCACATTTATACATATGCAGCAAGGCCCCCATGTACATTGCTAATGATAAGTAATTAAGCACCAGGCGTGGGAAGCCAGTGAAAAGGGTCATGTTAATGCAAGAGAGGAAATTAAAAATGCAATAAAATAAGTTGCTTAGAAAAGATTAAATAAACTTCTGGCTTCTCCTCCTTCCAGAAGGAAAAGAACATTTTCCTCACTCTCAGAGTAAAACTATGTCAGGCCATCCAACAGCTAGTTACAAAGTCAGACAGTAAAAGTTATCAGCTTGCCCCCAGCCTCCATCACCATTTTATCCTATTGGTTTGTAAGCAAAGGGTTTGGCTAAAAGTAAAGGGCACTTTGGGCCACTGGGATAGAAGATGGGCCCTATGGAAGAAAGAAGCTGTCTGCCACCAAGGATGGATACCTGCCATTGACGAATTAAATGAGACTTTTGTTGTTATAGCTAATGTTTACCAGTTTTTACCAGTTGCCGTCAAGTCGATTCTGACTCATAGCAACGTCACGTGTGTCAGAGTAGAACTGTGCTCCATAAGGTCTTCAGTGGCTGAGCAGATCACCAGGCCTTTCTTTTTAGGAGGCTCTGGATGGACTCAAACCTCCAGCCTTTCAGTTAGCCGCTGAGCGCAATAACCCGGGGACTCCTTACAGTTAATGTAAACCTGTTACCATCGAGTCGATTCTGACTCACAGCGACCCTACAGGACAGAGTATAACTGCCCCATATGGTTTCCAAGGCTGTAATGTTTACGGAAGCAGATTGCCACATTTTTCTCTAGCTGGTGCGTTCAAACCACAGTCTTTTGGTCAGTAGCTGAATGCTTAACCACTGTGCCACCAGGGATCCTTCTTATAGCTAACGTACCACTTGTTTATTAAACAGTGTTGACCAACCTGATTTTTTTTTTTTTTCTCATCTTCTAGATGAAGAAGAGAGGACAAAATAAGTTCTCAATACAAGGGAATAATTTTTGTGTCTCTTCACATTGTCTGCTGTTGGTCTGCTGCCCTACCTGAAGAAAACTCCTGGAATATGAGACCATGGCTTTGTGTTATTTGACATTGCATCCCTCACATCAAACTCTACATAGATACCATGAGTGCTTAATAAATGCTGGTTGATTGACTGAACGAATATTCAAAATAGATTATCTCTAAACCTCGTAGCAGTTTGTCAAGAGCCCTTGAACATCATTACCAATCCAAACGGCTCTGCCCCCAACACTTGTGTCACACACTCTGGTCCACTCCAATGAGATGAGATTTTTCTCTCTTACTCAGATTCTGAGAAAGGCGCTGATTCCTCCTTAAATTCTTTCATCACCAAGAACAGAAATTCGAGGCTTTAACAAAAAACGATCTTTGAAAAAACAAAAAAATCATACAGTTGGTTGCAAGACTCCTGTTTAGGGATTGAACAAGAATCTCAGCATTTCCATTAAGCATTAAAGACACATAAAATGAGTAAGTGACCTTCTTGGCAAAGGAAAAGGGCCTTGAGTTTGGATCTGCAAAACTCTTGAATAAGGGTAATTTTGATTCTTTCTTTAAAGTGTCTTAGTGAAGCTCTTACACCACTGAAGTTTTTTTCTTTCAAGCATGTCAAGCTCCTTGATCTAGATTCTCTCAAGACCTCCACATTCCCTAACTCTTCTCTGTGGTTAATCCCTCAGTGGGGGAATCTAATTTTTTGCCGCTACAGTCGAGGGTTAACAAGAAGGCAACCTTGATCTGAGGAAAACAGCAGCAACAAAGGAAAGTTAAACTTTGGTTGGATATTTGGGGTAGTATTTTTCCTTTTTTTTTTTTCCTCCTGTCTTTTCTTACACATGTTCAGAGAAACCAGTCATGAGGCAGAAAATCCAGGGCTTGGCTGTTTCGGCCCTGTTTTAATACTCCTTCTGAATTCAAATGAATCATTTCCTTTTACATAAAATCTTCAACAAGGCCACACTCCTTTTGTTATCAGAGTGTTGTCATCGGCAAGCCTGCTTGACACTCTTAAAGGCAATTTAGTACCTGACAGCTGAGCTACGTGTGCGCGAGCCTAGATTTGCCTTACAAATGAGCGCAGCCAAGGGAACTTCCGGGGAGAGGGCCGGGGCAGTCTCTGGGGAGGCCTAAGGTGCATCTTTCTTCAGCATCTCACGCAGGCCTTTGGTTTCTCAGGGCGCTGGGGTTCTGTTTGGAGCCACCTTCCCTCCCCGGGAAGTTCAGATGGTGGAGGCACACTCTGTGAGCCTACCCTGACCCCCAGTGGTGGACTCTGTCATCCGACCTACATGGGTTCCCCCTCTCCTGGTAGGCAGAGGGGAGCACCACCCTAAGATTCCCCTAGATCCCAGGGACCCTAGCACCATTCGCTGTAATTGACAATTAAAAACAAACTTCAGTTCTCACAAAAATCAACGGAGGGAAATTTCGCAACTGCAAATTTCACAATTCAATTCCCTTGAAGCAAAACCAACAGTTTCCCTGAGGTTTCACTCTACTCCTCTCCATTTGTTGTTTGACTTCCCCCTCAAGTTTCTGTTCCCATACACAATTTTATTTTAGAATCAGTCATGGAAACAGCTTAATTACATTTCTGGGGGTCCCCGCATCATCCCTGCCCTGCCGCTGAGTCAGCACTTCTGTGGGACCAGCAGGAGGAGAACGCTGCGCCATCGTGTTTATTAACAGCAGCGTGGCGCTCGCTCCGGGACCAGGGGGCCTGGAGGTGAGTATTTATGGCTGCTGCAGGCCCGGCCTGCCTGTTCAAGCTGTTTCATTTTGTCAGCCACCATAATCAAACAACCTGAAATAAAGCCTCCGTGGCCATGAATAGAATGGTGTCGGCAAACACATCTGACCCTAGCGATAGGGTAGCCAGACTTAGCAAATAAAAATACAGGACGCCCAGTTAAATTTGAATTTCAGATCAACGACAAATAATTTTTAGTGTAAATATGCCCCATCTGATATTTGGCACATTAAAAAAAAAAAACTTATGCTAAAATATTAGCAGTTGTTTGTCTGAAATTCAAATCTAACTAGAGGTCCAGTATTTAATTGTCAACTCTCCCTAGTGGAAAAACGAGTGGCTGGTTCTGATTTATGGTTTTACAACTCAGCTTTTGACCAGACCCTTAGATAATCCAGGGAGGATGGGTGCCCCCTAAGAGTTAGGTGAGGGTTTTTTTTTTTTTAAAGAGTAGGAGATACCAAGTTAGAACTCGCTCTTGGAGCCTTTCTGGGGTCCTAGGCCTCCCTGGAGACTGGCCAATTTCTCAACATTTTGGTCCTGTTCCTCCTCCTCGCCTCCCTGTCTCTCCAGGACAGGATGGAGGCAGGACCCTATGCTGATGGTCCCTTTCCCACAGCTGGTCTTCCAGAATCTGGCACAGGCATCCTTGCCGGAAGATGTGGAAGGAAAAGTCAAAACCAAGGCAACTATTTTTAGGAGGCGTCTTAGTTATCTGGTGCTACTATAACAGATATACCACAAGTGGATGGCTTTAACAAACAGAAATTTATTTTTTCACAGTTTAGGAGGCTAGAAGTCTCAATCAGGATGCTTGCTGTAGGGGAAGACTGTCAGTTCTGCAGGGAAGTCCTTAGCTCTTCCTAGAGTTTCTGCTCCTGGACAGTCTTCAAGTGACTTGGCATATCTCTCTTCCCCCAACTTTGCTCCGTTCGCTTGTTTAATCTCTTTTATATCTCAAAAGAAGTTGACTCAAGATACACTAATCCTGCCTCATTAACATAAAGACAGCCCATTCTCAAATGGGATTATAACCACAGGCATAGAGGTTAGGGTTTACAACACATATTTTTGGAGGACATAATTCAATCCATAACAAGGAGTAATAGATTATTAAACTGCAGCTGAGTTTTCAAGGAATAGATGTGGCTACATTCTGAATCGCTGTTTTTATCCATTGAAATGTAAAAAAAAAGGGGGGGGGGGAGACAAGTTTTGAATTACTGTTATCTACCGTTAAAAAAAAAAGAGGCCATAGCCTTGGGAATACTGTAGATATCTGTTACCGACAACCCTGAAAACCACCTCTGCAAGCTTGTCAGTTAAACCCAATGGTAAATGGAAAATATTTGGTGGGATTTAAAATTAGACCTGCCACATTACTTACAGATGTTTCAATGAAAAACAGTTGAAACTGAACCGCACCAAGTAATAAACCCCACAATGGTGTATTTTTTATACCCCAAGATAATTTTTATTATATAAGTAGCCATATGAAGAAGGTATTGCATACTGCTTAAATTAAATACAGAGGAATGAAATCAGCAGTATCCCTTTACAGCATATGGTCCAGCAAATCAAATTACAAAGCTTTCCACATCTCATTAACTGCAATGAGTACAGTGAGTTTTCTAATAAGTCACATCTTTTTCATGTGAGTGGTAAGCAGTGACTTATTGTAAGAATTCACAGGATGACCCTTGTGCTGAAATTAAGAACTCATCTAAAATGGGCAGGGTCATTTGGTCAAGACTGATCATAACATTTCCTCATTATTGTTTTAGTTGGCATTGAAGCATATGTTTTCCTGGTGTCCTAGCTGAAAAATGCCTTTGATAATTTCACTGACAGCAAATAACCCACACACTGCCATTTAATGAGTTTGGGCAGGATTAGCTGACAATAAAGAACATAATATAAATATTTTCATTAGAACTGATTTATTTTTTAGCTGCAAAAAAAAAAAAAGTCACATGGAAATGCAGAGCTGACTTCTACCTTGTGATAGATAATACGTGAGTGATGCAGGTGAAAAGGCAGAAGGCTGCTCGGGGAGCCCGGGGCTGGCCAAGGCAGTCCCTTTTGGCTGCAAATGGTGAAAGGCAAATACCAGCTGGAACCCACACTCAGATGTCTGGTTGCTCCTTTGCACAAGGAAAAAAAATACTTCTACAATTGCTCATCATGTGGCCTTTGGTTGAGATGAATTACCAATTTACAACCTCTTGTGTTTGGAGAGAAGCAAACTGTGCTCTTTTGAGCAAGATTCAGGAACCTGAAATCATTCAAGCCTTCTTGTTTATAAGGCCAGAGAGAGGCCAAAAATCCATTTCCCTCTGTGCTCTAAGCCCTTTCAAAGACGAGTTTCTCACCATCTGCACTAATAAATATGGACTGGTGTGTGTGTAACCATACACTGTGGAGAAGGGAAGAGTGAAAAGATTTTAAATGGTTGCAAATTGCTCTCCTGCTGAGATAACAGCGGTTCGCATGTGAGTCTCAGTTGTTACACATTAAGAATGGGCATTTGGCTTCTTTTTACACAGCTGTGAGAGAAGGGGTACGTTGCAGAACTACTAGAGAGGAAAACGGTTCCTTGTTCTTAGGGGTACAGACTTTCTTGTGGCATCTCACCCAGAAGCTCCTTCTTCACAATTCCAATCATGGCGACTACAGACAGGATAAGCAGACCAGTCCCCAGAGCTGGGAGCAGGAGGATCATTGGACCCGATGAGGTGAGCCCTGAAGTGGGGATCATAATCCCCACAGCTCAGCAGAGACCAAAGTGATCAAAGATTATGGCAAGGGCCGAAGGTCAGTGTAGCTCAGTGGATAAGAAAGGTATCCATGAGATGAGTTTCCTGGGAGAATCTGGAATGATAAAGCTGGTCCTTAGGCGCAAAGTGGTCATAGGGAAAGCTCTGCCTTGGGAACATGCAACGAAAAAAATAGTATCAGAAGGTCGTGCAGGTTAGCAGCGCCCAATGAGGAGTGTGTCATTGGAAAAGTAAGCCTAGCATAGACGGAAGTGAAGCACCCAGGGATAACTGACAAAAACAAGACTCAGGTTTCCTCCCAGACAGAAAAAAGATGACTCCCTGTCCCCAGCATAATGTAATCTGCAACTATGGAAACTTCAAAGAGACAATCCAATGAAATGTGGAAGAATTTCAGACCCAGAATAGCAGCCACAGTTAGAGTGGAATGCCCTGTACATCAGAAAGTTCACTTTAGTAAATGCTAAGGAGTAGACCCTTTGGCCAGAACACTTCTAAATACATCCTCCAACAGAAAGCAACATGCCCAAGACGGGAATATGGAACCCAAGTCACATACTTCCCCTCTGGTATCACAAAGTGAGGGGAAGGGCCCTGGGAAGTAAGTGGGTTTCCAAAGCAACAAGTCCAAGGGAGGAGTTACAGAATGTCTCCCCCCTCCCCAAAGTACATGTCCACCTAGAACCTGTGAATGTGACCTTATTTGGAAATGGGATTTTTGCAGATGTAATCAAGATGAGGCCATACTGGATTAGGGTGGGCCCTAAATCCAATATGACTGGTGTCCTAAAAATTGTCTGGAAATCCAGACATAGACACACACAGGAGGGATGAATGCCATGTGAAGATGGAGCAGAAATTGAAGTTATGCTGCCACAAGCCCAGGAACCTCAAGGATTGCTGGCAACCACCAGAAGCTAGGAGACAGGCATGGAATAGATTCTCCCTCAAAGTCCCCAGAAGGAACCAACTCTGGGGACATCCCGATTTGACTTCTGGCCTCCAGAACTGCGAGAGTATATATCTCTGTTGTTTTAAGCCACCACATTTATGGTACTTTCTGATGTTAGCCCTAGGGTACTAATACAGAGAGCAAGAATTGAAACCAAAGTAAAGGGTCAGCCCCTGAGCCCAGGCAAGACAGCGAGGTGAGGTCAGAGAAGCAGAAGCTGGAAAAATCACTTGTGGAAGAGGAGAGACTCGTAAGAAACCCCTGTGGCTGAGCCCATGAGAAGATAAACTGTTAAGGTGCCAAGCCTTCAGGAATACGCAAGACAGAATGTTGGGGGAAAAAATAAGATGAAACACATGATCAATCCTTGGTGAGACGGAGTTCGTAGTTGCACCCAAGGCAACTGTTTAGCAAAACTGTACGTGATTCACTGTAGTGTTGTTACAGGTCTTCAAAATGAAACCTGTGTTAAAGGTTTTATCGCCTGATTTCACCCTTCAGTTGTAATGAGCCTGCCAATACTTCTGTTCACAGACCTTGGTTACTTAACTGGAACCTAGACCGTGACAATCCCTGAGTATTGCTAGGTAACAACAATAAACTAACTAATATTTGCACCGCTTTACAGTTTACAAAGTATTGTCATAACTTTTCTCATTGCTCTTCATTACTATGCCATGAAGAAGGTGGAACAAGTATTATTAGTCTTACTTTAAGAAAGGCAGCTTACCCATAGCTAGGAAGAAGAGCCAGATCTCAGATTCTAAGATATTCGGATTTCAAGCCTGGTGTAATTTTTATTACAGCAAACATCTTTTATACACCATTCAGGTAACACTTTAAGCTGCTCCAGCAGGCTGAGAAAATATCCAAGTTCTACACTTGAGGAAACATATTCAGGGCTTGAGGTAGAGTTCTCCAGAAGAGACCATCCTCACCTAACCTTGCTCAAGCCCAAAAAACCAAACCCATTGCTGTCCAGTCAATTCCAACTCATAGTGACCTTATAGGACAGAGTAGAACTGCCCCACAGGGTTTCCAAAGAGCAACTGGTAGATTCGAACTGCCAACCGTTTGGTTAGCAGCTAAGCTCTTAACCACTGTGCCACCAGGGCTCCAACCTTCCTCAGCAGATCTCTATATCTGATGTGATTTAATAGGCTTTCTGCCTTTATTCTTCCTCTGAGTGGTACAAACAGCATGGTGTTGCCTAGATTGCATTCTTAAGAAAGATGACTTCTAGGACCCCCTTGGTAGCTGCTCATTGGCTATACTTGGAACTCTAGCCATGACTGTGCTTAGAATTATAGCCCTAGGTGCTTTTCTGACAAAAGAAGAACATGAGAAAAAGTCATGTACAAACCTTAAAGCACAGACCTGGACAATAGACAAAAAGGCCATAATAAAGAAACTAACATGGCTTTAAAAGCAGTAGCAACCAGCCCAAAGGAGGACAGCATGCAAAATGGACCTACCAAGTGTTCCTACCGTGTACACATTTGCCTTTTCTTCTCTCTCTCTCTGTCTCTCACATTTCTTAACGCTTTTTTCCATCTCCACTATTGATGCTTAGGATATAGTCATTGTCTAAAAAGAACTGGGAAATTCTATCCCTTCTCTCTGCATTCTTGCCCCCCAACTCTAGTGGGCAAGCGGGGCTATACCTAGAGTTTTCTCATTGAAGAAATAGACTTCAACATGAATGTTAAAGGTTAGTTGTGCAAGTAAATTATAAGAATTCTGCCTCCATTTAGGAGGCTTTGGAGACCTCTACCTCCATCATAATTTCCTGTACTTAGTTTTATATACTTCCCACCCGTTTATCCAAAGCAACCACGCACAGCACAGAAAACCCAGGGCACACTTACACAAATAATTGACATAAGATGTGAGTCATATGTTGAAGGATAGGAAAAAGGCTTACTCCTAGGAAAACATTCTTCCTGTTCCTTCTTACCTCCTCTTCTTTCATTTCAACTTCCCAAATGCTATCATTTGGTCCTCACTGTTTCTTGCTGCCCTCCTTCATTCTAGTTAACCCTGGCTTCTAGAAGTCCCACCATTCTCCCTCATGTCACCCCAAGCTGCTGCCCAGAATAATTCCAAATTGCTGGAAGAATCTCCTTCATGGCTTCTGTGTTGCTTTCCTCTTTTCATTTGAAGCTTCTCTTATTGGCTCTAGGAACACTTTGTAGTATTGTATTTCTAAACCTGCAACTTAGGTCTTCAAAGCCTTTAACATGTACATTATTTAAATGTTGGAAAATTTATCATTTGCAAGTTAAGATTCATAAGATCTAAGGAGCTGGAAAGGATGCTTGAATCAGAGAATTTGTCAGGTTTTAAATATTTCTCTAGCTTGTTACAATTTCCTGAGCTTCAGGTTTTTCATATGAACCTTCGTTTCTAATGAAATCCGCAACTTGCTCTAGAAGACCACGACTTGCTGTAGAAGTCCATGATTTGCTCTAGAAGTCCACAACTTGCTCAGGGTCACACAGCTGGAAAGTACTACAGTCCAGACCAGAAGTAGAGTCTGCTCCCTTCTTTTTACTCCATCAGGCTGCACATGTGCACGAGACGAGTGGCCTGCGCAACTCCTCTGTTAAAATGGTAATCAATTTGAGACTAAGGTGCAATTCTTACCTTCTATACTTTTTTTTATACCCTTAAATACTTAATAGAGCATTGGTTACTGAATTTTGTCCCATTAAATGTAAATGTCTTATATATTATCTTTCGCTGTATCCAACCACCACCAAACACCACCCCCCTTGACGTAATACATAGCGAAAATGTCTGAAAAGTGATTTTGTGTGAAAATAAATAAAAAACCTCCCTTTTCTTTTTTTTGTTATCTTCATGAATACTGCTCACCAACTGATTGGAACCAGGTGCCCTAACTCCCAGGCTAGGTCAGCCATCCAGATGTGCCCTTTTACAGTCCTGTGTCACTCAGCAATTACATAACCTTGCTGTGCCTCTATTTCCTCATCTGTAAAAAGTGGGGATAAAATAGGACTGGCATCATAGGGTTGTTGTCAGGATTAAATGAGAGAATCCATAAAAAGCACTGAGAACAATGCCTGACAATACATGGCAAGATGCTCAATAAATATTAGCCATTGTTATCCTATACTTCATCTGGTGTAACCCTTGTCACTCATCACTGTGATTCTTGTTTAATTTGTTAGTTTCCCAGAAGGACTGTAAACTCTATGAGATCAGAGACCATGTCTATCTTAGTCTTAGCCCCAGCATGGTGGTCTGGCAGATGGTAAACCAAACCAAACTAGTTGCCATCGCGTCAGTCCTGACTTGTGGTGACCACCATGTGTTTCAGAGTAGAACTGCACTCCATAAGGTTTTCATGGCTGTGACCTTTTGAAAGCAGATCAAAGGTGCCTTTGGGTGGGTTCAAACTGCCAAACTTTTGGCTAGTAGCTGAGTGCTTAACCATTTGCACCATCCAAGGACTGTTGGTGGTAGGTGGTCAATAAATGTCTGAGTGCATGCATGTGAGAATGAAAATTAGTGGTGTAACTCCCTGAGCTATGTTGATGGAAATTTGAATTGTTCACTGATACTTTGTAGCTGACAGCAAATTTCACAACATTTGGACACTGCAAATGATGGCTCTGATTTGTGTTACCATGCCGTTTAAAGAATAGAGGCAATAATGAGGGCACTAAAAAAAAAAAATTTTTTTTTTTTTTTTTTATAGTAAAGGGGTTTGCACAGACAGCAAAGACAGGGAGGGTGGGTTTGAAACCAAGCTCCGCTACTTACCGGAGTGTGACCTTAATTTTTGTGCCTCCATTTCCTCATCTGTAAAATAGGAATAAGAATAATAGTAGTTAGCTCAGAAAGTTTTTATGAAAATTAAATGACCTAGTATTTGAAAAGTGCTTAGTGCCTAGCATTATATACATGTTAGCTGCTGTTGTTGTTATTATCATTATCGTCACCACCATGATCATCATTATCACTTGTGAGTAAGGACAGAACACACAGAAGACCTGAGAGTTAAAACAGATGCATGGCATTGTGTTTTTTGGAAAAACATTTTGCCACAAGGATATGAACAGACACTTCACCAAACAGGACATTCAGACGGTTAACAGATACGTGAGGACATGCTTGTGATCATGTCTTGGTCACCTAGTGCAGCTATAACAGAAATACCACAAGTGGATGGCTAGAAGTCCAAATTAAGGGTGTCAGCTCCAGGGGAAGTCTTTCTCTCTGTCAGATCTGGAGGAAGGTCCTTGTCATCAATGTTCCCCTGGACTAGAAGCTTCTCCAAGCAGGAACCCCAGGTCCAGAGGTGCACTCTGCTCCTGGCTCTGCTTTCTTGGTGGTATGTGGTTCTCAACTCTCTGCTCGCTTCCCTTTCCTTTTATATCTTGTAAAATAAAAAGATGGCGTAGGCCACGCCCCAGGGAAACTCCCTTTACATTGGATCAGGGATGAGACCTGAGCAATGGTGCTACATCCCACCCTAATCCTTTTTAACACAATCTAATCTTGCCTTTTTAACTACAGGCAGAGATTAGGATTTACAGCATATAGGAAAATTATATCAATCACAAAATGAAGGACAACCACATAATATTGGGAATCATGGCCTAATCAAGTTGACGCATATTTTGGGGGGACACAATTCAATCCATGACAGATCACTAGCCATTGGGGAAATAAATATCAGAGCCAAAATGAGATACCATCTCACCCCAACATTATTGGCAAGAACAGGAAAATAACAAATGTTGGAGAGGCTCTGGAGAGATTGGCACTCTTACGCGCTGCCGGTGGGAATGCAAAATGGTAAAATCATTTTGGAAGATGATATGGCACTTCCTTAAAAAGCTAGAAATAGAAATACCATATGATCCAGCAATCCCACGCCTAGGAATATAGGCTAGAGAAATAAGAGCCATCACACAAATAGACATATGCACACTCATGTTCATTACAGCATTATTCACCAGACCAAAAAGATGGAGACAGTCTAAGTGCCCATCAACAGATGAATGGATGAACAAACTATGGTACATACACACAATGGAATACTACACAACAGTAAAGAACATGATGAATCTTCGAAACATCTCACAACCTGGATGAATCTGGAGGGCATTATGCTGAGTGAAATAACTCAATCACAAAAGGACAAATATTGTATGATACCACTATTATAAAAACTCATGAAAAGGTTTACAGGCAAAAAGAAACAATTTTTGATGGTTACAAGGGAGGGGAGGGGAAGGAAAAACATTAAGTAGACAACAGATAAGTGGTAACTTTGGTGAAGGGTAAGACAGTATGTAATACTGTGGAAGCCAGGACAGCTTGACCAAGGCAAGGTCATGGAAGCTCCACAGACACATCCAAACTCCCTGAGGGAACAGATTACTGGGCTGAGAGCCGTAGGTACCATGGTCTCAGGGAACATCTAGCTCAATTGGCATAACATAGTTCATAAAGAAAATGTTCTACATCCTACTTTGATGAGTAGCATCTGGGATCTTAAAAGCTTGTAAGCAGCCATCTAAGATACTCCACTGGTCTCACCCCATCTGGATCAAGAGGGAATGAAGAAAACCAAAGACACAAGGCAAAGATTAGTCCAAAGGACTAATGGACCACAGCTACCACAGCCTGAACCAGACTGAGTCCAACACAACTAGACGGTCCCAGTTGCCACCACAGACTGCTCTGACAGGGGTCACAGTAGAGGGTCCTGGACAGAGCTGGAAAAAAATGTAGAACAAAATTCTAACTCACACACACACAAAAACACTTACTGAATAGGAGAAACCTCGAGAGTATGGCCTCCGCACTCCCTTTTAACTCAGTATTGAAGTCACTGCTGAGGTTCACCACTCCGCCAAAGATTAGACAGGCTCATGAAACAAAAGATGAAATGGGCACACCAGCCTAGGGGCATGGACAAGAAGGCAGGAGGGGACAGGAAAGCTGGTAATGGGGAACCCAAGGCCGAGAAGGGGAGAATGTTGACATGTCATGGCAGTGGCCGCCAATGTCACAAAACAATATGTGTATTGATTGTTTAATGAGAAACTAATTTGCTAAGTAAACCCTCATCTAAAACACAATTAAAAAAAAAAAAATTGCCACAGATGGAGGTTCCATGAGATGGCTGAAAGTCTGTGCTCAAAATAAACGTGACGCTGTGCTGTGACAATTTAACTGTCATTAGGATACAGTGGGAATTATTTTAGGTTCACATAATCAAGGCCTCAGTTGAGGGTAGGGGGCTATGGAAAGAGCGTTTTCAGATGAGTGATTTGCAAAATACAAACGCTGCCTTGCCACCAGCTCCCACCACAAACACTGCACTCCGATTAGGTGAAAACACACGTGTGACCCAGCACCGCTCCTCACATCCTACGGTGACTGTGGACCAGTCTTCCCTCCTTTCTGACCCCTGCTGACATGGATTTCCTCATCACACTCCAGTTCCAGGACCTCCAGCAACCTAGGCAGGCCATTCTCTTCTTTGCTGCTGTGTCTCCAAAGCTGTGGGGATTTCTGAGAACCCAGCTGCCAAGACAACAGTTGCCCCTGACCCAGGCCTTGCCATTGCTGGACTGCAGGTCACCAAGGATGTCCAGGGAGGTGGCACACCAGGCCCCTCTCAGGTTTCCCACCAGCCTCCCGCAGGAAGCAGGGAATGGCTTCACCAGTTGGGTGAGGGGGGTGGCAGGACCCAGCTCTAGGAAGATCTGGAGCATTCTGCAGCTTTAGGAAACTTCAGGAAAAGAAATCTTAAGGTGTACAGTAATTAAAGAGCAGGAATGAGATTGAAGCAAGGAATGAGGAGAGCTTTGCATCTCCTGTTTTTTATTCTATTTCGCCACAATGACTTTTCACTTCCACAGCCCAAAGTAGTAAGGTGATTTGAAGCTCACCACATTTAGCCACAGATTGATTTTTAAAATTATTCATGATGTGCCATCTCACCGCTATCTACCTACCTCAAGATTAGATGCTGCCACGATCTTACATTTCTTTTATAAGGGCTGAAATCAAAATCTCCTCATGAATGGGATTTATCTCATCCGTCGTGAATATGCACTGCGGTTTGTTATCATGGAGTTCTTTATTCTAGTTTGTGCTCAATCTACCTATCCAGTTTATTAAATGCATTGGTTTTTAAATTGTGAATGCCATGTTGTGTGCAGAAACAAATTCACAGTAGAACCTGTCATGGTTCTCTATCAGTACCTTTTCTATCGCACCTATTGCATATTATGACCTTTTGATGTTTAATACCCAACCTTTCCCTGCCCACCCCCACACACACAAATTAGAATGGGTCTGGGAAGATATGTCATAGATGGGTCAAATTTGCTCAAGATTCATGGCTCTTGCATAATACTACTGTAAAACATTGCTGTGCCTATTTATGCACTTTTAACAAGAGGTTAATAATATTATGTCAATGGGATAGCCAAACCATTGCATCACAATTGCAACATGAACACAGACACAGGCTGGCGTGTTGTCTGCCAACAAAAGTTAGAGAACATGATACCAGGCAGGGTCTGGAAAAGAACCCAGAATGTGGTCCATTGGGTTTCTCCCTTGATAGAGCAAGATTCATTCACTCCACTAGTCACCTGACCCCCGTGGGTAGACCCCTTCCATGTAACATATAATGTTAATTTTCATTCTTTTTTTTTTTTTAAAGGGGATAATGTCCCTCTTTAAATTAGCCAAGCAGTGTTATAAAGGCTGAAATCAAAGTCACTCCTGCCCTCCCGTGCATGGTACCATGCTCTTTGGAAAGAGAGGTAAGGGATGGGTGGAAATCTGTGTGCTGGAATGTGCTGGGTTTGGGACACAGCTCTTCTGGAATACAAAACACACACAAACCTCTTGAAGCAGTTGGAGTCCAAGGTAAGCTGCTTCACAAACACTCAGCCAATAATAAAATGTTTTGAAAAGCACTTAAGTTTAATGGGTTGAGGTGTTAACTCAGACGAAGCTTCTGTTACTATGGAGAAGGACTGTGTGAGAACAGAGCAATGCTACAGGGCAGGAAGGGAACGCCATCAGGAGAGTCATGCCACACACAAGAATGGGGCCTCCTGTACATGTGGGCAGCCACATGGGGCCCAGAATGATGATGATGTGCCCAGGGAGGTCTGGTCTTCTGGGATGGCCTTCGGATCTCTTAAGGTTTGAATCAGGTGCTTGATTCAACACTCTCCCCAGGCCTACTACAGACCAGATCTTCTAGACCAATCCCTGTAGCTTCCCATTCTGCCAATCCCTCTGGGCTATCAGACAGAAGCTGAGTACCATATATAGACATTTTGGTGTGTAAACTGGTGTGCATCTGTTGGTATCACAGGTTTTCATGATTTGTTCCCCAACCTTCCTGATACATGGCAGACCGTGGAGATATCATCAGCCTCAGAAAGTTCTCCTGCAAGAACAATGATTTCAGTTCTCAGGGACTCAGTGATTTTGATTAGTCTTATTTTAATATTGTTTCCTATCAAGTGAAACTTTGCCTTTAAAAGGATTTCCCTCTCCAAACTTTCTTTAATTGTATCATGTCCTAAATGGTCATGTTCTAGCACGCCAAGTCATCTGGCAGCCAGTCAGAGGCTGTGCACTAAGGGAGAAAACTGATTGGTTCATTCTAACACCATTCAACATTTGCATTCCTGATGGTCTTGTATGGTGCAAGACATTGGGAGGGGCTGAGTCATCAACCGATTAAGTGTCTTCCTGATCCATACAGTTGAGTCATCGGAACAATATTCAAAACCATTGTTGTTGGCTCAGCAACAATTTAATACTTTGAAATGTATCCTTCATCAGAAGTATCCAGTCTCCTAGTCTAAGATTTACAATGTTCTTTGAAATAGATAATATCTTTTTTTTTAATGAAAGAACAAAACAAAATAATTATTCCGTGTCATCACTAGGGTTCAGTGCAGTAGCTCATAGTGTCACACCTGCCCCATAAACCTCCTCCCGTGCCAGGCCATACAGAATCCCTAGTTATGTTTTTATACTGATGCTACTCATAAATCGTAATTCCCGCCTATCACTTCTTTCCCTTTAATTACTACTTCATTCTCAGAAAAGTTATTGATATCGGTTCATGAACACTAATTACCACAACATTGTAGCTAAAACACCAGAAAATTTGGCAAAATCAGTGCCTATAAAAACACCACCAGCAACCAAAACAACAGCACATGCTTACCTGCAGACAAAAACCACATGATTCAAAGCATCATTGTAATAGGGTAATAAGGACCGCTCTGAGCAGATCACGTTAGAAGGTTCAAAAAGTACAATAGCATAAAATAGCCTTGTAGGTATATTGACACATGTAAACTGACCCTACAAAAAAATGTTTTTGTTGTTATAACTAACTATGGGAGTATTTTTATAAAAAATAATAAATTTCCGCTGAAACACCGCACATGAAATTTTATAGTCATTTTGGTGTCACCCCCTGTAACAGTGTCACCTGGTGTGGTCCACAACCCCCACCTCCCCCTAGTGATGCCACTGTAATTATTTATCTACAGAACAAGCTTCTTGGACAGACCTTTGCCAGCCCAGGTGGAGATGATGAGCACTAGGGTTTGATTTTTCTAATTATACACAGCTTTCAGATAGGGGTGGGTAAATGAACACTTTATTCCTCTCCCCGTAGTCATGATTGCTCTGTTGCAGCTAATCAAACTCTAATTCATTAGAAACTGGGTCAAGAAACAGAGGAGAAAAAATAAATAATAGCTTCCACTGGCCCTTAAAGGCCTACAGGAACCTCTGATTAAATTTGGCACACGGGCCCCACTAGAATACACATTCTCTGAGAATAAAGGCTGGTCTGGCTTGTTTACCAATGTTTCTTCAGCACCTAGATGAGCACTGGCACATTGGAGTCACTCAATACGTATTTGTTGAATGAAGCAACGAATAAATGAACGGACCAGGCCAGAGCCATCCAGAGCACTAGAGGAGCCAAATGTCATGGTGGACAGAACGTGCAATTGAAATCAAATGGTTTGGGTTGAGTCCCAGGTCTGCTGTCTTCTGGATGACCTTGGGTGAATTACCTCACTTCTCTGAGCTCTTTCTCCACCACAAAATGGAAGTAACAATAATATATATTCCAAAAGTTATTTTGAGAAGTAAGTGGTATAACTTATGTGAAAGTATTTTATAAAGTACCGGTTGCCCGCACTAGAAGCCCCGGAGTTAGCTTATAGTCCACTCACTGCTTCATTCACCCCCACCTCTCACTTTCTCCTCTTAATTCTAGACATTCTACCTCCTAATATCTCCCACGTCTTTGCTCTCTCTCCGTTCCCATCACAACTGCCTTAATTATGGTTTTCAAGACGCATCACCCAAATAGCTCCAGTCCCTTCCTAACGGGCTCCTGGCCGTAAGGCTGGCTCCTCTCTAGTCTCAGTGCTGCCAATGGGGCAAGCTTCATGAGCAAGTGACCAGTGCAATCTCACAGGACCCTAAGCCCAGAAAGGCCCTGCATGAGGTTTAATGCTCTATAGCTGCCACCTTGAAATTCTTAATAATTTCATGTTTTGGAAGTGAAGTCTGATGGGACAATGGAGCATGCACTTGGGGCTCAGGGCCTTGGCTCACATGTAGTCCCACCTCCTGACGCCTCCCAGAACAGGTTCTCGGTCACCTACTCCCCTACCCCTGACACTCTGGGCCCTGCCCCTTCCCAGTGACAACTGCCACCCTCCATTCTCAGCAAGGGCACAGAGGCAGGCGTGAGGAGAGTCAGGGTTGGGCACACATGTCTCACAGTGTCTAGGGGTAGGGCATGGAGGTGGCCATCCCCACCCCAGGCTGACAGTACTACAGCATATTTGACAGACAACTTGACGCGGAAGAGCCTGTCACTCACCCAGATCAAGGTACCTAGTGCGTCCTGGCATGCAGGTTGCAATATCCTTAGAGATCATCTGCCTGCCATGGGTTGGGGCCCATGCATGAAGAGGAGAGGCCTAGCTTGACTTTCTTGCCCTTAGCTTCGGCATGGCTCACCAGTCCAGTGGATATTGGGAGGGGAACTCAGCAGCCCACGGGCCACACACATACCACATCGCAGGGTGGGTCCCCCAGGCTCCTGTGAGGCTCCACATTTGCCCCATGACTATCCCTGTGCTGGTGGGAGTGTGACATTAAATAGTAAACTTTCCTTTTTTTTTTTTTAATGACAGGAGAGTTTGGAGAATAAAGGGAAAAGCTCTATATTTTGGTACCTTTAGCACCACTTTTTTCCTAGTCTTTGAACAAGGGGCTCCACATTTCCATTTTGCACTGGGCACCAGTAGCCAGTCCTGCCTGCCAATATGACCTTTCTAAAGCTTAACCCTGATCTGTCACTCGCCCGTGAAACTCCTTCAATGCTTTCCCATAACTTGGAGCATAAACTTCAAACTTTCTGGCTAGGCCCCATGACCCTTCCCCATCTGGCATCTGTCAATTTTCTTGGCCTCACCCCCTTGCCCATACTCACCCTCTTCCTTGGCCATCTTGAAACATAAGCAGCTTCCTGACCTGCTGTGCTGCTTTAGCTCACAGGCCTGTACTTCTCTGTCTGGAAAACCATGTTGCCACGCCCAGCCCCCACTTTTAAAATCTATCTCGGCTCAAGCCTCACTTCCTTCCAGAGCCTTTCCTGACCACCTCCCGGCCCTAGGCTGAGTTGTGTGTGCCTCCACTGGGCACCCACGGTGACCCCTCACCCCCAGGAGACCTCTGACATGGCTCTTACCACTCTGTCCTATACTCATTGATTTACCAACCTGGCCTGACCACCCAACTCCATGAAACATGGTCTCAGATGACAGGCACAATGTCCTATGTAACCTTCTATTCCTAGTAGCTGGTGCAATGTCTGGCACTTTGGGGGGAATTGACCATGCTGGCTCTCTCTGCCCATTACCTTCACTGCCTGCTTAAAGAGATGGTCAGAATCAAACAAGTCAGTCATGTTAGCCATTTATTGTGATAGACAAGTCTTTTCAGTAATGAAGATACACAAGACATCATTTTAAACGTATTTTGTACACCTACCACTTTCTGACCACACTACCATCAACAATCCCTTGAGTTTCAGCTCTTGTTTATCGTTAAACTTTGGCCCCAGAAATTGGAGATAGAAAACACTGGGCTCATTTTCTTAAAGAGAATAAACTATTCTTCCCTTTGACACATTCAAAAAGCTCTAGCCACTCAATCACAGTACATAGATCTTCCCTTTACCGCCTCCCTGTGGAGATCGGTGGCCTGTATAATCTGTATAATGGACACAGAATCCAAACATAAACTGTTCGATAATCTAGCCCAAAGCCCTTGTTTTGCAGTTGTGGACACTAAGGTGCAGGAGGCCAAGCAGCTACTCCTCCCTCCACCCCCCAGCCCCCATTCCCAACCCCTGGCCCATGCTCTTTCTATTACAGCCTCTGGTGAACGTGGGTATGTTAGTTCCTGGTTTTTGCTTCACCCTTTCACCCGTCTCTCTTTGAAGACACAAAGACATTCTTGCTTCTGGTTTTCTCTTTTCCTGGATCTCCAGAAAGCAGTGTTACCCCATCAATTGCCTAGTAATTCAAAAACCTACCACCAGCCAGTCCTAAACTAACCCACGGGCCTCACTTCTCACTGGAGATTTCTTCCACTTGAATGTCCATCAGGTGGTTTATTGAAAATTGAGAGAGGGGAGAGATGAGACATTGATGAGCCATCAGTGGTGGGACAATACAGTTTATTTCACTAAGTCTAGTTACCTGGGGAAGCCAACGATAAAGAAATGACCCTTGTTGATATGGAGTATTGACACAGTAGCCACATAAACCACATTCAATATCTCTCTAAACCAGCTGCTCACTTGCCTCTTGGGGCAACGCAATTGCTGCTACCGTCATTTCATGAACAGTCCCCACCTTATTCCACCGCTATTAACGAATCAGTTAATAAATTAGTGGGCTTCTGTTCCAGGCAGAGAGCAATCTGAGGCTTCCCAAACAGGTTGGAAAAAGGGAGTTCTATTGTACGCATTCCCAGTCACCTTCTTGCAGCCCCAGGTTTCAGAAATGTCATTAGACATTCTTTTTAAGAAACACGTGCGTGAACCCCTAAATGTGGTCTGTCTCATCCCTACCCCTTCCCCACACTGTCTCCAGCCTTCGGGCATGTTCTGAACTTACAGAAATGTGGCCAGGAGAGAGTTAGGTTATTTAGTGTGATGCAATACAGCCTGCTCAACTTTTGCATAGCAATTCAGCAAACACAGTTTTAAGCATTCAATTCTACTTCTACAGCTTCTTAAAATTCCCTGCAATATAATTATACTGATGGGAATGCAGAAAGATAATTGCTTTTAGAGGAAAGTTTCTCCTTTGTTCCATGTTCATCTGGCTTCCAGAAATGGAACAAGAGCCCTTGAACAGCAGAAATCCGCATCCATGTGTCTCTAGTTATCATTTATTTACAAAGATAGACCTTGACAAATGTAATTTGTTCAATAAAATTAAAAGGATGCACGATAATTCACTTAGACAAAGAGACTTGAAAGGGGACGTCACCGGCAGCAGCGCCGTCCGTCATCCCAGATGATCAGCTGACTTTGAAGAAGTGGCAGGTGCTCCCCTTTTGGAATGCAGCATTGAAATAGCATTTAGAATGGGGAGAAAAAGGGAGCTAGGAATTGGAGCAATTCTTTATTCAGGCAATAATTATACAAATTAGATCTATGAAAGCCAGAGAATGACTGTGCCTTGAACCCTGTCTGTGTGCATAGAACAATGGGAAAATTAATAATTAAATCTATTACATATGCTCATAATTCAATACAAAAGATACCTCAGTAGTTCAAACACTCCTGGATTTTCATTTGAATAAGGCTTTCACGCATTCTCCTCATTATATATGTATTATATTTTAAATTTAACAGCTTATTTTGTTGCCTTTATGTTTGAATTAATAAGGGCAGACTTTAATGCACTAATGGGGGATTGTATTAGGCGGCTCTGCAGACATAACTTTGAAAAATCTCCAGTTTCCCAAGGGTGAAATCAATTTGCCCCATAGCGTGTTGTCTCACAGACACACCTGGAATCTTGGAAGAACAGCTCCCCTCTACAAGCTTCTGATTTGGGCCTCGGTGTTTGAAAAAGGCTTCCCTGGAGTAGAGACCTTTGCTAAACTGAACAGACCCACCAAGATCATCTTCTGAATTTTGCAGTCTCTTAGCCAGCTAGTATGGTTTCCTGCCTGGCCCATGCTATTTTTCCAGAGAGCAAAAATAATTTTCCTATTTAAAAGTAAAGCTTATGTTTAATTCAATCATCCATTTTCTGCCCCCCCCCCCCATCTTTCACTCCCTCTCTCCCTCTGGCTCTCTTTCTGTCCCTAATTTAAACTCTTCGTACTACCTCTGAATCATGGAGTGTGGAGAAGAAAAGAAAATGAGAGAAGAAAAACAAAAACAAATAGACCCTGTGGTGGATAATGGTGGTGGGCTCCCACAATTGCTGAGGTGCCAATTAATAGCAGTCGAGTTACTGGAGTTCCAGAAGGGACATTGCAGGGGGCATCGGTTGAACTGGGGCACTGAAATCCCAGGGACCAAAATAAAGACCCCACCCGGCCGAGAAAGCGGGGTGACAGCACTGGAGCAAAAGGATATGATCGGTGAAAAAAAAATACGCATCTCTCTGCAGCCCAGAAAAAAGACAAAGAAGTCAATATCCATGAGAGAGAAAGAGAGGAAGCCTAACCAAATGCTCATGTCTTGGTGTGAAGTGGCTGCCAGCATAGCCGGTGCCGCCAAGGCACGCGCGGAGGCGCTTGCGGCTGCTGCCACTGCGGTTATGACAAGGAGTTTTGTGCCTTCGGAGGAACGCCAAATCCAATGATGCTAATTGCATTGCAGATTTCTAGCATCATTAGCAATTCTTAAAATTACATTTGCCCTGTTTAAGTTCTCGATTTCCAGCTTGGTATACAGAGGGGGCAGGTCTCTGAAGGGGATATGGGTTACAGAGAAATTCAGTTGGACACGTTGGCTTCAGGTGTGCACGTGAAGGCTGGCCAGCAGGGATTCCAAGACCAGGAAAAATGCTTGTTTGTCTTCTTTTAAATGCTGATTGCCGGGAGAATAAACAAAACCCGCAGCTAAATGGGCCTTAAAGGAACACTGGGAATTTTGGAAAGAAAAAAAGCCCTACCGAATATTGGTTGGAACTAGCCCTGTGGGTCCTGTGCCGACAAGCACTAACCACCCCGAGCAATGGAGTTACTTGCATTTGAAATAGTTGGTGCAGAAATAACCATGTTCCCCCCTCCTCTTGTTTGTTTGTATTTAAAACAAACGAATAAAATCCAGATGAATTGTTGTTTTTGTTTTGTTTGTTTCTTTCTTGAAAGAAAACATATTTGCTCATTAGGAAAGCTAGACAGCCAGCTTCAGAAACTAAAGCAGAAAGCCCAAAGTCCATGTCTCTCCTGAACTCTGCCAAGGAAGCTTCCCTCAACACTCCCCAGTTCAAGCATCTCAGTACTATTGGGAAGAGAGAGGCACATCCCTAGAGGAGAACAGAGGTTGGAACAGCATCTCTCAGGCTGCTGGCTCCTGCCACCGGGGCAGGTCTCTGTGCAGCAGAGTCACTGAGAGACCACCAGTGCCATCCCCTCTGTCTCTAGCCACAGAAAGGGGACCAGGTCCTGGGTAGTTTTTCCAACAATTTATCCCATGGAATTATATTGCTAAGCATACACATACGTAGACACACGCCCCTACAAATACATACACATAAAAATATATATGATATATGATATGTGTATAGTTCTGTGTATAAACACATACATAGAAGGAGAGCATAGCTTCTAATTGGGCCGTCTTTTAAAAATAATTAAGCCAGTTTTAATGAAATACTGTTTAAAGCTGCTGGCAAGCAAAGGAGCCATCTTCAGCTGAGCATTAATAAACTGAGTCATTCACACTAGAGGATGGATGGCTGTTTTAGTTACATTCACAGTATTAATAAAAGAGCTCGGTTTTCTGCTGCGGGCCGAGGATCACAGTGTCGGAAGCATACAGCAGGTCCCTTCTCCTTCGTCCTTCTCTGCAGCAGACAGCTGTTAACGCTGCAGTGGTGTTTGCCGTCAGAAGCTGGAAGAAGGGTTTGCTTCCTCTCAGACAGTATCACAGCAGGAATCTAAGCCCATTTTCTCTGTTCATGGAATATCAAGGGGACCAAGACCAGGGGATGGTGAGATGTTCAGAGGTCCCTGCACTGCACATGGGCAGGGCAGGAGCAGGATTGGGAGCAGGACAGGCAGATGAGCAGAGCTTCCCCTGTCTGTATCCTGGTTTCCTCATCTACACAGTGAAGTGCCCTGTCAACCCCACAATGTCAATAAGTAAAAACATAGAATTATTCAAATACAAAACGTTGGAAGTGTTAGTATTTTAAGATCTTAAAATAAGCACAATCTCTGCGGGACAAAACCAGAAATTTGAACAGGACTTTTCTTTATGTTTTTGGCAGCAGGGACATTTAGAGGCAAAGGAGTATCTGGTTTGGTTTATAGTCAAAGGACTGATTTATATTGAGAAATCTTTACAAACTGTACTGACTTAAAGCGAAAGCAAAGAGAAGGACTTGCTGCCATGTGCAGGTCCGTTCCAATGAGCTGATACAATAATATTTGGTTTCTCAGAAAGAATCTTTCTTGAAAGGAAGGGGCCTGTATAAGATCCCCATTGCACAAATGAGGAAGCTGACATGCCCCTTTGTTACCCCATTTATCACCAGTCATGAGTCCCTCTTCAAGAGTCATGGGAAAAGGAAACAAGTCAGTTACCCTCTTTTCTTTCCTGCCATAGAGAAGAGAGGACAGTGTGGCACATAAAATGAAGGAAAACAGTAATAACTCAGGAAAAGTTTCTTCTAATGCCAAACGAGGGGAGAAAAGCAAATGGGTTTTGAATTCTGTAAGAGGAGTTTGGCAAAAAAACTAGGGGAGGAGCTTACGTTTGATAATAATAGCCATTTAACCAGTGGTCTTCCAGTCGGTTCCGACTCATAGCAGCCCTATCTGTCAGTGTAAAACTATGCTCTGTGGGGTTTTCGATAGCTCAATTTACAGACTAAGTTGCCACAGCTTTCTTTCCAAGTGCCTCTGGGTGGACTCAGGAGTTTAAGCACTCGGCTGCTAACTGAAAGGTCAGTGGTTTGAACCCACCAGCCTTTCTTTTGGAGAAAGATAAAGCAGTCTGTTTCTGTGAAGATCACAGCCTTGGAAACCCCATGGGGCAGTTCTACTCTGTCCTATAGGGTCACTATAAGTCGGAATCAACTTGACAGCAAAGGGTTCTGGGTGGACTTGAACCTCCAACCTTTTGGTAAGCAGCCAAACGCATTATCTGTTTGCATCACAACAGTTCCCATTTATTGAGCTCTTGCCATTTGCCAGGAAAACATTTTATATACATAATGGTTAATAATCCTCACCACAACACTGTGAGGTAGTAGTATTCCCATTCCACAGAAGGAACAGGCTCAAGAACTTAACTTTCCCACATTCCCAGAGCTCACAAATGGCAGGGGCAAGATTCAGCACCCACCAGACGGGCAATATGGAGCCTCTGGTTCTTGTAACCCTTCCTGGTCCTCCGTGCCTATTTTCCTTTGGCCAACTCTTCATGCTTTGTCTGCTTTCTCTTTGGCCTCAGAGCTAAGGCTAGGGTTGTTGAAATTTCCATCAACTTCCCAGGTCTCCACTCCTCATCGTAACAACTTACATCAAGCCCTGGGCACAGACATTGTACTAGTGGAAAGGCAATTTGGCAGGAAGAAAAAGAAAGTGTAGGTGTCCTCAAATCACTTTCAGATCTAACGACCCTGGTAAACAGAAAAAGTTGCCTGAAGTTTCAGACACCCAACTTTGCCGAATGAATTTCTGATTTTCCAGAATCGGTAAGTTTTAAGAAGCCTTTGTATGGGGAGTGACCGTGGATCGGGCCTAACCCAGCGCCTACAGGGTCAGGACCTGGAAGGAGCCCTTTGAGAAAGGAGCTCTGCATTTTAAGGGGGAGCAGGGTACAGAGAACTGAGTAGGACCAAGAAGCTGTTTGTCTGAATGAAGCAGGAAATGGGCCCAGGTGTAAATAGCAATGCAGACAATGAGGTGAGAGGACCGGCAATTGGCTTTGAAGTGGAAAGACTTTATTGAGATTGGAGAAGCAATGGGGAATCACTGCAGGGTTCAGGGGAGCGGAAGGGACTTGAGCGGTTCATTAAAGGCGACCCCGACAGCCCGGCCGCTCTCTGGGGCCGGAGCACCCGGCCGCCTCCAGGGGGCGCTCAGGGCGGCAGGCGGAGGAGAGGCCGCGTCAAGGACGCACCTGGCTGAACAGCATCGTGACGCTTTCGCCAGACACCGCTCCACAGTCCCCACGGCAACCTCTTAAGGCCAACTCTGAGGCGCCTATTACAAAAGCATAATTTGTATCATGTCTGCTGTCTTTTAGAAGTCGGAAGGTACATTCAGCACCCAAAGCCCTTGTAATAATGCCCCTGAAGGCAAATGAATCTTTAATAACATGCGGGGCGGAGACGCCGGGGGCAACGACTGAGGAGGAGCAAAAAAGCTTAGCATTTTAGTATTTAAAAGGCTGAATTTGAGACCCCTAACACCAAATGGACACGATCCCAATCGCCGTGCAGGAAAACACCAGGCCTTCCCCCAGAGAGGAGCCCTGCTTTTGACGGGAGATCAGAGTGGCGAGAGGCGGCCAGCGGGAGCCCTGACCCTGCGTAGAAAAGCCGGAGAATCACGGCGCCCCGGCGAGTCCTCCTCGGCTTCGACCGCGGCTCGGTCGCGAGGATGTTCCTGTGGCGCCACCTAGTGTCCGAAGTGCAAACAACGCCCTGGCGAGGGCTGCAAGAGCGGAGGGCGGGAACTGTCCTGAGGCCTGCGACTCCCGCCCCCGACCTTGGGATGGCCACTCAGCCCTGGAACCTCCGGGCTGTGGGTCAGTGAGTCCCCAGACCCCTGTTCCTGCTGCCACCCAAATTAAATAGAAAATTTTCCAAAATGAATGGAATAAATGACGGTCCTTTTCAATGAGACATCCATGAGGTGATGTCTGGTTTTTCCGAAATACAATGGCAAGTCGATTATTAATTCATCCAGAAAAAATGTAGATGCTGTCATCATATAAACATGAGTCCCCGAGCAGAACTGAGCCTCAGACCATCTGGAGGTGCCGCATCTGAGAAACACTGAACTAGAGTGCTTTCAGCCTTTGGGTGAGACAGAGAAGAATATTTACTTTTTATTTAATGGTAAACTGAAGACCTCCAGAGAAGATTCTACAGTGTAATGGAAAGAATACTGATTTGGGAGCCAGGTTACTGGGGCTTTGACACTGGCTCTGCCTCAGTTGTCTGTGTGGCCTTGGTCAAACACCTTTTACCTCTCATGTCACTACCGGGAGGTCTGGACAGAGCGGGATTAAGTCATCTGAGGGCCCTAAACACTGACAATCTGTGGTGCCCCCTCCTCTGCTTACTTATGCATTACAATGGGAAATTAAAACTTTTCGTGTTAGATAAATATTAATATTTCCAGTATTTTTTTGATGTTTGCTGTGTTAGTATTATATTAAATTATTACCCGTTAGTATATTAAATGTATACTAGATTGTGTCCACATGTATCCCAAATATATTTTAAAGTTATAAATATTGTATACCAAACTTTGTACGTAACTGTGTGTGTAAATGCTGTATAGTTAAAAAGTAACTTGATTGAATTCATTGCAATAGTCAACTTATTCAAGTTCCCTCGTTTTGTGTGTCATCTGAGACTGGAGTTCCCATTGGTTGCTTACCAGAACATGCAAAAGAACATACCCTTGCATTTGTATAACGGCAAAGCACATTACTGGCCCTTGTGGCTGGAGTTGCTGGATCAGCAGACGTGGACGGATGTCCAAGACGATTCTCTCGAAATGGACCAAAGACCTGTTATCTGTTAATATAATCCATCCTTGCCCAGTAACCACTCATGCTGGATCCATCTGCATATTGAGGGAATGTAGCAAGAGTTAGACTCACCGATCCACCCCGCCTTTTGTTTCTTAGAAAGAAATAGTATACTCCCAAGACACCAACTGAAATAAGGAGTTTCAATTACATGGGAGGGGACTGCAGGAGACAGATGTCAATGAAGGTATCGAAGTGGTAGGGCCTCATAGTTTACAGAACCTTGCACATGGGCGCGCTCTTAACCCCAGGTGAACTTTATTTCCAGCAGGCACATCCTCAACAGTGGAGCTGGTATCAGTTTCATTTAGTGCTCTGCCGGCTCCCTTCCACTGCAGTGCTCGCTTTTCCTTATGTCCTGTCTGCTTGCCATCTATGGGTCTTTGCTTTGGACAACTTGTACCCCTGTTTTGTTGATGCCTTAAGCACTTGCTTACCGGGTAATCCATCCCTGGGTGCAGATTATTATCTCCACATGATAAAAAATTGCTGAGAAAATAAGGGCTCTGGGAGATTACCCAAGGTCAGGCAGCCCGCCCCTGGCAAAGCCAGGCTTCAAATCTGCATCTGTTCAACTCTAAAGACCCTGTTCCTTTCACAAGACATTTAATTTCTCTGTGCTTTGGCTTCCTTATCAATATGAAGGGGGCAATACTAAGTGGTCACTTGGTCCTTTCCAGTTATAGCAAACCATGACTCCAAGGTTTCAGTAGTCCCCTAAAACCCAGTTTTAGTGCTCACAAATTTCACGGTGATAATGAAAGGGCTTTTAAAAAGGATTTATCCACCTGTCATTGGATTTTACTTTTGGCTGTGGGCAAAAGAACACCAAAACGAACGTGCTGGAACTGCGCACCTCCAGTAAAATTTAGGATGGTGGGAAAAGAGGAGGAAGCCTGCACGGGGAATGGGCTGACAGTTTAGGGGTTCTGTGGCTTCTGCAGGGCATTGCTTATCTCTGGGAGCCACTGGCCTCCCAGGGGATAATTGCCTTCTGATAATTGTTTAGACTTGATAAATACATGAAATCAGGCAGCCAACAGTTTATCTGGCTACCAGTTTAGATCCGGACAGAACTAGATTAAGGAGTCAGGCACATTTGCAATAACCTCAACGATAAAACCTACTATCTAAGGCAGTTTATCTCCTTCTCATGGGTCATGTTGCCCAGTAACTGCCACCTCCGAAAGGAGGAAGGGGGAGAACACATCAGGAGGCCCAGAACTGGCCTTGCTTACCTTGAACCCTCTCTCCCTTCCAACCCCACAGGTCATCTGCTTGAGAGCAGAGGGGGGAGAGGGGCACTCGGCTCTGGCCTAGAAAACTTGGGGAAAGATATTGGCAGACCTTCTAAGTGGGGGAACTGAGTAACTAGACCCCAAAGCCGAGGTCATCTAACTCTAAGGTCAATGTTTTCCTCATGGGGTTTTCCTGTAACTCAGAGGGACAAGCTAAAGGAACTTCAAACCTCCCCTAGCAAAGGTAAGACCCTGAGCCACAGCTCAGGAGATCTTGGTCTCCATAGGGCCACAAAGACACCATATGACCAAAGGCAAATTAAAACTTCTCTGGACCTCAGTTTCCTCAACTCTAAAATCAGGACTTCGAACAGTCCCTGGGTTTTTTGTTTTTTTTTTTTTTTTTTTAGGGGGGAGGTTAATGCACTTGGTTGCTAAGCTAAAGGAGCCCACCCAGAGGCACCTTGGAAGAAAAATCTGGCAATATATTTCTGAAAAAAATCAGCCATTGAAAACCCTATGGAGTAGAGTTCCACGGTGACCCACATGGGGTTGCCACGAGTCAGAGTTGACTTGATGGTAACTGTTTTAGTTTTGTTTTGTTTTAACTAAATAATCTCTAAGACCCTACTGAGCCATTTTATGAACCTGAAGCAAACCAGCAGGTACTCTTTACGGTTTAAAAGAGGCCGCTGGTTTCACTGAAGTACCATCTCCCTTACTTACACTCTTCCTCTGTACCCTACCTAACTCCTCTTTTTCCCCTCACATATGTCCCTCATTCCCTGGCCACATCCTTCAGTTCTCAAACTTCTTCCCAGCTGTTCGCAGCTGACTCTGCAAAGCAGGAAGGAGCACACTGAGGAGCCCATCCCTTCATCAAGCTGTCGCTGCGGAGAGGACCAGAAGTATGCTTTCCCTGGGTTGATGGGCACTCCCTGAATTTTCCCTCTGTCATCAAAAGTGACACCACCTGTTTCTCATTCCCTCCTCCCACTCTTCTTTCCCTCCAGCTGACTCTTCCGCTTTCTGAATGAGCCCTCCTTAAACAAGATCACTTGGGTTTATCTACTGAGCGACCCCCGCCTCCCTCCTCACCCTCCAGCCTTGGACCAATTGCTCCACTTAGAAAGCAATCATCTCAGCAGGGCAGCAACCAAAAGTCTTCACCACCATGAAGGCCTGGCCAGACACCAAGTCTTTTATTCCACCTCTCAGCAGCCTTTCAGAGACCCATAATTGAACTGTATTCCACTGGGGAAAAAAAAAAAAACTTTCACAGAAAAGGAATAAATATTTTTTCCAAGAACTTTATCTCCCCAGGGGCAGATTATCCAATAGGAAAGGTAAGCACAGTGCTTACCAGATCATCTGTAGTGAAGAAATTCACGCTTTTCTCACCACATCAAAGATTCTGCTTCTGGGTGTGGCTGGCATCTGTCTCTCTCCCAGCCTCAGGGCACCTTCCTACAGAATCAAAGCCTCTTTTCAAATTTACAATCCCTGACAGGGACAGATGGCTCAGTAAGTAAGGTAAGCACAGGCTTACTTGTGCTTACTTACTAATCTGTAGAAGGTTTTTTTTTTGTTTTTCAGTGAAGAATTTCACATGGGTTTCACCATATCAAAGATGTGCTTATCTTGCTTATTGGATTATCCACCCCTGCTGCATCTTATTCTCCCTTGGAGTAGGTGAGGGCAAGGGGAGAGTATTGCCTTTTTCTGGGAACAGAAGTCCTGGAGAGCTGAGATCATTGTTTTGTGCTGGCAGAATCATCTCTGAGTGCCCGTTGCACTGGCCTCACTAAAAAAAAAAAAAACAACTCAGTGCCTACGAGTCGATTCCGACTCGTAGTGACCCTATAGGACAGAGTAGAACTGCCCCATAGAGTTTCCAAGGAGCGCCTGGTGGATTTGAACTGCCGACCTCTTGGTTAGCAGCTGTAGAACTTAACCACTATGCCAAGCTGGCCTCACAATAGGCGTTTAATCTGAACTGGCTAACTGAGGAAGTGCATGCAATGTTTTGATGGATTTATTTATCTTAGTAGATAAAGAAAGGAGCCTTGATGGCATGGCAGTTGAGTGCTCAGCTGCTAACTGAAAGGTTGGTGGTTTAAACACACCCAGCAGTTCCACGAGAGAAGAACCTGGCCATCTGCTTCCGTAAAGATGGCAACCTAGACAACCCTTTGGGGCAGTTCTGTTCTGTTGCATGGGATAACGGAGTTGAAATTGACTTGACAGCACCCAACACCAACAACAGATAACAAAACTACTAGTAAAGGCTAACCTCTCTACTTGTGTTAGTCATCTGGTGCTGCTATAACAGAAATACCACAAGTGAATGGCTTTAACAGACAAAAGTTTGTTCTCTCATAGTCTAGTAGGCTAGAAGACTGAACTCAGGGTGTCAGCTCCAGGGGAAGGCTTTTTGTCTCTGTCAGCTCTAGGGGAAGGTCCTTCAATCTTCCCTGGTTGAAGAGCTTCTCAGTGTAGGGACCTCAGGTCCAAAGGACACGCTATTCTCCCGGCTTTTGTTTCTTGGTGGTATGAAGTCCCCACGTCTCTCTGTTTGCTTATCTCTTTTATATATCAAAAGAGATTGGCTTAAAACAAAACCTAATCTTATAGATTGTGTTCTGCCTCATTAACATAACTGCCACTAATCCCACCTCATCAACGTCATAGAGATAGGATTTACAACACACAGGAAAATCACTTCAGGTGGCAAAATGGTAGACAATCACACAACACTGGGAATCATGGATATCAAGTTTTCAGATTTTTTTGAGGGGGGGAACAATTCAATCCATGACACTACCCTACCCTTCGTATCAACCCCACAGCCTTCTCCTTCCTTCTCTGCTCAGCCTCAGACCAAAGCGATGGGAGGAATGTAAGATACCCCCTCTAAGGAAGCCCCTCTCCCGAACCCTGGACCAGTGTGCTCTCTCCCTAAGAACCTGAGGGAGAACTTGGTTCTCTGCCTTCCCCCTGAGCAATGATTCATGGCAGATACTAGGGAAGAAACAACATCATTTAATTCTTACCACTATTTCTCTTATCTTTACAGGCTTCTTATTAAGCAGTATCTTCAGACTTATTTATGTAATGTCATGCTAGGAAACAGTGTTGTCAACGTGCCACTTTCCATGAGCAGTGAATTCCATATAAATAAGAGCCAAATAAACGCCACATTGTCTCCATGCACAATCTTCTTTAGGCGTAACTGGGAGCCTGAATATCCACAAAAAGAGGTAGAGTTAAGATAATCAGAATAATAGATCGTCAGAACAATGGCAACTTTGCTTCCTGGAGCCTTTGAAGAGCTCTTTTCCTCTCCTTTTCTGGAGTGACTGATTCAGAGGCCAGCTCCTTGCTGTGGTACAACCTCGATTCGCTCTAAGAAGCCAGCTCAGAAGTGAGGACCCAGAATCATAGGGGATTGCCCGGTTCGGTGGAGTATTTACAGAAAATAGCACTGAATGGCTATTAGTGTTTAATTGCTGAGTGATCTCTCACAGCTGGCGATGGAAACTGTGATGGCCAATAGAAACTGCTCATTAGTACCCCCCGACAAGTGGCACCAAGGGCATGCACCTGGCCTGCCATACCTTAGATACTCCTTTGCAAAGGGTCAAGTCATTACCTTTACATTTTGTTGTTGTTCTTGTTCTTTTTTGAATGTTTTAAAAGATACACACATATATGTCTTTTACCCCTGTTTTCATATCAGAAATGTCTGGGCTGGAAGAAGAAGTGGAGGAAACCAGCATTGAAACGTGTCACATGCCAAGCACTGGGCTGGGAAGTTGACACTCTTCCCAAGCCCCCCAATCTTGGCCAGTGGGGAAGTAGGGTGGGCATGTGAATAGATGATGTGCATATTTGAAAATGGCTTGAACCCCAACCACAGATTGTGAGGAGCCCCCACAGGATCTTTTGTCTCTTCTGGACGTTTCTCTCCCTTCTAATCAGATAGACCATTCTTCTTCATTCTGCATTACTTTGATCATACTGTTTGTTCTCTTTGTTTTCAAAGCCTCTCCACTCTCCCATTTCCAAACCCTTTCCCTTTTCCAAGACATGTTTCAGCATCATCCCCAAGGAGACTACGCTGATATCCCCCTGCCCAGTTCCATTTGGGTGGGCACCCATCTAGATGTCTTGTACAGCACTTGGCACCACTAGGTTGTAATACTCTGCTTTATTTGTCTGACTTCCCAAGTTACTGTGATTCTTTGAAGACAGAGTCTTATTCATATTTGCATCTGCAGCATCTACTTGTTGAATTGTAGGTCACCATGTTCCCAAACAAATCCTCTATGTTCTCGGAAAAAGACTCTGTTCCTGGAAGAATGCAGGCCCATACCTCCTCCCCCACATACATACTATTGGCTCCAAGCAAAGCTTGAAGAGCATATATGACCCTCCCTGTTCAAATCAGGCCCCTGGGTGGTAGAAACAGCTAACTCGCTCAGATGCTGACTGAAATGCTGGAAGTTTGAATCTATCCGGAGGTGCCTGAGAAGGGAGCCTGGCAATCTGCAGCCGCTGAAAACCCTATGGAGCACAGTTCTATTCTAACATCCATAGGGTTGTTATGAGTCATAGTTGATTTGACAACTGGTAACTGATTCAAATCAGGAAAAGGCACCCCTCCTTCCTAGTGGATGCAGACCTGCAGTGGGGAGTAAGGCTTGGCAAGTAGAACGTGAGCTGGGTTTCCCTACTCACTTGCCCCTTCTTCAAGGCAATCTGCACAACTGCCTTTGTTGACCCTGGTTGATTCAATCACTCAATCATTAGAGCAGTGACCCACTTCTCCTGACCTCTGGCTTAGCTTCCAAGACACCAGGCTGTTTTTCTACATGCCTCCTACCATTCCCCACCTAACCACAGCCACTTATGAAGTGAACAGCCTGTGTGTCTCCAAAGGCACAATACCTCTTGAAACCCAAACACAAAACTCAGGAGAGAAAGGCCGAGGAGGTCCTATTTCTTCCAGGCCCACTGCCAATCTCGATTCAGGCGTGGGCACGTGGCCTCATTTACATGGCTGGTTTGGAGTCTTTGGCAGATGAAAGTGCTCGGATAGTTTTATATGTGTTGCTCATCATTAAACCTCCCCTTCAGGGTTTCTTGCCGCCTTTGCTTTGTGTCTCAATCTGGAGCAAATTTAAGCAAGGGTTTAGGCCTCTGCATTTCCTTGGTTTAATTAATAATTCATAATAAAAATTTAATCAAGGCATAAGCTTTTGTGGAAGGTTATAAAACATTTTTATTTGCCCTGGAGATCAGAATGACCACTTTCTAAATCTGTGAAATGATTATTTTTTCCCCAAATGAGGAAATTTTACTCTCAGCTGTAAATTTCAGCTGTTTGCCATATGTAACCACAGAGAATCTGTTTATTGACTTAGTATATTAGAAGTAGTTAGGCAGGAAGAAAAATAAACCCAAACTCCAGACGGGAGAAAGTGTGAGGAAGGAATGAAGAATTGGAGTTAGAGTCTAGTAAAAATCCAGCCTCAGAGACTAACAGAGAAAGACAAATGAGTGAGCACACCTCCCAAAGGAGGGCAGGGACAAGTCACAGCTGGGGAGACAAAGAAATTGGTTGGATGGTAATCACAAGCCATTCAAGATCTTTGGAGAAATAAGCAGAGAAGGCGAAGGGAAAAAACGGAGAAGTGATCAGGCAAAAGAATATCAGACACCAGAAGGGCTCCCCAGGGCGATTGTGGAGTCCTGCTTATTAAAATCTTTAAACTCAAGACAGGCTTTCACCTGCCTGGAATTGCAGAAAGGAATTTTTGCCTAGTGGGAGAGAGATGGTCTAGGCAAGCGATAACTCAAACACCCATCTGTGGACAAAGCCAAGACACAAGGAAATCTACTTGAAAACACAGATTCCTCCATGTTATGGATTGAATTATGTCCCCCCAAAAGATATGTTGAAGTCCTAACCCTGGGTACCTGTGACCCTGTTTGGAAATAGGGTCTTTGCCAATGTTATCAGTTAACATGAGGTCACAGGAGTAGGGTGGTTTCTAAGAGAAAATGGAATAAAGAATGAGGCTACAAAAACAAACACAACTCCTACCACATAGACCCATACCCTTATTTTGAATCAGACATAAGTCTGGCTTCAATTTCTAGCTGCCATGGCAAAAAAATAGAGAGGGACATCTGATCCATGAGAGAATTCCGTTACCATAAGATAAAAACCAGGCCCTCAGGAATAGCTGGACAGGAAGAAATTTCTTCTTAGAGCTCCTCCAAAAGAAGGCTGTGTGAGATTGCAAAGAACGTACTCAGCGACATGCTAACAGTAGATGTAACGGTGATGCTTCCAGGGGCATTTCTCAGGCCTCAGTATAGGCTGATGACAGACACTAAAATGCAGTTCAGCAAATGCAAAGTAAGGGCAAGGGCAAGACGGTGCAGTCCAGGTAACCATACTGGATGTTCACGGAGGCTGGAGAAACAGCCATCTGCTCATGTGGCTGTGGAAACTGCAACCTGCCTGTCCCTCACACTAGTGCCAGCATGGGTGGATCTTCTGACAGTACCATTGGTGCCCATTTTAAAAGTGAGACTTGAAAATATCCACTTGACAACCTACCAGAGTAAACGCTCGTGTGAGGCTGCTGTCCCCAAGTTCTCCAGGCTTCGAGCCTCAACTCTTCCCTTAACACCCAAATACCAGTAGACTTGGCTCCCATCCCAGGAGCCCTGGTGGTGCAGTGGTTAAATGCTCAGCTGCTAACCAAAAGTCCGGCACTTTCAACCCACCAGCCACTTCATGGGAGAAAGATGCAGCGGTCTATTTCCATAAAGATTACAGCCTTGGGAATCCTATGGGGCAGTTCTACTCTGTCCTATAGGGTCGCTATGAGTTGGAATCAAATTGATGGCAATGGGTTAGCTAGTTGGCTCTCATTCCAGAAGACTATTGCCTTCTTTGATCCCAGGTATTCCTGAGAATTCCTGCAGAATGCTTCTGCATTCCAGAGACTGAGCCCATTTGTCACTTGTCCTGTTGCTTTGGACCAGTGCTCCCGTCCCCCTAGGTCTCCTCTGACTACTTCTCCAGGTTGCTGGTTCCCCCATAGCAGTTTTCCCTAAGATAGATACAGGTCCTTTCCTTAATGCCCCAGAACATAATCAAGATGAACTTATAATATTAAATAAGATTTTCTGAATACTTAAAGATAGCAGAAGGGAATTACAGTACAAAAAAGAAAAACTTAAACCCTGGAGATAGGAAACCCTGTCTATGTCCTTAACTCCTATCTTGCCCCACATTTCAGAGGCCAGCCTACCGTCGCCCAGTGAAATGTTTTGACCATGCCCCTTCTATGCAGAAACCAGATTTCTCAATACCTTTCACAGCCTAGCACGAGACAGAAACATCTCAGACTAACCTCCAAATAAACACAAGAAAAATTCCAGAAACACAACCCTGCACATAAAGACAACCCATTACATTATTATACAGTCATGTAACTTCTCTTTGTCTCAAGTAAAGGAGCCCTGGTGGCACAGTGGTTAAACCTCAGCTGCTAACTGAGAGGTCAGTAGATGGAACCCACCAGCTACTCCATGGGAGAGAGATGTAACAATTGGCTTCCCTAAAGATTGTGGTTGTTATGTGTAGTCAAGTGAATTCCAACTCATAGTGACCCTGTGTACACCAGAACGAAACACTATCCGGTCCTGTGCTATCCTCACAATCTTTGCTATGTTTGTTGTTGTCACTGTGTCAATCCATCTCCTTGAGGGTCTTCCTCTTTTTCACTGACCCTCTACTTTACCAAGCATGATGTCCTTCTCCCTCCTGGTAACATGTCCAAAGTATGTGAGATGAAGTCTCAGCATCCTCACTTCTAAGGAACACTCTGGCTATACTTCTTCCAAGACAGATTTATTCGTTGTTCTGCCAGTACATGGTATATTAAATATTCTTTGCCAACACCATAATTCAAAGGCATCAATTCTCTTTCGGTCTTCCTTATTCATTGTCCAGCTTTTGCATGCCTATGAGGCGACTGAAAATACCATGACTTGGGTCACACGCACCTTAGTTCTCAAGGTGACATCTTTGCTTTTTAACACTTTAAAGAGGTCTTTTGCAGCAGATTTGCCCAATGCAATCTGTCATTTGATTTCCTGACTGCTGCTTCCATGGGTGTTGATTGTGAATCCATGTGAAATGAAACCCTTGACACTTCAATTTTTCTGTTTATCTGATGCTGCTTATTGGTCCAGTTGTGAGGATTTTTGTTTTATGTTGAGGTATAATCCATACTGAAGCCTGTGGCCTTTGATCTTCATCAGTAAGTGCTTCAAGTCCTCTTCACTTTCAGCAAGCAAAGTTGTGTCATCTGCATATCAAAAGTTGTTAATGAGCCTTCCTCCAATCCTGATGCCATATTCTCCTTCATATAGTCCAGCTTCTTGGATTATTTGCTCAGCATATAGATTGAATAAGTATGGTGAAAGAATACAACCCCGACACACACCTTTCCTGATTTTAAATGATGCAGTATCCCCTTGTTCTGTTTGAACAGCTGCCCCTTGGTCTATGTAATGGTTCCACATGAGCACAATTAAGTGTCCTGGAATTCCCATTCTTCAAAATATTATTTGTAATTTGTTATGATTTATACAGTCACACAGGTAAATATCTTTTTGGTGTTCTCTGCTTTCAATCAAGATCCATCTGACATCAGCAATGATATCCTTCGTTCCACATTCTCTACTGAATCCTACTTGTATTTCTGGCAGTTCCTTGCCCACGTACTGCTACAACCAATTTTGAATTATCTTCAGCATAATTTTACTTGTGCGTGATATTAATGATATTGCTTGATAATTTCCACTTTCTATTGGATCACCTTTCTTTGGAATGGGCACAAATATGAATTTTTCTAGTCAGTTGGCCAGAAGGTAGCTGTCTTCCAAATTTCTAGGCACAGATGAATGAGCACTTCCAGCGCTGCATCTGTTTGTTGAAACATCTCATTTGGTATTCTGTCAATTCCTGGAGTTTTGTTTTTCACCAATGCTTTCAGTGCAGCTTAGACTTCTTCCTTCAATACCGTTGGTTCTTGATCATATGCTACCTCCGGAAATGGTTGAACATCGACCAATTCTTTTTGTTACTTTGACTCTGTGTATTCCTTCCATCTTCTTTTGATGCTTCTTGCATTGTTGAACATTTTGCCCATAGAATCCTTCAATATTGCAACTGGAGACTTGAATTTTTTCTTCAGTTTTTTCAGCTTTAGAAACATTGAGTGTGTTCTTCCCTTTTTGTTTTCTAACTCCAGGTCTTGCACATGTCATTATAATACTTTACTTTGTCTTCTCAAGCCTCCCTTTGAAATCTTCTGTTCAGCTCTATTACTGCATCGTTTCTTCCATTTGCTTTAGCTACTCTATATTCAAAAGCAAGTTTCAGAGTCTCTTCTGACATCCATTTCAGTTTTTTCTTTCTTTCTTCTCTTTTTAATGACCTTTTGCTTTCTTCACATATGATGTCTTTCCACAACTGTGGAAAGTGTCATTAGTGTTCAAGGTGTCAAATCTATTCTTGAGATAGCCTCTAATTCATGTGGGATGCACTTCAAGTTCTTGCTTTTGTTCTTGTGAACTTGTTTTAGTTTTCTTCAGCTTTGACTTGAACTTGCATGTGAGCAATTGATGTTCTGTTCTGCAGTCAGCCCCTGGCCTTTTTTTGACTAATGATATTGAGCTTTTCTATTGTCCTTTTCCACAGATATAGCTGATTTGACTCCTGTGTATTCCATCTGGTGAGGACCATATTTATAGTCACTGTTTATGTTGTTGAAAAAAGGTATTTGCAACGAAGAAGTCATTGGTCTTGCAAAATTCTATCATGTGATCTCCAACATGGTTTCTATCACCAAGGCCATTATTTTCCAACTACCAATCCTTCTTTGTTTCCAAATTTCACATTCCAGTCACCAGTAATTATCAATATATCAATTTCAGACTGCGGAAGTTGGTAGAAGTTTTCAGTGTCTTCATCTTTGGCATTAGTGATTGGTGTGTAAATTTGAATAATAGTTATATTAACTGATCTTCCTTGTACAAGCATGGATATTATCCTATAACTGATGGTGTTGTGCTTCAGGATAGATCTTGAAATGTTCTTTTTGATGATGAATGTGATGCCACTCCTCTTCAATTTTTCATTCGCAGCATAGTAGACCATATGATTGTCTGATTCAAAATGGCCAACACCAGTCCATTTCAGCTTACTAAAGTTACAGCTTTGGCAGTTCTACTCTGTCCTATAGGGTCCCTATGAGTTAGAATCGACTCGACGGCAACGGACTTTTGTATCAAATATCTGCATTCCAGATATGGTTTGCATGAATATGACCAAAATAGCCATTAAAGCACTTCCTCCAAAGTAAAGCACCATTTCCCTTAAAGATGAATCATAAAGTTGCAATGAGTTTTTCCCCCACTTCTAGTTATCATGTTTCAAAAATTGTGGGGTGCCCTCAAAGTTAAAGTAGCACCCTAGCACTCACACCCACTGCTGCTGAGCAGAAGGAGCCAGCCTCATTTGTTCTGCCAGGCCTACTCCTTCGGGCGTTGGGTAGGATTGCTTTAAATGTTTGTGGCTTAGGTAATTTTTGGACTCATTTGCAAGGCAAATGCAGACTATCTAAAATTAAGGTTCAGCGATGTGGGGCACTAGCTGAGGATTTCTTTTGTTTGTTTTGTTTTGAAACCACAGTCTTGCTTTACAAGATCATTATCACAAATCTAGCAGGAGGGCTGAACATTTTCATCCACTGTATAAAATTATTCCACTCCTCCAGGTGAAGCTTGGATGGAACTAGTCCTAAGGGAAGGGACTGTCCAGGTAGGGTGGATGGCTAACTGCACCTCAGTGCCAGTGCATTAGGGCAAGGGCAGGGCTGGAAAGCTGACCTGGTATGGGGGTTGGTTTTTGCACTGGTATTTTGGTCATAGTCTCCAACGGGGAGGTTTTGGGCTCTGATTCCTTTTAGTGAAGTGTGGAATAGAGTGTGTGGTCAACTTCAAAGCCCAATGCAACTTCCTCAGATCTTTATGTCAGATTCAACCCAAGTCTGATCCAAACTTGGAGGGGGGCGGTTGTGCAGAGCAGTGTTCAACTTAGTTTACTCTTGGCAAAACAGATCTTCCTGAGTCTCAGGGGAGAAGAAACAGCTTAGACAGACGTAAACAGGCTCTGGGGCCCTTTGGACATCAAATAACACTAGCAAAACAACGTTTAGATGAGTTAAGTGTAAATCAATCAAGAACATATGGATTACATTTCCCTGAAAATACACAGGGGTTTACAAATTACAAGCTCAGGGGTTTGGCATAATGCAATTCAGGTTGTGCCAAACCTAAAATGTTTGGAGAAGATATAAAGAAAGTAGACTGACCCAAAATGCCTCTAACTTTGCCCATCCCTGACACTGATAATATCCCACATGACCACAAACATTGAAGTGCGTGGGTTTTAAGAGTTTTGTACGTTGAATAGATTTAACTCCTCACAACGGGCTGAGATTCTTGTCCAGACAAGTGTCCACAGTTTCAGCTGAAACTGCCAAATGACCACATTCACAAAAGGGAGAAAATGTCTACCTTTAGAGTTAGGCCAAGGAAACATATCTACATGTTTAAACTTGCAACAAAATGGTACGTTCTAAGCTTAAAAGCCTGTGGGATGATTAGCTATAACTGTCTGTTCACAGAGCAGACTTTGCTGCTTTTCCCTAACATGGGTCTATCTTTGCATGACTGGTGGAAGGCAGCATCTTGAGGCCATTTGTTGGGCGTACAGACAATATGTGGATATGTTACTGGTATCTTTGTGGTATCGTGACTCTCCCACGTGTGGCAGTGGGCCATGAGGCATTTTTATCTCAAAGGGACACTATTCCAGTGGAACTAGAGCGCCTGAGATCCAAATGGGTGTGTTTTGAGATTCAAAAGTGAAGGCCCATACCAAAAAATAAAACCCTTTGCCATCAAGTCAATTCCTACTCATGGCAACCCCACATGTTACACAGTGAAATTGTTCTCCATAGGGCTTTCAAGGCTGTGACCTTTCAGAAGCAAATCTCTAGGCCTTTCTTCTGAGGCATCTCTGGGTGGGTTCAAACCACCAACCTTTCAGTTAATAGTTGAGTGCTTAACTGTTTGCACTATCTAGGGACTCCGGAAGGCCCATAAAAGATGTAAAAGATTTGGAGGACTCCCACTGCTCCACACCCTGAGCTGAGATCAAGCCCCCTGACTGGAAAGTACACAAGTAGAGCATAAGGAAAACAAGAGGATTGGTCAATGAGGACCCTAAGAAAGAACCCTATCACTGAAGCCTTTGCCACCCTGCACCGGGCTAGCACTTGGAGGACAGAGGGGGAGGAGAGAACTACCAAAGGGGTTTGGGCACTCAAGGGCCCTTGTTCCCTCTGCCACAAGGGTAACAACAGCACAAAAATGACCCCCAGCGTGGGCAAAAGTCGCAGAATAGAAATAGTTACTGGTTTGCCCAGATCCAGAGGCTTGTGACGGCCTCAGTTTCCACAACCTTGGAGCAGTGTGGGAGGGCAGCAGAACTTCCTCCAGGCCTTCAAAAAGGGCCAAAGTAGTTAAGAAAGAGTCAGGTCTTGCAGAAGGGAGTGAGGGAGAGTGCAGCTACAAGCCCGTGTGGTCAATGACCAAGGATCGGACAGGATGATACAAACCTCGGAGAATGGCGTGGACAGAAGAACTTGGTCAGAGGGCCCCTCTCCACAACCCACCCTCATGCTGCAGCACCAATAAGCCACCCAGAGTGGAGACACAATCCCCAGGGATCAAAAGGCTGCCCAGAAGTTACTTGAAATAGAAATTACACTGATTTATTAGAACGAAATTAATGTTTTTTTCCACACTTGAGCTACGGTCTGAGGTGTTTGCCCTCTCCTCTCGTGGTCACAAGGCTGGTCAGAGATGAAGCGACTTTTAGACTGTTTGGGATATACCTTGACCTCTAGGAAAAGACAAGTCTTGCCCCCACCTCACCCATTCCAGGGAAGAAAGGACACTAGATCATCAGGGCTGCGTTGAAGTGAAATAACAGGCACGCGGTTCTCCTACTGAGGGCACCTGCCTGGGCACCTCGGCTCTTCGCCTGAGTGCCTCTGACTGGAGGAAGAAGACTCCAGCCACGAGGAAGCCATGAAACAAGAGTTGTCCCTGATTCTCTCTCAGTGAGGCTAAGCTGCCCACTCCACACTTGTTTTATTGGGGGTGTCCTTGAGACCTTCCGGGCCTTCTCTAGGGGTGGGAGGAAGAGGTTGTCTCCAGGGTCTCCAGACACCCCCCCCTTGCTAAGCAGTCATCAAGGCTGTGCTGAGGCTATGAGGTAGGGGTGGGGATTTCAGCTAAAGGAGCAAAGGGATTGTCTATGTGTATTAGTCACCTAGGGCTGCTGTAACAAAGTACCACAAAGTGGGTGGCTTAAAACAACAGAAACTTATTGTCTCACAGTTCTGGAGGCTAGGAGTCCAAATTCAAGCCTTCAGCAGGACCATGCTCCCTCTGAAGGCTTTAGGGGGAGATCCTTGCTTGCCTTTTCCTAGCTCCTGATAGTTCCTGGCAACCCTTGGCTTCTGGTCGCATTACTCCAATCTCTGCCTCCCTCATCATGTGACTGACTTCCTTCTCTGACTGTGTCTCTTCTTGTAAGAACACAACTCACATTGGAGTAGGATTCACCCTACTCTGGTATGACCTCATGTTAATTTAATATCTTCAAGACCCTATTTGCAAGCAAGGTCACATTCACAGGTACTGGGGGAATAGGGCTTCAGCATACCTTTTGGGAGTCCATAACAGAATGGAACTGTAGCAAGTAGACAACTCCCTTTCATTGTTTCTGTCTTCATGGGACACCTTGAACTTCTCTGTGTGACTGTTGTAGCAAGACGGGTTCTGGAGACACTGGGAGACAACCCACTTCCTCCCACTCCTCGGAAAGGCCTCAAATGTCCTGGGAACACCCCACAATAAAGCAAGTGTGGAGTGGGTAGCTTAGCCTCACTGAGAATAGGCCCTCTCTTGTTTTCATGGCTTCTTTGTGGCTGGAGTCTTCCTCCTCCAGTCAGAGACATTTGGGCAAAGAAGGGCCGAGGTGGCCAGGCAAGTAAGTGCCTCTGATAGGAGAATCATGTGCCTGTTATTTCACCGAACAGGGCAAGAGTTTGGTTTCCAGGCAGGAAAAAATTCAAATAATAGCAATAAAAATATAGAAGATGTAAATCTTTTTTTTATCATTCAAAAACTTCTTGCTTCTACAGTGGAGATCTCTGAGACTGGGCTTTGATATTTCTGCACTAGTGGTTGACAGTAAGGACAAACTTATTGTTGGGTGAGGTTGAGTTGATTCCAAATCAGAGCAACCCCGTGTGACAGAGTAGAACTACTCTAGGCTGTAATCTTCACAGGAGCATATCACCAGGTCGTTCTCCTGTGGAGCTGTTTTCAGTTAGCAGCTAAGCACTTAATTAACCATTGCACCACGAGGGCTCCTTAGGGACAAATTAACCACTCCAAAATGAACAGAAAATTGGTTTCCTCTGTCTATAAGGGAAAGTCCTTGGATGGTGCAAACAGTTAGCATGCTCAGCTGCTGAAAGTTTGAAGGTTCAAGTCCATTCAGAGGCCCCTCAGAAGAAAGGCCTGGTGATCTACTTCTGAGAAATCAGCCATTGAAAAGCCCATGGTGTATAGTTCTACTCTGACTTTCATGGGGGTTGCCATGAATCAGCATTTGGTCCCTATAGATAGAAGCTGGAATTTGTCTTTGGGGCAGAGGGTTTCTTCATTCAGGACTCTCTTTAGTTACTTTCTGGGTCATGCAAATATAAGTCAAGGTTTTCCTCTGGTCCTAACCTTGGTGAAGCTATCCACATGCAAAGAATATTTTTTAGAATGGCGTATTAGGAGCAGAAAGGCTTCGTTATTTAATAATTCTGGGAAAACCCTTAGCGGAAAACTACTTAGAAGAGAGACCACGATTTTACAGTTAAAAAAAAAAAAAAAAAAGTTTGACTGGGGCTTGAACTTGAAAAATAAAATTCAAAAATATGAAATTAAGCTTCCTTTTATAAATACATTTAACAAAATTTAAGTGATAATTATAAATATGTATTAATTGTTAGACTGAACAAAGAAACACATCAAATTTATTTTTGGAATTTTTTTTTCCCCAAAATTCTTATATTTCACGCCTTATTCCTTAGGAAAGAAGAAAAGGATACACCCAAACAAAATTAGAGGGAAAAAAGGAAGACATGTTGTTGTTCTTAGGTGCCGTTGAGTCAGTTCCAACTCATAGCAACCCTATGAGCCCTCCTCTTTTTCGCTGGCCCTCTACTTTATCAAGCATGATATCTTTGTTCAGGGACTGGGCTCTACTGATAACATGTCCAAAGTACTTGAGATGAAGTCTCTCCATCCTCACTTCCAAGGAGCAGTCCCACTATACTTCTTCCAAGACAGATTTGTTTGTTCTTTTGGCAGTCCATGGTGTTTTTGCTGTTAGGTGCTGTCGAGTTGGCTCTGACTCATAGCGACCCTATTTACAACAGAACGAAACACTGCCTGGTCCTGTGCCATCCTCAACAATCGTTGTTACACTTGAGCCCATTGTTAAGTATATAATCAGCACTACATCCTTTGCTTTGAATTTTACTTTTATAGACAAAATATGAAGGGGCATTTTTACCAGAGTTTTCAAGAGCTTTATGAATTTTCCAAAAGGCTTCATATAATTGTCAGGTGTGTATATAATTTTTTCTGTCCTTGAAGTGTCTTTAGGGTCGCTATCTCTGCCCCCTTTTTGTTTTTCCCGTTAACTGACCCAGCTCCACCTCACCCCATTTGTTAATAGCTTGCTCTAATTTGAGCAATTCTTCACGTTTACTCTGGTCAACAGTCATGAAATCTTCCATCCTTCGCAAGATCTAAAATCTGTCTTTACAACAGATTTGCATAGTTTACATTATCCTGTCTGATGTTTATAGTATCTCACTGGACACAGAACCCAAAAGGGGTTCATGAGATGGGTGGAGAGAGGAGTGATGATTGATGTTTATTGGGGAATATTTTTGGGCTGTCACAACTTTTGCTTCCCTGTGCAACGTTATAACTACAAGGCTCAGATAATGAACACTGGGCTAACCTCTGTAATGCTGTTTACAAAATAGGGAGAAGCAGCAGAACATCTCCACAAGAAGGTTTTTGTTTTCACTCTTCGCTTCCCTCTTTTGGTCTGGTATTTTGGAGGAGGACATCCAGCACCTTAAATTCCAGGCCTTAAACTTGCAGTTCAAAATAATTCCCAGATGCTCTCATGAGGGCCATGGCAGCTCCCCAGAGAAGGAGCACATGATGATGGGAAGTCAAAGCTGTAGTTAGAAATAGAGCTTATTTGCTTCAGTTTCTAAGGAGCTAGAAATAGTAACAGTAATAATAACATAACTGGTATTTTTAAAAAACAATATTTTGTTGCGTTTTCGGTGAAGGTTTAAGCAGCAGCTTAAGTTCTTATTCAACAATTTCTACATAAGTTGTTCAGTGACGTTGGTTACATTCTTCACAACACGTGAACATTCTCATTGTATCTGTTCTCGTTGTTCCATTTCCATTAATCTAGTTTCCCTGACTCCTTACATTCTCATCTCTGTTTTAAAGTAATTGTTGACCATCTGGACTCATACAGGTGATTTTTTTTAAAAAAGTACAGTACTTATGGGTGATATTTATTATTTTTTGAGCCAATTTGTTATCTAGCTACTAGGCGACCTCAGGGTTTAAACCTTTTGTTCAAGGTTTAAAGAGTATCTCAGGGCAATAGTCTAGGGGGGTCCTCTAGTCTCAACCAGTCTAGTAGGTCTGGTTTTCTTGCTTGTTTCTAGGAATTTGAGTTCTGTTGCACACTTACCTCCCATTCTGTCAGGGTCCGTGTATTGTGGCCCTGGTTAGAACGGTTGGTAGTGGTAGCTGGGCACCATACAGTTCTTCTGGCACCAGGGTGGATGAGGCTGTGGTTTGTTTAGGTTATTTGTCCCGTAGATTAGTTTCTTCTTTGAGTCTTTGGTTTCCTTTTTTCTTTTTTGCTTTGGATGAGTAGAAACCAACAGTTGTATCTTAGATGGCTGCTTTCAAGTTTTTAAGACCCCAGACACTTTTAAGACCCCAGACAAACTAAGATGTAGAACATAACTTTATGAACTATATTACGCCAGTTGACAGAGATATCCCATGAGACTATGGTCCTAATCCTTCGAACCCCAAAAAACAATCCTATGAGGTGTTTGGTTGTGTCTAAGAAGAATCCATAACTGTACCCCCATGTGCTTTATCATATATATGAATATATGTGCATATGGTCACATATATGCATATACATATGCATATACCTATATATACACACACATATATACATACTTATATACCATGGTGGGCCAGTGGTTAAGAGTTTGGCTGCTAACCAACAGATTGACAGTTCGAATCCACCAGCTGCTCCTTGGAAACCCTATGGGACAGTTCTACTCTGCCCTATAGGGTTCCTATGAATCAGAATCAACTCCAGGGCAGTGGGTTTGGTTTGGCTTTTGGTATACACGTATATGCCTACATACATACATATATACCATGCATATATTTTTTGGTTGCTTCAAAATTATATATGCCATAGCAATTACCAACAAGTCCTTTTTTCTTGTGTATTTTTTTAGTAACATTGATTTAGTGACATCAAGCTCTGTACACTTCACCTTCATTTGGTGTTTCCCATCACCAAAAATAACAAGTGTTTACTATCTAGAGGGCAAACAAACCCTGGTGGTGTAGTGGTTAAGTGCTGTGGCTGCTAACAAAAGGGTTGGCAGTTCGAGTCCACCAGGCACTCCTTGGAAACTCTACGGGGCAGTTCTACTCTGTCCTACAGGGTCACTATCAGTCGGAATTGACTCAATGGCAATTGGTTTGGTTTGGTTTTTTTGGTACTATCTAGAGGTGGCCCTGGTGGCACAGTGGTTAAGCATTTGGCTCCTAACCAAAAGGTCAGCAGTTTCAATCTACCAGTCGCTCCTTGGAAACTCTACTCTGTCCTATAGGGTCACTACGAGTCGGAATCAACCCGATAGCGATGGGATTTTTTTTTTTTTTTTTTTTACTCTCTAGAGAATGAATTCCCACCCTCCCATAACTGGTATTTTTAACAAGTGAGAAATATAGGATGTAATTAGAAAACGCTTTTGTTTTTTTCCTCCCCCACTGCTCGCTCATTCGAGCCAACTGTGTGGGCTGGTGTCTCCTTGCTTCCATATGAAACTTCAGGCCAGCTCTCGAGTTTGTCTTTTCACTTAAGATAATTAAGTCTTCTGGTCACTTCTAACCACAATAACAGACATAGTTCAGGAACATGTCCATGTCTAGTTTCATGTAATAATAAAAAATGCCAAACTTACTTCTCTCATCCTTCAGCTCAGGCCTGCTTCAGGCAGAAAGGCTTCTCAGTGAAAGCAGGGTTGGGAGTGGGAGGAGGGCATGGTCAGCTTTTCTACTTCTTGGTCTAAGGCTCATATTTCTACTGCTGTTCCTCCTCCTCAAAGTGCTGCTGGCTCTTTCAGAATGAGTGGTGGTGGTGGTGGAAGCGGAGGACAGGTGGAGGCTAGGAGACCTCTCCCTGCACTGGTTGCCCCCACCATGGCAGAAGGTGACTATGATATTTCTTGTCTAAGTGAGGACATTTTTGAGAATGAAAGAAGGCACTATTTATTAATGGCAGAAGTAAACTGGCACTGTCCTGCGATTGTTGTTGTCTGCCATCAGGTAGGCCCAATTCATGGTGACCCCATGCACAATGAGACTGAATGTTGTGATCCATAGGGTTTTCATTGGCTGATTTTTGGAAGTAGATCACCAGGCCTTTCTTCCTAGTCTGTCTTAGTCTGAGCCATGCCGAAACTTGTTCAGCCTCATAGCAATACTCAAGTCTCCACTGACAGATGGGTGGTGGCTGCCCTTGAGGTGCATTGGCCAGGAATTGAACCAGGTCTCCCAACTCCATGCAAGAATTCTACCACTGAACAACCACTGCCCCCTGGGGAAACATAATCACTCTATTTAAAGCTAACTTTCTCTGGTCCTGGTGGGTCTTCAAGATGGGGTCTTCTCATCTGCAGTTCTGTTAACTTAGGCAAAACTCCTCCTCCACCCAACTGCTTACATCACCACCCCTGCAGCTACTGGAGGTTGGCAGACCACTCCCCATAGATTATCTTTTGGGGTCCCACTGCCCCTCCAGAAGATCCTCTTAGACCCAGAAGACAGCGCTAGGCCCTCCACCCATGGAGTCCCCCAAGCCCATGGGAAACATGCTCACCGCCCTGCTGGTGAGAGATGGTGGTGCCACAGCATGCAATTTTTTTTTTAAAGAAATTTTCTCTGCAATCTTGGCCACTCTTCTGGCCTCTGCATCTTCTGGTGGTCAGATATTCATCGGAAAACCAGTTCCAGGACACCTCCTTTGTACATCCTGCTTCAGTGGCTGTTACGGATTGATTTGGGTCCCCTCAAAATGTGTGTCAGTTTGGCTAGGCCATGATTCCCAGCATTGTGTGATTGTCCACTATTTTGTCATCTAATGTGATTTTCCTATGTGTTGTAAATCCTAGCTCTATGATGTTAATGAGGCAGGGTTAGAGGTAGTTATATTAATGAGTCAGAACTCAATCTACAGGATTAGGTTGTATCTTGAGTCAATATCTTTTGAAATATAAAAAAGAGAAGCGAGCAGAGAGACGGGGATCTCATGCCACCAAGAGTGAAGAACCAGGAGGTGAGTGCATCCTTTGAACCTGGGGTCCCTGTGCTGAGACACTCCTAGACCAGGGGAAGATTGATGACAAGGACTTTCCCCCAGAACCAACAGACAGAGAAAGTCTTCCTCTGGTGCTGGCACCTGGAATTTGGACTTCTAGGCTCTTAGACTGTGAGAGAATAAATTTCTCTTTGTTAAAGTAATTCACTTGTGGTATTTCTGTTATAGCAGCACTAGATAGATAACTAAGACAGTGGCCAACATCTCATTTAGAAAAATGGAAGGAGTTGACACTACTGAAACTACTACAGTAAGAGTCCTCTTCACCATCCTTTTATAACAAATACGGTAATAACAATAGTAATTGCTCTCCCTATACTAACACCATGAGGCAGGTACTATTATTATTCATATTTTAGATAAAGAAACTGAAGTCTGGAAAGGTCAGTTAATTTGTTGTAAATCACACAATTGGTAAAGAGTGGAGATTCAAACTTCTATTTCTCTAACCACAGAGGATTTTGGAATTCAGAGCTCTATCTACTCACAACAATTGTTGTGGTCGATTAATTACACACCTCTGCGTTGAAGGTTTGGAACCAGCTAAGGGATCAAAACAGCAGCTCTACTGCTGGAAAAGCTGCACTGGAGAAAGTAGCTGGACTTCTAACAAAATCAGACTTCCTGTTCTTTTTCCCATTGACCTTACCCCCTCCATGCCCATTAGTCAGAAGTCCAACCAAAGGAGCAGAGCCTGCCCAAGTGGGCTTGCCACAGGGAGGAAGCATGCAGAGGGCAGAAGACAGTGCGACCCTCTTGGGGGTTAGGCAGATCTCAAAGACAGAACAGTGTTCCATTCTCCCTCCACAAAAACCATGTTCCAGCCTACAGTCAGGCCAGCCAGGCTGCCACATCCCCCTGCTCTGGAAGGATAAAGGGAGGGGCCGAGAGGCACAGGAGTTTTGAGAAGGTTGGGACGTTGGTCTGCTAGACCTAGGATTCTGCTTGCAGAGGAAGGTGCTGAGGTCAGAGGAGTGGCCTAGAGACACAGTAAATCTGGGGAAGGAAGGTGCTTGGAATGGTTCATGCCTGTGCCATTAACTCTGAGGGCTGGCTCACAAGTGGGAAATTAACTGGAAGACAGGAGTCATCATCAGCTGGGGAAATTCTAGGACTTTTCCATGCTTATGTGGCCCACAGGTTCCTACTTACCCCTCCATATTGCCTCTCAGTTAGAATGTAGTACCAGGCAGGGCGGGGCCTGCAGCAGGTAAATGTGATGCATTCATGTTCTTGGAAACCCCCGGAGATATCACACAAGCCCCATCAACATAAAATGTGCAGTGAAACTACAATAACCACCTCCTCCCCCTGCCCCGTGTTATTTTTCTATGACTGTTGTAACAAAATGAGCTTAGTGAGTTAAAACAACACAAGTTTATTATCTTACAGTTCTGGAGATCAGAAGTCTGAAATGGGCCTCAGTGCCCTAAAGTCAAAGTGTCAGAAGGGCTGCCTTCTTTCTGGGGGCTCTAGGGCAGAATTTGTTTTCTTGCGTTTTCCAGCTTCTAAAGGCTTTCTGCAAGGAGCCCTAGTGGCACAATCGTTAAGCACTTGGCTGCTAACAGAAAGGTGGGAGGTTCAAACCCACCCGGCCTTTCTGAGGGAGAAGGACCTGGTAATTTATAGCAGTAAAGATTAAAAAAAAAGATCACAGCCAAGAAAACCCTATGGGATAGTTCTACTCTGTCACATGGGGTCACTATGTCAGAATGACTCCATGGCACCTAACAACATAGGGTCACTATGAGTATGAGGTCAGCTTATTAGCATCTGTAATTCCTCTTTGCTATGTAATATTCACAAGTCCTGGAGATTAGGATGTGAACAACTTTGGGGGAGGGCATTATTCTGACTACCACACCCCCTCAACCTGGTCAGGCATTGGCTGGCACGTGTGTCCGTGTGCACGCACATGCGTGTGCACGTGCACACACATGCGCGCGCACACACACATTCATTCTGGTAGCCGACATTGTACGTACTCCCAAAGCGGAAAGTTGAACGATGAGCTCATTCATTTCTAGTGGCTTCTGCATCTGTTATATATCGTCCCGCTTCTAAATAAGGCTGACTTCTACTTTTTCAGACACCAGAGATTCCTACTTGTTAGTTTTTAATCTTATATTAAATTGGAAATGTTTTGACCCAATTAGGAACAGCATGCTGCATTCAGATGTGATTTCAAGCGTTATTTATTTAAATCAGGACGCCAGCGAAGCGGAGATCTTTAAAGCCTGCTCAGTCCTGGAGATCTGCACGCCTTGGTTCGGCCCAACCTCCACGGCAACATCTGCACGTTTTCCAGAGCTGCTTCCTAGCAGCCGAAGTGTTAACTGTGGGATTAAAGATGATGAGAAGAAAAAAAAGTATTTTATATTTTTAAAACTCCACAGTTATCAATCTTTATTATAAAAAACATATGTGCCTCCTCTTCTGTGGTAGATGTGTTTCTGACGGGATATATGTAAATCAGATTTTTTATAAATTGAGTCATATTTTACATGCACTAGGGGAGCTGCCTATTTAAAGGAATCCTGCTGTGAATCTTTGTCAAGCCAAGAGGCTGTTTGTGATGCTAATTTTCACCCCTTAATTTGTTTTGTAGGTTCAGATTTTCATAAAATCCCCCAAATTCACAAACCAAAACAAGGCACACCTGTATCCTATATTTCAAGGGTATCTTTTTCATAAGAACTCAAAGAGCTGTCAGGTGGATTATCTCATTTATCTTTCCTAACATTCCTCCAGACGAGTTTGGGGCAGTCATTATTATCCTCAAAGGACGTGTAACCCGCTCCTAAGCAGCCACTGCATTGCAGGGGGCCGCGGGAAAGGAGAAGGCATTGCTCAGCTGGAGAGCTATTTATTTTCCAATTAACAACAGGCTCTGTCCTGGGAGGGGTGCTTTGGGAGTTTTTCTTGAGGGCCCAGAATTTTTTTTTGTCACTACTGCCAGAGAAGCTGAGAAAAAGAGAAATCAAGCAATGTTTTAAATGCTTACAGAATGCTCACTCTGCATAAGACATGGTGCTAAGTGTTGGAATTGGGTGGGGGTAACTATTGAGATGACTGGCAAAGACCCTGATCTGGAGTTTGCCATTAGTGGGAACCATGAGCAGGTTGACAATACCTAGAATGCAAAATTAGGTAAGACCAATGCCTTCCTGTCACCCACAATTTTCCTCTCCCAAATATTTTATTGATACCTGTGACGGTTAAGATTGTGTGTCAGCTTGGCTAGGCCATGATTTTTGCGTTTATATGTGATTACTCCCATGATTGAATTTGCTGAGTGGCCAATCACTTGAAAGGGAGTCCCCTTAGGGGTGTGACCTGCATCCAAATATAAGCTGACGTTCTGACTTTTTTGCGTTTCCTGGATCCTATGGCTGTCTGACCTCTGGCTCTTCGGACTTGAGCTACCAGCTTATCTGCAGACCTTGGGATTTGTTGATCTTCACAGGCTGAGAGCAGGAGCCCTGCTCTCCAACCTGCCGATCTTGGATTCCCCAGCCCCTAGGGCTACCTGAATTGAGAGAAGCCTATATCCTGATCCACAGACTTGGGATATTCCAGCCTCTACAATTGAGTGAGCTGTTTCCTTGATATAAATCTCCCACTCTATGTATTTATATGCTTTACTGGTTTTGCTTCTCTAGAAGCAAAACGCAGCCTAAGACAATATCACCTCATTCAATCCTCACAACACGAGGAGGTTGAGTTTCGGTTTAACTTTTTGCAGCACAAGGCAACTCAGAATTAGGGATTTTTCCAAGTCACAAGGCAGCTAAGTACAACCAGGACTTAAACCTAAGTCTGTCTTATTCCAAAATCATGTGCTTCACATATCACTATTACTGAACATATGCTCACACGTTGGACTTTGTGGGTATAGTGACAGGAGAGATTTGGACTCTCAGGAGCAAAGAAACTGTCCCAGAGGGATGCAGCTTGAGCCAGGCCTTGAATGGTGACAAAGATTTCCATAGAGAACTGTGGAAAGAACATGGGCAGAAGGCATAGAAGTATATATAAGTAGTCAGTTGTCCAGGCTACAAGAGAGCTGGAATGGGAGACAAGGCTGAAAGGGGAGTTAGGGACATATCATAGAAGGTCTTGAATCCTTCATTAAGGAGCTGAGTCTCCTTCCCACAGTGATGGGAAGCCACTGAGGTTTTTGGGGGGGAGAAAAACATGAATCTTCTCTCTGAAAGACAATTCTGTCATCAGTGTGAAGAATGAGCTTGAGCCAGGAGATCAAATCTTAATAATTAAATTTAGATAGTACTCTCTCCTCCCAACAAAAAGAAAACAGAATTTAGTGGACATTTCAGGAGCCCTGGTGAGAAAAGGGGCAGAATCAAAACTAGAACCTATGTTGCTATACTCCAAGATTAATTCTCTTTCACTGAATAATGAGCCTGTGTCCTCAAGTAAAAGAAAGGATGGCTGGTCCTGGCCAAAGTCATCACTGGCATGTATCCCCTCCCTCTGCACCTAGCAGTGACAGGCTCACAGGAGTGGGCCCTGGTCTATATTTCTCTTTGCCCTCTGAGATCCTTACTGGTGCTAAGGATGGGATGCCAAGCTCAACTCTTGCCTTTTAAGCTAACTCTCATGAGTCAGAAGCAACTTGATAGCAATGGGAAGAAGATCCTTCAAGCCAGAGTCCCTAGGTGGTGTAGACAATTAATGTGCTCGACTGCTAATTGAAAGGTTGGTGGTTTGAGTCCACCCAGAGGTGCTTTGGAAGAAAGGCCTGGTGACTTACTTCCAAAAAATCAGCCATGGAAAACCTACAGAGCACAGGTCTACTCTGACACACATGGAGTTGCCATGAGTTGGAATTGGCTCAACAGCAACTGGTTATCCTTGCAGGCATCTGTTGGTAGGTCATCCTTTTTGTCTATTCTAAGCCACATAGCAACAAGCTGGACTGAGTGCCTGTTAGATCCATATCCTCTAGGGGTATGACAGGCAATTATAATCAGATTGAATATTCTCTCTTCTAAGACACATTTATTAGACCCATCCAGATAGAGTTTTGAGGTCTTTGAGCTGTAAAACACAGAAAGAGAGAATGGTAGAAGCTGGTGAGGTCTGAGACAGTAAGAAAGCCTCAGGTCTCCTTTACCCACCTGCCACCCCCACCCAAGTTTATAAAGCTTTAAAGATCAACTTTCAAAGGAACTGTTCAAGGCCATGAAGGAGGAGTAGAATTAGAGTAAGGTGTATATTTTCCTCCAGTTTCTATTTTTTAGCCTGCAGCATAATTCTTGCATTTGCTAAAGACCTTGGGTCTTCTGAAAGAAAGGAAATTTAAGTATAAAAGCCATTATAATACCATTGGTATTAGCAGTAGTGGGTTTGGCATGAGGCCTGGACCACCCAGACTCCAGAGGCCTAAGTTACTAAATGGGAGGCTCGGTCTAGCTCAGATGGGTCTGATCTGTCAGCCAGGGAAGGGCTAGGAAACCTCCCCTGGACACAAGGGGATGTCCAGGGGTGGGGAATGCGGGGAGGGAGCTATAGACCATGTGACCTGAATCAGGGATCTCTGGAGACCTCAGAGCAGGTACCACCTATGAAGCCAGATTTCTGGGCGCAGGAAGCCGTCCTACCCACCTGCTACCGTGTTGCCCCTCCTTGCTTGAAGATGCCTGAGAGGTTTTATTCCTTCGGCTTCCGGCCTTGTTATACCCTGCAAAAATTCAGCTCTGCCCTCCTACTCTGGGAGGCTTGAACTTGCTAGTTATAGATATCTCTGAACCCCTCTTTGCAGAAAGGCCCCATGCACGTGGAGGGAGAGCACGCATGCACAGTAAGTCACAGGAAGGAGTGAGGGGATGGCTAGAAGGGGTGCAGGGACACTGGGAGACAACCAGACTTTGTTGGATTCTCTTGTTGGGCCTGGGGCACATCTGCTCCACATAGCACTTAGGAGCAGGCTTTAGCTGCTTAGCACCTTCTACCTGCCTGGAACAGCCTGGACAACCTCCTGCCATGGTGACTGCTGTGCAAAGCAAGGTTTGCACGGGGAGGCTCTGCCAGGACCAGAGAGCCCTGGGAGAATTCATAAGACACCCTAGGAAACCCCCAGGGACTCAGGACCCGGCCTATACTCACTCCTAGGCACACTAAAAAGCAGACTTGGGGCAGGGCCAAGATGGCAGAGTAGTAAGATGCTTCTTGTGATCCCTCTTACAACAAAGACCTGAAAAAACAAGTGGATCAATTATATATGGCAATCTGAGAAGCCTGGACATCAAAGACAAAGTTGAGGAGTTGGACTGAGTGGCAAGGGGAGGGAAGACAGTTCAGAAGCCGTGAGGATTTGCTAGACCTAACCTGGCCAGCACCCTGCAGGCTGGATTGGCTGGTGTGTGGGGGCTGAGGCAAGCAGTAGCACTCAGGATGCATTTTCCACACCGGGAGAAACTGAGTGGCAGAGAGTCAGCTCAAGCCTCCGGAACCAAGGAGAAGCAGCATTGAATCTGTGAAAGTGCAAGCCTCTAACCTACTGTGTGGGATCAAAAAAAACCCTTCCCCACTCTGAGAAGTACCTCTCCCATTTACCCACTCCTTGCTCTCCTTCAGTCCCAGTCCCCTGGGCAGGAAGTAGGGCTTGTCACATGCCCCGAGCCATTCTCCTGGCTTTGGAGAGGGGACAAGCTAACAAACAGGAAAAAATAATCTCCCAGCTCCCTTAAGCTGGGAACTCAGGGCAGGCACAGCCCCTTTGCCTAGGCAAAGGCATAAGGGATCCACGGACTTCGAATACCTTTCACCCCTGCACAGACCTGTGAATGGGCCCATTTCAACAACGTAGGCCATCATTAGCATGGTACAACAGGGTATATACCTGATGTCTATTTTTAACTGCAATAGCTAAGGAAAAGTGAAGATCTGTAACATTTGATACTGCCCTGCCCATTAAGCAGGGTCCTCACCTACCTACATCAGGGGCCTGAGGGCTCGTGGCTACACCCACTCCATCTACCGAGACAGGAGTCAGAGAATAAGTGATGCCTCCCAATCCTCACAGCGAACAGCACTGGCTGCCCAAAGTCTGGCTGCAAAACCCACCCACCTACCCACTCTAGGGAATTGGGACACACCTTCCACCCAGGCACTCAGGGGCAGCCTTCAGCCCCCTACCTTGCTCAGCACATAGCCCCCTACTGTAGCCAGAAACCTGTGCCTATTCCAGTCACCCCTACATAGCTCTGCCCACCTAAGACTGTAGGTGAGAGCCTGCACCACACACTCAGTGACTGATGACCTGCACACCTGAGCTGAATCCACACAAGAAAAGTAAACAGACTCCTGGGCTCACACACCTAGTAACAGCTCTAACCACCTGACAGCAGGACATTAGAGTTTCAAAGACGCTAATAATCAAAGTAGCTCACACAACCAGCCTATTTGGACATATCAAAACAAAACAAGAAGCTAGGACACAGTAAGCAAACATAAAATAACTAACAACTTATTGAAGGCTCAGAGACAACAGTCAATATCAAATCACATAAAGAGGCAGACCATGATGGCTTCAGCAAGTGACCAAAACAAAGAACCAAGAAACCTCCTAGAAGAAGATTAGGTCTTGGAGTTACCAGAGGTAGAGTTCAAAATATTAATATACAGAGCAAGCCAAGGAACACACAAAGCAACAGGGAAACTTAAGAAGGTTATACAAGAGCATAATGACAAATTTAACAGGCCGTAAGAATCCATAGACAGCAAACAGAAATCCAAAAGATTAAGAATAAAATTTCAGGATTAGATAACTCAATAGAAAGTCATAGGAGCAAAATTTAGGCAATGGAAGTCAGAATTAGTGAGGCTGAAAATAAAGGACTTGACACCAATTTATTTGAGAAAAAATCAGAGAAAAAAATTTTTAAAATGAAGCAACCTTAAAAATTATGTGGGACTCTATCAAGAGGAATAACCTAAGAGTGATTAGAGTACCAGACGGTGGGGCGGCGGGGGGGGGGGGGGGGGGATAACAGAAAATACTACAGAGAAAAAATTTTTAAGATTTACTGGCAGAAAGCTTCCCTGGTATCATGAAAGACGAGAAGATATCTGTCCAAGAGGCTCACTGAACCACACACAGGGTAGATCCTAAAAGAAAGTCACCAAGACATTATAATCAAACTTGCCAAAACCAAAGATAAAAAGAGAATTTTAAGAGCAGCTAGGGATGAATAAAAAGTCATTTAAAAAGGAGAGTCAATAAGACTAAGCTGACTACTCAGCAGCAACCATGCAGGCAAGAAGGCAATGGGATGACATATATAAAGTCCCGAAGGAAAAAAATTGCCAGCCAAGAATTATATATCCAGCAAAACTGTCTCTCAAATATGACGGTGAAATTAGGACATTTCCAGATAAACAGAAGTTAAGAGAATTTGTAAAAAACAAACCAAAATTACAAGAAATACTAAAGGGAGTCCTCCAGTTAGAAAATTAGTAACATCAGATAACAACCCAAGACTAGAACACAGAACAGGGCAACCAAATATCAACCCAGATAGGGAAGTCACAAGAATAAATCAAAGCTAAAACACTGAAAATTGGGAAACAGAGATGTCGATATGTAAAACATGACAGCATTAAAACAAAAAAGAGGGACTAAATAATGCAGTCACAGAACTTTCCTATGGTGAGGAAGTCAAGGTGATATTAAGAAATAAAAGATTGGTTTAAACTTAGAAAAACACAAGTAAATACTAAAGTAACCACAAAGGAAACTAATAATCCTACACATCAAAATAAAAAGAAGAAAAACATAAAGACTCAGCAAATACAAAATCAACAACAATGAAAAAGAAGCAAAGAAAATACATAAAAACGACTCAGCACAGAAAATTAAGTGGAACAAAGAAGATGTCAACACCACAAAAAAAAGTACATCAAAATGACAGCACTAAACTCATACCTATCAATAATTAAGCTGAATGTAAATGGACAAAATGCACCAATAAAGAGACAAAGAATGGCAGAATGGATTAAAAAAACATGATCTGTCTATATACTGCCTACAAGAGACACACCTTAGACTCAAAGACACAAACTAAAACTCAAAGGACGGAAAAAAATACATCAAGCAAACAACAATCAAGAGAGCAGGAGTGGCAATATTAATTTCTGAAAAAATGGACTTTAAAGCAAAATCCACCACAAAGGATAAGGAAGGACACTATATAAAGATTAAAGGGTCAATATATCACCAGGAGGACATAACCATAATAAATATTTACGCACCCGATGACAGGGCTCCAAAATACATAAAACAAACTACAACAGCATTGAAAAGAGAAAAGCAAACCTACAATGATTTTCCAAACACTGAATCTGGTTAATCTTTAGACAACACGACAATAGAAAATAACTACCTTTATTGACCTAGGAATGATGTGTGAGATAATAAAGGCTGTTGTGGTTGTTATTTGTCATCAAGTCAATTCCGATTCATGGTGACTCCATGTGCACAGACTAGAACTGCTCCATAGGGTTTTCAAGGGTGTGACCTTTCAGAAGCAGATCACCTGGCCTGCCCTCTGAGGTGCCTCTGGGTGGGTTTGAACTGCCAACATTTTGTCTAGTAGTTAAGCACGTAAACCATTTCGTGCAACCAAACCACCCACTGCTGTTGAGTCAATTCCAACTTATAGTGGCCCTACAGGACAGAGTAGAACTGCCTCATAGAGTTTCCAAGGCTGTAAATCTTTATGGAAGTAGACTGCCACACCTTTCTTCTGCAGAGCAACAGTTGCGTTCGAACCGTCAACCTTTTGGTTAGCAGCAGAGCACTTTAACCACTGTGCTACCAGGATCCTTCTGCCACCCAGGTACTCCTTAAAAAAAAAATTGGAGGAAGCACTTCAAACGACAAAACCAAATGGCATAAATATACCCAAAGGACAGGTGGCCACCGTTTCCTGCCTCTCCCAACTTCCTGTCACAATCCTTCCCCTTAGAAGCCCCTGCTGAGTTATAGTCACTGCTGTAGACCACATGGGAGAGTGCCACAGCTGCAGGGTCCTACTTCTGTTGCCAAGCCCTGTAGGGTTATATCAAAGAGGCTGAAAAAAGACGTGTGGCGAGATTTTCAAACAAAACCTCTCCTGCCTGCTGCACCCTACGTTATACAGTGGTTAAGAGTTGGAAATCTGTAGTCGGACCTGGATTTGAATCCTGCCTCTGCTGCTTCCTAGCTGTGTGATTTTAGGAAAGCGTATGCACCTCTAGAAGCCTCAGTTTCCTCATCTTTAAAATAGGGCTAACATAACACCTTTGTCGAGGGTTGTTAAGAGGATGAAATCAGATAACTAAAGCAAAGCACTTGGTACAGTGCCAGCACACAGTAAGTGCTCTAAGAACAGCAACAATTCTCTTTCAAAATGAACGTGTTGAGAAAGCACTGCATCTGGAAGTTCAGGCTGATCTCTCTTCAGAGCATGTGGAAAGAAGCCTGCTGGCATTGCCACACAGGAAGAGGATCTGTTCTGAATTCCCTTGAAGCACCTAACCACCTAAGGCTTGGTTGGGCTCTTGCTTCAAGGAGAAAAAAAATGCCGATGGAATTTTTGAGAAACACATGAACACTTCCATTTAAGCTACACAGAAGAGTCCACCTAAGACCACAGCCTATGAACTTGGGTTGGAAAACACTGCCAAGGATAGCACCAGGGATTCCCACAGTGCCTCAATTCATAGCACCACAGATGCTGCCAGAGCAGGGCAAGGAGCTCTCTTGCCATTAAGCTCATTATGGTAGACTATTAGGAGTAACCAAGGAACACTGGGCCCACACCCACCACAGGAATGGTCAGGTTGAAATGTGCTTACTTTGGGCGGCCATTTTAGACCACGTTCCTGGGTTTTCTGGCCTTGGGCATTCTAGTAGGCATTTTTGGGTCCATCCTCTCTTGTTCATTTCACTCAGAAAACAAAAATGCATCAGATGGGGCAGAATTTGTTCTTTACCCCAGAAGAGCACAACCAGAGAAACTTCTTGCTGTTCTCCTCCAAAAGATGTTTCAGAATGTTTACCAAATCTAAGATAAACTATAGTTTATAAGGCATAGAAGACAGACGGTGCTGGAAGTCAGATGGACCTGTGTTTAAATCAAGGCTTCGAACTGATTTGTTCCAGTTCAGCCGCCTCCTGAGACTTTGCCTTTCCACCCAGATATACAGAATCAGAACCCACATTTTAACAAGATTCCCCAGGTTATTTCTATGTATGATAAAATTTGAGAATCACTGCTCCAGTAGTGGTTCTCAGAATTGGTCCCTAACCAGCAGCATTACCATCCCCTGGGATCTTGTTAGAAACGCAACTTCTCAGCAGGGGTTCAAGCCAGAATGAACCTGTTTGAAGCCATGGTTTAAACCCTAGCTCATAATTTATTTGTTATGAGACAGAGACCTCAGACAGGTTCCTTAACCTAGCTGAGCTCAGGCATCTCATCTGTAAAACGGTGCACTAGTCCATTTTGGCCTGCATCACAATCACCTGGAGGGCTTGTTAACACACATTGCTGGGCCTCACTCAGATTTGGGGCCTGAGAATTTGCCTTTCAACAAGTCCCAGGTGACATCTATGCTACTGGTTCACTGCACCTGGCTTACTTTGAGAGACAGGCATAGGGCTTGGTTGACTCGGAATCAAGAGGGCTGGGTTAGTCCATCTTCTGCTGTGTCCTCAATTGTAAAATGAGGGCAATAATATCCACTTTCCAGAGTAATTGTGAGAATCAAATGAGCTGATAAATGTGAAAGTGCCCTGTAAAGTATAAAGTTCTACATGATTGTAAAGGGTTAAATATGAGGATTATTGTAAGCATTAAAGCTGATAATGCACAGACAGGCACATAGTAGGGGCTCAATAAATATTAAATGAAAACAAATGAAAAACATTAACACCATGCCAGAGATTTCAGTTTCAGTCTCTGTCATACATTAAAACGAAAAGTGGTAATAAGTTACAACATGAGATTCATATTCCAGTTGTGGGTGGCATGGACCTCCTCCTTGACTTCTGGTCCGATTCTTTATTCAGGTCCCTTTACCACAGAGTGCTCCACTGCTTAATGTAGAACCTACTGTGGATCTTGATAAGAAGAAAAGACTGGGCTGTTTCCATTTTGCTCTTGGCAGTCCTCAGGCCTCCTGTATAACTTTCTTACAAAATGAACAGTGTTGGCTCCCAGAGAGACCAATCTAATCTCATCTTGTCCACTCAAGATACATATCAAACATTACAGACTGTCTGACTGCATGAGCACAGCAGGAAAGGGCACATCTAATTCCATTTGGAGTTGGATCACTGTTTAAATGATCAAGTAGGGAGCCATTAGCATGGTAGAAATAGAGAAGCAAAATACAACTGGCCCACTTTTTAAAGATTGTTCTTGTCCAAGGTTTTATTTGAAGAGTTCCCACATGAGACAAAAAGAAACAGAGCAAGAGTGGAAAATAGAGAAAGGGGTTTAAAGTCCACACTCTTTAAAGAAAAACATATGAATGAACATCCTGCATTTTCATTGTTTATGGGCATGATAGTCTGATCAGATAACCTCACTATGTCAAGACGCCTAATTACCAATCCTCCGGAGAATCTTAACTTGCTTTCTAAGGAAAAAAAGTCTCTGTTACTCTTGGCTTTATAAAATGTCACTGATTTTCATCAGCCATTTTCAGAAAGGTTCTGCCCACTTCAAATGGAATTACTGTGAGCTCAGTTACCCAGGGAAGGTCTATTTCAGCTGGTCAAGATTTGAGAGATGCTTAAACCATTCAACAGTTTCTAACACTTAAGGCTCTGAAAACTCTCTGCGTTGTTTTTATAGCCCAAGCTCGCTGGTGTCAAGGGAGCTCCTAGAATCAGTAAAGCAGATATAAATGAAATGTTATTGCCACAAACACTTTAAATAAAACTCTGGAGATGCTACATGAAATACCTTGGGTTTAGATCATATTGATTCATATTTGTAAAAGAAAAACCAAAGTTCAGAAGCCAGATCACTTGGGGACTATAGGCCTACCCCTTGCCAGATTTTTAAATTCAATGAAGATAAATGTTAAAGCTTTAATTTGGTACTTAAACAAATTTAGGACAGTTTAAATGTCAGTTTATTTGATAAGCCACTAAGAGGCTGAGTAATTTAAATTGGAAAGAAGGAAAAAAGAGAGACAGATACTCACAGCTTGACCTGCCTCTGACTCCCAGCTCCTTGAAGGATGGCTGAGTCTAGAGGACTGCTCAAGGAGAGGAATTTCTCAACATTCTTACAGTTCAAAATACTTTCTCTTAATCATTACATTGCCAATTTTGTGGAGAGTATTTAGCAACAAAACATGTGCAGAGGGGTCGATCACCACACTTCCAGCTCACCCGGTTTGTTTTCCAGCATCACTGATGGATGGACTGACAAGCTCTTGTAGTCTAGTTGTCCAAACCTTTAACGAAAACCCTAAAAATGAAAACTGACCCAACTATGTTTTCTCTTATTTCCCTATAAACACTCTCAGTGCTAATGATGCGGGCTATAATTTTTAAGCTACAGCTTTAGGAAAGTTACAGGATAAGGTAAGGGCTGGAGTTGACTGGTGTGTTTCACTAGAAATCTTCATCACTGAATGACAGGGCACTAAGGGAAATCTTCGCAAGTTCTTTCCCAAGCCCTAACCTAGGTCACAAAATCTGAATGACCAACAGAGGTAAGGGAGTCAAGCATTTGATGGGAGACAGTGAAGTCTGTCTTTGTGATTCTAGGTTCTTTGGATAAACACTGGCCTGTTTTACACTTTAACCAGGAAAATAATCACTGCATAATTGGGACAAAGGAAGAGATGTTGAAAATTTGCACAGATACAGTGTTTTGCAAATTCAAGTTATTGTTTCCACTCTTCATTTACTGACTGTAGCCTACCTGTCACCAAATGTTGGGGGTTCTAGCCCCAAGATCCATCTTCATCTCTTCATTCTTATCACTACTTCCTTTGACAACTGCAGTAGCCTCCTCAGAGGTCTTCCTGTTCCCAGTCTTTCGGCCTAACAGCCCATTCTCTACACTGCTGCAACTATCACGAACTCAAATATGACCACTTAATCCTCTGCTTATAACCCCCACCACACAGATTACAATCCAAATTACTTAGTTTGGGATTCAAGACTGAAAAACCTCCTTTAGAAAAAAAGCAGAAAAACAAATCAAGCCCCAGGACACAGCCCTTATGTTTTTCCATACTTGTTAGCTGCCGCTGAGTTAGGTGCTGAATCATGGCAACCCATGTACAGCAGAACAATGCTTTGTTTATTCTTTATTCCCTCTCTTCCCAATAAATAGAGGCCATGCCTCTTTTGCTCATCTTTCATATCCCCCCATACCTGGCATCCCCACGATTAGTTGCAGATCAGACTGTTGTGATTCATAGGGTTTTCACTGGCTGGTTTTTGGAAGCAGATCTTCAGACCTTCCTTCTTAGTCCGCTTAGTCTGGAAGCTCCAGTGAAACTGTTTAGCATCATAGCAACATGCAAGACTCCACTGATAGATGGGTGGTGGCTGAGCACAAGGTGAACTGGTCAGGAATTGAACCGGGGTCTTCTGCACGGAAAGTGAGAGTTCTACCACTACACTCACACACACACACACAAAGCCAAACCCATTGCCATAGATTCTAACTCATAGTGCTCCTACAGGACAGAGTAGAACTATCCTATAGTGTTTCCAAGGCTGTAATCTTTACGGAAGCAGACTACCACATCTTTCTTCTGCAGAGTGGCTGGTGGGTTCGAAACCCCAACCCTTCCGTCAGCAGCCAAGTGCTTTAACCACTGTACCACCAGGGCGCCTTACCAAAAACCCAAACCAAACTGTTGTCATTGAGTCAATTCCGAATCACAGTGACCCTATACAGGCTAGAAGTGCCCCACAGGTTTCCAAGGAACAGCGGGTGGCATCGAACTGCCAATCTTTGGTTATCAGGCAAGCTCTTAACCACTGTGCTACCAGGGCTCCAAGGCTCCTTAATAGAGAGAGATAAATCCATGAATACATAGACTAAGCTGACTTTTGTGGGCTGGGCCCACATGTGTAATACTGGTTCTACGTGGATTCCAAACAACTAGTTTATAATGAATGCTGAGAACACAACACATTTGTGAGATTTAGACTATATTGCTCTCTGTATTTCTTATTGTTTAAGTGACTTTGGAATTAAAATATAACAGAACTGAAAATGGCATCTGAATGTCACAGTATAAAGTTCAGCAATGCCTATCGCAGTAAAACCATTATCATTTTAATCTATGAACCCAATTAGGCGTCTAAACAAATGGGAAAACAGATTCATTTGTCTTGAAATTAAGCCTATTGTATAGATGAACATGGGAGGTTTATATTTTAAAGCAAACTAATGGGTATTAGATCTCTAGAACTTGATTACCTGGGGGTAGATTGATACTTTTGCCACTATCAGGTTAAAACTAAGTGACAAAGTTATTAAGTGCATTAAATTAAAAGGCCCAGTGGATTTTATGAATCCTTAACAACAACAAAAAAGTGGGGGTGGTTGTAGTTATCAGTTAAGGTAGCAAAGGTATCTTCACACAATGCTTTGTTTCTTATTTACCCACTCTCTTCCCAATAAAGGCTATGCCTCTTTTGTTCACCTTTCATATTCCCCCATACCTGGCATTCATGGTATGCTATGAGTGCCAGGTATCGTGTATGAGTAGGAATTAAACTGACAACAAGGGGCTTTTTTTTTTTATACCTGGCACATGTTAATGAATGAATGAGTGAATATACACCTCTATACAGCATATCCAAATAGATGATTCATCTTTTTCTTTTGTATTTATCATAGAATATAGTGTTAGCACTTAAGGGCTTACTATGTGACAGGAACTAAGGAAGTTCTAAGTAAGCTTTATATATAACATTATCTCAATTCTCAGATGAACAGTGGCTATTATTCCTACTCTAGAGAAGAGGAAACTGAGTCTGCCAGGGGGTGGTGAACTTGTTCGAGACCCGGTAACTAATAAGTGGTGGCATCCCAGAGCCCATGTTCTAACCACCAAACTATAAATGCCTCCTTTTGATGGCTAATCCTCTAGTCACCTTCTTATTGTACCCTCCCAAAGGTGACTTCAGTTGCCGAGCTATGAGAATCTCCAGAAGCAATATGTATATGGTGAAGAACACTAGAGAAAAGGAGGAGGCAAGTACTGAATCTTATAGGAATGAGAGATTAAGTGAAGTTTGAGGTGGAAGTTTTCAGGGTAAAAAGCAAGGATATCAAAAGATTTTCAAAAAAACGATATGGTGGCCTCACTAAGTTGGTCATCTGGTTTTGAATAAATGCAGGACCAAAAAAGTGGAAGGAAAGGAAAAACTAGCCAACTCTTAGGGATTATCTTTTCATGAATCCTCAGCCATTGTTTTCAAATAAAAAAATTTCTCTTACATTTTTCCTGTTCTTAGGGCTTTCCCTATTTTTCTTTTTTCTTCTAATTAAGCATATATTCTGAGTATACTTCGTAAATATACTATCTGAAATTTCAATACCAATGATGAAGTACAAAGCAAAAAGCAGTTGAGGTATGTCAGTCCGGATAAAAGATTTTCACAAATAAACTATACAATCATTAGAGACCAATGATAGTGTGAACCTTTCTGGTGGCAACAATATCTGAGCGTCAAGTTGATGAGGCTGAACGCTCAGTCTGCTTAGAAAATGCCCATCAGTGTGAAGGCTAAAGAAAATATTAAAACAGGACACCAAACCATTTTTCCCCTTCCCACTGGGTGTTTATTTTATAGCTTTTGCATCAGGTAATCAACTGAAACACTTCAACAACAGAAAGCTGGCAAAATATTAAGGAAAAAGAGTGATTATCTCTCCAACAGATGTGACAAAATGGTTGTAAGATGGAAACAGTATTGCATAAATGAACCAAATGTGGAGTTGGGGAGAGAAGAAAAAAGAAAGGAGTGAACATGTTCCAACCTGGATTGTGAATCAAAAAGGCACTATTTATAAAATAAAGTCAAAATACACAATCCATGTTTCTCAAAATTACATTCAACACTGCTTTAGAGATGCTCACGTACCTGACTCTCAAAACATAAGCCACAAAAGCTGCCTAAAAATCAGGGAGACAGCACCAGTAAGTCTAAATCATGGGCTTGCCAGTAATGTGTTTTAAAGAGATCTTTTTTTTTTTTTTTTTTTTTACCATCAGGGTCCATTTTATAAACAGTACTGCAAAGGTCACAAAGCTGCGTGAACTTAAATTATAGGATAAATCTGACTAACTGATCTTCCATTTCAATCTCTTAGAATTACCATTTCAGGACGTTAGCTCCACTCCAGAGGAGCTGAATTGGCAGTGCCTTGAAACAGGGCTGCTTTTCCCCCTCAGAAAGCTGCCTGAGCAGCAGTTTAGTTGGCATCCGACATCAACTTTGCACAGGACAAATGGATACAAAAAATTTATCAGCAATTGCCCTAACTCTCAAAGTAAGTAGCACTAATTTATAAAGAAACAAACTTTCAAATCAAAGCAGAAGCACTTGGGCCTCTTAAAGGGGCAGACTTCACAAAAAGTTACATGGGATGCGTTTACAGGGATTCTAGGATCACAAAGGTGTGTTTGAGAATGATCAATGGGAAAACCCAGCTAGATGACTTACACAGATGTTCTCTATGTAGAACCTGAATATAAACTAAAATACCAGCTATGCATTTGGGAACCAGTCTTGTCTTAAACTCTCCAGTGTTTTTAAAATTTTCGTTTTATTAAAAAAAGAGAGAACCATTGTCTACAAACTATCTTCTTTCTACCTATGCAAATACAATGAGCAAATCATCTCCAATATCAAAATACTCTTTGTAAACCACTGATGGCACTAACAATTTTAGGAATTTCCAGTAGAACATCTATTGAGAAAGAGCAGCGGTAGATTTCAAATTATAGGCATTAACTGAATTTTAAGAATAGAAAATAAAATTTTATGAAGTCTATTTTTTTATAAGCTAAAGTTCTCTGATTTTCAATACTTTAAATCCAATCATCAGGAATTCAGGAGCACCCAATACATTCAAAGTTGCACAAATGCATATGGATGACAGAAAAGTAATCCCCATGCAATATTTTAAGTGTTGCTATCAGATATATTTAAGTAATAGTTTACAGATTAAAACTGGGTAAAATCAAAATATATCCTCCCCATTACATTTTAAAAGTCAAAATAACTTATCAACCATTGCCAGCAATTATAAAACAGGAGTTGATACAAGTTGAACAAAACGATACTTTTTCCTCTTTTAGGAAACAAACATATATAGATATATATATATTCACACACACACACATACACATGTAACATCTTTTAAAATTCAAAGTGGTTAATTTACTTTTGTATTATAAAAAAAAATATCTCCCTATGATCAAAATACTGAAAAAGCACAAAGGTTGAAAAAAGAATACCACATTTGCCACTTTAAAAAAATACATTATCGTTTCAGTGGTTTTATTTAATTGATTATAAAGCTAGGCATTTTAAGGACTATGAACTTGTCAGATTCCTAGGACTGTAATGGACCTGATGGAATTAAATCCACCCTTTCTCAGCCTCCAGGAAGGACACTCTAACCCACCCTAAAAAATGACAGAATAAATGCCCCTATACTGAACTCTTAAACTGGGAAAAAAAAAAAAAACCTGCCCACCTGGAAGCAATCTAAGTCGTAAAAGTTTATGATCTGTGAGAGAGACCACATGAATCAGAAAGCTATTCTTTGGATATGTTAGCTTTTCAAAGTATATAAACTCATTCTAGGCCACTAGAGTACAGATTCAAAAATGATTTCTCCATAAATAAGGATTTCTCTAGTGCAGGGGTTAGTAAACTACAGCCCATGGGCCATATCTGACATGTCATCTGTTTTTCTAAATAAAGTTTTATTGGAACACAGCCATGTCCATCCATTTAGGTATTGTCTATGGTTACTTCTGCACTACAATGGCAGAGCTGAATAACTGTGAGAGAGACCATATGGCCCACAAAGCCTAAAATATTTACTCTGGCCCTTTACAGAAAAAGCACTGACCTCTGGTCTAGTGCACTAAGTACCACCTTAGTTACCTAAAAGAGTTAATGCACCTCTAGAAGATGTTAGCTTGTACTCCGAGAATAACCTACACACTGGGGTTTGCTAGCAGGTAAATATCAAACACTCCCATCTTTTGGGCAAGGAAATCATTTGTATGTATTTTCAACAAACACCTGCAAAAGTTAACGAATGTATTGAGAAAGGGAGGAGACAGAAATGGAAGGAAGAAGGGAGGGATAGAAGGAGGAAGGGAAGAAGGGAGGGAGGAAGGGAAGAAGGGAGGGAGGGAGGGGGAGAGAGAAAGAGAAAAGAAAAAGCCAAATAAGAAAAATACGCTTGGCTATGTTCTCTTAGTATTTTCATATTATTGGAGGAAAAGGGTGCTAAAATGATTATTTTTTGTCAACATACTTAAGTTTTCTTCAAATTTTAAATGTTTTCTGATAAGCAGTGCTTCCCTCTCCCCAACCCCACAGTTAATAACCTTTAAGGCAACCTGCCTATAATGTTTACATAGTTTGGTTAGGTCTTATTGAGGAATATTAAACTAAGCATATTAAAGATTATTCTTTTAGAAAATACGTTTCTAAATTCTTTATCTCTGTTATTCCAAGAAGGGGAAGAAGATTAAGAATGCATAGGGAAATTAAACTCTGTAAAACATACCTTAGAAACCATAGGTATAAAATAGCTACCATTTCTGAATGGTAACGTAAAATAAAATCAGAAAAATCCTTCAAATTTTATGAGCACAGATTCCCCTGCCCCTAGTCAACTAATCAATTCTATTTCAAACAGAGAACCCTCTGAACTCAAGCAGCTGCTCATGACGCTTTAAGAGTTCACAGGTGTTTTGTATTTCAGTAGCTGCAGGAACACAGAAGAAAAAACACTGAGAAGATATTTATCAAACATGAATTTATACCAAGATTAACTTTTTTTCAACCAGCTTATATAAGTGGACTTTACCCTTTCTTGTGCTAAAAAAATGAACGGTATGAAACTGTATGTTAAGGATGTTTCTATAATAATACCTTACATTTATATATAGCGCTTTACAGTTTTCAAAGTGCTTTCACATGCCATCTCATTTAATCCTCACAACACCCCTGTGAGGTAGGTACAGCAGGTATTATTATCCTCATTTCAAGATGAGGAAACTGAGGTTAAGTGACTTGCCCAAGGCCACACAGCTGATAAGTGGCAGAGCCAGAACCAAAAATCGAGTTTTCTGGCTCCTTGTTCAGTACTCTTTTCACTATAACTACTGCCTCCAATTATGAATAATGTACTGTGTATCAAAATTGAAAGGTTATTAAAGTTAATTTCGGTGATGTCTAACAGTAAAGTTAAATGAGAAAAAGAATAGTAGGTCTGACGGTTTTACTTGATGTAATAAAACTGGTGCAAGACCACTTCTGTCTAATTACTTGTAACCTTTTGGTCCAAATACATAAAATTTGCAATATATACAGCATTTTCCTTTTTTGTAAATGCAATGCTTTAAAACATTATAAAGCACCTTAGTAAAAATAGCCTACAGGTAAAAGTACAGAAGATGTAGGAAAACCCTACCCATACCACAGCTCACTAATGGAGTCATAATATGGAGTCACCGGCATTTCGGTTTACAGTTATTACAAATAATCCATGGAGAAACAAGTACTAAAACTACTTTTTTGATATCAATGTGTGGAAGTCTTTAACTAAAACTTCAGACAATGTCAACATTCTTTGAAGTGTCTTCCCAATCTTTGATATTGGGAAGACAGGAATGAGAAATACTGCTTTGACTGTCTTTTTACAGTATTAGTAATGGTTTAAACTAGTTTTTAACACTAATGATCAATAATAAAAAAAAATTAAAACAACCTACATAAATATGGGCAAACCCAACTACAACAGAAACATTTCTTAGCAAACAGGATTTGAACATTCCAATGAATTTCATGGGACATGATTCACAAAAATACAGCACATACTACCAACCAGTCATTAACACTATTCAGTAGAGGTGTGTAACCCAAACCTCCAGGTGAAGGTGGAAGTAGCAAATGGATTAATCTTCCTTTATGGTTTAATTGAAAAAATGCTTTATCAAAAACTGAATTATCAGAAACTTTTCTGAAATTGTATGTAGCCTTTTGGTTAGACCTGCTATATGTTTATATTTTAGGTGAAGTGTAAGTTTTTTTCCAAGTGGGAGGTTATAACACCCACCAAAATTTAACAAGAATAAACAAATGAAAACCGCTGAAACTTAAACTTCCTAAAACACTGACACATCAGCCAGTATGCATTTTCTTGACATCACTGTCTTTCCTAACTCGGGTCAATACAAATTGTCTTACACATCTAAAAGAAATCCGGGATACGAAGCTTAGAACTAAGGTGAAGACGGGGTCAAAGTTTTAGTTCAAGAATCTAATAGTCACACCTTGAACTTAGTTCGATTTAGGGTAAATCTTTTCATAGAAAAAATTCTGTGTGAGGATGTAGAGGTCTCCATCTTTTTCTCGAACAGCATGGGCTCTGATAAATTGAAACTGCTCTAATGCAAATTCATAGAACTCATTCTCCATTTTCCAAATGTCAGATTGCTGCAGTTTTGCAATGGTTTGTTTAGTGGGGAGTTTCTTCTCTGTAGTTTTCCTAAGATGAGATTTCTTTCCTACTTACAAAGGAAAAAAAAAAACAGAAAAGGTAATTAATTCTTGGAGCACACCAAACAAAAGTTCAATACCTCTTTACTTGAACAGGTGGTTTAAGTTAATGTGACACACTGAAGGACAGGTAGCATAACTTGTCTTGCAGTAATACACTGTAATTCAGGCAAAAATGGAGCTCTACAACTTAATTTATTCCTTTATAATGTAAATCCTTAACCTGTTAAAGACTTACTGAGATGTCAGATGGTAAAGGCAGGGATCACCACTCAGTAAAGTATAGGCTGGCACCTCACACACTGTATTCTCAAGTACTTGGTGTTCTAATACCAGTTTATTATTTTTTTTAATATGGTAAAATACATACTGTCAAATTTAATTCTAATATCTCATAATCTACATTCTCTATAATTTTATTTTGGAAGCTAGGGCATAGAAAGGAGCTCCTACTACTGTGGCTTACTAAAGAATTGCAAAAAAATCAGAATTCGATTGGACCGGCACGGTCACTTTCGGATATGTAATAACTGTCGCTGTTGCTGAAGCGTACTTTCAGAGGTGCTATAACAGATCTAGCATATTCTGCAGCCTGTATCTTTCTACTATTTCTATAATACCTCCTAATTCTCACCTAGTACATGTCTGTTCACTCAACAAACATTAAATGAACACATTCTGTATACCACGCACTGTTTTGTGTTGAAAATGGTGAGCACAAACAGGCAATGTGCCTGCCTTTCTGGAGCTATTTCTTATCTTATCCTGAAGAAACCTCAATTCACACATATTTTTCAAGGTGTAAACAACAAGAAGAAAAGCTTTAAAAAGAAACCCATCGTCCATATACCTGTACGATAGAGTTCTGTAGCACCCCTGAAGAAGCGGGGCAAAGCTGCCTCCAATAACATGATAAAGTCTTCAAGCTCTTCAGTAACTCCCACCAGAAAGTATTCGTTAATTAGGTTGTACTTGGCTTGTTCCATTGCCCACCTGCTTCCCACGTTCCTAAAACCAAAGAAGTGGAATTAAAACCTGGCTGGGAAATCTGCTACGTGTTTCTGATGCCTCTGACGCCGTGTATCATGGAGAAAACAGAGAAGCATATGCACATCCAGACTCTTAATGCCTTGGTATTAACGTCATTTGCCGGGCACAGCTGTGTTTCACTTCCTTTGTCACTATGTCCAGTTCCTGCTTCCCTCTGCAGTGTTAAATAGCACTCTTCCCTAATATACACACAGTTGACTTTAAAAATTGTGAGCCAATGGCTTTTAATAGAGGTTTGGCCCCAGATAAACCATACTTCTGGGTTCTTTTTAGCACCAACATTCTCTAATCCTAATTCCAGCTCTACCTTCAAGTAGCAGAGTGATCTTGAGCTAGTGACTTAATCTAATTTTCAGTTTTCTTAACTTAAAAAAAAAAGGGTTGGGGTGAACTAGTTGATTGCTAAGGTCCCTCCCTCCCAGCTCTATGAGTCTATGAAATACTCTAAAGAAGTTCAATTAAAATCTCCTCAATAATGCCCAGTAAAGCAGTAACTATTATTCTCAGGCAGGGGCTGGCAAACTTTTTCTGTGAAGGGCCAGAGAGTTTATATTTTAGGCTTTGCTTTGCAGGCCTCACGGTCTCGGCCACAAATTACTCAACTCTGCTGTTGTTACATGAAAAAGGCCAGAGATGACAATAAGTAAAAAAAAAAAAAGATGTGGCTGTGTCCCAATAAGACTTTATTTATAAAAACAAGTGATGGGCCAGAGTTTGGTTCCTGGGTTACAGCTTGAAAATCCCTGTTTCAAGGAAATCGTTAAAAATTGAGAAGACATTCTGTCTATGCTTCCAATTCTTCTCATGCTATTATGATGCTTTGATATAATCTATTCAGTAAGGCCTTAAGATTCACAGTGATTCAATAATAGATCTCAAATAATAAATAGAAGAGAAGGCATTTCTTGCATTTTTGGTTATGGTTTTAAGGAAAATACGAACTTTGAATGTGTTCCTTTTTTTTTTTTTTTAACCTTTCTTTCCTATTAAAATGACTGAATAGAACAAATGAATATGTACCATGGTATTCAAAAACTAAACACTCAGCATATTCTGAGGAAATAAATTTTTTATTAAAGATAAAATATCTTTAATTTCTACCTCACATGTATTAGCAAACTAAACTAAAACCATAACCTTGCCTTCTCTCAAAGTCAAATACAGTTTAATAGTAAAACCAGGTAAATAATTTACCCACTAAGCCTTTTCTTAATCTAATATGAATGTCTAAAAGAGTAAGCTTAGGAGAAAATGAAGTTTACGAAATGGCCCCTGACCTCTAATTATAGAGCCCTGCTCCAATACGGCAAAACATCTAATTCCCAAAACAAAAAAATTCCAAATCCAGCATCTGAGAAAACACTGCAAGGGTATTACATATGAGGAATCTTTTTTTTTTTTTAAACACATTTAAAGGTAACCACAAAACCAGATATTAATTAATTACATGTTGTTTTTAGTTTGGTCTTTCACTGATTTCCTTATGCTGCACGACCAGGCATCGTTTCGTTCTGTTATATATAAGGTTGCCATGAGTCAGAGTCGACTCGATGGCAACTAACAACAAGAACCCTTGACTAACACAGTCGTTATTTGTTAAATAGAGATTATAGAGATAATAAGCAGATTATCAATTTAAGCTAACTTCATCTCCCTACCAGCATTCCGAGCTGTGGCCACAGAAGAATGGAATTTGAAGCCAGAGCTTCTCTGGAGCACAATCTGAGCCACCCTCAGCTACACATTCATCAAAGGTCTGGAAGAAAGACAAAGCAACACAGGTAAGCCATAAATCCAAGTCTTACCTGTTAAACATCTTAATGTGGTAAGTTATTAAATAAATGGGGAGTGGGTGGAACGAGATAGTAAATTGAAAGAGATAGGCGGGTTAAGACAACTCGCTCGAGATACTGAGGAATCTTAAACACGGATTTTTCTCACAACTTTGCTTTCTAAAAATTCTTTTACTATATGAAAGGAAATACACTAGACAATAATTTGTCTTTGGAAATAAGTACTGGCTTATGTTGAATTTGTGTCTCTATATTTTCTATCCTCTTACCATAGGAAATTAAATAAAAAATAAAGCTACATATAGACATTCTTTGTGAATTATTTGAAAAGAATACAAAGCAGGACTTTTCTCCTTCTCTAGTTAAAGCAAACAAAAAAATCATTGTAGAAAGCAAAAACGACCTTAGATACTTATGACTTGCATGTCCTCCTCTCCAAATGCATCTGAATGAACAAATTAGAAGGAAAAGAGACGCAACAGCTTATAGACCTGTCAAATTAATCAAGTTCACTTTATTGAATACTTACGGTCCCAGGCATTTTAACAGCAGGTAATACCTATTTGGGAAACCCTGGTTGCGTGCAGGTTAAGTGCTACAGCTGCTAACCAAAAGCTCGGCAGTTTAAATCCACCAGGCCCTCCTTGGAAACTCTATGGGGCAGTTCTGTTCTGTCCTATAGGGTTACTATGAGTCGAAATCGACTCAATGGCAAAGCACTTGGGGTTTTTTTTGGGTTAATATTTATTTGAGATGATATAACAGGGATACCAGAGAACAAACCTCAGAGCTTCAGTTGGTGCAGCGAGACATCTACAAATACCACCTGTTTTGTGTAAAGAGGTAGTATGAAAAAGTAAAAAGAGCACTAGTTCCAAGTCAAGGCACCTGAGGTTCTAGAACCAGGTTTGACTCTATTTTAAATAAGTCTTTAAGGCCTCCAGGCCTCACCTTTCAAATCTATAAAACTATATCAACTCAGAAGGTTCTTTCTGAAAAATCTATGAGAATGGTGCCAAAAAATCCTTAGATCTGGCCATGGGTGGAACTATACTAGAATGATTCTCTTAATTACGGTAACATTAAGAAAAAAACACAAAACCCGTTGCCGTCGAGTCAATTCTGACTCATAGCGACCCTATAGGACAGAGTAGAGCCGCCCCATAGAGTTTCCAAGGAGCGCCTGGGTAACATTAAGAGGCAAGAGTAAACTGCAATCCACAAATTAATCGCCCATTTCTCTTACAGATGACCATCACTGTCATTTAGTGAAAAGATTCATGACTTGGGTTTTAATCCTGAACCTAGAAAACTTTTTTCTGTTAGTTTAAGTAAAAAATGAAGACATAATAGAATTAGAGATGTGAAAGAATCTACCACATAGTAGGCATTCAACAAATGGATGTGTCCGTACCTCTCCCCTCAACAGTCAAATACAATGTTTTGTGTGTTCTTGTTCTTTTGATATCCACAGCATCTGGCCCCACTGACCACTTTCTCCTTTCTGAAAATCTCTTGGTCTTCCTGCCACTAAACTTTTCTATGTCTTTGAACACTCCCTCTTGTGGCCTCTTTTGTTGATTCTCTGTACCTTTCTGAATGTACTATCATTATCTTCTTTGATGGCACATACATTTTGGTCCTTCCGCCAAGTATGGAAACTCATCTCAGCTATTTTCTCTTTGCTCACTAGCTTCTTTAGCCCACTCATTCACACTTCCTTGGCTTCTTTTATAATTTGTAGGTAAAGGACGTCCAAATCTGTATCCCTAGATCTATCATTTATCTATATTCTAGTTGTATTTTCACTTGAATGTCCAGTGTTACCTCATATTCAGTATTTCTGCCAATGGGATTATCTTGCTCCTTTTAACTAGACTCAATCTCAGAACATTTGTTAATTGTTCCCTTCCCTCACCTCCCATCTTTGAGGTAATGTCTTTCCTTAGTAATGCCTTTTCAATCCATCTTTTCCTTTTCAATCTTACTTCCATCAGTATCTCACCATGTCATGTCTAGAACTTTACAATAGTTTCCTAATTGGGCTCCCTTTCCTTCTTTCCTTTCAATCGCTAGGTACAGTTACTAGATTAGTCTAAACAGCCACTTATAACACCCCCTACTCAGAAATTTTCAATGACTTCCTTAAAAAAATTCCAAACTATCCTGGCTTTCAGAAATGCTTCACAGTCTGACTTCAATATGCAAGTCTTGCCTATTCCCTATGTGTAATTTATATCTTTAACAGATTAATCTATTCTGTGGTTTCTTAAACATGCCATGTGTATCCTCAAATCTGCATACCTTTGCTGACTACATTTTCCTCCTCTGAAACTGCCTTCCTTCTGCCAGTCTAGTTACACGAAGAACACCCCTCCAATGACTACTCTGGCCTAAAGTCACCCTCATCTTCTTTGAACTCATATAAATTAGATATATACTGCCTTGTAAACAGTCAGCTCTTAAGAGTCTGGGTATGTGTACCTATGTATATATCATCTGCGTAACTTGCTTCATGTACTTTTTAAGAAATGTGTTATGTTCTGCCTTCCCAACTACAGTGAAAACTTCTCGAAGGAAGGATCATGCACTATGCATTTGTGTCCTCCATAGCACACAGTGTAGTGCTATACAAACTGTCGGCATAGTTTGAAAGTGGCTACTGGAAAGCCTGAACTTTTGGGATTTACATGCACAGTAAAGGCATAGTTCTAATGGAGATGAAGACAGAGGCTGTCTTCAAGAAGCACCTTGGCAGTCCCTTAGAGTTCTCCCAAATCCCCTCAGGTTACATACCTCAAAAAAAAAAAAAAAAAAAAATGCCATCAAGTCAATTCTGAGTCATAGCGACCCTAGAGGACAAAGCAGACCTGCCCCACAGGGTTTCCAAGGAGTGGCTGGTAGATTTGAACTGATGACTTTTTCGTTAGCAGCCTAGCTTTTGACCACTTCGCCACCAGGGCTCCGTATATATATTTTTAAAAAGTGAAAACACCTCAGCTTACACTTAAGACTCAGTAAACCCTATTTCAACTGCCATTACATTATTTCTGAATTTTACTGGATGGTCTGACTTAGATTTGCTGGTCTATGTCACTTTCCAAAAAGTGGTTTATAATCATTTATGCCAAACAGTATCTAAATCATTAAAAAAAACAAAAAACAACTGTGTATCTCTCTCTCCCATGTCCCAATTTCCATGAAATCTTTGGCTCACTGAATTGAGTGATGATAGATTGGCAGGCTTCTGATTCTCTGTCTCTCCAATTTCAAACAGGCTGTAGTTCACACTATGCTGCCTCTGAAGCTCAGAAGAGGTGCTCTGCCTCTTATACCTCTATCTGATTAGAGTATCAGATAGAAAGGAATAAATTACTAAGGTGAAGGTGGGTGAACTCACAATGTCTCCCACCATTTAGTGTGTGTATGTGTGCATGCAAGTGAGCATGATTTAAGACATTAAGAAGGTTTCACTTAAATGTAGGAAATTAGGATATTAAAAGAGGCTGCAGTATTAAAAGTTTCCATAGAGCTACAATGTAGACAACTTTGAAGATTTAAATGCCTACTGTTGGAATTAAAAGTAATATATGAATAAGCATGCAGGGTGGCAATTTTAACAGAAATTCCCTAGTTAGCCAACTCCTAATTCCTTTATTCTTGAAATATTTTAGTACTTCAAGCAAAGACCACCTACAGATAATCCTCAAACATATTTTTGGCCAGTAGTTTTAAATCTAACCTGCTTTGGCAGGCTAAGGAAGAGTTACCTATAAATCCATTCTTTCCTTCTTCCACAGTAAGAGTTTTAGCCTCTCGTGCATTTTGGTGTGGTCATGTGACTAAGTTCTTGTCAGTGCACTGAGGGTAGAAGCAATGTAAGCAACTTCTGGGTCACTTGCTTAAAAGGAAATTGCTTGCCCTCCAAGTCTCTCATTCCCACAGACTGGAAGGCAGATGTAATAGTGGCCCATTAGCCTTCTGCCAAACGTTATTGTCACATTTCAGGAATAGGGTTTTCTATGAACAAATATTTTTCTCTTACGAACTTCAAGACCTTAAAATTAAAAGCAAAAACAAAAAATAAATGAAAATAAATAAAAAATATTCCAGACTCTTTTCTACCAGATAAACAAAAAGTTCTTAAAATTAAGAGGTATGTTCAGCTTTTCACTTAAAAACCGTCCATGCTTAGAAAAAGCAATTATTTATGAACAGGTACAAATGATTTTAAAAAGCATGAAATATCAAAATATCCTTCAGACCATTTAGCTTTTTAGTTTAGATATTTAATTCTTAAAAGTTTTTTTAAAAATTAATACAATTTGATACTTGTACAGTGAAGATAATGAATTATACATATTTACATTCAAAGTTTCCTTTTCATCAAATGATCTTGCTTCACATGTTATACAGAGAGCTGACACTAAAAGAGTGAGCTCACTGGATTTCCTGCTTAGATAAAAGCTTATCTCCATCTGTAGCTCCCTCCTTCCACCATCTTTGAAGCAGTATTTCCTCCTCCTATCTCTGAATATCATTCTCACAACCTACTCAGAGACTCTCTTCCATCAATTTTTTCTCCAGTTTCTTGTATCTTCACCCTCTTTCTCTCTTCAGGTATATGAATATGCCCAAATGGCTGTCATCTTAAAGAAATATTCCCTGATGTTTTCTATTCCTTTCAAAGCCAAACTTCTATCTCAAGAGTAGTAGTCTTTCCTCTCAGTCTCAATTCCTCATCTATCAGTTACTTCTCAACCCTTTGGATTCCACTTAAATTCCTTTCGTTGAAGTCACAAGTGATCTGCCCATTGACAAACCTAAAGGGCAGTTTTCCATCCTTATTTCATTAAACTCTTTTCCCATCCATTTCAAGGACTCCCCAGGTTTGCCTCTGGATTCTCTGACCTCAGTGTCCTTGGCATGTTCCTCTTTCTCTGCCTACTCTTTAAATGATGGCATTTCCCAGAGCTCCTTATTTGTATCTCTACGGTATATGTGAAAATAATAAGGGTATTTCCATTCTTTTTTTTATTTGCTTTTACATTTTCAGGGATCATCATGTAGACTTGTATTGCTTATTCTCTGATGATGATTCAAGATAATTCAGGAAGTTTAAAAGAAAATAATGGTGAAAATTTATTTAATAAAAAGTAAATATTTAAGTTCCACATCTATACACAGAAGAATATTATGTTAAAAATATAAAGTGTGATTGGCAAGAGTAGCACAGGTACCAGCTCAACAATTTTTGGTGACTGACATGTTCATTGATTTTTAATCTAAGAATTTTCTAAAACAATTCAGACTCAAATTGAGATAGAAATGTAAATTTTTCAAGACTCATTGACAAGTCTTATATTAAAAAAAGGCCACATTCTAATGTGCACCAGTGTCAGTCTCTGAGTCATGAAGAGAAGCATTTTAAAATGAGATTCTTACTTGAGAGTTGTACCAAGGCTACCAAAGTTCAGAGTAGGAAAAAAAAAAAAAAGTATTCTGGCAGAGTAGAAGCAGCAACTAAAAGTGAAAAATTACATCTACAAATTGTACTTGGGTCTAAATTGCCAACTTAGAATCTAAATGGCCTGGAAAATAGTATGTATTATAAACACTGTAATATTCAGAAATATAGTTTGAAAACCTTAAACAATGAAAATTTATCAAACTTTTAAACATGCCAACTGCAAAGCTATTTTATTATAATGCTTTACTGAGGTGCTTTTTATATACAAAATACTTTCTAAGCAAACAGTAACAAGTTCTCAAATGCCTTTGTGAGACAGAATAGTAAAACTCATGTTCCACAAGCAAACCGTGGTCAAGGGATTGTGGACTGCTGAGGGCTATGCAGGCAATATTTTGTAAGCCAATACTGGGATCAGATAGCACTACGCATGAATTTCTTCTAACCTCATTACTATTCTTCTTCAAATTAACACATATTTCTAAGTAGAATAGTCTAAATTCACTATAGGTCATATAGGTTTCTATAACTCTAGCTAATTTATAGTAAAAAATACAAAAAGCAAGCTGGTGTAGGGGCTGTGATCTCTGAAACTAGTAAGTACTTCTTAACACATAAAATAGATCAATGGATTTTAATGTAGCAGAGTATAACAAGTTCACTGATACGGCTTCAGATTCCACATTGCAACCAACCTTTAAGAAACTACCACCTGTCAAGTTTTAGTGTAGTATCAAAGAAGAATATCCACAATTATCTGAAAAGTCTATTCAAATCTTCCCGTTACCAATTACACATCTGTTTGAAGCTGGACTTTCTTCACACGCTTCCACCAAAAGAACATACTGTATGGGCTGAATGCAGAAGCAAATATAAAAATACAATTGTCCACATTAAGCCATATATCAAAAAGTTTGCAAATATGTAAAATTATGCCACTCTTTTTACTTACCTTTTTGTTTTAGAAAGTTATTTTGCATAAACTATATTACTTATATTAACAAAATGGGTCTGTTATTGCTGTTTTAAATAAATTAATATTTTTTAAATTTACCAGTAAATTTCTAAATTTACCAATATTAGTAAATATCAATAGATATAACCCACATAAACAAAAGCTCTTTGAGGTCCTCAACAGCTTTTAAGAGTGTAAAAGAGGTTCTGAGACTAAAAGTTTGAAAACTACTAATTTAATCGATACAGTTCTTCCGTGCTAGCCTGGATTACTTATCTCTCTTTTCCAGGTACTAGGCAGAGATTAAATTAAGTAAGACTCAGTTCTAGTATGTGAAAAGCAAAGTAATCTAAAATTTCTCAAATAAAACAAATCTTTCATTCCTTACAATATCAACTGAAGCTAGCAAAGGTGTACCTATACCGGAAATGTGTCAGACTATTGAAGTACTGCAGTTTATTGTCGTGAGTCCTGAACTGAATACTATCTAACATGCTTCAAATTATCACTGAGGTTCAAACAATACACAATTTCATGGAAATAAAGCTATCTAGATTTTTTTGAGAGTAAGTGTCATTGCAAGGTATTTCCAACATCATCATGGTCACCTTTTAATCCCCATTATCCTCAAATACCTAGCAATCTTCAGAAATGTTAGGTGCCACACAGTCTTACTAACTTTACAGATAAGACTGTAAAGAGTTTAATGCTTGCCAATTAAGGATATCAAAGAGTTATCTGCAACAAAGCAAGTGTTGCATCGTAAAACTTGTTAGGTCCCAGAACATTACCAACATTTGCATCACAAAAAACAAGCCAAATTATTAAAATGTGTGATCATTGATGTGTTTCCAAAACCAAAAAGGTCCATTCTATCACAAACAAAATAATTTTTCACTTTAATAAAACATCTTTAGATGGTCCTGTCCTCATCAGAGTTAAGGCAATGTAACAATATTTTGGTAATGTTACTAATACTACATGAGTATTCCAGGAGTATTATACATGCAACTTCAGAATATCTCTCACGTAAAAATTGTTGAGTAGCATGTTGCACTCCCTCCCTCCTTCTTAAAGGGTTTAGAGGTTAAGATTATGGGCTGTGGAATTAAGAGCATCTAGGTTTAAATTCCAGATGTATAGCACAGGGTAGGGTCCATAACTTCAGTTTCCTTATCTGTAAAATGGGAACAATAACAGCAATTACCTCATAGAATTGTTCGGTGGGCTAACTGAAAAAAAAAATAAGCATAAAGAACTTAAAACAGTGCTTGGTACATGATAAACGCTCAATAGCTATAAGCTATCCTTGTTGTGGAGTCCTTGGGTAGAGCAAGCGGTTAAGCACTCTGCTGCTTACAGAGAGGTTGGTGGTTTACGTCCAACCAGAGGTGCCTCAGAAAAAAGGCTTGGTGATCTATTTCTGAAAAATCACCCATTGAAAACCCTGTGGAGCACAGTTCTACTCTGACACACATGGGGTCGCCATGAGTTGTAGCTGACTCAGCGGCAAATGGTTATGATTGTTGTTGACAGAATTAATTATTAAGTATTATCATTATCTAATCCCCCACACTACACAGGATAGTAACCACAAAACCATGCTCATCAGGGCTGACTGTGACAACTGGTGGATGCAGGGACCTACATGACCACAAATCTGTTCTTGCCAACGTTAATATCCCTTTGGTTGAAGGGGGGAGCTAGATACTAACATTCACTGAGTAGGAGCTAGTGTAAATGATATGGCTGCAAAATAAAGGAAAAGAGAGTAGTAGAAAGAGTTGAAGTGAATTTAGAAATAAATATCAGTAAACTCTAAAGCACTAGGTCACAAAAGGGTATTTACCAATAGATTTTATAAAATTTTGGACAATCTTCATAAAAACATACATATACATATTTTTAGGAGATTAAATCTAATGCTAAGAGATAAGTGGAAGAAAAAACAACAAACCGAACCACTAGCTATCGAGTTGATTCCAATTCACGGTGACCTCATGATAGGTAGAAGTTGGGGGAAAAAAAGGTTTGGTCAGTTATCTGTGTTTAGATCAGTACCTTCTGCCTAAAGCTTTGAGACAAAGGGAAGAAACAATAATTTCTAGAAAACACATAAAAGCAAAACAAAGCAAAAAACCATTGCCTCTTCCTGTAAGACAAAGGGGAACATGTTAACTTAGAAGAAAAAAAAATTGCTGGATGTTGATTTGTACCATAATATACCAAATATCTAGCACCACGACTGTGTAATACTTTAGGTTAAAAAGATGCAGAATTTCATTCAATCACGTATTAAGCACGTACAGATGAATGAGCCACTGTGCTGAATATGGAGGAAACACAGATAAATGAGATATAGTCCCTGCTTCAGGAAATTCACAACTTTCAGGAAGAGACAGATGTAAACAGATAATTCAAATACCACAAAATATATCTTAAAAAATTGGAGATTTTAATGGAGTGCTTTGGGAGCCTTAAAAGGGAAATGACTAACTCCGCCTGGGGGTCTCAGAAGGGGCATTATGGAAGAGGTAGTATCTGAGCTGGATCTTAAAAGTGAACAAAGAGTTTTCCAGGGTAAAGGAAAGGCATTCTAAATATAGGTAACAACATGTGCAAAAAGTATGAAGCAATAATAAGTTCGGAAGACACTGACATTTCATGTGGCTGAAGCACTGGCACCTGAGGGACAATGAGGCAGGAAAGGTAGGTCTCTGATTATGTTGATTGTCTCCTAAGCCTCAGGCAATCCTATGATCAATGAGGTCCCAGTAAAGGTGTTCCACCAGAGAAGTGACAAATCAGTTTGGTTTCCTGGAAAACTAACTCTGGTGATACTCTGGAGGATGCACTACAATGGACGACAACCCAAATCTGAAACGATTAAGTAGGAACTTTGTTGGGCCATTACTCTCTTGCCTGAAGAATAGTTGCTTTACCAAAATGATGTCCATAAATTGATGATCACATATCAATATAAACTGACATCATTAAAACTAAGAGAACCAAAGTACACACACAAATGTATCATATTAATGAGTAATTATATGGTCTGATAAAAAACTGTTAATGTGGCTACAATAAAACAAATATTTAGCCCTGGAACAGAAGTAAAATATTTTTAGAAGATCACAAAAAATGACGTATGCTCACACAGGGCATTTTTAGGACAGTGGAACTATTCTATAGTGAGCACATGACATTATACATTTGTCAAAACCCATAGGACAGTACAACACAAAGAGTGAGGCCTAATGTAAACTATAGTTAATGATAATGTACCAATACTGGCTCATCAACTCTAACCAACGTACTATATGAATGTAAGATGTTAATAGGAAATAGTGTACACGGGGGAGGAGGGATATATGGGAACTCTGTACTTTCTACATGATTTTTCTGTAAAGCTAAATGGCTCTAAAAAAAGGTAAGTCTATTTAAAAATGAATAAATAAGACAAAGTATGCTCCAAGACATCAACTATGTGAGTGGTTTCACTTTTGCTTCTTTATACCATTCTGTTCTTTTCAAGATTTCCACAATAAGCAAGTATAACAACACATTTATAGTCAATAACAAATAAAAAAGCTCATGTTCATTGCATTCCAAAAACAACTCTTCACAAAAATCTTAAAACTAAAACATTACCTTTTTATCTCCTTGTTTCCGTCTCCGTAATCCTGGTCTATAATCATCTCCAAATCGTAGAAAGTAATAGTAAGAAACTAGTCTCTCAATAGGATCCCTTATGACATTAATGTAAATTGGCTTCTTCTTCACACCAAATCTGAAAGAGAACAAAATTTTAAAAAAAGATAAAATCAACATTTTCATTGTGTTTAGGGGTGTCTTAAAACTAATCATAAAAGTTGAAGGTATTGACTCAATGTGGAAAGAATATGAATTAATTTAAATAGAATAGAATATATGGAGATTAAGAAAATATTTTATGGATATTTGTATCACAATAAAGTAAACAAGAAATAAACTTAAAAATTACAGTTGAAGATAGGGAAAAGAGGAGAAAAATGAATGAAAATAATTTTAAACTTTACTGGCAAAAGTTACATAAAATATTTTAATTCTATACATTCCTTGGATTTCAAGTTCAAGTAGACAACTCTTCAAGTTAATATGTATCTATTATTAAGAATATAATTTAATAATGAACTTATAAAAAAGTGCTTTATTATAGTCCATAATCATCTGGTGCTACAAAAAAGAGACACAAATACACATTAAATATGTCGCAATGATTTCTCAAGTTTCCAGTTCACCAAACTAGGTAAACATTATCAATGGATATTGCCTAAGATAACACAAATGTGACCATTTGATTTTGCCTTCTCTTGTTGCTCATTTTAAAGAAAAGACAGAAGTAAAAGATGTTAAATTCTTAGTATTATTTCTTAAGGAATGACAAAGAGTTGAAGGAACAAAGAAATCTTTCACTTCAGCAATCCTTGCAGACCCTAGAATTGTCCGACTGGCTCCCTGTTCAACATCCTCACTTCTCCCAGTCTTAAAATCGTTCAGTTATCTTGACTCTTCCAGTCTCTTCCTTTTGACCTACCTCCTATACCAATTCTCAGCTGATATTCCTAAAACACCATTCGTCTAAGAGCCTAAATTAACTACTGTTATGCTGGCATCAAGCCCAAACTCTTTTGCCTGGTTGTTAAAGCCTCATGCGTTAGGTATCACCTGATCAATCTAACTCTATTTTCAACTCTCCTCAAATAAGAAACCACCTGTTATAGTTAGGCCTGTCTCTTCTATCTCCTCCCATATATACTTATTCCTGTTTCTCCTTATATGCCTTTGCTCATTATCTTCCTTAACTAGAATGCCATTCTCATTTCTTTATTCTTTCTACTCATCCACTCTTTTGTAAAATACTTTTGGGGTACCCAATACTCTAGATACTAGGGATACAGCACTGAACAAAAAAGACTAAATATTTTGTCCTTATGGAGCTAACATTCTACTTGGGGGACACAGACAATTAAAAAAAAAAAAAGGAAATATGTCAGGTCGTAAAAAGTGCTAAAGTGAAAAATAATGCAGTGAAAGGGAACAGGAAGTGCCAGCGGAGGTGGTGGAGAGTACAGTTCAAAACAGGAATTTTCAGGAAGGTGTTACTGGTACTATTTGATGAGGGAGGGAGCCATGCAGATATCTGAGAAGGTGATGAAGGCCCTGAATGGGCTAAGTGCCAGGCTTGTTTGAGGAATTGCTGGGAGACCAATCTGACTGCACCAGAGTCAGAGAGTGGGCAGTAGTGGAGGGAGTAGAGAGATGGGAGTGGGGTGGAGGGAGAGCAGAGCGGGCCTTGTAGATCATTAGAAGCTTTAATTTTTGCTTGCAGTCAGGAGGAAGGCCACTGCAGGGTTTAAGCAGAGGAGTCCTATGATACGGTTTATTTTAAAAGGCCACTGGCTACTGTTTTGGAATCGACTGTAGGGTGCCAATAACAAAATCTTGTGAAGTCTAGGAAGCCTTTCCTGATGACTCTGGCATACAGTACTTCCTGCTTTCGTATGATATCTCCTGGCAATTTCACTCGTAACTTGTCCTACTACCATTTCTCTTCTAGGTCGTTTTTCTTCAACAGCATTATAAGCTACTTGGAGGTAGGCACAATACCTTACATTTCTTTTATATATGTCACAGTGCCTAATGTACTTGATACCTATAAATACTTGACCACTGACTGGCAGTACTGTCTTTAGAAGATTAAAAAAAATATTAGCAATCTCTCTTAAAACGGGCATCACACTGAGAAATGATACATTTCAAACATAAGTTTTACGACTCTGAGTCAGAGACAGTGAAAGTTAGAGATAAAATAAACATGTGTCCACAGAAATCCTCAATTTAGTTAATAGCTTATAACTTAAATTTCCCTTCTTACTAAAATCTTTTTCAAAAGACTAAAAAGCATCTAGCTAAAATAACCTATTTGACTTTTTTTCTCCTTACTTCTGCCTATTACAGTAAGTGTCTTATATACAGAAGACAGTCTATAAATGTTTTTCGTTTTTGTATTGAATTCTTAAGTAAATGAGTAGTGAAGATAGTCTACAGAACAGAAAAAGCAAAGAGGCTGGATAACCTGCTGATTCTTTCAGCCTCTGAATTATTGAAAATTAATGGACAGGAAGTTCTTACCTAATAAACAGGTTGTATTTTGGCAGAATTCTTGGCTTTCCACGCAAGAGACCTGGGTTTGATTCCTGGCCAATGCGCCTCAAGGGCAGCCACCACCTGTCTGTCGTGGAGGCTTGCACATTGCTATGATGATGCACAGATTTCAGTGGAGCTTCCAAACGAAGGCTAGGAAGAAAAGCCTGGCAATCTACTTCTAGAAATCAGCCAGTGAAAACCCATGGATCACAACGGTCCAATCTCATTGTGCACGGGGTCATCCTGAGTCAGAGGCCAACTCAAGTCCACTACCAACAACAACATTCTGTAAGAACTATTTTTTGTAACAAAAAGGGGTCAGCTCTGTTGAGTTCCTCTTCTTACCATTAAGTAACTCTAAGTAACTAAAAACTACAGATAATCCTTTTGTAAGATATTATTTACTATATTAAATTCATGAGTTGGTTGATCAGAACTTGGGATGCATTTTTTTTTCACTGAACAACCGATAAAAGCCTATAAAACCCAATGATATAGTAAAATGTTTTCACAAATTTTTTTTCTGAGAATAAAAATATGTATAGTTGAAGGAGAAATTGTTAATTCTCATACTTTTTTTTAAATTGTGCTTTAGATGGTTTACAGAGTAAATTAGTTTTTCATTAAACAATTAATACACATATTGTTTTGTGACATTGTTTGCCAACCCCACAACATGTCAACACTCTCCCTTTTAGACCTTGGGTTCCCCATTATTGGTTCTCCTGTCCCCTCCTGCCTTCTTGTCCTTGCCCCTGGGTTGGTGCACCCATTTAGTCTCATTTTGTTTTATAGGCCTGTCTAATCTTTGGCTGAAGGGTGAACCTCAGTAGTGACTCTATTACTGAGCTTAAAGGGTGTCTGGGGACCATACTCTTGGGGTTTCTCCAGTCTCTGTCAGACCAGTTAAGTGTGGTCTTTTTTTAATGAGTTATAATTTTGTTCTACAGTTATCTCCAGCTCTGTCCGGGACACTCTATTGTGATTCCTGTCAGAGCCATTGGTGGTGGTAGCTGGGCACCATCTAGCTGTGGTCCATTATTTAGTTTGGATTAATCTTTCCCTTATGTCTTTGGTTTTCTTCATTGTCCCTTGCTCCAAAAGGGGTGGGACCAGTGGAGTATCTTAGATGGTCCCTCACAAGCTTTTAAGATCCCAGACACTACTCACCAAAGTAGGATGTAGAACGTTTTCTTTATAAACTATGTTATGCCAATTGAGTTAGATGTCCCGTGAGAGTCACAATTTTTTAAAAGAGAAAAATATTAATGTTCCAAATATATAGCATTTTTTCACATTAGGTATTAGACTAGAAACCCCATGAAGGCAGGAACTGTTTCTCTTGTGTTCATGCCTTTATCACTAGGGAGTACTCAGCACGGAGCCTGATAGGTGATGAATATTAACAGTATTAGGTTGGAGAGACTGCTGTGAATTAGTCACTTACAAAAGTCTTTCTATGGGAGTGCGCTCAGCAGTGAGAAGAGAGCAGGAAGGCATCAGAAAAACAGTTGTTACCTAAACGGATGGAGCTGAGCGTCTTGTAATAGGGAGCTACAAGAAGGGGAGAGCACAGGACAATAGGGCAATGACTCCATTCCTAAAACTGTGGGATTCCCTGAGAACCCCCTATTATCTCCATTATTAGTCACTGCCCTGCCTTGAGCCATCCCCTTGGGAATTACCTCCTCCCAGAAGAACATCTCCCACCAATTCCTTCTCTTCCCTCCTTTCCCCCAGTCTCTAACATGTGGAACAGACAGCAATTCTTGACGGCAGTGAAAAGAGGATACAACACTTGAGAAAACTCTTCTTGCTGTCAGGGACATGGCTGGCTGTGGTATGGCTTTGGGTGTCAATTATATGTATAAATTATTATGTTAAAGAGATGATGTGTGTGAAGTCATTCTGAAAATGGGTAAGAGCTATTATCTTCAAGTTAGGGAATCATTACATAGGTGTGAAGGGCTGGAGGCAAAGGATTACAACATACAAAGCAAGCATGATAAAACCGTATCTGGACCACTTGGCTTAGCTAGTCCCAAAACAAGCTATAAGGTTTGTAGGTTTAATTCTTTTGCCAATCAGGTAGTTTTGCACAGGTAAAAATAAGTACGGTGTGATTGCAGACTCTGTCTTTAGGCCTCGGCAGTCATCTGAACTGTTCTTGAGGCAAATTCAGGTAGAAGAGTGGAAAACCCATATTCGTTCCAGGAAAATATACTATTGACCTGTTAGAACATGACCTTCCTAGGAAGAGGAGAGCATATGTGGTAGGAATCTGCAATGTTATATGAGAATCAAAAGGGAAAAAAATATAATGAGGGTAGCAGGTTGGTGAGAAAGAATTTTAGGAATCTCATTCCTGCCATGTTAGCATATGAAGTAAGGAACATAAATTAGGCTCATTACTTTAAAATTACACTCCATAGATAGTTTGGATAGATGAGTAAACATCGAGAATGGTTAAATTAAAGGTACCCAGATTGGAAAATAAGAAGTAAAATTATCCCTATTCATGGATGATACGATCCTATATATAGAAAATCCCTAAGAGTCCACAAAAAAACTTCTAGAGCTAACAGAGGAAATTAGCAAAGTTGCAGGGTACAAGGTCAACAAATAAAAATCACTTGGGTTTCTATACAGCAATGAGAAATCTGAAAGGGAATTTAGGTAACAATTCCATTTACAATAGCAGCTAAGAGAATAAAATACCTAGGAATAATCTAACCAAGGACATGAAGGAGTTACACAATGAAAATTATAAAACACTGCTGAAAGTGATTAAAGAAGACCTAAACAAATGGAAAGATGTTCCATGTTCATGGATCAGAAAATTTAATATTGTGAAGATATCAATACTACCCAAAGTGATCTACAGATTCAACACAATCCCGATAAAGCCTTCTTAACAGAAATAGAAAAACCAATCCTCAACATTATATGGACTAGCAAGAGGCCGCAAATAGCTAAAGCAATGTTGAAAGAGAAGAATAAAGTAAGAGGACTCACATTTCTGATTTTAAAACATACTTTTTTTTATACAGCTACAAAAATCAAAACAGCCTAATAATGGTATAAAAAGAGACACCTAAATCAATGGAATAGAGTCCAGAAATAAACCTACATATCTATGGTTAACTGAGTTTTGATGAGGACGCTAAGTCTCTTCATTAAATGGTGCTGGGAAAATTGGATTTCCACATGCAGAAAAGTGAAACAGGGTCCATGCTTCACACCATACACAAAAACAAATTAGAAATGGATTAAGGACCTAAATGTACAAATTAAAATAATAAAATTCTTAGAAGAAAAAGCAGGGGCAATGCTGTCAGGCCTAGGTTTCAACAATCAATTATCTAATACAGTAACAAAAGCATAAAAACTTTTGTTCATCAAAAGACTACCAGAAAAAGTGAAAAGACAAGCTACTGACTAGGAAAGTACCCTCGGAAACCATATATCCAAAAAGAATCTATTAACAAAAACACATAACTTTGACATCTTAATAGCAAAATGACAAATAACCCAATCATAAAGTAGGCAAAGGAGCTGAATAGACCTTTCACCAAAGAGACCATTCAAAAGGCCACCAAACACAAGAAAACATGCTCAGCATCACTAGCCATCACAGAGATGCAAATCAAAACCATAATGAGATACCATTTCACTCCTACTAGGATGGCTGAGATAAAAAATAGTAATAATAATAATAACAAATGTTGGCAAACATGCAGGGAAGTTGGGACCCTTACCCATTGCTGGTGGGAACCCAAAATGTTACAGCCGTTGTGGAAAACAGTGTGGCGGTTCCTCAAAAAACTAAAAATAGAACTACCATAAACCCAAAACCAAATCCATTGCCACTGAGCTGATTCTGACGCCTAGCACCCCTACAGGACAGTGTAGAACTGCCTCATAGGGTTTCCAAGGCTATAATCTTTACAGAAGCTAATTGCCACATCTTTCTCCTGAGGAGCAGCCGGTGCAGCTGAGCACTTTAACCACAGCACCACCAGGACTCCTATAGAACTACCGCATGACCCAAGATTCCACTCCTAGGTATATACCTAATAGATTTGAAAGCAGAGACTTGTGTACCCATATTCACTGCAGCACTATTCACAATAGCCAAAAGGTGGAAACAACCTAAATGCCCATCAACAGATGAGTGGATAAACAAAATGTGTACATACAATGGAATACTACTCAGCCAGTAGGAGAAATGAAGTCTTGATACACGCTAAAATATGGATGGAGCTGGAAGACATTATGCTAAGTAAAAAAAATTGATCATAAAAGAACGAATATTGTATGACCTCACTTACATAAAACCACAAGAAAAGACAAATGTACAGAGAACAAAGTTTACTAGTGGTTACCAGGGACAGGAGGGAAGAGGAAAGGGATGGATTAGTGGTGATGGAAATATCACATTGATTAAGAGTAGGGCTGTACAGCCATTCATCGTAATTGCTGTCAATAAGCTGTACACCTATAAAAAAGTGAACTGGCAAGAGTTGTGTGATAGACACATTTACAACGAGCAAAAAAAAAAAAAAAAAAACCTGCTGAGGCTGCTTATGTACAACCAAAAACCTCACAGGATTTGGCTTCTTGGTTTAGGGTTATGGTTTCATGGGACATTCCAGTTAATTGGCCTAATAACATGTCTAGTGCCTCTGTTCTACCTCCTAGTTCCATTCATAGTACCAGGGGTCTTAAAGCTTCCAAGAGGCCATCCAAGGCAGAACAATTGATCTCTATTCACCTGGAAAAACAGGAAGAAGGAGAGTCAGAAATAAGAAGAGAGTGTGGAATGTGTTGGTAATTGCGTTTATGAACAGCTACCTCCTTTGCCATGAGGCAAGGAGAAATGGATGGTGCGTGGCTACCATTACTAACATTTTGATCAAAGATTCCATAGAAGAATCCTGATTGAAAGGGGGGAAATAAAGAGTTTCAAATTCTTATGCACTCCAGACTTCCTGGAGCTATCAGATCAGATCTCCTGGACCCATGAAGGTTTGATGAACTCCTGAAACTACTGCCCTGAAATAATCTTTAAATCTTAAACCAAAAATATCCCCTGAAGTCTTCTTAAAACCAAACAATGGTTTAGCTTAACTAGTAAAAAAAGGTCTGCCTTGAGCATTATGCTCTTTTATGAACTATCTATATGGGATCAAACCTACAACAGAAACTCAAAAGATTAGGTAAGAAGCTTAAGGGGCAGTGAATTTATGTTAATGGAGAAGGAACAACTCCGAAAAGAAGGGTGAGAATGGTTATGCAACTCAAAGAATGTAATCAATGTCACTAAATGGTACCTGTAGAAACTGTTGAATTGGTATATGTTTTACTGTGTATATCCTCAACAAGAAATAAAATTATACATATGTGTACATGCTTAAGTATACATATATATTTATATAAAGAATGGCTAAACAAATAAGTAACATACTCAGAACATTTAAAAGGAACCTTGTCAACTGGCTAGGCCAAGCCTAAAAGGAAGATGAAACAGAAAGAGTTGAACAGCCCTTGGGAAGCATTAATACTTAAGAGATTTCTGCTCCGTAGATTTAACATCTGTATTTAGCATTGGTCCCCCTAGGGACATTTACATATTGTACATATTTATTTTGGACTCTTTTATCCCTAAGGATTCATACAAAAGGGTTCATAAAGAACCCTTTATGTAAAGGGTTCCAAGTCCTTCTAGTGCAAGTTCAAGAAAAGTAAATGGTCTGTTGGCATTTGTTGGTCCCAGTGATGATACTGTTGTGAATAAATGATTTTTAAAATAACTTCTCTCTCTCTTTAAAAAGGTATTAATCTACTACACATCTATTAGAATGACTCAAATTTAACTAAAAAAAAAAAAAAAGGCCTAACAATTTGAAATGCTGGCAACGTGCGAGGGAGAGCAAACGGAACTCTCATCCACTATTGGTGAGACTGCGAAATGATCCAGCTACTTGGGGAAATAGTTTGGCAGTTTCTTATTCAGAGTCACCATATAAACCAGCAATCCTATTTGTAGGTTCTTCCCCAAGAGAAATGAAGACATATGTCCACACAAAACCTGTATGCAAATGTTTTGGCAGCTTTGTTCATAATCACCAAAAGCTAGAAACAACCTAAATATTCAACAACTGGTGAATGGGTAGAAACTGTGGTGCATCCATATAGTGGAATACTATTCTGCAAGGAACTAATTACTGATATGTATATCAACACAGATGAATCTCAAAAGCATAATGCTATGTGAAAGAAGCCAGCCTCAAAAGAAGATATATGATTCAATTTAAATGACATTCTGGAAAAGAAAAACTACAGGGACAGACATCAGATTCATGGTTGCTGGGGGTGAAAGTAGGGAAAGGGAACTGACTACAACGGGGCACAAAGGAACTTGTGGGGTGACAAAAATATTTTCTATCTTGATTGTGGTGGTGGTTACATGACTGTACATGTTTGTATGAATTCACAGAACTGTACACTTAAAAAAGGGTACATTTTACTGTATATATACTCCAATGATCAAATATAAAAAGCAAGCAACTTACCAATTACATTTTACATTTTCATGTTTTAATTTATAAGAAAAACAATATATAATGAGAAAAAAAACAATGACAACCACTTTATGGAAAAACTTCTCATTTTTACATGGACAGATGTTGTATTAGCTTTCCTTATGAATGCAGCTGCATAGTTCAGGGCATGAAAGCATTTTTTATTCACAAGGTACACTTGTCTCAGAAACCCAAAGTAAAAAAAAGGCATTAATTTCCTCTACAAACTTCTATCTTAAGTTTTGTTCAGAAATAAAAATTTGGGATATAAAGGATAAAGATGATTTAATAGCTCCTGATATTTCCTATTTATTATACTTTATCATCATTTTCATGGTACTATGAGAAGAAAAGCAGTAGGTACCGTGAAAACAGCACAGATTTGGAAGTCTGAAGCCCTGAGTCCCAGCCATCCTATGTATTCGCTGAGAGATTTTACCTGTGTTGTTTAACCTTTCTGAAGGTCAGCTTTGCTATCCCAAAATGCATAGTGAGTCCTACAGCTTCAATTATTGCCTATACGCTAACAACTACTCGATTTTTATCTTAAAACAAGACCTCTGCTGAGCTCAAGATCTGTATATATAACTGCCTGATGGATAAAGTTATCTTATACCCATTGGCGTTGAGTGATTCCGGCTCATAGCAACCCTATAGGACAGAGTAGAACTACCCAATAAGGGTTTCCAAGGAGCGGCTGATGGATTCTAACTGCTGACCTTTTGGTTAGCAGCTGAGCTCTTAACCACTACACCACCAGGGTTTCCAAAGTTATCTCATAGAAACCTCAAATTAACATGCATGAAATCAAATTTATGATCATCTTTCCCCTCACTTTACCTGGACAAATTTGTTCCTCTTCTATTTCTGCCTGTCTCAGTAAATGGCATTACCATCTAGCCAGAAACCTGGAGTCATTCTTGACTTCGATTCCTCCACCCCATATTTAGTCCCCAAGTTCTGTTTCTTCTACTTTATAAACATTCCTTAATTCTTTCTACTTCTACATCCATTCTTCCTAACCTAAAACAAGCCCCCATCATCTCTTGCCTGGGTTACTGTAGAACCCTCCTACTGGCTTCCCTGCATTCATGCTTGTTCTTCTCTGATCCATTCTCTATACTGCAGTTAGAATATTCTTTTAACACAAGTCTACACAGTCCCTCTCCTGCTTTGAAATCCTTAAAGGACTTTGCATGAATCAGGTCCCTTGTTCCCTCTCCAGCCTCATTTTGCATTTCTCTTCCCTCACCCTCTGCTTCAGTCTAACTGGCCTTCTCTCAGTTGCTTGAACATCCCATCTTCTTCCCACCTTTTTTTTTTTTAAAAAAAAATAATTTTTATTGTGCTTTAAGTGAAAGTTTACAAATCAAGTCAGTCTCTCACATATAAACTTAATATACACCTTACTACATACTTCCACTTACCCTCCCCCTAATGAGTCAGCCCACTCCCTCCTTCCAGTCTCTCCTTTTGTGACCATATTGCCAGTTTCTAACCCCCTCTACCCTCCAATCTCCCCTCCAGACAGGAGATGCCAACATAGTCTCAAGTGTCCACTTGATGCAAGTAGCTCCCTCCTCATCAGCATCTCTCTCCAACCCATTGTTCAGTCCAATCCATGTCTGATGAGTTGGCTTCGGGAATGGTTCCTGTCCTGGGCCAACAGAAGGTTTGGGGACCATGACCACTGGGATTCTTCTAGTCTTAGTCAGACCATTAAGTCTGGTCTTTTTATGAGAATTTGGGTTCTGCATTCCACTGTTCTCCTGTTCCTCAGGGGTTCTCTGTTGTGTTCCCTGTCAGGGCAGTCATCGGTTGTGGCCAGGCACCATCTAGTTCTTCTGATCTCAGGATGATGTCTCTAGTTCATGTAGCCCTTTCTGTCTCTTGGGCTCATAATTACCTTGTGACCTTGGTTCTTTCTTCCTTTTAAACTGTTTTTCTGCATTACCCTTGTCACATTTTGTAACTGTTTACTTGAGTGTATCTTCCCAGCTAGATTAAGACAGGTACCATTATCTGTCTCATTCACCACTATTTTCCCACTGTTTAGTAAAACACATGCCACACAGTCAGCAAGCAATAAAAACTTGTTAACAGGCTAAATTTTGAGTAATGGGGATGACTGCAATTTTAAATGACGTAATGCAAGAAAACACTTGTTAAACTGTAATTATCTATTATTAATATCAGTCAAGCATTATTAGTATATTAAACTCTGTTTTTTAAAGGTCAAAATAGCTAAATATCAGCAATTTCAAATGATTCAGCCAAATAGTGTTTGTTCCAGTTAATGCTTCTTGGGAGGTGTTTTACTCAGTCAAGCAACATGTAAATTTTTGGGAATCCATGTTCCAGCCCTTTGTGTACTTCAGAAGAGAGCTGATGTCAAGCTACTGAGTATCCATTTCTGGAAGTAAGATGAATACATACGCAAAGGCAACAGCAGTTATGAGCCATTTGTGGAGTGTGGAATCAGGCAGACCTGAGTCTGAATGTCCACCTTATCATTTAATAGTTGTGTGATCCAGGACAAAACATTTATTTCTTTGAACACTGCTTTCTTCACTAGCAATTATATTTTATCTATATCACAGAATCCGAGTTCTTTACTCAATGTTTAGCATATTGCTATTACTGAAAGTAATAGCAATAATTACACAGCAATAACAACAACAACAAGCAAGTACTCTGCCTGTAAAAGAATATAACAGGAGAGACTTTGTGCTAGGTAGTTTTAAGAGATAAAACTTGATGATTAGAGGTGATAACCAGATTACAGACAGCGTTGAAAGTTAGGCAGAGAAGTCCACATCTGATGTGGAAGACAATGAGATAGTCATTGTAGCTTCCTGAGTAGGTCTTAGTGAAAGCGGTATTTTAGAAGGATTATGTGAGATATTATTACGCAGGATTGCCTGGAATAAAAAAGAATACCAGAGACAGGGAGATAAGTTAGAAAGCTGTTTCAAAGATCTAGGTGATAGGGATGATGAATTGGCCAATTGTAGGAAAAACAGGAACAGAAAAGACCAACCTATAAATGATAAGGTACGATTAATCAATTTTTATCTTTCCAAATAGGCACATGGACAGATGTGCATTTAAAAAAGACCACCTGACTAGAGCATACATTTAACAGGGAAAGATCAAGACTAGGTAAAAGAACCTGATTCAGGGTAGGAATGGCAAAGAGAGATGGATTTTGAGGAATACATAAAAATCAAAATCAGTAGTACTTGGTGACTACTTAAGATACAGGTGGTAAAGAGGTGTCCAAGATGACTCTAAAGTTTCTTGCTTGGGTCTCTTGACAGATAAAAATGGGTACACTTTCTAATAGAGAATAATGGAGACAAAGACACAGTCCTATGCAAGGCCAGCTAAGAGTTGGGAACAAGAAGCCTCAGCAGAGAATAATTCAGATAGGGAGAAGGAAAGAAACAACAGTAAGACAACATGACAACTGAAAGAAGGCAATTTTAAAAGAATCATCACGACACTGCTCTCTGTAAGACACAGAACTAAGTGCTTCACACGCATTACCTTATTTAATCCGCATGAAGTAATTACTTTTATAGTCTTCATTTTACAAACGGAGAAGCTGAAGTTCTAAGATCTGAGGTACCGTGGCTGAAATCCCAGAGCCTGAGGGCGCTGAGGCAGATTTAACTGCAGACCCACCTGACTCTAGGGCTTGCTGCTTAGCGGTCTGAGTGTCAGTGCTGCACAAAAAGCTAGTAGTACAAGGACAAAGGAACGGCCACTCTTGAATGTTGTCTACAAAGATTAAAATCATAATTAAAAAAATGTTTCTACAGTGTTGTGAAATTTTTATTGAAACTTGTAGAAGATGGTGTAAATTTCAACTGGCTCAGCACAGAATTACAAGATAAAAGGGACAATCTCACATGAATCTATACACTAACAAACTCTATTTAGGCCTAAAATAATGTCACACTACTACCCTCTAGGCTATTTCACACCAAGTGAAGCATTTAGGAATTTATTTCTTGTGCTAACATATCTGCTTCTTTAATAATTCGCCTCAATTGTTCTGAAAATGACAACAGAGCTGATGTGGAGAAACCTAAATGATAGCAAGGAGAACCCATTCTCATTCCTGGAACAGGCACAAAGGTCCACATCTGACATGTGCCTGAATAAAACTGACTGTTACATCAAAAATAATTTTTAAATATCTTTCTAAGATAGATGCTGCCATGTGACCTTCAATTAGCTAGATCATAAAGCTCTGAAGAGAAAATAATCAAAATTATAGCATGGAAACCACTCTTTTACCTGATCATTACTCATTATGAAGGAAAATGTTACTGGAAAGGGGTTTTTGAAAAGAGATGTTCTAATGTTTTTGAAGTTTGAAGAAAATTTAATGTAGAGGTAATGGATGCTATTAATAAGTAATATAAATTTAAAAGGACGGGAAACCTATAATATTTTCACTAATCATAAAGTAATGAACTAATAACTATAGGGGAAAAAAAAAGTTGAGGTTTCAGTGAACTCACTGAGAGCAAGAACTGCAACTTATTTAGTTTTATATCCCCTGTACAAAACTCTGACAGGTATTAGGGAATCAATGCATATTTGAATGGAAATTTCCCTTATGATTTACTACTTAAATTTTGAAAAATATCCACACTATACAATTTTAAACTAAAAAATTTCTAAACTTATGGCATTAATTTATCATACCTACATTATTTTTAAGGTCGCATTTTCTAAGAATTACAAGGAAAACAAAAAACTATAACTGAACACTAAATGGGAAAATGGAAAGGAAGAAGAACGAGGAAATGTGCTAAAGAAATCAAATAGACAATAACACCTATTCCAAACCAAATGAAACGCACTGCCGTGGAGTCAGTTCCTACTCACAGCAACACCATAGGGTTTCCAAGGCTGTAAATCTTTATGGGGGCAGACTGCCACATCTTTCACCTTCAGAGCCACTGGTGGTTTTGAACAGGCAACCTTTCCGTTAGCAGTCGACTGCCTTAACCACTGTGACCAGGGATCCTTACATACCTATTAGAATGATTGAAATCCAAAACACTGACAACATCAAATGTTGCTGAGGGTGTGAGCAACAGGAACTCCAATTCATTGTTGGTGGCAACGCAAAATGGTACAGGCACTCTGGAAGACAGTCTGGCAGTTTCTTACAGAGCTAAACACAGTTTACTGTATAATCCAGCAATCATACTGGATTTATTCAAATGAATCAAAAACTTACAGTTGCACAGAAATCTGCATATGAATGTTTATTGCAGCTTTATTCATGATTGCCAAAAATTAGAAGCAACCAAATGTATTTCAATAGATGAACAAATAAACCGTGGTACATCTATACAATGGAATATTATTCAGCGATTTAAAAAAAGCACTACGAAGCCATGAAAAGACATGGAGGACCCTTAAATGCATATTGCTAAGTGAAAGACCAGTCTGAAAAGGCTATGAACTATATGATTCCAACTATATGACATTCTAGAAAAGGTAAAACTACTTGCTGTTTTTGTTGTGTGCCCTTGAGTCAATTCCGAGTCCAACACCATAGAACAGAGTAGAATTGCCTCATAGGGTTTCTAAGGCTGTAATCTTTACGGAAGCAGACTGTTAAAACTTAAAAAAGTGGAAAACTTAGAGACGATGAAAAGAGGAGTGCTTGCCAAGGTTCAGGGGGAGGGAAGAAGGGTGAATAGGTGGAGAAATAGGGCATTATTAGGGCAATGAAACTATTCTGAACGATAGTATAATGGTGGATACGTGACATATATTTGTCAAAACCCACAGAACTATACAACACAAAGACTGAATTCTATTGTAAAGTATGGGTTTTAGTTAACGAAACTGTGTGGGGAAGGGGGGTAACATGGGAACTTTCTGTACTTTGTGTAAAATTTTCCTGTAAACCTAAAAATGCTCCAAAAAAGTCTATTATTAAAAAAAAAAAAAATCAAAGAATAGGGTTACAAGAAAAAGGAACAAGACAGGGTAAGAATGCAAACATGTAAAAAGAAGATATTTTTGTTATTATTCTAAAGTTCTGAATTACACCAAATAAAACCAAAATATGGCTTAACAGATACAGATCGGCCTGCAAAATGGGTTTTACTGGGCTATATTCTTTTTAATGTCTCTGTTAAAGCAATTAACTTCTTTCACCAAGTTTGACCATTTTCTCCTGACGGCAAATATTTTAATGAGCTCCATAAAGTACTAGGCCTAGCAAAAGTATTTTTTGAAGAATAAAACCAAAACCCGGTTGCTGTCGAGTCAATTCCGACTCACAGTGACCCTATAGGACAAAACAGAACTGTCCCATAGGGTTTCCAAGGCTGTAAATAGCAAGAACATTTTTTGAAGAACAAAGTATTTTAAAAATTGGTACGGTGATATTTTTTTCTTCCTCCTTATTCATTCATGCTGAGTAGAACTGTCAAACTCAAAGATTTTAAAAGATACACCCATAACAGTTCTTGATTATATATATTAAAAAACATTTCCTCCAGTTGATTTCGTTTAGGTATTTTTTAAAACCTTGTAAGGCCTGTTAAAATTTTCCCAACACTTTTCACTTCCAATCTAACATGAGGCTCACTATGAAAATATTCAACCCCTTAAGCTTTCATGTCAATATTTAATAAATGAGACTAATCTTTTCAAAAAGCTTTATGCTTTTTCAACTTCAAGAACCCCAGCATATACTAGAGCTTCGTTCTAAGTACAAGACTTTTGCCAAAAGCAAAAGCACTCAATATTATTTTAATAATGAAAATCTCAAGTATTAGAAACCAAGCTGTGTGTGGAAAAAATAAATCATTTAGGTGAAAGGGTAACAAACATTCAATCCAAGGATAGTGCAGCCCTAAGGGAAAATACGCATATGAATTAAGTTTATGAAATTGGTTCAATGCACCTACAAAGCAAAAAATAATTAGTTTATTTTAAAGCTGGCTATAAAATGTTTTCAATAATGAAATATAAATTATTTATAGGAAAATACACATCTACCTTTACAGCTACCATTTTACTGAAAAATCTTGAGTACTGTGGAAGGAACTAGAAATAGGAATATATCAGCTTATGTATGTAATAATTAGGAGAATCCTTTTTAATTGTATGATTTTCAAAAAAGTTAATATCTTATCACTCTTTGCAAGTTTAAGAAGTTGAGAGTGGGATATCAATTTAATTTTCAAATTTCATACACAGTGCCCTTTAAAGTTGATAAATATATGAGCGTATATTACTTTGAAATCATGACTGCTAATGAAAACGCTGAGAAAACATGTAGAAGCTTAAATAAGAAAAAAATACATATATTTTTAATGCTTTTGAAGCTACCGCAGAATCTTATTAGGGAAAAGATTTGGATTTGAGGTTTTACTGTAATGGAATTACATGCACTATAAAGAACTTTCAAATGGATCCAAGAGCTGTGTTTGTTTAGAATATTCCCTTTGACCCATTTTCTACTTAGTACTTAATGTGGCACAGACTCTAGAGGGAGCCAAGTAATACTTGGATACTGTAAGGTGGTCTACAGTTTTGTGAATCTTTCTTGAGAGAATTACGATAGAAATACCCTGACCATGTTCGTTCCAAAAAACATGGGAAGTTACAGTTATCAATCTCCAATTATAGACAATTTGAACAGAAAGGAAAATCGTTGTTTTTTTCAAAAGTCTCTTCTTTATACGTCAGAGTTTTAAAACAAAAGCAAGGTACCCCAGGGAAGTGTATACTTTACTATGACGTGGTTGAAAAGCAGATGCATCGGGGCACAATAACTGAGTCAGGGCTTCTTTGCTTTCTCGGCTCTCAGTCAATGATATAAACCATAATCTCACTGACCTTTAGGTTAAAGCTTAGAACTCTCCTGAAATAGTGCCATTCTGGTTGTGCAAGAGAGATACATATAACAATGACAAAGAATTGTAAAGAGCAATACCTAAATTTAACCTACCTCAAATTTCTAATAAATATGAGAATTGTCAACTTACGAACACTAGAGGGCAGTAAAATACTATAAGGTATATTACATACCTAAAAGTGACAAAGGGAAGTCAGTACACTCTTTTTTTAGGAAGGTCAAAATCATAGTAATTTAAGCAATGTATTTTATTCCTTTTTAGGCTGCTAAAGTACAAAGTATTCGTTAGTGTGTCATTTTAAGTGTTACTTACTTTGCAAAATCCAAATAAGAAACATGTCCATGATAAAACCCTGGTTTCATCTCTTTCCAGGAAGTTATATTCTTTACAAAGCGCACCTAAAAGAAGAGAACACACTCATTACTTAAGTACAATTTAAAGAAAATGAAATTTGATGGTAGCAAAATACTTTCCATTTAGGTATTTAAAACCACACCATTTTGACAATTACAGAGCTTGGAAACACCGGTTTGGACCAAGGATAGTGCAATCTGTAACTATTAATTCATCAGTGAGAGCTACTACTCATCATATTCAAAACAGAGTGAAAGACAATTCTGAAAACACAATCACACAATACAAACGTTTAGGTTAGTACTTTTAAATGTACAGGTGAGTACATTTACATGGGGGTGGAGGGGCGTTTATTCCCTATTAATACACATGCTGAAGCAGGCAGCACTGCAACATAGAGATATTCTCTGCATATTAAAATTGCCTTCTTCTCAGGGACTGGTTATTAATAAAAATTCCTTTAAACCTAAAGACCCAACAACAGTAAAACCAACAAGTAACTAACTTAAACAAAAATGATTAAAGAAAACACGAAGAAGACTTTAAAGCATTAAGAGCAGATATCGTAAGCAGTTACAAGAAAAAAAAGAACATTAGAGAGATGACTTAGGTCAAAGAAAAAACTAAAAAATTAAAATATTACTTATTCTAACTTACTGAAGTTAAAATTATACAAAAGGTTAGTTTAGAAAATCCTAAAAATGTAAATATCGTTAAAATTTTAAGAACTAATATAGAGAACTTGACAAATTTAACTAGCATCAGCTGCAAAGTGATGATACACAATTTCTCAAGGGAAAATAAACGAATCTCTGCATGATAAACAGCAAATGGTTAAAAACCCCTTCCAGATACTAGATGCGGTATATGTGTGTGGCGGGTGGGTAGCAACACTCTGTATTGAACTGAAAGCATCTGCAAGCTGTGACCTCAGCCTCTAAAGCACAGGATCGTCAACTGCATAATTCTGACAATTTATTAAGCTTTCATTTACATTTTAGAATAGAGCTGGTCACGTGGTGATATTTTGGAGCACTTCATATGGGATTAGAGTCAATAAGTTAGTAGCAATGAATGGTGATGGCTGCCTGCTGCTTCCAATAAGACTATTGACAGGGCACGGTAGGAAAACAGCGAAGCAGCAGCCACAATGCAGAGAATATGAACTTGGGAAAAATGAAAGGTCTGGGAAATAGAATTTATTTTGTAGGGGGAGCATTAATGAATCATATACGAAGAGAAATAGAAGTTTTAGAAGGGAAATGAAATATAAGACTTATCTTAATATTCTCTCCATAAAAAACACATACCTTTAAAATAATATCTGAAAGCTGTATGTAGATTAAAAAATTAAATTGCATTAGAAAATATATAATCTCATTTTAGTAATTATTTTCAATTTTTTCCCTACCAAAACAAAGAGCCAAATAAACACGAGATTTGAGGATCTCATGTTTTTTTTCTTCCCATTTGTTCAAGTAAGGTACCAAATGGAACGAAAATATCAAATGGCAAATGAAACCGAAAATAAAAATCAGATAATCCAAAAACTAAATTCTTAAAAATTTTAAGTGTTGAATATGACAGCTTTTTATAACTGCTACTTACAAACCTTTGGTTCTGTGAAAATCAGTTCCAGTATTTCAATGAAAAATGAGGGGTAAACAAAAGGCAAAGAGAATAAGGAATTGGGGTGTGGTTGTTCAAGGGAGCTTAAGACACATTTCACAATTCAGCTCTATCTTCCAGAAGCTTAGGTTTATGAATGTGGTGGTGCAAGGAAGAAATAAAGGAAGGAGATGCTAGATAAAAGTCTGAGAAAATAGTGTTAAGCCAAACGTTTAGGATCATCATAACACAAACTTGGAGCACAGTGTGGTGAAAGACCAGACAGAAATAAGAATCAAATAATATAAACTTCAAAATACCCAGTTTTCCTCCGCCTTCACTAAAGAGGGTAACCATTAAACTAAACCGTTGTCAGGATGAATGACACATGTATGACAGCGATGTCTGAAGCACGTGGAACCAAAGCATTCCAAGAAACGTAGTTTAAAAAACTAAGAAAATAAGAAAAAGGTTTGTGTCTCCAGTTGGACTCCAGGTAAGAGTCTGGTGCAGGCAGGTGTCTGTGAAAAGGGACTTTGGATATCCTGTACTCTTTATTTTAGAGATAAGAAAACTGAAGTCCAAGAACCACATACCTTGGATTCTAGTCCAATCACTCTTCTATGCCACTAGCTAACTACTCTAATTTATGATTATCTAACTTAAACAAGGGAGAAAACCAGAAGGGTTTGAAAGGAAAAATCACAGGCGTTATTATCTTTAGTGTCATTATTCTGACCTACAAATTCAGACATTGAGATTTTCGGATTTTATTCATTGCTAAAGTAGTTCTAGTTATTACCCAAAACTCCTCCACCTCCAAGATCCGAAAGTTCTGTTGCTATACATCTCTCAATTGTTTATTTCCACAGGAATTTCCTCATCACTTTCATCATTATCTCATCTTCCAATCCACCCTACTCTCCACTCGCTTACTGGACCACCATTTCAACAATGACCCTTGACTTATTCCCTTGCCTTTTTATTATTTTGAATAACCCTAGGGGTTGCTGAACGATGATCAAAATCAAGAGACTGAGTCTAAATGTCTCTGCAGGATTTTGAACTTATTTCCTAAATTCATGCTTTCTGAGGTAAAATCAGGTGGGTCATTATTGCTTTTAAAATCTCTACAGCCCATTATTGTTAGTTAAACACACAGTCTTTTTTCTCCATCTCCAACTAAGAGAATACCTAAGGTTGCATATTTTTAATATATATGTATATTTTTTCATTTCATCAACATTTAACAAGCCAATATGTTTAAAATCTCATTAATAAAGCTGTGGCTGATTTACAATTTGCGATAAATCAAAAGATGCTGAGCTGAGGTTTATCTCTTTTTTTTTTATGGGGCAGAAAAAAGTGCTAAGCAAACAAATGATGTCAGTAAGATTAAAGTGGCAGTTCAGACTAGCATGGAAAAGAGCCAGAGTGGTTAGAAGTGTCATTTACATACAAGAGAATTCCATACCATCTTTATCTCTTCTTCAAAACTGATCTCCAAGGACCCAAACAACCTACTTCACCCCCATTGAAGAATATTTTCTGAAAATTTTCTTTTCAAAGTATTAATTTAAGCACTTGTCTTTTTAGCCGAGTCCTTCATCAAGACCAGCCCCAGCTGCTGCTCTATTATTTTCTGCCTTCTCACCTCTCCTGCACTACTTGCTTTATTTTTTGGTTTGTTTTCTTCTGGTTTTCCCCTACAGTGGAGCATTCTGCCCAAGACCTCAAAGTAAGACTCTGGAACACAGAGTAAGGGGAGGAAGTGAAGATTTGATGAGCAAGCTTCTACTCAGTTCACTTCACAGATTCTTACTCTACTTGGCACTAATGAATGGTAAAGGAGGAGGCAAAAAGGGGCAAAATTTAGTAGTATCAAATGAAATCAAGGAGACTGAAAATTCTGGCTTGGGAAGGAGAAATAAAGTCACAATGGTGACTTTATTCAAAGAAATTTTATACACTGAAACAGGCTATAAAGAAGGATGCTTCAGAAGTCGTAGTTAGGTACAGTACATGAAAAAAAGGTGTTTTTATGGCTAGCCTGGAGCAGATCCTAAACTGTGATTTTTGTCAGATTTTATAACTCAAGCAGAGTCAAGGCTAGCAAGTAATCCGAAGAGACCTTTAGGGAAAACATAAGCAATGTAGGTAGTGCTGCTGTGATTTATTTGCTACGTGTATCATACCTGAACCAGTGCTATAAGAAAAGGCTAAGAAAGCACCATCTCACTAACAGTATTTAGATCTACGTTCTTAGTAAGATTTACCTCACAAAAGCATTTGTTTTCACTATTTAAAAGAGTAGGAATGTCATCCTGGCCAAATCCTAATTTTGTAATTACTATCTATTGAATGAATACTATTTTTATCTGTTGAATGAATACTACTGTTAACGAGTAATCACTATATACTAAATTCCTACTCATGTATTTATTTAAACATCCCTTCTTTTTTGTATGGTTGTGGGTACTTTTAAAAGACTAAACGGGAGAGAAGTTTTCTATGCAAAGAGGAAACCTGAGTAAGTAGCTAAATACAACTATAAGAAAGATTCAGCAGGATTGGAACATAATAGCTTTGTTAAAGTTCAGAATTGTGTTGTTTTAGCTCCAAATCACCTCAGGGATATTCATAGATGATGATGCTCCTATCAATCAGGGTGGTTCACTCTGCCAGTAATCATCAACATGGGCGTTATACACATCTAAGAACTACCATTTGTTCGTATATTCATTCATTCAACAAAAAATTTATGGAGTACCTACTATGTCTCAACCAGTTAATCAGTTGCTGTCAAGTCAATTCCCACTCATGGCAACCCCATGTGTGTCAGAGGAGGACTGTGCTCCACAGGGTTTTCAATGGCTGATTTTTGGAAGCAAATCACCAGGCTTCCAAGCTCACCACAGGGGATACATTGGTGAACAAGGCAGATGAGGTTCCTGCCTTTAAGGAGCTTATATTACAATGGAGGAAAAGATAGGCAGTAAACAAATAAACCAATAGATAAGACAATTTCACAAGCTGATAAGTACTAAGAAGGATACAGAAATAGTGACATGATATCGAGTAATTTAGAAAATGTTTTTAACATATAGAATGGCTAGGTAAGGTTCTTCTAAGTGGATGCCATTTAAGTTGAATCCTTCAATGTCTGACACAAAGGCAACTGTGGAGGAAGTACATTCTACGAGGAAATGGTAAGTACAGAGGTCTTGAAGTGGCAAAGGCTAGGTGCAAAGAACCAAAAGAAGGTTAGTGTGGCTAGTAAATAAGAGGTTGGAGCTATGGACAAGGGCTAGATTAAAAAAGGCCTGCTGGCGTAGGTAAAAAATCTGGGTTTTTGTTGGGTGGTAGGAATATGAATTTGAGGATAACTATCCCACCATCCTAAGGAGATTATAATTTGCAGCTTCCCACATGCCCACTGAGAATCATGGTCTAGATCTTTGCTAATCAAACAAAGCAGTTAACAGCTTCTGTATCGACTGGAATTTTTTAGAAATTCAGATTATCAGGCCCCATCTTGGTTCTTCTGAATCAGAATTTGCATTTTAACAAGTTATTAGTATACATATTAAAGATTGAGACATACTCATCTAAAATGCTGCTCTGAAAAGTCAGTATCTGCAACTAATAGCAAACAGTGGCCTCTAATGCAAATTACCGGAGGTTGGGTTGGCAGCAAATTAAAAGAAAAAAAAAAAAATTACTGTGTCGTCTTACAGAGAAGGCAAATTCTGGATATTTCCAATGTCTTAACACAATGGGGTTAAATATGATCACAGACCTAAATACAGAAAAGTATTAAGAAATTAAGAAAGATCTTAAAAGATGTTATGAATTACACCTATTTGACATACACCACTTTCTCACAAGAAGAGCCAATTACCTGTCTCCTGACAATACCTATTTACTAACCGAGTAAAGCTCATCTCAAAAATATAACTCTAATAATGAAGTCCACCTCATTTCTATTGGGAACCCCGGTGGTGTAGTGGTTAAGAGCTATAGCTGCTAACCAAAAGGTTGGCAGTCTGAATCCACCAGGCGCTCCTTGGAAACCCTGCATTTTCAAACGTTTATCTTTTTTCCCGTTGTTGTAACTTTCTCTTTTATCTTAGCTTTTTAATTTTGAAAAATCTCTAAAGAAAAGTTGAAAGACTAGTATAGTCAATATCCATACACTGTTCACCTACATTCACTAATTACATTTTTATCTTTTTTCTCCCTCTCTTAATTTCTTCTGAGCCATCTGAAAGCAGGTTACAGACATCATACTTCATCCCTATAAACCTCAGCATATACTGCCTATAAACAAAGACATTATCATTTTTGATCCAGGATGCAATCAACAGATCACACATTACATTTGGTTTTCATGTCTCTTTAGTCTCCTAAACGCCTTCCCACCCTCCCTGACTTTTTTTTGGTTATAATGACAATGACACTTTGTAAGGGTCCAGGACAGTTATTCTGTAGAATGTTCTACAATATGGGTCTGTCTCCTCAGGATTAGACCCAGGTTAAACATTTTGGGGGGAGAATGCTACATAAATAGGTAAGTTTTCTTTTAACTGTCCTCATAGTTTCCGTGCGTATGTTTTATGTTCTCAAGTAAATTATTAACAACCAAAAACCAAACCCACTGCTGTCAAGTTGGTTCAAATTATAAATAAGTTCCTTGAAAGATGTGGCTTTGCATTTATTTCTTTGGTATTTCCCCAGAGAATGTAGTACTATCTCTGTATATATTATAAACTCAATAAATAAATGAAAAAGTCAAAAACAAAGTTGACAACTACTTCTAAGGATAGCAAAATATGCATTGAATAGCTTTATATCAGACTAAAAATGTATGGGCTTTGCCTCTAAAATTTTTCATAGAAATAATTAAGCATGTAAACAGTTTAGCACAGTGCCAAGTATCGTATGTATAAAATATGTCTATGAAAGAGCTGCAGTTAAGGCAGAGATCAAGCCAACTGAACTGCTGAGGTTAGAAGGATATAGGAATAAAGAATGTGGTCATCTATTATATCCCAAAATATTTTATGAGAAAATTGGGGTTTAAATGGAAGATTGGGACAAGAGCAGATTTAATAAAAATCTCACCTTTTAAGTCTCACTTGAATCAGATAGATTGACTAGTACTTTTTTTTAGAGAAGGAATAGCAAAATAGATCATTTAATTTCTACTTAAACAATAAAGGAGCTGAAAAGGATATACAGGGACAACAAAATAATGGCATTAAAATAAAAGTGTGTTATATAAGATGGAGTTCAGGGACTATTTTAAAAATTATTTTCAAAGCATCTGAATACAGTTTTGGAGCCCTGGTGGTGCAGTGGTTAAACTTGCGGCTGCTATCCAAAAGGCTAGCAGTGTGAATCCACCAGCAGCTCCTCGGAAACCCTATGGGGCAGCTCTACTCTGTCCTGTAGGGTCACTATGAGTCGGAATCAACCCGAAGGTCATGGGTTTGGTTTGGGTTTTAATATAGTTTTAGAAGTTTAGATTTAGATGATGCTTATTTGATTAAAGGTGAAATAAAAATGCCATCTAATATGTCATGAAAAGGAAAGGGGAAGCAGTAAATATGACTTGTTTAAAGAATTTCTTCTCTACAGAACAAGATATCAATAAATACTTTAGATATGGTATATTAGAGAATATTTGGTATATAAGCCATTCCTAATTACAACCAGGTTTTGAACTACCAGCTGACATTTTGAAGTACAGGCAGTCCCCAGGTTCTGAAAGTCCAACTTCCAGATGTACTTGTACTTTAATATTATGTAAATCAGCCCTCACTTTGAAACGAATGAACCCCTACTCACAAAAAATTCTTCATCACAATCTCCTTCACTTATTGCATGTGCAGATTTTAAGTCACTGAAAAAGTTTTGAGCCTTTTCTTGCACTAACCAAAGCCTGCTGCTGTCAAGTTGATTCCGACTCACAGTGACCCTATAGGACAGAGTAGAACTGCCCCGTAGAGTTTCCAAGGAGTGCCTGCTGGATTTGAACTGCTGACCTCTTGGTTAGCAGCCCCAGTACTTAATCACTATGCCACCAGGGTTTCCTTCTTGCCCTGAAGTAAGGCTAAGTAAAGTAGGGTATTGTATGTACCTGTTCTGACTTACCGACAAATTTGACTTGAAGACACAATTAGGCTGGGGTCTTAAAAGCTTGTGAGTGGCCATCACAACCCATTGGTCTCAACCCATTGGGAGCAATGGAGAAGAAAGAAAATAAAGACACAAGGTAAAGATTAGTCCAAAGGACTAATGGAACACAACTACCACAGCCTCTACCTGGCTGAATCCAGTAGAACTAGATGGTGCCTAGCTACCACCACTGGCTACTCTGACAGGGATCACAACAGAGGGTCCCGGACAGAGCTGGAGAAAAATGTAGAACAAAATTCTGACTTAAAAAAAAAGACTAGACTTACTGGCCTGACAGAGACTGGTGAAACCAGAGAGTATGGCCCCCAGACACCCGTTTAGCTCAGTAATGAAATAATTCCTGAGGTTCACCCTTCAGCCAAAGATTAGACAGGCCCTTAACACAAAATGAGACTAAAGGGCACACCAGCCCAGGGGCAAGGACTAGAAGGCAGGAGGGAACAGGAAACCTGGTAATAGGGAACCTAAGGTAAAAAAGGGAGAGTGTTGACATGTCATGGGGTTGGTAACCAATGTCACAGAACAATATGTGTACTAATTATTTAATGAAAAGCTAGTTTGTTCTGTAAATCTTCATCTAAAGTATAATAATAAATAAATTAATAAATTAAAATAAATTAAAAAACCTCCCGTGGTGGGGCAGGGAGGACACAATTAGGAATGCATCTCGTTCATAACCTGGGGACTGCCCGTATATCAACAAATGATTAAGACTAGCCCTCTACTCTGCCCCACACAAATATTTTTTAAGCTTTGTTTAGTATGTAAACCAAATGCTTTTAAGATAGCATTTGGGCTTCTCTTCCACTGATTTTCTTCTATATAACAACAACAAAAAACTATTTAAAAAAATGTACTACTACAAAAAACTACAGATATCTATAAATGTCTTATCTGGTGAGCTTCTGTAGATTTATATCTCATGGAAATAAAAGGCTGGTGTCATTGTCAGACATCCCGTAGTTGCCAGACAACTTTGTAATGCTGGACACAAAATACCCCTGAAAACCAAACAGGCAAGCTAACATTGTTTTCCCAAAAAAAAAAAAGAAAAAAAAAAAACACTGAATTTGAAATTGTTATGGGGAAACGTTCTTTGTAAATCAAGATATAGTCTGAAAAGCAATAATGCAAATAGATTAAAACCTACTGAACACTGCATAAAGATTGAATACTTAGCACATTTGCCCTTGAGATGTACAATATTACATAATGAATAGTTTTTATGACCCACTTAGCTAAATAAGCTCATGTTCCTTCTCATTTACAGAAGAGTTATTTGACTTGGCAGATGGATGTAGATTTTTCGTTCTAGGAAACAGTAATCACGGATCTTGCAGTGAGCTAATAATTATATGGCTAGATGATATGTCACATATCACTAGACTCTGCTGACACTCTCTAACAAGAAAGCCAATTTTAACTTTGTGTATCAATATTATTCTCTTGCTTCAGTGTATGGATTATAGTTATGCTGTATAATGTGATAAATCAATTCTGTAGCAATAAAACAAGTTCACCTGTTTTCAAATATAGCTAGTCCCCAACTTACAATGGGTTCTGTTCTGACCTACTCGGTTCTGACTTAAGCAGAGTACCTCTTTCTTTTTTCAATTTTCATTAGTATTGCTATCGGTATCTTTGTAAATCTGATCTTTGTCTTCGGGGGTTGGAAACGTTACATATAAACATATGACACTGATAACACCTACAAGTAATGTGTTGCAACACTGTATGTAGTACACATTACTAGAGATGCAAAAAAAAAAAAAAAGAACAGAAGATCTTTTAAGTGCAGTTCGTCATTACTTGTTGAACATGTGGTAAGTCAGAACTACCTGAAGATAAATGTCATTCTAAGCGTAGGACTTTATCACAAATACTTTTCTAATCCGGCTACTGAAATACAGTATTTGATTCAATACTACCTTTTCTTTTCATGAAGCCCAATTCCTAACCTCTTCAATATTTGTAGACAGAACTTCATTTATTTATAATTATAGTCACAGCTCCAGGCATTGGGGTAATGTGTGCTCCTACTGCTACAGAGATGGGTAAGCTTGATTTCATAAGGTAATTTCTTCTACTTTTCTTAAAATCATTTTATTAAATTATCTACCTATTTATCTAAAATCTCTGAGAATTTAGAAGACAAGATTATGTTAAAAATATAAGCCGAAATAACAGTTTTCCAAGAGTTCATAGCTAGTAATTATATAAATTACCAGTTAAGGTAATTTACGCTACAAAACTGACCTATATAGAGGACAGGTATTCATCAAATAAAAGAAATATTCCTCTATCATAAATTTAGACAACAGAATGATTTTTATTGCAGGGTATCTTGCCAAAAATATTTCATATTTTTAAAAGAATATCATACTAAAGAGCATGAATTTTCTCTTCAAAAAGCCAAGCCATTCATTAATTCATTTATTTGAGAAATATGTGAGTACATATTCTATGAAAGGAAATGTGCCAAATATTGTGAAGAATGTAAAATTATACAAAACTGGGTTGGTGCCTTCCCCCAGGAGATTTATGATTAGCTGAGATCAGCATAAAACCAAACCAGTTTCCGTGGAGTCGATTCCGACTCACAGTGATCCCACGTGTGTCAAAGCAGAGCTGCGCGCCATAGGGCTTTCAGTGGCTGATTATTCAGAAGTAGGTCACTAGGCCTTTCTAACGAGGCACCTCTGGGTGAACTGGAACCTCCAACCTCTCTTTAGCAGTCTACTGCATTAACTGTTCGTAGCACCCGGGACTCTGGGATCAGCACACATGTCCCTTTAAAATGCTTAATACCCTTCACATACAAAATTTCAGTGAGAAAATGTCAGAAAATATTTGTGAATGCTGTAAGTGGTGTTTACCTGATCTTGTAGTGACATCACTGGATTATTTTTGGTAGTGTTGATATGAAGGACGTGGTATTTGTTCTTTGCACACAGGTCATAGGCGATATTGGTAAAAGAGGTGCTTGCAGTTTTGGGGACTCTGTTATAAATGATCACCATGTCCTCTTCCTCATCTAAAGCTGCATCTTGCCGAGGGCCATCCATTGTATGTCGCTGCTCAATTTCTCGCACTTCATGTCTTGCAATAGCCCTTTCTGCCAAGAAAAACAGATATTAAGTTTTTAGTGAGACTGTAAGAAGTTATGAACATTGTACTTTTGACAATGATAATGAAAGATGAAAACACAAACGAAATAAAATAAAACACGAGGACAAAAGACCAAGGTATATAAAAATATGGATAAAGAGTTTGAGTTTTTAAGACTAACAATACAGCTGATTACAAAACAGCTATGGCCTAGGACATAATTTTCCTGTTCAGGGACTGGTAAGAGGAGGTGAAGAAATGTTTTGAGGAGCAAAAAATCAGAATCATCTTTGAAGGGTAATACACATACATGTACATCAAGAACAAAGGAATAAACAAGCCATCAAGTTTAGAATATCACACAGCAGAGTGCAATTCGAAAGTCACTTTACACTCTGAAAGAATTTCTACAGCTTCAATTAATTCTCAAATGCAGAGACAGATTGCATGGAATATTAAACTTCATGGTGAAAAAATGCACTTAGAAAATAAACCATTTATAATTTAAAGCAACGATTTCGAAATTTACTATTTAGGATTTAGTTAATCCCTGCCTTATCAAAATGTGGCAGGGCAGTGATTATAAATACTGATGTGAGTTCAGGTAACAAGAGTAAAAACAAAACCACCACAAACCTGTTTTCTTTTTGTTGTTGGGTTGCAGTTAAGTTCTGGCTATGTTTAATTCTTAAATATCTTGGTTTCTCTAATTCAAATCACTGTCTAGCACGCAACTTGAAAAGCAGTTGTATTCTGCTTTCTACTAACGTTTATTTAATGTAAACTTCAGCTTCGAATATTTTTTAGAATACGAAAGCAAGGGAGAAAGAGGAAAAAAAAGGAGGAAATGAGGAAAAAAACCTCTAGCAAGATTACATATTACTTGGCAGAAAGACAGTCCCTCACATGTTTTCAAACTAGATAGAGATGGTGGTTCCACAACACTGTAAATGACTAAATGTCACTGAATTGTTCACTTTGAAATGGTTAACGTTATATGAATTTTACCTCAAGAAAAAAAAAATTTATAAAGGGAAGTATTCTAAAATATAGTTATCTAATAATATGGCTTCATTTTAATAACAGTAACAGTAAAACAACCCTAAGAGCAGGGCTTCGCAACCAGTTCATTCGGTTTGACCCCCTGCTGAGAATTTACATCCCCCCCGCTCATATACTAAATCAGAATCTACATTTTAACAAGATGCCCAGGGGTGATCGAACCATAATGAACTGGTTCGAAGACTTGCCTAAGAGGCACTGTTATTATCATTTTTTTTTATCCTGCTTTATGTGAAAGTTTACAGAGTAATTTAGTTTCTCATTAAACAATACAAAATTGTTTTCTGACACTGGTTGCCAACTTCCGATGTGTCAACACTCTCCCCTTCTTGATCCTGGGTTCCCCATTTCCATTCATCCAGTTTTCCTGTCCCTTTCTGCCTTCTCGTCCTTGCTTTTGGGTTGGAGTGCCGATTTAGTCTCTACACATGGTTGAACTACCTGTGTTTTGTTTGTTTTATAGGCCTGTCTAATCTGTAGCTGAAGGGTGAACTTCAGGAATGGCTTCAGTACTGAGTTAAAAGGGTGTCCGGGGGCCATATTCTCAGAGTTTCTCCACTGTCAGACCAGTAAGTCTGGTCTTTTTTTATGAGTCTGAATTTTGTTCTACATTTTTCTCCAGCTCTTTCTGGGACCCTCTTTTGTGATCCCTGTCACAGCAAGTCATTGGTGGTAGCCGGGTGCCATCTAGTTGTGCTGGACTCTGTCTGGTAGAGGCTGTGGTAATTGTGGTCCATTAGTCTTCTGGACTAATCTTTCCCTTGCATCTTTGGTTTTCTTCATTCTCCTTTACCCAAGACAGAGTGGGACCAGTAGAGGTATCTTAGATGACTTCTCACAAGCTTTTAAGACCCCAGACACTACTCATGGAAGTAGGATGTAGAACATTTTCTTTATATACTATGACAGTTGAGAAGGATGTTGCCTGAGACTACAGTCCCTAGCCCTCAGCCCAATAATTTGGTCTTTCAGGGAGTTTAGATGTGTCTATGAAGCTTCTATGACTTTGCCTTGGTCAAGCTGTGCTGACTTACCCAGTACTGTGTAATGTCTTACCCTTCACTAAAGTTACCACTTATCTATTTCCTATTTAGTGTTTTTCCTTCCTCACTCCTCCTTTTCCTCGTAACCGTCAGGATTGTTTCTTTCTGTGTGTAAACCTTTTCATGAATTTTTACAATAGTGGTCTCATATGGTATTTGTCCTTTGGTGATTTGTTTCACTCAGCATAATGCCCTTCAGATTCATCCATGTTGTGAGATGCTTCTCAGATTCATCATTGCGTAGTATTCCATTATGCATATGTCCCATAGTTTACGTACTCATTCATTTGTTGATGGGAACTTAGGTTGTTTCCATCTTTTTGCTATTGTGAATAATGCTGCAATGAGCATGGGCGTGCATATGTCTACTCGTATGACGGCTCTTATTTCTCTAGGATATAGTCCTAGGAGTGGGACTGCTGGATCATATGGTATTTCTATTTCTAGCTTTTTAAGGAAGCACCGTATTTTACCCAAATGGTTCTACCATTTTACATTCCCATCAGCAGTGCAAAAGAGTTCCAATCTCCCTGCAGCCTCTCCAACATTTGTTATTTTCTGTGTTTTTGATGAGTGCCAGGAATGTCAGGGTGCGATGGTACCTCACTGAAGTTCTGATTTGCATTTCTCTAATGGCTAGTGATCATGAGCACTTCCCCACGTGTCTATTAGCTGCCTAAACGTCTTCTTTGGTGAAGTGTCTCTTCATATCCTTCACCCATTTTTTAATTGGATTATTTGCCTTTTTGTTGTAGAGGTGTTGAGTTTTCCTATATATTTGAGAGATTAGACCTTTGTCAGACGTATCATAGCCAATGTTTTTTTTTTTCCCTAGTCTGTAGGTTTTCTTTTTACTCTTTTGGTGAAATCTTTTGATGAGGATAAGTGTTTAATTTTTAGAAGATCCCAGTTATCTAGCTTATCTTCTGATGGTTGCGTATTGCTAGTTACGGTTTGTATCCTATTTATGCTGTGTATTAGGGTCCCTAGCTTTGACCCTATTTTTTCTTCCATGGTCTTTATAGTTTTTCATTTTATATTTAGGTCTTTGATCCATTCTGAATAAGTTTTTGTGTATGGTGTGAGGTATGGGTCCTGTTTCATTTTTTTTGCAGATGGACATCCAGTTTTGCCAGCATCATTTGTTAAAAAAGACTGTCTTTTCCCCATTTAAGGGACTTCGCCCTTTGTCAAAGATTAGGTGACTGCAGGTGGATGGATTTACATCTGGGGTCTCAATTCTGTTCCATTGGTCAATGTGTCTATCATTGTACCAGTACCAAGCTGTTTCTGATTACCATAGCTGTACAGTACGTTCTGAGGTCAGGTAGTATGAGTCCTCCTACTTCATTCTTCTTCAACAGTACTTTTCTTATCCGGGGCCTCTTCCCTCCCCATATAAAGTTAATGACTAGTTTTTTTCATCTCTTTAAAGAATGTTGTTGGTATTTGGATTAGGACTGCACTGTAATTGTAGATCGCTTTAGATAGAACTGACATTTTCACAATGTTAAGTATACCTATCCATGAGCCTGGTATGTTTTTCCATTTACATAGGTCACTTTTGGTTTCTTCCAGTAGTGTTTTCTAGTTTTCTTTGTATAGATCTTTTACATTCCTGTTCAGATTTATTCCTAAGTATTTTATTTTTTTAGGGGCTATGATAAATGGTATTATTCTCCTGATTCCCTTTTTGTCATTCTCTTTATTGGTGTATAGGAATCCAACTAATTTTTGTATGTTTATCTTGTACCCCGTTACTCTATGGAATCTTTATATTAGTTTCAGTAGTTTTCTCATAGTCTTTTGAGTTTTCTATGTATAGTATCATATCATCTACAAACAAGGACAGTTTTACTTCTTCCTTTCCAATTTAGATTCCCTTTATTTCTTTTTCTTGCCTTACTGCTCTAGCTAGGACTTCCAGCACAATGTTAAATAGGAGTGGTGATAAAGGGTATCTTTGTCTTGTTACTGTTCTCAGGAGGAATGTTTAGCCTCTCTTCATGGAGAATGATGTTGGCTGTTGGTTTTGTATCCAAAAAAAACCAAACACAGTGCCGTTGAGTCAATTCCAACTCATAGCAACCCTATACGACAGAGTAGAACTGCCCCATTGAGTTTCCAAAGAGTACCTGGTGGATTCAAACTGCTGAACCTTTGGTTAGCAGCCATAGCACTTAACCACTATGCTACCAGGGTTTCTTGGTTTTATATAGATGCCCTTTATTACACTGAAGAATTTCCCTTCTGTTCCTATTTTTTTCCAGAGTTTTTAACAGGAATGTGGGTTGGACTTTATCAAATGCCTTTTCTGGATTGCTTGAGGTGATCATGGGATTCTATTTTTTATTTCTGTAGAGGCACTATTATTATCCTTATTTAGATAAGGAAATGAAATCTCAAAGAAATTAAACAGTCACCAGCTGAGTAATGAGATCAGGATACCATCCTAGGTCTGACTTTAGTCTGTGCTTCACATCATTCTGGTTGTCTGAGATTTATTGTGTTTCTCTATTAGGATGGAGTAGAGCCTCACAGTTAAATACAGTATTACATTATTACAGACATAGGTTTCCCTGGGTGGTGCAAATGGTTAAAGCGCTCAGCTCCTAACCAAAAGATTGGAGATTTGTGTCTACCCAGCGGCACCTTGGAAGAAAGGCCTGGTGATCTGCACCTGAAAAATTAGCCACTGAAAATCCTAGGGAATACAATTCTACTCTGACACACATGGGGTGCCATGAGTCAGAATTGACTAGACAGCAGTAAAATTATAGAAAAATTATATTTCTGCGGGAAGTATAGAGCCCTGGTGGTACAGTGGTCAAGAGCTACGGTGAGCTACAGCTGCTAGCCAAAAGCTCAGCAGTTCGAATCCACCAGCCACTCCTTGGAAACCCTACAGGGCAGTTATACTCTGCCCTATAGGGCCACTATGAGTCAGAATCGACTCAATGGCAATGGGTATCTATTTGTAAAATATAAAATATTATAGTTAAAAATCAGAGGTGAGCTGACTTCAAGGCTTGGTTTTTACATATTTCAACCTCTTGAAAAAAAATACTCTGGTACAAGATGGGCATCCATCTCACCTGTTTTTTCCTTCTCTTGAGCTTTACCGAGATATTACATCTCAAATCATCTGTCACCTATTTACAAACTTCTCACATGAACTATGACTATTTTCATCTTTTATAAAATTTAACAAATGTCATTATAATAAATGACATAAAAAAGAAGACAAAATCCTTCTGGATTCAAAAACAGGGCAAATAATTTCTCTAGAAAAGTACACTGAATAAGCTGACCTTGAAAGGACGGAGATGGCTTTCAAAACGCAGAGAAAGACAATGGAGGAAGGTGTGAAAGTTCAGGGAATGACAAAAAGTTGATAAGTAACAGATACACTGGTAAATTTGATTACAAAATTGTTTAACAGTAGTGCGAAGCAGATGCAAAAACATCTATGACAGTTTTAGGCTGCACTGATAGGCATGTAATTATCATAGTAACAAGTGCTTCCACTTAGTGGGCCTTTATTGTGGGCTAGGAATAATTCTACCTCTTTAAATGTGCATCATTTCATTTACTTCTTCCAACAATGCTATAACATTATATTAATTTAAACTCAGATTAATCACAGAATTGTTAAGAATAAAGTCAGATTCAAACTCCTATCTGTCTGATACCAAAGCCTATATTCCTAACCAAAATACAGTATCTTAAACCACAGGAAGGAATAGTTTCTGAAAAATCTGTATTCAATTGCATAGGAATATTATGTGTCGTTTTGGGCACATTTTAAGAGGTACATTAAAAACTAGAGTGTATTCAAAATGGAAATGAGCTGGATGGACCATGTCATACAAAGAATTGTTGAAAAAAATTCAATGCTTAGAAAAAAAAAATCTAAAAAAGAACTAAAAGTTATCTTGGAATGTTTGATATCTCAAAAAAGATTGATTTGAGATAGACCCTATGCTAATCCTGTCTCATCAACATAACAAAGACAACCCATTCCCAAATGGAATTATAGCCACAGGCATAGAGGTTAGGATTTACAACACCTATTTTGGGAGGACACAATTCAACCCATAACAATCATCTTGGCAAAAACTGCTCATATGACCCCATCTACATGCAGGAGTGGAGCCCTGGTGGTACAGTGGTTAAGGTAAAAGGTAGGTAGTTCGAATCCACCAGCCATTCCTTAGAAACCCAATGGGGCAGTTCTATTCTGTTCTACAGGGTCGCTATGAGTGGAAATCGACTAGATAGGAATGGGTACGTGCATGGGTAGTGGTGAGAAATTTAGTCCTAGGGTGTGTAAGTGCTTCCTAGCAATAAGTGCATACTATGTGCGGGAAAGTACGACTGTTTGGTGTTAGCCATTTCCTCACATTCAAACACAAAGCAGGTTCATGGATGATAAAGCAGGACACAAATGTGAGATATCAGAATTTTCTCCATTTCTACATGGAACATAGCATCAATTTTGGCACCAGGAAGACCCTAGCACGTTCTGGCATTTTCTCTTGGGACAGCAGCAGAGATGATGATGCTTGATTGAAGATAGTTGCCCAGTGAACAAAGAGGTGACCAGCACACACCTGAGAGATGGAGAGGGTTCTACTTTTTATTTTTAAATACATTTGAGACATTCTTGTGGGATTTCTAGACATAGTCGGAAAGGTATTTTAATGGAGAATGAGGTACTATGTGAACATCTGGAGTCAAGACCAATTAAAAACTAGGTTTTTAATGTAATATATACATATCAATATATGTCACGGGGCTAGTGTGAAGGAAACTTACATGATCTATTTTAGTCAGTGAATTTCAGGTGCCCATGGACTATGGATGTAGTAATGTGTAGGCTGCTGATGATCTACATTTTCAGGAGAAATTTCTGAACTAAAGATAGAAATTCAGGAGTTCCAACACAAAGACAGCAGCTAATGTCAATGGCATGAGTAAGATTAAGCAGGCAGAGTACAGAGTTAAAAACTTGTTGGGCGTTGCTAAGTTGAAACAGAATTTTGAGACCACTGCCCTTGACTTAAAGATCTCTACTACCAACACTACCTATAAAATATGTTTAATACAACAAAAAAAATTCTTTAGTATCACTGCAAGATATGTGCTTATTTATTAATGAGCATTGTAAGTGTTTTTGACCTTGTTGTCCACTTTCAAATATTCATTGTTTAGTACCACTTCAACAGCAGTTCCACTCTGTCCCATAGGGCCGCTATGAGTCGGAATTGACTCGATGGCACTGGATTTTTTGGATTCAACAGATAATGAGTATTAAGACATACTTGTGTCACTCTTAATGATATGCCTTTGGATGTTTCTTGAGGACGTTAGTGGGCATAGTTGGGCCTCACTACTACAGAATACCTTTAACTAGAATAAATCTCTGATGGCATTTTTTTTCCCAGAGTGAAAATAATATGGATAATATGTGATAATATGGAAGATGTGAAGAAGATAGTAAATTATTCACAAAAGACACTTAAAAATTACTATTAAAATGTAAACACTGGGGGGAGAGGGTGATACAATAGAAGGAACTAAACTATACGTATGCTTTGTCATCCAGCTAAAATATTAATTTTGATACTAAACTAGCAGGAAAATTCAGAGATTTTCTCAATTCTTAGAAGTCCAAACTGCCATTAAAATAGGCATGGCTTCACTGTTGAAATAAATGCCATACCAAGATTAAAGCATTTTCAAAATTAAGAAAGAAATGCCAGCACTGTCTACAAAGCTGAATTATTTTCACACTTCAACAACTGCACCTGGTGCTTCATTCACTGGTAAGTAAAAAGAAAAAGAGCAACTGAGACTCATCTCCAGCTGGGTTTGGAGATCATTAACTAAAACTTAATGCAACAGCTGTTCGAGAATTAGAATTAGTGATGCTGAAAACTTGCTATTATTTCACAAGTTTGATATACATCACTTTCTAGAGAACTGGTTTTCAATTTGAGTATATCAGAATCACTTGGAGGGTATCTTCAAACAGATTCTTACCTCCCTCTTACTTCTCCTGCCACAAGTTACTAATTCAGTACAGCCTGAGAAATTGCATTTCTAGCAAGTTCCAAGATTATGCTGTATGATGGTCCAGGGACACTTTTGAGAATCAGCATTCTAGAGAGCATTTCTGTTGGTTTATTAAGAAGACAGAAGCAGAATATATTCTTTTGCACGTAACGAATTAATTGGTGCCCCCATTAATTTGGAATTTGTGATAATTTTAGATATGGCTTAGTTTGTGGGAAAAAAATGCTACTCAACTTCATGGTATAAACTAGTTGTGAGAGTGTTCTGATCATGACATCTGTTACCCTCTAACTCATGGCATTGATTCTACTGGGTTACATAGGTGTTCTATCTCCCTCATTGCTCCTCACCAACCATTAGGTCTTGTAAGGCTAGGCAGTTCCTCCTTCGAGGATGCTTTAACCATCATTATGGGAAGCACAAGTAAAATGTTTAAACTACTCATGAGAATAAACTGTTAACAAACCTTTGAAAATGCAACATTTATTAATTCTGACTGACCTTCATGGTATGCTCCCCTGACATTTTTAGTCTGAGATTATCACTTTTGGGCACAGCCATGAATTCAAGAACTATGTTATAGTCCATTTTGTAACATTCTACTATATATGAAGAAATTCTGATTAGACTACAATTTCCAGTCCTAACTTACTGAAATTACATGAAGAAATTCTGATTAGATTACAATTTCCAATTCTAGTTTACTAACTAAACCACCACCCATCTATCAGTTTGCCATACTGTTGGGGCTTGTGTGTTGTTATGATGCTGGAAGCTATGCCACCAGTATTTCAAATGTCAGCAGGTCACCCCATGGTAGACAGGTTTAAGCAGAGTTTGCAGATTAAGACAGATTAGGAAGAAAGGCCTGGTGATCTACTTCTAAAAATTAGCCAGTGAAAACCCGACGGATCACAACAGAATATTGTTCAATATAGTGCTGGAAGATGAGTCCGCAGATGGGACAGCACCAAAATATACGGTGGCCACAACAATGGACTTGAGCATACCAATGATCCTGAAGACAGTGAAGGACCAGAAAACATTTCACTCTGTTGTACGAAGTGTCACCATGATTCAGAGCTGACTTGCTGGCAACCAATAACAAGTTTACTGAAATAGTTAAAAACTGAAGTTCAAGTAGACTGCATATTACTCATTGTTATTTAAAACTGAAAAATTGAGTTTTAAAACTAATTTTTTATATTTTATAAGGAGCTTTTAGTTGGATTTTAGCTTTCTAGATGGATTTACACTTTTAATGGGCTTTTAAACATTATTCTAGAAAAGTTCATTTTTAAATACAAACTTTCAACATTCTCTTCTTTTACATTTTGTCTGTGACAAATAACAGTATCCTGTTAACTACAATTCTTTATTAGTTGGCAATTCCACATGCCTACGGTGCAATAATAAGTAGAAGTCTCAATAATGACCTGCCATACAGGAAATTCTATCCAGCCTTATCAGTCATCGAATATTAAAACTTGACCATATGTGTCTTAAAACATGTTTTACTGTATTTTGATTATGTAAAATATTGATAATCCAAGTGTCATATGGAAAAAACCCTCAACTAAGTAAAACATTCTTTATCTTGCAGATAACTGAACATTTACCACACAATACTATTAACAGTCACTTTAGTATCTACTTTATAATAAATTATTGCAAAACAATCTGTACATATCCTATATCAGCTTTCAAACCCATGTACTTTTTAACTGATTTTCCCATGCTAAAAATAAAATTATAATCATTATGTAAAGGTACCCATTGTTGAGTCGATTCTCACCCACAGTGACTCCATGTGTTTAAAGGTATAGGTTGATAAAATTAATGCGGATGAAGGCAAAGTAACAACTATGCAAAACTATTTATTCCTTAACCTTTTAATCTCCTTGAATCAGGCAACTTAAGTAAGTACATTCTAATTTTGTATTATTAAACCAAAAACCAAACCAGATGCCATCAAGTTAATTGCAACTCATGGTGACCTCATGTGTGCCAAAGTAGAACTGTGCTCTATAGAGTTTTTAATGGCTGATTTTCTGAAAACAGATCACCAGGCTTTTCTTCCAAGGCACCTCTGAGTGAATCTGAACCTCCAGCTCTTCAGTTAGCAGCGGAGCATGTTAACTGTACTACCCAGGGACTCTACACTGAGACCAAACAAACTGCAGAAACTTAAAAATCAGAGAAGTAGAATTCATGTATCTTTTGGGGAGAAAACATAAGTTTTTAAAAAACTACCTTCTTTCTATAAAAGAAAGGTGATGACTGTTACCCAGCACATTGTACAAACTCAAAAGATTTGTTTAACGAAAGCAACATGGTATTACTAAATTAAACCATATAGGAGATACAATCTTTTACTGAGCAACCAAAGGAAGGATGGTGTTAAAGTGAAGGTTTCATGTGATTTGATCTCTATTAACCTAGCAATGTTACACACAGCATGTCAAGATTGTTTTATGCAGGTATGACATTCTGAGTGTTTAACACCTAAGCCTCAGGGCTTTTTCCTCTAATGGCACCAAGAGAAGACTATGGATCAGAGAAGTTAGAGATTAACATGTTCAAATAACCAGCACACACAACGGTTTTCAAACCCAGAAGAATCTAAGAATCATATGGAGAGTTATGTTATCTTAAAATGGATTCCAGGGCATAACGATCAGAGATTGGGCTGGGGAGGTACTGGGTAATCAGTATCTTTAAAAAAATTCCCAAGGTGATGTAAGATCCCAGATAATCTAAAACCTGTACCAAATAGGAGCCATTAAAAAGCATACTGCAACAATACTGGAATCTGGTTTATACATTTTTGTTGACTCCAATTTGTGACCCTGAGAGTACCACTCTCTATTTTGCCCTTCTATAACTAACACATCACGAAAGAACTCTTTGGAGGAATGTAGTAATGCAGTTCTATCTTATTTCCCAACTTTGGCTTTCTTTGTTTTTAAGTGGCCTAAGATAAACTAGATACAATAAGTTTAAACAAAATGAAATGATTTTAATGGAAATTAAGTTTTATGAAAGAAGTTATATAATTAAATCCATTAAAGTAACCAAATTTTTAAATCCATACTTATAATTATTAAAACTAGTATTTCGCACATTAAAAGTAAACGATTCAAACACCCCAATTAAAAGGCAGAGATTGTCAGACTGAATAAAAATGCAAGACTCAATTATATGGTGCTTATAGGAAACCCACTTTAAATAAAAGAAACAAATAAGTTAAAATGAAAAGAATGGAAAAAGATATATTAAAAAAAAAAAACCCAGTATATTATGAATCCAAAAAAGGTGGTGTAGCCATATTAATAACAAGATTTCAGAGCAAAGAATATTACTAAGGGTCAAGAGGATTATTTCATAATTATCAAAAGGACACAACAATCTGAAACATTTGTGCATCTATAAGAGATTCTCAAAACATACAAATAAAAAACTCAAAAGAAAAACAAATCCATAAGTATAGTCAATGATACCACCATCATTCTCTCAATAACTGATAAAATGGATAGACAGAAAATCAGTAAGGATACAAAAAACTTGAACAATATTGTCAACCAATTTGAACCTTAATGACATTTATAGAACACTTCAACCAGAATACAGATACATACTCTTTGCAAGTACACACAGAACACTTAAGATAGACCATATTCTGAGTCATAAAACAAAGAATTCAAATCATCCCAAGTATGTTCTCTAATTACAATGGAATTAAATTAGAAACCAATAACAGAAGGATATTTGAAAAATCCACAACTATTTGGGAACTAAATAACATGCTTCGAATAACCCACAGGTAAAAGTAAAAGTCAGGACCTGGGGACAATAATTTCAGGAGACATCCAGGCCAACTGGCATTAACAAAGTTTATTAAGAAAATGTTCTACATCCCATTTTGGTGAGTGGTGTCTCAGGTCTTAGAAGTTTGGCACAAAGGAGAATGAAGAAAACCAAAGACACAAGGAAAACATTAGCCCAAATGACTAAAGGACCACATGAACCACAGACTGACTCCACCAGCCTGAGGCCAGAACAAGATGGTGCCCAGCTACCACCAATGACCGTCTTGACAGGGAATACAACAGAGAGCCCTGGACAGAGCAGGAGAAAAATGTAGACCAAAACTCAAATTCACGTAAAAAGATCAGACTTAATGGTCTAACAGAGACTGGAGAGACCCCCAAAACTATGGGCCGCCTCCAAAACAGAAAAAGTCAAAAGGAAAATTAGAAAAGTATTTTAAAATTAATAAAAATGAAACATCAAAATCTGTGAGATATATCTAGCAGCGCTTAGAGGGAAACTTACAGCATTATGTGACTATATTAAAAAAGAAGAAAGGTATAACTACCATCAGTGACCTAAGCCCCATCCTAATAAACTAGAAAAAGAACAAATAAAAACAGAATCAGTGAAACTGAAAACAGAAAATCAACAAAGAAAAATCAATAAAACCAAATGCTGGTTCTTAGAGAAAATGAATAAAATTGATAAACCTCTATTACCAGACCAATAAGAAAAAGGAAAAAAAGAAACAGGTTATCACTATTAGGAATGAGAAAGGAAATAGCAAATACTACTACAGATAACAAAGGAATATGATAAACAACTCTACACCAATAAATTCGACAACGGAAATGTAATGGCCAAATTACTTAAAACACAAGTTAATGAAGCTCACAAGAAGCAGCAGATTAAACTGAATAACATTTTATTAATTAAAAAAAATTGAATATATAGACAAAAACCTTCCCACAAATAAACCAATAGGCCCTGATGGCTTTACTGGGTAATTCTATCAAACATGTATTAAAAAAAAGAGAAATGAAGATGAGAGAACACTTCCCAACTCATTCTACAAGGTCAGCATTACTCTGATACCAAAATCAGACAGACATTACAAGAAAACTAGCAACTAATACCTCTCATGAACAGAGGCAAAAATTACTCACAAAATTTAACAACTAAATCCAACATACATAAAATAATCATCATCATATCCATGTTGTTTATCCTAGGAATGCAATGTTGGTTTAACGTTTTTAAAAATCAATGTAGAGACCTGGAGAAGGAATCACGACGGGCAGGAAACCATTACACCAGCACTGAGGCTGTGCTCTCTGGCTGCTGCTGCCTACCCCACCCTTGCCTCCGGTGCACATTAAAGATCCAAAACCATGACTGACTCCAAGTACTTCACAACCAATAACAACGGAGAAATCTTTGAACTAAAGGCTGAACTCAACAATGAAAAGAAAGAAAAGAGGAAGGAGGCTGTGAAGAAATTGATTGCTGCTATGACCGTGGAAAGGATGTTAGCTCTCTTTCCAGATGTAGTGAACTGTATGCAGACTGACAACCTAGAACTAAAGAAACTCATATCTCTACTTGATGAACTACGTCAGGAGTCAGCCAGACATGGCCATCATGGCTGTCAACAGTTTGTGAAGGACTGTGAAGACCCCCATCCATTGATTCGAGCCTTGGCAGTCAGAACCATGGGCTGCATCTGGGTAGACAAGATTACAGAATCTCTCTGTGAGCCCCTCCGGAAGTGCTTGAAGGATGAAGACTCCTATGTTCAGAAAACTGCTGTGGTCTGCATGGCAAAGTTCCATGATATCAATACCCAAATGGTGGAAGATCAGGGATTCCTGGATTCTCTGTGAGATCTCATAGCAGATTCAAATCCAATGGTGGTGGCCAGTGCTGTAGCAGCGTTATCTGAAATCAGCAAGGCTCACCCAACAGCAATCTACTTAATCCAAACCCACAGAACATTAATAAGCTACTGACAGCCCTGAATGAGTGCACTGAATAGGGCCAGATTTTCATCCTTGACTGCCTATCTAACTAAAACCCTAAAGACGACCGGGGGGCTCAGACCATCTGTGAGCAGGTAACTCCCTGGCTATCCCATGCCAACGCAGCAGTGGTGCTCTTGGCAGTAAAAGTCCTAATGAAATTTCTAGAGTTGTTACCCAAGGACTCTGACTACTACAATATGCTGCTGAAGAAGTTAGACCCTCCACTTGTCATTTTGCCGTCTGGGGAGGCAGAGGTGCAGTATGCCGCCTTGAGGAACATCAACCTAATTGTCCAGGAAAGGCTTGAAATCTTGAAGCAGGAAATCAGTGTCTTCCTAGTGAAGTACAACGATCCCATCTATGTTAAACTAGAGAAGTTGGACATCATGATTCGTTTGGCATCCCAAGCCAACACTGCACAGGTTTTGAAGAACTGAAGGAATATGCCACAGAGGTGGATGTTGACTTTGTTCGCAAAGCTGTGCAGGCCATGGATGGTGTGCCATCAAGGTGGAGCAATCTGCAGAGCGCTGTGTAAGCACATTGCTTGATCTCATCCAGACTAAAGTAAATTATGTGGTCCAAGAGGCAACTGTTGTCATCCAGGACATCTTCCTCAAGTATCCCAATAAGTATGAAGGTACCATTGCTACTCTATGTGAGAACTTAGACTGGCTCGATGAGCCAGATGCTCGAGCAGCTATGATTTGGATCGTGGGAGAATATGCTGAAAGAATTGACAATGCAGATGAGTTACTAGAGAGCTTCCTAGAGGGTTTTCATGATGAAACCACCCAGGTGCAGCTTACTCTGCTTACTGCCATAGTGAAGTTGTTTCTTAAGAAATCATCAGAAACACAGGAACTGGTCCAGCAAGTCTTGAGTTTGGCAACCCAGGATTCTGGTAACCCTGACCTTCGAGACCGAGGCTATATTTACTGGCACCTTCTCTCAACAGACCCTGTCTCAGCCAAAGTAGTAGTCTTGTCTGAGAAGTCACTGATCTCCAAGGAAACAGACCTTACTGAGCCAACTCTGCTGGACGAACTAATCTGCCACATTGGTTCTTTGGCCTCTGTGTACCATAAGCCTCCCAATGATTTTGTAGAAGGAAGTTATGGAATCCACTGCAAATACTTGCCAATTCATCATGGGAGCACTGATGCAGGTGACAGCCCTGTTGGCACCACCACTGCAACCAACCTGGAACAGCTCAGGTTATACCATCTCAAGGTGGCCTTCTAGGGGACCTTTTGAACGTTGACCTTCGTCCCCTGGTCAGTGTGCCACAGGTATCATCCATAGAGATGGGAGGAGTGGATCTCTTGGGAGGAGGACTAGATAGTCTGGTTGGGCAGTCCTTCATCCCATCATCAGTGCCTGCAACCTTTGCTCCTTCGCCTACTCCTGCTGTGGTCAGCAGTGGTCTGAATGACCTTTTTGAACTATCCACAGGAATAGGCAAGGCACCTGGTGGATATGTGGCTCCAAAGGCTGTCTGGCTGCCTGCAGTAAAGGCGAAAGGCTTAGAGATTTCAGGAACATTCACTCACTGCCAAGGACACAGCTATACGGAAATGAACTTCACCAATAAAGCTCTGCAGCACATGACAGACTTTGCCATCCAGTTTGACAAGAACAGCTTTGGTGTCATCCCCAGTACTCCTTTGGCCATCTATACACCACTGATGCCAAACCAGAGCATTGATGTCTCCCTGTCTCTCAACACCTTAGGCCCAGTCATGAAGATGGAACCTTTGAATAACCTGCAGGTGGCTGTGAAAAACAATATTGATGTCTTCTATTTCCGCCGCCTCATCCCACTCAATGTGCTTTTAGTAGAAGATGACAAAATGGTGCGCCAGGTCTTCCTGGCAACATGGAAGGATACTCCCAATGAAAATTAACTTCAACTTCAGATTAAGAAATGTCATTTAAATGCTGACACTGTTTCCAGAGAATTGCAAAACAACAATGTTCATACTATTGCCAAGAGGAATGCTGAAGGGCAGGACATGCTGTACCAACCCTTGAAGCTCACTGACGGCATTTGGATTTTGGACAAGCTATGTATCCACCCAGGAAACCCCAATTATATGCTGCCACTGAAGTGTAGAGTTCCTGAAGTCTCTCAGTACATCTATCAGGTTTATGACCCCCAACCTAGACAACAGCATTCTGAAAAACTAATGGGCTGGTCCAGTGTTCTCCAGCCACCCTGTGATTGGTGCACGCCAAGAGCTCTTAACTAGAAGAAATTGTATTGATGTATAGAGAATCTGAACCCAAACACACTGAGGCCACCCATCAAGGCAGTGACTAGTCTAACCTGTGCTAACATTAGGGCACAACCTGTTGGATATTTTTAGCTTTCTGTGAACATTTGTAACCACTGCTTCAATCACTTCCGAACTCTCGCCGCCTGCTGCTGCTGTCTGTCCTTACTTGTGGGCTTCTCCATGCTGTGCCAACGGCTAGTGTTTTCTATACCCGCTCTTGAGTGTGGTTTGATATTTTGTAATCGAGAGCTCATTTCAAAAACAGAAAAAGGAAAAAAATATTAAAGCAAAGAAAAATGTCACTGAAACATAAAAAAAAATCAATGTAATTCACTGTATTAACAAGTTAAATGAAAAACTGTATGATCATTTCAACCAAAAGCAGAGAACGCATTTGACAAAAATCCAACATCCATTCTAGATAAAAATTCCAGCAAACTAGGAATAGAAGTTCCTCAAACTGATAAAAGAACATCTTTGAAAAACCTACAGCTAACATCATACTTTACTGAAAGACTTGATTCTTTCACCCCAAGACTGGGAAAAAGGCAAGGATGTCTGCTTTCACCACTTCTGTGCAAACTATCCTGGAATCTCTAGCCAGTATAATAAGACAAGAAGAACAGATATACAGATGGGAGAGCAAGAAGTAAAATTATGTTTTGTCATGTCACAGATAGCATGATTGTGTAGAAATTCCTAAGAAAGCTACAAAAAAACTACTAGAATTCAAAATCAATATATATAAATCAATTGCATTTCTATATAAAAAATAACAATCAGAAATAAAAAATTTTAAAACCACCATTTGTTAACAGCACGAAAATAGGAAATATGGGTAAATTTCACAAAAGATGTTTAAGACTTTACAACAATAATTATAAAACATTGCTGAGAGAAATAAGAACTAAATAGAGAAATGTGCCACGTTGACATTCAAAAGACTTAATATTTTTAAGATGTCAATTCTCCCAAAACTGATCTATAGTTGCAATGCAATCCTAATATAAAATCATATCAGGCTTTTTGGTATCAATTGACCAGATGAATCTACAATTTATATGGAATGCTAAAGACTGAAAATAGTTAAAACAGTTTTGAAAAAGACAACAAAAATAAAGGACTTACACTACTTGATTTCAAGACTTACTATAAAATTACAGTAATCCAGACATAAAGTCAGACACTTAGATCAATGGAAAAGAACACCAAACCCAAAAACAAAACCATTGCCACTGAGTACATTTCAACTCATAGCAACCCTGTAGGACAGAGCAGAACTGCCCCACTGGGTTTCCAAGGCTATAATCTTTACAGAAGCAGACTGCCACACCTTTCTCCTGAGGAGCAGCTGGTGCGTTCAAACCGCCAGCCTTCCGGTTAGCAGCTGAGCATCTAGCCACTGCACCACCAAAGCTCCCTTATGGAAAAGAATAGTGATCTAGAAACACAATCACACAAATATGGTGAGCTGATACTTGACAAAGCTGGCAAGGCAAGTCAATGGGGGAAATGATCACCTTTTCAGCCAATGGTATAAAAACTGGGCAGCCAAAAAAATTCTTCGCTTTACTTCAGACCTTACACAAAAATATACTCAAACTAACTGTAAGAGCTAAAACTATAAAACTTCTCGAAGAAGCATACTCCTAATAAGTTTGGGTTTTGCAAAGATTTCTTAACTATGATCCAACAAGCAAGAACTACAAAGGCAAAAATCAATACACAGGACTTTATCAAAATTGAGTGACATGAAAATTAAAAAGAAAACCACACCGTGAGAAAATATTTACAAAATATACAGCTAACAAAACATCTATATCTAAAATACACATATATTAAAAAGCCTTTACAACAAGAAAGCAACTAATCCAAGTTTTAGAAATGAGCAAAAGATTTGGACTTTTTCCACAAAAAGATAAAATAGTCTTAACAGGTAGGACTGTGAAAAGATGGTCAACATTGTTAATCATTAGGGAAAAGAAAATTAAAAATTACAGTGAAATACAATAAGCCACTTATTAAAATGGCTAAAATTAAAGACTGATCATATCAAATCTTGACAAGGATGTGGAGGAACTGGGATTCTCATACACTGCTGGTGGGATTATAAAATGGGACAACCACGTTGGAAAACAGTCTGATCATTTATTAAAAAATTAAACATACAACCCAGCCATTCCATCTCCAGGTGTTTACCCGAGAGAAATGAAAGCATATGTCCACACACAGTCTTCCACCCAAATGTACATGGCAGGCTTATTTTTAATAGCCCAAAACAGGAAGAAAGGCACATGTCCATTAACAAGTTAATGACTACACAAATAGTGGTATAAGCAAACAATGGATTACAACTCACCAGTAAAAAGGAATGAACTATTAATATATACAACACGAATGAATGTCAAAATTATGCCGACTTAAAGCAAGGCTCTCCTCCCAAAAGAGTACAAATTGAAAAATATATACACAAATAAACAAGACAATGAAGTTGATAGTTTCACAAAAATTTACCTGTTAGTCGGCTGTGTGTTCCCAAACTAGTTTATACCAGCTACATTTCTTATAATTTCATAAATCAATGAAATATGAGTACAGAAAGAGGGCTGTTGCTTCCATGAAAATAAAATTGAATGCTCTCAAAATACCAGATAAAACTGCTCTTGAATCAAACATTGGCAAGACCATTGGAAAAGACTACAGGGAAAAAGCTGGAGGAAATCCAGATTGTTTTGCAAAAGTCTTAAGTTTTTGTTACATTTTAAAGAAACTCAAACAGGAAAACATTAAGTATTGTGAGTGTGCTTTACAAAACAAAGATAAGGTGGAACTTCCAAAAATAGACCCATACTCAAAGAAAAGAAAAAGGCTTTTTTATGTTTTGTTACGTGCATGAATGAGTGCATGCTTAATATTTTCACTTAAAATATTTAAGGTACAATTCCCTCATGCATCAACCGACAAAACGGTGGCTTAATCTCAATGAAAACAGGGGCTCCTGAGGTCTTTTGAATTCATTTTTTTTCTTCTTGTAAAAGCAAACACGCTCCTGAAAAAGATGGATTCACAAAACCAGAAAAACGGGAGGAAACCACATATAATCTCAACATCAAAATATCACCACTGTAATATTTGGGAACGTGTCTTTGCTGTTTTTTCCTATGCTTTTAATTAAAAAGTAATCATAACATAGAAACACTTTTGTACCTTCTCTTTTTCCCTTAACTTTACAAACATGCTAGCTCTCTCATGTTACAGAAAACAATGGTAATTTTAATGACCTGGCAAAACCAAAAACCAAACCAAACCCAGTGCTGTCAAAATAGCGGCCCTACACAGGCTTTTAAAATTACAGAAGCCATATATACACATATTGATGTCTATTTAAACTATCTATACTCAGTGCAAAAAGCGTCATTTATTTCTCACTTTTCTTGAATAGAGAAGTAGGAATTAAAGGTAATAAATTAAGAAAAACTAAACCTGGATTCTTGAGTACAACTCCATAGGCAATAATTACTACTTTACTCTTTAAAAAAGAACTAGCTTAGTATTTCTCCACCTTATTCTCATTTACTACCTCCATTTACTCAAATCTATAAGAGCAGCTTCTCAGAAAGGCTAAAACAACCAGAAGATAATTGCTGCTAACTTAAATAACAATCTGTGACAGTTACCAAAACACATCCCACTTCAAAGGAAAGCAGTAAAAACAATTATCTACGTTGAGTTTTTAAAAGGAGTTTCAAAAACACCCCTCCCTTATGTGTTAAGCCAGAAATATAACCTGACATTTCATTCCTGGGGTCTAGCTGCCACATTCCTATGCCTGCATTCTAGTGACTCAATAAAATAAATAAAATCAGGATGATAAGAACAGTAATGGTGTCAACTAGGAAACCAAGAAAAAGTAGAGCTGTAATGTCCAAAAATGTGGGTACTGCCTGTGATTGTGGTTTATGAAGAGACCTCTATTTTTGTACTTCCTAGAACTGCAAAATAAAAATATTGCCACAATATAAAATTACATGATGGGACACTGCTATTATTCAACACTACAAAATCCTTCTCTGGCTAAGTGTTTTGGTGTTGAAATGGCTAAAGATCATTTACCAATGATTTGTTCTGAGCCCAACATTTAAAACATTCTATATAAATTTTAAAGCATTTTATCTTCATTACTATTAGATTTAAAATACGGTGGCATTTTTCAATATTTCCCAAATTTTCTAAAATAAACATCATTACTTTTGTAATCCAAAGAAAATTTACTCTTGCAAAACATATAATGTTACAAATATAAAAAATATAGCCACCCCCTAAATACAAAATGCATAATTCTGTTGAAGAAGAGCATTCTAAAATCAAGGCTCCTGAAGTGACTGACATTCTGAGGTCTAGGCCAAATCCCTTTTGTCCTAAGTAACTACATTTGCATCTTGTGTCATACAGTGAAGTCTGTCACTTCTGTAAAATTTCCACTGTACCTCTGACCTAGAAACAGGTAATTGTACAGAAAAATGCAGTTTTGCCCATCCTGTTCTGCTTATTACCAAGTTGTGGTAAAAAAAAAAAAAAAAAAGTCTGATGTTAAGAGATTATTCAGCTTGTGCAGGTGTTAGACATGATTTTAAACATGTGAATACGATAGCTAAGCCAAATTACCCCTGGGCCCCCCTAGAAAAATGTATTTTTGACCTCCTTTACAATACTGTGTACTTAAAGCCAGGAAAATCCGTCAGCCAAATCCTGTCACCTGGAACGACCCCTGTAAAGGAGGTCAACCCCTGCAAAGGTGGTTAACCAAAACCCTGCTGCCTGCAACTTTGTAAATATTAACCAATCAGAACTGCTCCATTGTACCCCCTCCTTGTTTGTGGTTTTTGCTTTTATTAACTTCCATACCACTGCAATCCCCCAGAGCACCTTGTCGAGATTCTCCAGGCACTGTGTTTCCCCATTTCCCCATTTCCAGAAACGCCTGCCCTTTTTTTTTTTTGCCATAATAAAAACCTTTGTTTTTAATCTTGAACAGTCTTGTGTTTCTTTCCACTGTGACATTCTTTATGCACTTTGTGGCTGACATATATATATATATATATATATATATATATATATATATATATATATATATATATATATATATATTTGTTGACAAATATTAAGCTGCTATATAGAAAAAAAGACTTGATGCATTTAGCATAGTAGTATTTTAGAAATAACTTTCGGGCACATAAAGACATACATGTTCACGTTTTTCAACCAGAAAGATTTCATTTCAGTTGCAAACAACCACACCCATAGTAGGGAACAGACTAATCATGCAGAATACAAAACAGAACTGTAACAATAAAGTCTTCATTTACTTTTCAGTTTTGACTACATCAGAATGCAGTAAACAATGAGTCCACACCAGTTAGTTCTCCAGAATAGGGAAGATACAAATCCAGTAACTGTTTTGCTTTACAGTAAGATTGTTGTTGTTTTTAGATGCCATCCAGTTGGACCTGACTCATACCAACCCTATATACAACAGAAAGAAACACTGCCCTGCTCTGCACCATCCTCACAATCGTTGCTATGTTTGAACCCACTGTTGCAGCCACTGTGTCAATCCCTGTTGTTGAGGGTCTTCCTCTTTTTTGCTGACCCTCTGCTTTACCAAGCATGATGTCCTTCTCCAGAAACTGTTCCCTCCTGATAACATGTCCAAAGTACTGAGCATTCTGGCTCTACTTATTCCAAGACACATTAATTCGTTCTTCTGGAAGTCCATGGTATATTCAATATTATTTGCCAATACCAAAATTCAAATGCATCAAAATTCTTCTTCAGTCCCCTTTAAAGAGATCTTTAGCAGGAGATTTGCCCAATGCAATAAACACACCGTTTGATTTCTTGACTACTGCTTCTTTCCATGAGCATTGATTGTGGATCCAAGACAAACGAAATCCTTGACAACTTCAATATTTTCTCCGTTTATCATGATGTCGCTTATTGCTTGTGAGGATTTTTGTTTTCTTTATGTTGAGGTGCAATCCATAATGAAGGCTATACTCTTTGATCTTCATCAGTAAGTGCTTCAGGTCTCCTTCACTTTCAGCAAGCAAGATTGTGTCATCTTTATATTGCAGGTTATTAATGAGTCTTCCTCCAATCTCGATGCCATGTCTTTCATCATATAGTCCAGCTTCTTGGATTATTTGCTCAGCATAAAGATCAAATAGGTATGGTGAAAGGATATAATCCTGACGCACACCTTTTCTGACTTTAAACCACCCAGTATCCCCTTGTTATGTTCAAACAACTGCCTCTTGGTCCATGTACAAGTTGTACATGAGAACAATTATTCTGGAATTCCCATTCTTCACAATGTTATCTATAATTTGTTATGATTCACACAGTCGAATGCCTTTGCACAGTCAATAAAACACAGGTTTTATTGACTGGTATTCTCTGCTTTAAGCCAAGATCTGACATCAGCAATGATATCCCTGGTTCCATGTGCTCTTATGAATCTGGGCTTGAATTTCTGGCAGTTCCCTGTTAACGCACTGCTGCAACCAGTTTTGAATGATCTTCAGCAAAATTTTACTTGTGTGTGATATTAATGATATTGTTCAGTAGTTTCTGCATTCCATTGGATCACCTTTCTTTGGAACAGGAATGAATATGGATCTTACCTAGTCGGTTGGCCAGGTAGGTGCCTTCCAAATTTCTTGGCATAGACAAAAAAGCGCTTTCAGTGTTGTATATATTTGTTGAAACATCTCAATTGGTATCCCATCAATTCCTGGAGCCTTGTTTTTTGCCAATGCCTTCAGTGCAGCTTGGATCTCTTCCTTTAGTACCACTGGTTCTTGATCATATGTTAGCTCCTAAAATGGCTGAATGTCGACCAAATCTCTTTGGTACAGTGACTGTATTTCTTCCATCTCCTTTCGATGTTTCCTGTGTCATTCAAAATTCTGCCCATAGAATACTTCAATATTGCAACTCAAGGCTTGTTCTTCAGTTCTTTTAGCTTGAGAAATACAAAGACTCCTGGCCCTTTTCCTCTTTCATCTATTTTTTAGTAGTCTTTCAAAAGGAAAAGCCTGGTACATATACTTATTAATAGTGTAATAGTTTCTTACCTGACATGATTTGAAAGGTTTTGAAACCTCAAGATTCTTTCAAAATGTGATTCTGATTTACTAGAGGTTCATTTTTTTTTTTTTTTTGCCTGACACACTGTATTTACGTATTTTGAATATGAAGTTCATTAAAAGTTCACACTCATATCACATTTACACTATAAGGACAATTTTTACTGAAACAATTACTACAGCTTAAAAAAACAAACCCACTGCCATCAGTTGATTCCAACTCATGGCAGCCCTATCGGATAGTGCAGAACTCCCCACAGAGTTTCCAAAACTGTAAATCTTTACAGAAGCAGACTGCCACATCTTTCTCCCATGCAGCGGTTGGTGGGTTCAAAGCACCAACCTTTCAGTTAGCAGCTAAGTGCTTAACCACTGCACTACTGGGGCTCCTTACCATAGCTTGAAGAATAATGTGATGGTTAAGACCGCGTATCAACTTGACTGGGCCGTGATTCTCGGTGTTTACATGTGATCACCCCCATGATGGAATCTGCTGTGAGCAGCCACTCAGTTGAAAGGGAGTTTCCTAGGGCATGTGGCCTACATCCGAATATAAGTGGATGTCCTGGCTTTAACCTGCTCTGGATCCTGTAGCTGCCTCCTGTTAGTCTGACCTCCGGTTCTTAGGACTTGAGCTACCAGCTTACCTGCTGATCCTGGGATTCACTGACCTTCGCAGCCTGTGAGCAAGAGCCCTGCTCTCCAACCTGCTGATCTTGGGTTCATCAGCCCCTGGAGCTATGAGAATCAGAAGTCTTGTGGTCTTGCCTGCCAATCTTGGAATTCATTAATCTTCACAGCCTGTGAACAAAAGCCCTGCTCTCCAGCCTGCCCATCTTGGGTTCATCAGCCCCTGCAGGTATGAGAATCAGAAGTCTTGTGGTCTTGCCTGCCGATCTTGGGATTCTCTATCTTCACAGCCTGAGAACAAGAGCCCTGCTTTCCGACCTGCCAATCTTGGGTTCATCAGCCCCCTGCAGCTATGTGAGTCAGGAGAAGCCTCTATCCTGATCCACAGATTTGGGACATTCCAGCCTCTACAACTGCAAGTGGTTTCCTTGATATAAATCTCTCTACATATTTACACACTTCACTGGTTTTGCTTCTCTAAAGAACCCAGCATAAGACAAAAAAAAAAAAAAATATTAATCCCTTGTTAATTTATTTTCTTCCCCCCAAAATCTGGAGAAACCATCCATAATTTTTACGCTGGAGGCAAAAAAAAAAAAAAAAAATCACAAAAAGGAAAAAGAAAAAAAATTGCTCTAGAATAATGATTCTCAAATACCATGGACTGCTGGAAGAAAAAACCAATCTGTCTTGGAAAAAGTACAGCCAAAATGTTCTTCATAAGCAAGGATGGCATGACTTCATCTCACATATTTTGGACACGTTATCAGGAAGTACCAGCCCCTGGAAAAGGACATCATGCTCAGTAGAGGGTCAGTGAAAAAGAGGAAGGCCCTCAATGAGATGGATTGACACAGTGGCTCCAACAATGGGCTCAAGCATAACAACTGTGAAGCTGGCACAGGACCAAACAGAATTTTGTTCTGTTGTACATAGGGTTACTAGGAGTTGGAACCAACTCGACGGCACCTAATGACAACAATTCTTTTTAACATTAATAGTCACAATCCAAAAAAAATTAAAATTTTCTTTTGTCATGAAATAATTTACTGTTATATTTTACTTTGTCTTCTCAAGCCTCCCTTTAAAATCTTCTGTTCTGCTCTTTTACTTCATCATTTCTTATATGTGCTCTAGCAACTCTACATTCAGGAGCAAGTTTCAGAATCTCTTCTGATATCCATTTTGGTCTTTTTTTTCTTTCCTGTCTTTTTAATAGGGTTGCTATGAGTTGGAATTGACTCGATGGCAATGGAAATGGGTTTTGTTCTTTTTAATGACCTCTTTCTTTTTTTCATATATGATGTCCTCGATGTCATCTCACATCTCCTTTGGTCTTGGGACATTAGTGTTCAATGTGTCAAACCTATTCTTGAGATGACTTCTAAATTCAGGCGGTATACACTCAAGGTCGTACTTTGGCTCACGTGGACTTGTTTTAAATTTTTCAGCTTCAACTTGAACTTGCATATGAGTAACCTATGTTCTGTTCTGCAGTCAGTCCCTGGCCTTGTTCCAATTAACAATACTGAGTTTTTCCATTGTGTCTTTCCACAGATGTAGTCAATTTGATTCCTGTATATTCCATCCTACAAGGTCCATATGTAGTCACTGTTTATATTGTTGAAAAGGATATTTGCAACGGACAAGTCATTGGTTTTGCAAAATTCTATTGTGCCATCTCCAGCGTCTTTTCTATCACCAATGCCATATATTCCTACTACTGATCCTTCTTTGTTTCTAACTTTTGCATTCCAATCACTAGTAATCATCATGGATCTTGACTGCATGTTTGATCAATTTCAGACTGCAGAAGTTGGGAAAAATCTTCAATTTCTTATGTAATATAGCTACTATGGACAAAGTCAACTTCAGCAGAAAATTTCATATTCCCTTCTAGCACAGCTTCTTCATTACCTATTACTTCTGAGCATCTAGTTGGATTCTTGAATTTCATCCATTCCAATTTACCAATTATTATTCAATAATCCTCTTGAGGAAGATTTATAGATAAAATGGTATGACACCTAGGATATGGTATGGTGAAGGGAGGCATAGATGAAGTAAGACTGGACATGAGTTGATAAGTGCTGAAGCTGAGTAATAAATATGTGTGGGATTCATTTCAGTACTGTATTTACATATATCTCAAAAATGTCCATAAATAATTCATAACTATATATAATCAAACCTTCTACAATTATTTTTAGAACTTGTAAACAATGGCATTTATCATTTATTATTTTTCAAACCACAGAACCATCATAATTAAAAGATGGGGTTTACCACACACTAAATGAGCTAGAAAAAAACAAAGACTGGGAATGAACTAGATGAAAGGAAGAAAAGTATTTTTATAAAGGGCAGTATTCACAGATGGTCAAACTGAATCAGCTGCTCATCCAGAAAATCTGTGGGAGTTAATCCAGCAGGGAGTCTATTCAAAACTTTTAATTATATTGGTCTCCATATATACATTTCATAGTTTTTTAAGCCAAGAATATTTGTTATCGGGGCTTTCACTGACCAAAGAGTTGAAAAAAGCAATAAAAGGAAGAGAAAAGCAAAATGTTTTCTTAAAAACAAGAACTTAAAGTAGGGAACCTTGATTACTTTAAAAAGTAATAATAAAGATAGTAAAGAGCTGTCAGTGCCAATCTAGAACAATCTAGGAATAACTGCCTCAAGATAGTTAAAGTAAATAATTTCCTATAATGATCTGTAACTGAGTTATAATAATGAAAGAAGAAAGTCTCAAATGTATCAATAGCAAAAAGAAGGATGGCTTTAAATTTGTTTTAAAAATTACTGGGAGGTTCAGAATGACCTTCCATTCAATTCGCATTCAAATATTCAGGTCCATTTTTAACCCTTAACAAAATTATGCAGGTTGGGAAGGAAAACTGGTATACCACGATTATTCCAAAACAGATTTTCATTCAATACTGTTTTTAATACTATTATCTTCAAATACAAAGGAACTGACAAATTCGAAAATTTCATTATCATACAATCCATTTTAAATACTTCTCTGTAACAGTCAAAATTCTCTCATCAGCCCGTTTCTCTACAGCCAGTATTCTTAGTCCACTCATGAACGATCCTTCTGGTTCTGAGTTATCAGCAGAATAATGTTTATTGATTAACCAGTACATATAAGAAAATGATTTTCTTAATTTTCTTCAGCTACTATCACTGAAACCCTATTATACATCACTTACACAGAATTTCTTAAATTTTAAAACCACTTCACAATATTTTTAATAATTATCTATGTGGAGCTTTCGTGGCATAGTGGTTAAGTGCTTGGCTGCTAACTGAAAGGTCAGCAGTTCAAACTTACCAACAGCTCTGCAGAAGAAAGACGTGGCAGTCTGCCTCTGTCAAGATTTACAGCCTTGGAAACCCTATGGGGCAGTTCTACTGTCCTCTATGGTCGCTCTGAGTTGGAATTGACTCGACAGCAATGGGGCAAGGGAGATGTGTAAATACAACAATCTCTTATGATAACGAAGAAAGAATGGTGTATTGAAGTGGTAAATATAATGGTGTATTGAAGTGGTAAATATTAGAGTTATAATATCATAGTTGTAGAGGTGAACATTTTCCATTTTAGAATAACGACACGTGAACTTTTTCGTTTGTTCTTTTAAAAAGTGTCACCTGGGAGCCAAGATGGCGGACTAGGCAGACGCTACCTCGGATCCCTCTTACAACAAAGACACGGAAAAACAAGTGAATCGATCACATACATAACAATCTACGAACCCTGAACAACAAACACAGATTTAGAGATGGAGAACGAACTAATACGGGGAAGCAGAGATTGTTCCCAGAGCCTGGAGCCAGCGCACCAGTCAGGTACAGCACGAGCACAGAGAGCTGCTCCACCCCCATGAACTAACCCCGGGAGGGGGACCAGCCAGTTCCGCGGGCGGCGTGGGACGCAGCCGGTAGGAGAAGTCCCTGGGAGGCAGTGACTGGTCTCGGAGCAGGAAGAGCAGTGTCTCAGCCGGGCAACCGTCCCGACGGGATTTGGACTGGGCGCAGGTACGGCATAAACACGGAGAACTGCTCCACCCCCCTGAACTAACCCCGGGAAGGGGCCCAGCCGGGTCGCACGGGCGGCGTGGGACGCAGCCGATAGAAGTCCCCGGGAGGCAGCAACTGGTATTGCAGCGGGGAGATCAGCGTCCCAGCCGGGACACTCGGTCACGGCACAAACACGGGGAGCTGCTCCACCCATCTGAACTAACCCCAGGAGGCGGCCCAACTGGTTCGCGGGGGCGGCACGGCCATGTGGCTGGAGGGACAAGAAGTCCCCGGGAGGCAGTGACTGATTTTGGAGTCGAGAGTGCACCGTCCCAGTAGGGGAGCCTTGACGCTGGGCGTGCGGCTGGAAGCGGAGGATCTGACCGTGACTCCAGCGGGCCAGACCCCCCAGGGGCAATCTCCACACAGCCAGCACACATAGGCGACGCGCCCGCGGGAATCTCAGATATAATAGTCATTCCAAGCAAGACAAGCAACTCTGGCTATATTCTGAGGTGCTACTCTCCTATCTCTCTGTTCCCTCTCCCACCCTCCCCAGGCGGCTTCATTAACATCTGAATAGCCTGAGCCAGAGGGAGAACTCTGATAGGGATCTGACTGCATTTTTTTTTAGCGGATTTTCTGGAAAAACTAGTTTCCCAGTGATGGCTCGAAGACAACAATCCATATCAAACCACTTAAAGAAGCAGACCGTGACAGCTTCTCCAACCCCCCAAACAAAAGAATCAAAACCTTTCCCAAATGAAGATACGATATTGGAATTATCAGATACAGAATATAAAAAACTAATTTACAGAATGCTTAAAGATATCACAAATGAAATTAGGATAACTGCAGAAAAAGCCAAGGAACACACCGATAAAACTGTTGAAGAACTCAAAAAGATTATTCAAGAACATACTGGAAAAATTAATAAGTTGCAAGAATCCATAGAGAGACAACATGTAGAAATCCAAAAGATTAACAATAAAATTACAGAATTAGACAACGCAATAGAAAGTCAGAGGAGCAGACTCGAGCAATCAGAATGCAGACTGGGACATCTGGAGGACCAGGGAATCAAAACCAACATAGCTGAAAAAAAATCAGATAAAAGAATTAAAAAAAATGAAGAAACCCTAAGAATTATGTGGGACTCTATCAAGAAGGATAACCTGCAGGTGATTGGAGTCCCAGAACAGGGAGGGGGGACAGAAAACACAGAGAAAATGGTTGAAGAACTCCTGACACAAAACTTCCCTGACATCATGAAAGACGAAAGGATATCTATCCAAGATGCTCATCGAACCCCATTTAAGATTGATCCAAAAAGAAAAACACCAAGACATATTATCATCAAACTCACCAAAACCAAAGATAAACAGAAAATTTTAAAAGCAGCCAGGGAGAAAAGAAAGGTTTCCTTCAAGGGAGAATCAGTAAGAATAAGTTCAGACTACTCAGCAGAAACCATGCAGGCAAGAAGGGAATGGGACGACATATACAGAACACTGAACGAGAAAAACTGCCAGCCAAGGATCATATATCCAGCAAAACTCTCTCTGAAATATGAAGGCGAAATTAAGATATTTACAGACAAACACAAGTTTAGAGAATTTGCAAAAACCAAACCAAAGCTACAAGAAATACTGAAGGATATTGTTTGGTCAGAGAACCAATAATGTCAGGTATCAACACAACACAAGGTCACAAACAGAACGTCCTGATATCAACTCAAATAGGGAAATCACAAAAACAAACAAATTAAGATTAATTAAAAAAAAAATACACATAACAGGGAATCATGGAACTCAATAGGTAAAAGATCACAATAATCAAAAAGAGGGACTAAATACAGGAGGCATTGAACTGCCATATGGAGAGTGATACAAGGCGATATAGAACAATACAAGTTAGGTTTTTACTTAGAAAAATAGGGGTAAATAATAAGGTAACCACAAAAAGGTATAACAACTCTATAACTCAAGATAAAAGCCAAGAAAAACGTAACGACTCAACTAGCATAAAGTCAAACACTATGAAAATGAGGATCTCACAATTTACTAAGAAAAACGCCTCAGCACAAAAAAGTATGTGGAAAAATGAAATTGTCAACAACACACATAAAAAGGCATCAAAATGACAGCACTAAAAACTTATTTATCTATAATTACCCTGAATGTAAATGGACTAAATGCACCAATAAAGAGACAGAGAGTCACAGACTGGATAAAGAAACACGATCCATCTATATGCTGCCTACAAGAGACACACCTTAGACTTAGAGACACAAACAAACTAAAACTCAAAGGATGGAAAAAAGTATATCAAGCAAACAATAAGCAAAAAAGAAGAGGAGTAGCAATATTAATTTCTGACAAAATAGACTTTAGACTTAAATCCACCACAAAGGATAAAGAAGGACACTATATAATGATAAAAGGGACAACTGATCAGGAAGACAAAACCATATTAAATATTTATGCACCCAATGACAGGGCTGCAAGATACATAAATCAAATTTTAACAGAATTGAAAAGTGAGATAGATATCTCCACAATTATAGTAGGAGACTTCAACACACCACTTTCGGAGAAGGACAGGACATCCAGTAAGAAGCTCAACAGAGACACGGAAGATCTAATTACAACAATCAACCAACTTGACCTCATTGACTTATACAGAACTCTCCACCCAACTGCTGCAAAATATACTTTTTTTTCTAGTGCACATGGAACATTCTCTAGAATAGACCACATATTAGGTCATAAAACAAACCTTTGCAGAGTCCAAAACATCGAAATATTACAAAGCATCTTCTCAGACCACAAGGCAATAAAACTAGGGATCAATAACAGAAAAACTAGGGAAAAGAAATCAAATACTTGGAAAATGAACAATACCCTCCTGAAAAAAGACTGGGTTATAGAAGACATCAAGGAGGGAATAAGGAAATTCATAGAAAGCAACGAGAATGAAAATACTTCCTATCAAAACCTCTGGGACACAGCAAAAGCAGTGCTCAGAGGCCAATTTATATCAAGAAATGCACACATACAAAAAGAAGAAAGAGCCAAAATCAGAGAACTGTCCCTACAACTTGAACAAATAGAAAGTGAGCAACAAAAGAATCCAGCAGGCACCAGAAGAAAACAAATAATAAAAATTAGAGCTGAACTAAATGAATTAGAGAACAGAAAAACAATTGAAAGAATTAACAAAGCCAAAAGCTGGTTCTTTGAAAAAATTAACAAAATTGATAAACCATTGGCTAGACTGACTAAAGAAATACAGGAAAGGAAACAAATAACCCGAATAAGAAATGAGAAGGACCACATCACAACAGAACCAAATGAAATTAAAAGAATCATTTCAGATTATTATGAAAAATTGTACTCTAACAAATTTGAAAACCTAGAAGAAATGGATGAATTCCTGGAAAAACACTACCTACCTAAACTAACACATTCAGAAGTAGAACAACTAAATAGACCCATAACAAAAAAGAGATTGAAACAGTAATCAAAAAACTCCCAACAAAAAAAAAGCCCTGGCCCGGACGGCTTCACTGCAGAGTTCTACCAAACTTTCAGAGAAGAGTTAACACCACTACTTCTGAAGGTATTCCAAAGCATAGAAAATGACGGAATACTACCCAACTCATTCTACGAAGCCACCATCTCCCTGATACCAAAACCAGGTAAAGACATTACAAAAAAAGAAAATTATAGACCTATATCCCTCATGAACATTGATGCAAAAATCCTCAACAAAATTCTAGCCAATAGAATCCAACAACACGTCAAAAAAATCATTCACCCTGATCAAGTGGGATTTATACCAGGTATGCAAGGCTGGTTTAATATCAGAAAAACCATTAATGTAATCCATCACATAAATAAAACAAAAGACAAAAACCACATGATCTTATCAATTGATGCAGAAAAGGCATTTGACAAAGTCCAACACCCATTTATGATAAAAACTCTTACCAAAATAGGAATTGAAGGAAAATTCCTCAACATAATAAAGGGCATCTTTGCAAAGCCAACAGCCAATATCACTCTAAATGGAGAGAACCTGAAAGCATTTCCCTTGAGAACGGGAACCAGACAAGGATGCCCTTTATCACCACTCTTATTCAACATCGTGCTGGAAGTCCTAGCCAGGGCAATTAGGCTAGACAAAGAAATAAAAGGTATCCGGATTGGCAAGGAAGAAGTAAAGTTACCACTATTTGCAGATGACATGATTATATACACAGAAAACCCTAAGGAATCCTGCAGAAAACTACTGAAACTAATAGAAGAGTTTGGCAGAGTCTCAGGTTATAAAATAAACATACAAAATCACTTGGATTCCTCTGCATCAACAAAAAGAACACCGAAGAGGAAATAACCAAATCAATACCATTCACAGTAGCCCCCAAGAAGATAAGATACTTAGGAATAAATCTTACCAAGGATGTAAAAGACCTATACAAAGAAAACTACAAAGCTCTACTACAAGAAATTCAAAAGGACATACGTAAGTGGAAAAACATACCTTGCTCATGGATAGGAAGACTTAACATAGTAAAAATGTCTATACTACCAAAAGCCATCTATACATTTAACGCACTTCCGATCCAAATTCCAATGTCATATTTTAAGGGGATAGAGAAACAAATCACCAATTTCATATGGAAGGGAAAGAAGCCTCGGATAAGCAAAGCACTACTGAAAAAGAAGAAGAAAGTGGGAGGCCTCACTTTACCTGACTTCAGAACCTATTATACAGCCACAGTAGTCAAAACAGCCTGGTACTGGTACAACAGGCACATAGACCAATGGAACAGAATTGAGAACCCAGACATAGATCCATCCACGTACGAGCAGCTGATATTTGACAAAGGACCAGTGTCAATTAATTGGGGAAAAGATAGCCTTTTTAACAAATGGTGCTGGCATAACTGGATATCCATTTGCAAAAAAATGAAACAGGACCCATACCTCACACCATGCACAAAAACTAACTCCAAGTGGATCAAAGACCTAAACATAAAGACTAAAACGATAAAGATCATGGAAGAAAAAATTGGGAGAACCCTAGGAGCCCTAATACAAGGCATAAACAGAATACAAAACATTACCAAAAATGATGAAGAGAAACCCGATAACTGGGAGCTCCTAAAAATCAAACACCTATGCTCATCTAAAGACTTCTTCAAAAGAGTAAAAAGACCACCTACAGATTGGGAAAGAATTTTCAGCTATGACATCTCCGACCAGCGCCTGATCTCTAAAATCAATATGATTCTGTCAAAACTCAACCACAAAAAGACAAACAACCCAATCAAGAAGTGGGCAAAGGATATGAACACACATTTCACTAAAGAAGATATTCAGGCAGCCAACAGATACATGAGAAAATGCTCTCGATCATTAGCCATTAGAGAAATGCAAATCAAAACTACAGTGAGATTCCATCTCACACCAGCAAGGCTGGCATTAATCCAAAAAACACAAAATAATAAATGTTGGAGAGGCTGCGGAGAGATTGGAACTCTCATACACTGCTGGTGGGAATGTAAAATGGTACAACCACTTTGGAAATCTATCTGGCGTTATCTTAAACAGTTAGAAATAGAACTACCATACAACTCAGAAATCCCACTCCTGGGAATATACCCTAGAGATACAAGAGCCTTCATACAAACAGATATATGCACACCCATGTTTATTGCAGCTCTGTATACAATAGCAAAAAGTTGGAAGCAACCAAGGTGTCCATCAACGGATGAATGGGTAAATAAATTGTGGTATATTCACACAATGGAATACTACGCATCGATAAAGAACAGTGACGAATCTCTGAAACATTTCATAACATGGAGGAACCTGGAAGGCATTATGCTGAGTGAAATTAGTCAGAGGCAAAAGGACAAATATTGTATAAGACCACTATTATAAGATCTTGAGAAACAGTAAACCTGAGAAGAACACATACTTTTGTGGTTACGAGGGGGGGAGGGAGGGAGGGTGGGAGAGGGTTTTTTATTGATTAATCAGTAGATAAGAACTGCTTTAGGTGAAGGGAAAGACAACACTCAATACATGGAAGGTCAGTTCAATTGGACTGGACCAAAAGCAAAGAAGTTTCCGGGATAAAATGAATGCTTCAAAGGTCAGCGGAGCAAGCGCGGGGGTCTGGGGAACATGGTTTGCAGGGACTTCTAAGTCAATTGGCAAAATAATTCTATTATGAAATCATTCTGCATCCCACTTTGAAATGTGGCGTCTGGGGTCTTAAATGCTAACAAGCGGCCATCTAAGATGCCTCAGTTGGTCTCAACCCACCTGGATCAAAGGAGAATGAAGAACACCAAGGCCACACGACAACTAAGAGCCCAAGAGACAGAAAGGGCCACATGAACCAGAGACCTACATCATCCTGAGACCAGAAGAACTAGTTGGTGCCTGGCCACAATCGATGATTGCCCTGACAGGGAGCACAGCAGAGGACCCCTGAGGGAGCAGGAGATCAGTGGGATACAGACCCCAAATTCTCATAAAAAGACCAAACTTAATGGTCTGACTGAGACTAGAGGAATCCCGGCGGCCATGGTCCCCAGACCTTCTGTTGGCACAGGACAGGAACCATCCCCGAAGACAACTCATCAGACATGAAAGGGACTGGTCAGCTGGGGGGAGAGAGATGCTGATGAAGAGTGAACTAATTATATCAGGTGGACACTTGAGAGTGTGTTGGCAACTCTTGTCTGGAGGGGGATGGGAGGATAGAGAGAGAGGGAAGCCGGCAAAATTGTCAAGAAAGGAGAGACTGAAAGGGCTGACTCAAGAGGGGGAGAGCAAGTGGGAGTAGGGAGTGAGATGTACGTAAACGTATATGTGACAGACTGATTGGATTTGTAAACGTTCACTTGAAGCTTAATAAAAGTTATGAAAAAAAAAGAGGAAATGAAAAAAAAAAGTGTCACCTAATATTGTTAATCTTTCAAATTTTACCATTTTCATTATCTAATATCTTTCCATTCATTATAAATAAAATAGTATTTCAGAAGATTTTAGATCAGCAAATTTTAGACAACCATATATTTAGTATTTAGTCAAAGAATTTAGGAACTAGAAAATATCTTGGAGAAGTACTACTTAAAGTGCTGATCTGTGACCAAATAACGAGCTTGTGTCAGAATATAAGTTAAATTCACCGCTTCCTTAGTCAACGAAGTCTTGCCACCTTAAAAAAAAGAAAAACCCTCTGCCAAACTAAGGCTTGAGGGCTTTTAGTTGACTGACATTCTGATGTAAGCTCCACGTCTCCTTGTGGACTAGTTACAGACGGTTTGTAGACTGGTGGCCAGTCTACACACTCTGAGCAAAGTACTGTCTTAACGATCATCTACTCCAGTGGTCCTCCATTCTGACTCCACGTGACAATAATCTGGGAAACATAAAAAGAAAAAAGTCCACTGGGCCTCTCTTTCAGAGGCTGATTTAATTGGTCTGCAGCATGGAGCAAAAATATGGTCTAGGACCATCCTATTCCGCAGACAAGGACTGAGAGGAATTCACTAGATGGCAATGGGTTTGGTTTTGGGGCTTCACCTCAAAAATAGTTTGGGTTTTTTCCCAGGGCTTCGAACCGGTTCGTTCCAGTTCAGTCCCCTACTGAGAATTTGTACTTCTATCCCAGATACAGGCAGTCCCTGGGATTACTAACATCTGGCTAACACAGCTCCTACTAGCTCTTTAGTATTATGTAAATTTGCCCTCATGGCCTTTAATGTTATATAAATTTCAATTTGAAATGATTTAACCAACCTCTACACTGAAACAAGGAGCCCTGGTGTCAAAGTGGTTAAGAGCTCAGCAGATAATCAAAAGGTCAGCAGGTGCAATCCACCAGCTGGTCCTTGAAAACGCTACAGGGGCAGTTCTACTCTGTCGTATAAAAAACCACTGTTATCCAGTCGATTCCAACTCATAGCCACCCTACAGGACAGAGTAGAACTGCCCCACAGAATTTCCAAGGAGCACCTGGTGGATTCAAGCTGCAGACCTTCTGGTCAGCAGCCGTAGCTCTTAACCACTATGCCACCAGGGTTTCCACTAGGGTCAGTATAAGTCAGAATCTACTCAATGGCAATGGGTTTGGTTTTTCCTTGGTTTTACACACAACAAATTCTTCATCACAATCATCTTCACTTGCTACATGTGCAGCTTTTTAAATCACTGAAAAGGCTTAGAGTCTTTTCTTGCCCTCAAGAAAGGCTGAATAAGAACTGTATGCACCTGTTCTGACATAGCTACAAATTTGACTGAAGGACTTAGTCAGGAACAGATCTTGTTCATAACGCATTGAATGTCTGTATGCGGAAGCAGAATATACATCTTAACGAGATCCCCAGGTGTACATAAGAATCACCAGGGGATCTTGTTAAAAGGTAGATACTGATTCAGCATATCTGGAGTGGAAATGCAAATTCTCAGCAGGGGTTCCAACCAGAAATGAACTGATCTGAAGCCCTGGTTTATGGGACCTGAGATGAAAAGAACTGACTCTTCAGTATAATGCTCTTTCCGCTGTACCCAATACATAAGATTAAATTATTATAGCACCACCCTGTACTCAAGACACTGGAAGAATAGAAACATTTGTCTGGAAAACTTTTGGTTTCTTATTATTGAAGTAAAAGATAACAAAGTATTAAGAAAGCATTACATGGTTGATTTTTGGTTACTTGAAGGATTAATTGTATCTTCCCTAAGGTATGATAAATTGGTTTCTGTTACTTAGGGAAAATCCAGAAAAGGACATTAGTGAGTTAAATATCCTGTGATTTTCTTTAAAATACTAATTTATCAATTCTTAAGCAATAAGCTAACAGCAAATTAATGACTATTTTATGTCAAGTGGAAAGGCATTTTTTTTCTCCAATTTGAAAATATTCTATGAACATAAAAAAGCTAAATGGACTTTCGTATTTCTCTCCCAGCTTAAAGCTTATTGTAAAACAGTTAACCAGCACATCCTGGTCAGTGACAAACAAGTGCTGGTTAAACAAGGACCACAGAGTTTTGCAATCCTTTCTGCAAGTTCTAAAGACTGGCAAAAGCACAGACGGGAGCAAGCTGGGATTAATATTAGTAAGTGCTAGAGTGCTTTGCATCTTCTGCATCTTAAAGGAAAACTGTGGCACTAATTTGCTTTCATTTTTACTGAAATACTTTTCTTCTGGGGCATGAAACCAAATGTGGTGAGCATATTAATGAAGTCAAACCCAATTCTACTTAGAAGACCTGCTGGAGTATGAACTGATACATTTAAACAACTTGCCTTTCATCCATCTGTATGTGCTCTCCAATATGTTTCTTCATGTTGTGGAGCTTCAGCTTCCTCATCTGCATAAATCTCCTAGTCACTTCTCCTTGTAACACCTTCCTGTCCTGGCCCAGCTGAATTAGGTGCCTCTCCTCGTTTCTTTGTTGTTGTTGTTAGGTGACATCTGGTTGGTTCAGTCTCATAGCCAACCCATGTAAAACAGAATGAAACACTGCGCAGTCCGGTGCCATCCTCACAACTGTTGCTATCCTTGAGCCCATCGCTGCAGCCACTGTGTCAACCCACATCGTTGAGGTTCTTCCTTTCTTTCAATGACCCTCTACCTCACCAAGCATGTCGTCCTTCTCCAGGGCTGGTCTCACCTAAAAATATGTCCAAAGTATGTGAGATGAAGTCTTGCCAAGTTCTCTTCACTTCCAGCAAGCAAGATTGTCCTCTGCATATCGCAGGCTGTTAATGAGTCTTCCTCCAATCCTGATGCCACGTTCTTCTTCATATAGTCCAGCTTCTGAGATTATTTGCTCAGTATACAGACTGAATGAGTATGGTGAAAGGATATAACTCTGATGCACACCCTTCCTGCTTTTACACCATGCAGTGTCCCCTTGTTCTGTTCAAACAACTGCTTCTTGGTCGGTCTATGTACAGGCTCCTCATGAGCACGATTAAGTGTTCTGGAATTCCCATTCATCATAATATTATCCATAATTTGCTATGATCCACAGTCAAATGCCTTTATAGTCAATAAAACACAGACAAACATCTTTCTGGTATTCTCTGCTTTCAGCCCCCAATATACACAGGGATGTCTCATTTTAATGAGGAGACTTGTTCCTGAAGATCTTACGTAAGTCAAAACTTAGTATTGAATACTAATTTTCTCATACAAAAAAAAAATGTGAGAATACATAAATCTATAATCATTGTAATATTTTTGTTTTAATGCTTTTTGTTTTCTCAACCTTATCACTAGTATTTTGTAGACTTTTCTTTCTCAAATTAACTGCACAGCATGTTTTGGCCTTCTTTATTATATTTTACCATAGTAACTTCTTTTCCAAAGTTAATGATTTCTGCATGTTTTTCAGCACTACTACTAACAGTAGTACTATGTGATGACCTTGTTCAAAGACATAAACAAAGATTTTAAATTAAAATAACAAAAATGAGTACAATGGCAACAGGAATAATTTGTGTAAGTTCTAAGCAAAAAAAAAAAGAGTAATTCACGTGGCACCATCAAAAGAAAGTGGGTATTTCTATTTATCTGTTAAAATACTGCAGCTGAGTGGCAGAACCATGCAGCACTGCTCGCAGAGAGAGTTATGAAAAAACTTTACCAACACGTGCCAACAGTTAACACTTTTCAGGTGTTCTAAAAAAAAAAAAGGGCAGGTAAGACTTGAGATGTACAGCACACCGTAACCCATAGTTCTTTATCGGCTGTCCAGGAAGTTACAGAACAATTTCAGGGTAAAAAATCTAGGTCAGAACCACTTGGATAATTACTATTTCACAGGCAAGTCTTGATTTTGATAGGCTTGGCTCAATCATCATCATCGCCATCCTATCATCATAAAGGCAAAACAAAAACTACCAAGTATCCCCTGTCACCCTCCAACAGTGAATCCAATCTAAAAGAAGACAACTTGGTAAGGTTTGTTCCCCACATCCAAACTAAACAAACAAACAAACAAAACAAACCCCATTGCCGTCGAGTCAATTCCAACTCATGGCAACTCTAAAGGACAGAGTAGAACTGCCTCACAGGGTTTCCAAGGAGTAACTGGTAGATTTGAACAGCTGACCTTCTGATTAGCAGCTGTAGCTCTTAACCACTAAGCCACCAGAGTTTCCAGACCAAACTAGGGACATCCAATTATCCAAACCCAAGAATAGAACACCGGGACAAATCTTCTGTTTTACTACCTTTGCATAAAACAGACTCTAATTTCAGTATGAGTTTAAAAATAAATAATCACACTTTTTGGAGGAAATTTATTTTTCAATAGAAAGCTAATAAAAGAATGGAGGCAGTTAACTTTAGAAATATCAGCTTTCCTGTTTTTACATCAGTCTTTTCATATAATCCTTTTCAACTATTGTGTTAGTCATCTAGTGCTGCTATAACAGAAATACCACAGGTGGATGACTTTCACAAAGAGAAATTTATTCTCTCACAGACTAAGAGGCTAGAAATCCAAATTCAGGGTGCTAGCTCCCGGCGAAGGCTTTCTTTCTTTGTTGGCTCTGTAGGAAAGTCCTTGTCATGAATCTTCCACTGGACTAGGGGTTCTCTGTGCAGGAACCCCAAGTCCAAAGGATGCGCTCTGCTCCCAGCGCTGCTTCGTTGGTGTTATGAGGTCCCCAACTCTCTGCTCACTTCCCTTTCCATCTCTTGTAAGGTAAAAGGTGACGCAGGCCACACCCCAGGGAATCTACCTTTACATTGGATCAGGGATGTGACCTGAGTAAGGCTGTCAAGTGGATTCCGACTCACTGTGACCCTACAGGACAGAGCAGAACTGCTCCATAGGGTTTCCAAGAAGTTCCCGGTGAATTTGAAGTGCTGACCTTTTGGTTAGCAACCATAGTTCTTAACCACTATACCACCAGGGTTTCCTATAAGGGTGTTACATCCCACCCTAATCCTCTTTAACATACTCTAATCTTGCCTCATTAACCACAGGCAGAGATTAGGATTTACAACACATAGGAAAATTACATCAATCACAAAATGGAGAACCACCACACAACACGGGGAATCGTGGTCTAATCAAGTTGACACATATCTCTGGGGGACACAACTGAATCCATGACAACTATCCAGTCTGAAAATGATAGGCCATTATTACTGTTAAACCTGGGGAGAGAACTGCAACATCTCAGTCATAGGCTGGGTTCTTCAAATATACTACCTATTCTTTAGAAAAGGAGCCATGGTGGAACAGGGATTGAACACGCTAGACTGCTAACCAAAAGGTCGGTGGTTCAAACTCACCGGCAGCTCTCTGGGAGAAAGATGTGGTAGTCTACAGTACCCATAATATATAAACATTGCTAAAATACCCAAAATATGTAGTTTTCTACTTTCTAATTTTTCCACAGTTTATGTGTAACCAAACTCATTACCGTCGAGTCGATTCTGACTCACACCGGCCCTACAGGACAGAGCAGAACTGCCATAGGATTTCCAAGGCTGTAAATCTTTATGCAAGCAGACTGCCACATCTTTCACCCCAATTTACGTATAAACCCAAATCCACTGCCTTCGAGTTGACTCTGACTCATAGCGACCCACAGGGTTTCCAAGACTGTAAATCTCTACGGAAACAGACCACCACATCTCTCCCTAGAAGCTGCTGGTTATTTTGAACAGCTGACCTTTCGGCGAGCAGTCAGATCACTTTAACCACCATGCCACCAGGGCGCACTGAATTTATTCATAAGACAGTAAATAAAACAATGCGGCCAGCTTCATGTGTTAGAATAGCTTGGAAAGCTCTTTAGAAAAACATTTCCCAAGTGGCTATGTTAACCACAAAAGGGAAAATAGTGGCATTTGCGGAAATGCTCTTCAGTGGTGATCCCAATTTTTTTTTTTGTTTCACTTGGTAAAAGTCAAATACACTCCACCCTCAAAAAAAGAAAAAGAAGCAGTAAAATGTGGAAGTGCTCTGATGTGAAGGGTAAAAGGAAGCCTAGTGGGCTTCTCCCTGGTCGTGTCTTAGTTTTGAAGCACCTTTGTGGGGCTCTGGGGTTTCCTGGTTTACAGTTTAGAAATTACTGCCCAGATGGAAAGTTTCAATTTGGAGTTTTCCTGACACAAATATCACTTACCTCCTAGAGAATGAACCAAAAAAATAAAAAAGAGAGAGATAGAATAAACAAAAAGAATGAATAAATCTGTCTTGGAAGAAGTACAGCCGGAATGCTCCTTAGAAGTGAGGATACAAGACTTCATCTCACATACTTTGGATCAGTCCCTGGAGAGGACATCATGCGTGGTAAAGTAGGGTCAGCAAAAAAGAGGAAGACCCTCAACGAGATGGACTGACACAGTGGCCGCGACATGGGTTCAAGCATAATAGCAATCACGAGGATGGCACAAAACTGGGCAATGTTTCATTCTGTTGTATATAGGGCCCTTATGAGCCGGAACCAATTCGAGGGCAGGTAACAACAACTGGAGACAGGATTGGTCTTAAATACTTAAAGTAGTTACTGCCTGTTGTGTAGCCTACACCTAGGTTTGGCCTTTCAAATGAAAGATCTTATTAGATCTGCTGGAAGGGAGAGGCAGATAACAGTTAATGCCAAACAACATCCAGATGTAATCTAAGGCACTGTTGCTTAACATTTTTTAAATGTATGCCCTATTCTGATAAGGGAGCCCTGGTGGCACAGTGGTTAAAGGTCAGCAGTTGGAATCCACCAGCAACTGCTTGGAAATCCTATGGGGCAGTTCTACTTTATCCTCAACTTAACGGCGATGGAAAAAAAAAAAAAAAATTCTGATAAACATGAAAATCTTATATTCTCATTCTTCTCTGTTGAAGATCTATGTAACTGCTCATCCCCACCAGTTACTGAACTTTTCTCCTGTGGTCTATGTAACAAAATAGTTATCCTTTTCTTTTTTCATTTATCAAGTATAAAATTATGCTATAAAATATGCTTTTTCATACTATATCATCTATTTTAACCTACTTGTAGGATATGCCTCTAGTTGAGAAATATTTATCTAAACTTGCCTATGAATTCTCATTCAGATTTTGAAAATCATGCCTCTTTCCTATGATTTTCAAACATGTTATCCATTGTATGCTTCTCTCCCAATGACCAATGGTAAAATGCCTTAACTATGTTGCTTATTTTAGCAATTTCAAAGACATGGAGTAAGTTAGGGCATAAAACCATAATAATTTAATTATGCAATTGTTCGTATTTTATAAAAGAAAGCTGACAACCAACACAGAGTATAGAAGCATATCACAAGAGAATAAATACCTGTTGGGCAGAAGATAGAATTTTTAACACAGGGAGCTGCACTGTGTTTGAAAAATGATACTGGCATACCAATGGTATTGAAAAACCAAAAATCTGCATGGCTATCAACTGGTGTTAAGCACTTGATTTTTACTCACTTTCATGGCTGGTTAAAAATACTGATAAAACTGTTTCTCTATGCAAGTTTTACTCTGTTTCTAGACTATTATCCAACATATATAATATTTTTGAGGAAGGTTCATTCTATTAATAAAAATCAGAAAAATAATTTGACTGAAAATTTAAGTTTCACTATTAAACATATTAATGAGTTTCATTAAACTTTAGGACATTTTAATCAAGAGTTTTCTGATCATTATACTTTAGATAATTTTTTTAAGCTGATAATTAAAGATACTAATTTTATGTTGCCATTCATCCTCCGGTTGTAGTGCAGACTTCAGCTGCCCAATATCAGCAAAACTCCATCTCCAGAATGCCACTGAAGTTATGGCACACAATTTAAACCTCATGATGACATGAAAAGTGTACATCAAAAAGATCTTCTACTAAGAAACTTTTCCAGTATTTTTTATTTAATCAAGTAATTCTTATTTAATAAAAACTGCAACCAAACCATAAATTTTGAGTAATTTTGTGAAATGTTGAAAATGTGTTTTAATAATGTAAAATTTTACCTACATTCCAAAATACTTTAAGGTAATGACACTATTTGCTAACATTTCCTTAACTTTTATAATTCCATATACTGCTATGTATGACATAATTCAACCAGTGCCTGTCCTAAGGTAAAAAGAAAAGTTGGTTCAGAAGTATGGTCCTGTCATATTTTTATGGGAGCACTGGAGGTTCAGTTGTTGAATTCTCACCTTCTGTGCAACAGACCTGGGTTCGAGTTCCGGCCAATGTACCCCGAGTGCAGCCACCACCCACTGTCAGTGGAGGCTTGTGCGTTGCTATGATGCTAAACAGGTTTCAGCAGAGCTTCCAGACTAAGCAGACAAGGAAAAAAGGCCTGGCAATCTACTTCTGAAAATCAGCCAGTAAAAACACTGTGGATCACAACAATTTGATCCCATAATCCCTGGGGTTCTAAAGAGTCGGGGCCAACTCAACAGCAGCTTACCATAAAAGCAGCCATGTTTTTACAAAGGCTGCTTGCTAAAGAAAGCATCCTTTTAAAAGAACTACAAGTATTTCTGATTAGAAACCATGAACATATCTCAGAGCAAGCAAAGACCAATAAACAACTGTGGCTACATACGTAATTGTAGGTGCTGCATACATAACTGATATAGAAGTTATGGAAACTTCTTACACATAACCAAACACAAGGGGCACAGTTATGGAAGCTTCTTACACATAATCAAACACCTCACAAGACAAAGTTTCTAGGCTTGAAGGCAAAGGACCATAGACTTGGGGAATATCTGAGTCAACTGGTACAACACAGTTCATAAAGACAACGTTCTGCATCCTACTTTGGTGTGTAGTGTCTGGGGTCTTAAAAGCTTCTCAGTGGCCATCTAAGATACAACTATTAGTCTCTTCCATCAGGAGCAAAGGCAGGGTGAGGAAACCAAAGACTCAAGGAAGTAGTTAGTCCAAAGGATTAATGGACCTGTGGTGTGACAGATCACTTTTGTGCGTGGCCTTTCCCCCCATGGTCTTGTAACTCTCACCTAGGCGATTGGCCAGGACTGTGCAGACAGAGTAATTGTAGCCCACAAAGGGGGCTGGTCAGTTTTGCCATCCACTGGGCTTGAAATAAGTCACCCAGAGTTAGGAAAGAGAGCATTTCACCACCAAGAAAGAACAGCCAGGAGCCAGCATGTCCTTTGGACCCAGGATCCCTGTACTGAGAAGCTCCTGGAAGCAGAAGACCAAGAGAAAGAGAGAGAGCTGTAACCTTGAAGACGGTGAGAAGTGGTGGCAGCAGAGACCCAGCAGAAGGAGATGGCACGGTGGGCTTCCCAGCTCACGGAAAGAGAAAGCTGAGTGCCTCTGGGCAGAGACCTAGGGCCTAGGAGAGGCGCACCTGCGAGCAAGGCTGTGAAGAGGCTGTCCTGATGGACGAACTGTATCCTGGAGTGTTCCTGAGCCTGAATTGTAATTGTTACTTCTCAAAAAAAACCCATAATGGTGAGTACTATCTGTGAATTCCGTGTGGCCATTGCAGTGAATTATCAAACTCAGTAGAATGCTGTGGGAGAGACGGTTGCTATCAGAATTGATAAAGATGGTACAGAAAGGAGGCTTGTCTGGCCTCCACCTCATGGGAGTCAGCCTTAAGCTGTTGATCTTAGTTCTCTTTCCCCCTTGTGGGTTTGGAAGAGGTCAGACACTGCACCCATGCCATTTTTACAGGACCACATGGGCCACATCCTACATGGCCCTGAGACCAAAAGAACTAGATGGTGCCCGGCTACCACTACTGGATGCTCTGACTGGGATCACAACAGAAGGCCCCGGACAGAGCAGTAGAAAAATTGTATAACAAAATTTCAACTTTATAAAAAAGACCAGACTTACTAGTCTGACAGAGACTGGAGGAACCCTCAAGACTACGGCCCTAAGACACCATTCTGACGAGGAACTGAAGCCATTCCCAGAGACTACCTTTCTGTCAAACAACAGACAGCCCCCAAAATAAACAATAACACCCAATAGCAACATGTTCCTTAGAATAATCAATTATACGAGATCCAAAGAACATTTGACCTGAAGCAAAGATGAGAAGACAGGGTTAGAAAATCCAGAAAAAAGGAAATGGAGAAGCCCAGGGAAGAAATATGGAGAGTGCTGACATACTGAGAGGAATGCAATCAATGTCATGGAACACTTCATTTATCTGTAAGCTTTCACCTAAAGCACAATAAAAAATTTAAATAAACAAACAACTCTGGCTTCACTGGCAACTGTATAACTATCACCTCATGGGATTACTTCTCTTGGTTTAAAGACTTAGGGTCATAGTCTCATGGGACAACTTGGTCAATTGGCATAACACGATTCATAAAGACTATGTTCTACATCCTAGTCTGGTGAGTTCTGGGGTCTTATAAGCTTGTGAGTTGCCTTCTAATATACAATTGGTCTCTACTCATCTGAAGCAAAAGAGAAAGAAGGAAACCCAAGAATCAGAGAAGCACCAGTTTACAGGACTGTCTACATGAACCACAGTCTCCTTTACCCTGAGACTAAGAGAAATAGATGGTGCCTGGTTACCACCATGGAACATATGGATCAGGGCCACAATAAAAAGAATCGTGACAGAAAGGGAGAAAAATGTGGAACAGAACTTCAAATCCTCCAAAAATCCAGACTTACTGAACCCACTGAGACTGGATGAATCTCTGAGAATATTGCCCTGAGACACTCTTTAAACCATGAACAATACCCTGAACTCACCTTTTAGCTAAACAGCAAGTCAGTTCATAAAGAATATTGCTCTTGAGTACAGCACTCTTTAAAAAAAAATCACCTCTATGAGACCAACTGGTCAACAATTACTCTAAAGCATAGATGAAAAGGTCGGGGGCAGTGAGAATAGCTTCATGAAAACGAAACAACTAGAAATAATGACAATGTAGACACAATGTGAATGAAGAACTTAACCAATGTCACTGAACAATATGCATAGAAACTGTTGAATGGGAACCTGTCCTGCTGTGTACACTTTCAACAAAAATTTAATAAAATACTACTAAAAGAAAAAGAAAGACAAATCAGTGGAAACCTTCAGGTAGACAACTAGTCTCTGCACTAAATCCCTTAAATTACTGGGGTATAAAAGTTACCCCTTAACTACCTAGCCAATGTCTGGGATAGGGACAAAGGTCACTCTAATGGGAGGAGAGGAGCTGCTAGGATACAAAGAAACTTCGTATCTAAAGTCTGCTTGAAACTCAGGACACATGGTGCTACTTTGTGGGCTAAGAGTGAAGTGCAGCATTGGTGGGAAAGTGTGGTTTTCCCCCCTTCACTTTAGCACTGCACCTTACTGGAAAGAAAAACGAGAAAGTAAACGACCAGACAGCATGAAGATGAGAGATGCATTTTGTATAGTTTTTTATAATATATATATATATTACAAAAAATCATATAAAATATATATATATATAATTTTGTATAATAGAGGCAAACACTATCACAAAACTGGGGAGACTAAAAACCTTGGAATTACTCAACACTTTATGAGATACCCCGAGACCATGATTTTTATCTCCTTTCCTCCACTCCTCGCCTTTACAGTCAAAGAAATTAGAAATGGCTAGAGTTCCATGTGATAAGAAAAATTTTATTTTTTTTTTTAAATAAATGTGGACATACTCCCAGGATAAAATTTAGCAAAAATCACACTGTTATGTAATAAAAAGGCCAAAATAAATCCCACTCTCATCTTCATGGTCAAGCCACACAATATAATGGAAGATGTTCTCCACGGTAATAGGAAAAAAAAAAATTAAGGTTATTCAAATTGACTTTAACAGTCTCCCCACCTGCCCAGCTTCCAATATTGGTATATATATGAGCTAACGATAGATTTCTACTGGAGTCAGAAAAAGTTTTTATTGTTGACTGTACAAACACACTCTGTAGAGGAGATGCTGTGATCAAACTGTAGTATTCAGTTACTCCGCTTTGAAATTAAGTGAAGTACGTGTTTAAAAATGTTTTCTCATTAGAATGTACAATGATCACTTCAAATTCTATCTGCTGTAATAGGACATTTCTCTCACATTGCAATCTGGACTATACTATAAACACTATTGTACTTGAACAGATGGGAATCATAAAGTGATATTTAGCTACAGATTTCCTGTCATACAATTTTGCAAACTGAAAAGGAGAAATCAACATTTGCAACCAACTTAAAAAAAAAATACTATCTAGTAAGCTAAGGTGATGTTAATGTGACACAGGAATGTAAATACCTTCAATTTAATGTACTGTGGCTTTCAGGGAAAAATGAAAATATTAAAATCATGCTTCATACAAAGTTAACTAAGATTGTGAATTCTGGGGGAAAAAGGATTGGAAAGGGGTGATTATGATCTTGAAGACACTAAAACAGACAGTCTGGCATTGCTCATATTAATTTTAACTGATAAATAATGTATGTTCTCGCAAACTGACTATTTGATGGTTAAGAAACACTCAGCGGGAATCCTTTGAACTTAAGAGTCTTAATTTCTTTTTATAGAAAACAGGATGATGTTACTTGGCACTTCATAAAATTACTAAAGAAATTAATAAATTTCTGCAAAGTACTATACATTACAAAGTGATTTTAATCCCATGGAGAGTTTTTAGCTCATTAGTAGATGGATGTCTAATCTATTAGCCACATGACGTAAAATCACATTGCTGATGCATACATCTAAAATTCTGGGTTCTAACTTTCAGTTTTGAAAATCAGTATAGTTATCAAAACTAACATTATGTTGAAATATATTCCAGATTCATGTGCTCAAGAAAGCCAATCTAAAGAAACATCTTAATAACTTAATTTATATACATGTATATAAGCGTAAGTTACATACAAGACTCCAAGCATTTTACAAACACACATATGTATCAGTCAAGGTCCAATAAGGAGTTACAAACCACCCAGCAATTTGAACAGGAAAAATCTAACATAAGGAATCATTAACTGTAACAGACAATTAGAGTAACAAGAGATTGGCTATCAACAATAAAAGAACTCTAAAGAATATAAAAATAGCAGATATAAAAAGCAGCCACTACCCCCAGAACTGAAATAGAATGCCCAAGAAAGCACTCCCTACCTCACTCCCAGCTAAGATCCAGACATTATTGGAAAGCACACAGCTATGGCTCACTTATGGCAGAGCTTGCTGGAAATTTGTCCTTTAGGGTATCAAGGAAAGTTGTTCATGAAAAGTATCTCACTGGATGCACTCCACTATAAAACTACCGACAAGCTCCTGGCTGCTAAGGTGCTGCTGGTTGCAATGCACCACAAGAGCCAGACATGGGAGCTGCAAGTGCTACAGACATCAGAGGCACTCTAATACAAAACTGCCTGGGGCAGGGGAGAAGGGGTGGGAAGAGATGGGTACAGGGTGTGGGAAGAAGCTGCTGGCCATCGGGTGTTGCTGACCACTGTGCACTATAGGAGCCGGGGAAGCAAACTACAAGCACTCCAGAACCTGGAGTCCAGAAAGATGGTTCCTTCTTCACTCAGTGTCTCTCCAGTACCCTCAACTGACAAACCTTAACCCTGTACCAGCTGGCAAAGAAAAAATATTTAAAGAGTTCATCTATATTTCCCAGAGCAGGCAATGAAGGGTGAATATGGAACTTACAGGTCATAAATTGATGACTGGGATACTCAGCTAGAATTCCAAATTGCTATATATTTTACCCTGGGAAATTAAAAATAAAGATCTAAATGAATGAGTCACTAAGGGAAGACCTTAAATAAAATTTATCCCTTGAACATCAATTTCCCTAATTTTATAATGAAGGAACAATCATTCATATTTAAGGCACATTTGTGGAGGACAGGTTGATGAAATACAAAATTTGAAGATCCTGATTTAGGGCCTGTTTTCCCTCTGAAACTTAGGTTAAGCCAAAGGAAAGGATGTACTTGCTTTAAAAAAAAATTGCAGATATCCAGTTACTATGCAAATAACTCTTTAACAGAAGCCTACTTTTGTTTAGAGACCTAATGACTGTCTCTATTCTTTTTAGCTAATATGCCTGCCAAGCATTGTCAAGCATGATCAGCTAACACTTAGAAGTGACCATTTCCTCTTGTCATATGGGTATAACTTGCTGGTTTATAATGGTTAAACTATAGTAGATGAGAAATATGAAGAAAATGGTAAAAAAAAAAAAAAAAAAGGGGGGGGGGCTGTTACACCAGACACAAACTTTGTTCTTTTTCCCATAACTCTTAAATTTTTTAGCCTTGGTCTAGAAACCTCATTCTCTCCCATGTTGATGCCTAAATCTTCATCTCCAGGCTAATCTCTTTTCAACATTCTAGACTCTTAAAAAAAGACACCCTAAAAACAGCATGCCATATGAAATGGCCAAGTTCATTAAAAAAATATATATAAAACCAAACCAAACCTGCTGTCATCAAGTTGATTCCAACTCATAGCAACCCTACAGGACAGAGGAGAACTACCCCATGGGGTTTCCAAGGAGTGCCTAGTGGATTCAAACTGCCGACCTTTTGGTTAGCAGCCATAGCTCTTAGCCACTATGCCACCAGGGTTTCCAAATATATATCATATATATATATATATATATATGTTAAAAATTGACCCCCCCCCCAAAAGGAGAAAACACGCAAAGATTAATAGCTATTAAAGAAGCTGGTAGTCAAAAATATCTACTACCCTACCACTAGCCCATATCCTGTCCCAAAAAGCATCAGATTCAGGTGGTTTTTTACAAGTGAGTTTTACCAACTTTACCTTAAAAAGGTCATATTATAAAAAGAAGATATGCCATTTTATGAAGCATCTAATACCTTATACCGACCTTAATAACACAACTAGACATATACAATAACCTTACAAATATCCCTTATGAACACAGATGCAAATATTCTAAACAAAATAGCAAATTAAATCCAATACTAATAATAATACATCAAGACTAAATAAGGTTTATCTCAGAAATAACAGAAAACCATTCAGTGTATTATTACATTAACAGATGAAAGGAAAAAAAAATACAAATTATTTCAATGGATACCAAAAACTTAGTTTGTCTAAAACCCAATTCATTATCTTCAACTGTGTTCCTCCTCCTGTGTTTTGGACAGATACATAAATGTATTATCTTTCTGAACTTCTCCCTCTTTCTCACTTTTCTCTCAACCAATTAAGTTCTCAAGTTTTCTGGTTCATAGCTCCAGAAAATAAAAAAAAAAGAAGCCAAACCTGCTGCTGTCAAGTTAATTCCAATTCATGGTAATCCTATGTGTTCCACAATGTCTTTGTTACAGGATACAAACACAACAACTCTCTATTGGATTCCTTGACCTCAAAGAGACCCTTATCATCTCATGCCTAGATTATTTATAGTCTACTAATGAGTAGACTCTGCCTCTAGCTTTACTTTCACATATTGAATGTTTTTTATAGCTTCTCTTTTCAAATAAGATTATTTTAAAAAGACATCTGCAGTAAGACTCAAAAAGGAAAAGAAAAAAATGAATTGAAAAAGGAAAGCAACTATGATATATCAACCTTATGAGTTAATATGCTCTCCATTAACTGTGAAAATTTCTAGTACCCAAGGCAAAAAAGAAAATTCAATTATTTACAGAAATTTTCATTATTAAAAATGAATAATTTTCACTTAAAGCACAATAACAAAAATGAATATACAATTCCTTTAAAGATTTTCCCCAAAATAAACTTAGAAATTTTTGTATGCAAAATTATATAATACAATAAATAATGTCTTCAACAGTTTTCCAAAAAATAAATAAAATTCTCAAAGCTGGTTCTTCCAAAGACCTGCAGAAACAAAACGAGAAAGTATAAAACTGAGATACAGCTCAGTAATTTTATAGAAAACCAGGATGATTTGGTCTAAATACATATTTTTTCCTTCTGTTGTTAGTTGCAGTCAAGATGGCTTCAAGTCATGGTGACCCCATGCTCAACAGAACAAAATGTTGCTCAACTATTGGTATGCTTGAGCCCATTGTTGCGGCCGCTGTGTATTTCGAGTGCCTTCCAATGTGAGGGCTGAGGGGCTAATCTTACGAGCACTCTATATCGGACAATATTCTGTGGTTATCCATAATGTTTTTATCATCTGATTTTTGAAAGCAGATCACCATGCCTTTCTTCTTAGTCTGAAGTCCCACTGAAACTTGTCCACCATGGGTAGCCCTGCTGGTATCTGAGATACCAGTGGCATAACTTCCAGAATCATAGTGACACACAAGCCACCACAGTACGAAAAACTGACAGATGGGTGGTGGATATTCTTCCATTAACCAAAATTTATCTAAAGAAAGGATTTACAATACCTAGACAAAATGATGAGTTGCCTATTCTTTACCTTAAATGTTTCTAAACTATACTCCTCAGAACCCAAGGAGTTACCCTGGAGTGCTACAAAGGATAGGCTGGCATAGGACAAGTAATGGAGAACAAAGTGGGGCTCTAATCCCCTTCATAAATCAGAGAAACTCTATTTTTGTTTATATACAGGTATTTAGGCTATAAGGTGGCATATGAGTTCCTAGAAAAAATTCTCATTCTTCAAAGCCACACACTATAATTAATTGGACTTTGGAGAAAAACAGGGTTAGGACAGACCACTGAAAATCTACGCCATTCTGAACCAGAGAATTAACAGACACGGTAACATAATAAAAAGATATGTTAAATTCCTATAAACACAGGTCATTATTTTTAAAATAAAAAATGAAGGTAGCTTGACAGAAGAGGATATAAGGAAGGATTGAGTTACAGAAAAAAAGAGTGAACAGAAACTGCAGAGCACAGAATAAAATATTTTAAGACAAAGCACCGGCCAAACAGAGACAAAAGGTGGCATATGGGGTAAATGAGCTGCAGGCACTCGGGTGCAGTGTTCACTTTGTGTTTTGTATTTAGCTGCTGTAACTTGGAGGTGCTGGGAAATACCACTATAAACCAACTCTATTTTATTTACCAGTTGTGTAGCAAACCAATCAAACCTGCTCCCATGGAGTAGATTCGAACTGGCAACCTTTTGCTCAGTAGCCATAGCTGTTAACCACTGCACCACCAGGGCTCTAATTGTGTATAAGCCAAATTACTTTCAGAAATAACTAAAGTAGTAACATAGATTATACTCTGTTTCTGTAAAATTTAATTTGAAAAACAATTGTACTGGCAGGAGGGAAAACTGGAAGGTGGGGAGAAGGAGAAAATGGAGCGAAAAGGAGAGGGAGAGAACAGATGAGAAAAAAAAAGTGAGGAATTGATTGATTAGCTGCTTGATTTGAAAAACAACTGCATTAGACCCTCTTTCCTAGAACTCACTTCTCCAATTCAGGTTTCTAATGGGAGGGGAAAAGGTAATGCTCTCCAAAATTAAAACATTACTGATGATAAGCTAAGGTTCCTGGAAGTTATGCCATTCTATGTTTTTAACTGGGGCTATCCAGAGTGGGAAGGAACCATAATGGTGCAGTGGTTAATTGCTCAGCTGCTACCCAAAAACCTCAGTGGTTTGAATCTACCAGCTGCTCCATGGGAGAAAGATGTGGCAGTTGGCTTCTTAGTCATCTAGTGCTGCTGTAACAGAAATACCACAAGAGGATGGCTTTAACAAAGATAATTTTCTCAGTTTAGTATGCTTGAAGTCCAAATTCAGGGTGTCAGCTCCACGGGAAGGCTTTCTTTTTCTGTCAGCTATGGAGAAGGTCCTCCTTGTCAATCTTCCCCTACACTAGGAGCTTCTCTGCTCGGGAACCCTGGGTCCAAAAGACACGCTGTGCTTCTTTCTTGGTGGTATGAGGTCGCCCCCCCCCTCCATTGCTTCTCTTTCATCACTTGTAAGACAAAAGATGGTGCAGGCCACAACCCACGGAAACTCTGTTTACACTGGATCTGGGATGTGACCTTAGTAATGGTGTTACACTCCCACACTAATCCTCTTTAACATAACATTACAATCACAAAATGAAGGACCACCACACAATACTAGGAATCATGGCCCCACCAAATACATACATACATTTTGGGGGACATAATTCAATCCATGACTGCTTCCTTAATGATTTACACCCTTGGAAACACTATGGGGCAGTGCTATTCTGTCCTATAGGGTCACTAAGACTCCAACTCCATGGTAGTGGGTTTTTAAGTATCCAGAGTGAAAGGGAGATTTAGTTTTTATAAATTTTTTTTTAATTGTACTTTAGATGAAGGTTTACTGAGCAAACTAGTTTATCACTGAAATATATATATTAAATATATTGAAACAATATTGCTTAACAATACACCTATTATTTCGTGACACTGGTTGCCAAGCCCATGACATGTCAACACTCTCCCCTTCTAGACCTTGGTTTCCATATTACCAGCTTTCCCGTCCCCTCCTGCCTCCTTGTCCTTGCCTCTGGGCAGGTGTGCCCATTTAGTCTGGTTTTGTTTTACGGGCCTGTCTAATCCTTGGCTGAAGAGTGACCCTCAGGAGTAACTTCAGTACTGAGCTAAAAGAGTGTCCAGGGACCTTCCTCTTGGGGTTTCTCCAGACTCCGTCAGACCAGTAAGTCTGGTCTTTTTCACATGTGAGAGTTAGAATCTTGTTCTACATTTTTCTCCAGCTCTGTCTGGGACCCTCAACTGTGAGTCCTGCCAAAGCAGTTAGTGGTGGTAGCCGGGCACCATCAAGTTGTGCTGGACTCAGTCTGGTGGATGCTGCGGAGGTTGCTGTAGTCCATTAGTCCTTTGGACTAATCTTTCCCTTGTGTCTTTGGTTTTCTTCATTCTTCCGTATTACAAAAAGGGTGAGGCCAGTGGAGTATCACAGATGGCCACTCACAAGCATGTAGGACCCTAGATGTATGATGTAGAACAGTTTCTTTATAAACTATGTTACGCCAATTGAGCTGGATTTCCCTCAAGACCATGGTCCCCACAGGCCTCAGCCCAGTAATTCGCTCCCTCAGAGTGTGGATGTGTCTATGCAGCTTCTGTGACCTTGCCTTGGTCAAGTTGGGCTGACTTTCCCAGTACTGTGTACTGTCTTATCCTTCACCAAAGTTACCACTTATCTATTGTCTCTTCAGTGTTTTTCCATCCCTCCCCCTCCCCCTTAACCACCAAAGATTGTGTTTTTTTGTATATAAACCTTTTCATGAGTTTTTATAGTAGTGGTCTCATACAATATTTGTCCTTTTGTGATTGACTTATTTCACTCACCATAATGGCCTCCAGTTTCTTCCATGTTGTGAGATGTTTTGCAGATTCATCATTGTTCTTTATCATTATTATTCTACTGTATGTATGTACTTATTTCTCTAGTATAAATTCCTAGGAGTGGGATTGCTGGATCATAAAGTATTTCTTCTAGTTTTTTAAATTTTTATTCTGCTTCAAGTGAAGTTTACAAGTCAGTCTCTCATACAAAACCTTATATACACCTTGCTATATATATTCCTGGTTGCTCTCCCCCTAATGAGACAGCTCATTCCTTCTCTCCACCCTATGTTTCCATGTCCATTCAACCACTTTATGTCCCCCTCGGCCCTCACATCTCCCCTCCAGACAGGAGCTGGCCGGATAGTCTCATGTGTCTACTTGATCCAAGAAGCCCACTCCCCACCAGTATCATATTCTGTCTTGCAGTCCAGTCCAATTCCTGCCTAAAGAGTTGGCTTCAAGAATGGATCTTGTCTTGGGCTAACAGAAGGCCTGGGGACCATGACCTCCGTGGTCCCTCTAGTCTCAGTCAGACCATTAAGTCTGGTCTTTTTACTAGAATTTGGGGTCTGCAACCCCCTGCTCCTTCAGGAATTCTGTTGTGCTCCTTGTCACAGTCATTGGTTGTAGCTGGGTACCACCTAGTTCTTCTGGTCTCAGGCTAATGTAGTCTTTGATTTATGTGGCCCTTTCTGACTCCTGGGCTCATACTTACCTTGTGTCTTTGAAGATCTTCATTATCTTTTGCTCCAGGTGGCTTGAGATAAGTTGTTGCATCTTAGATGGCTTGCTTGCTATCGTTTAAGACCCCAGACACCACTCTCCAAAATGGGATGCAGAACGTTTTCTTAATACTTTTTTATCATGCCAATTGACCTAGATGTGCCCTGAAACCATGGTCCCCAAATCCCTACCCCTGCTACTCTGGCCTTCGAAGCATTCGGTTTATTCAGGAGACTTCTCTGCTTTTGATATACTGCAATTCTGCTGACCTCTCCTGTATTCTCTGTTGTCAATCCCTTCAGCTAAATTAGATCTTGTGTACTATTTAATTAGTGAATCCTCTGCTCCCTACCTCTCTCTCTCCCCCACCATAAACATCAAAGAATGTTTTCTTCTGTTTACACTATTTCCTGAGTTTTTTAAATAGTGGTCTCATACAATATTTGTCCTTTTGCAACTGGCTAATTTCACTCAGCACAATGCCTTCCAGGTTTCTCCACGTTATGAAATGTTTCACAGATTCATCGCTGTTAATTATCAATGCACAGTATTCCATTGTGTGAATATACCTTAATTTATTCATCCATTCATCCACTGATGGGCACCTTGGTCGCTTCCAACTTTTTGCTATTGTAGACGGTGCTGCAATAAACACGGGTGTGCATGTATCTGTTCGTGTAAAGGCTCTTACTTCTCTAGGATATACTGCAAGGAGTTGGATTGCTGGATCGTGTGGTAGTTCTATTTCTAGCTTTTTAAGGAAGCACCACATTGATTTCCAAAATGGCTGTACCATTTGACATCCCCACCAGCAGCAGTGTTCCAGTCTCTCCACAACCTCTCCAACATTTATTATTTTTTGTTTTTTGGATTAATGCCAGCCTTGTTGGGGTGAGATGAAATTTCACTGTAGTTTTGATTCGCATTTCTCTAATGGCTAACGATGGTGAGCATTTCCTCATGTATCTGTTAGCTACCTGAATGTCTTCTTTTGTGAAGTGCCTGTTCATATCTTTTACACATTTTTTAATTGGGTTATTTGTTTTTTTGTAGTTGCGTTTTTGCGGTAACATGTAGATTTTAGAGATCAGCTGCTGATCGGAGATGTCATAGCTAAAAACTTTCTCCCAGTCTGTAGGTAATCCTTTTACTCTTTTGGTGAAGTCTTTGGATGAGTATAGGTGTTTGACTTTTAAGAGCTCCCAGTTATCTAATTCTTCTTTTGCTGTTTTTGCAGTTCTAGTAATGTTTTGTATACTGTTTATTCCAGGTATTGGGGCTCCTAGCATTGTTCCTATTTTTTCTTCCATAGACTTTATCGTTTTAGATTTTATATTTAGGACTCTGATCCATTTTGAGTTGTTTTTTCTGCATGGTGTGAGGTATGGGTCTTGTTTCATTTTTTTTTTTTGCAGATGGATATCCAGTTATTCCAGCACCATTTGTTAAAGAGACTGTCTTTTCCCCACTTAACAGACACTGGGCCTTTGTGAAGTATCAGTTGCTAATATGTGGATGGATTTATGTCTGGATTCTCAATTCTATTCCACTGGTCTGTGTATCTGCTGCTGTACCTGTACCAAGCTATTCTGACTACCATGGTAGTATAATATGTTCTAAAATCAGGTAGTGTGAGGTCTCCCACTTTGTTTTTCTTTTTCAGTAATGCTTTACTTATCTGGGGCCTCTTTCCCTTCCATATGAAGTTGGTGATTTGTTTCTCCATCTCATTAAAAAAAAATATCACAGGTATTTGGATCGGGATTGCATTGTATCTATAGATCGCTCTGGGCAGAACAGAAACTTTTACAATGTTGAGTCTTCCTATCCATGAGCAAGGTATGTTTTTCCACTTAAGAAGGTCTCTTTTGGCTTCTTGCAGTAGTGTCTTGTAGTTTTCTTTGTACAGGTCTTCTACATCTCTGGTTAGATTTATTTCTAAGTACTTTATCTTCTTAGGGCTATTGTAAATGGTATTGATTTGGTGATATCCTCTTCATTGCTCTCTGCTGATGTAGAGGAATCCAACTGATTTATGAATGTTTATCTTGTACCCTGAAACTCTGCCAAACTCTTAGTTTCAGTAGTTTTCTTAAGGATTCTTTAGGTTTTTCAGTGTATAAGATCACATCATCTGCAAATACAGACACTTTTACTTCTTCTTTGCCAGTGTGGATTCCCTTTATTTCTTTATCTAGCCTTATACCTCTAACTAGGATCTCCAGCACAATGTTGAATGAGAGTGGTGATAAAAGGCACTCTTGTCTGGTTCCTGGTTTCAGTGGGAATGGTTTCAATCTCTCTCTGTTTAGGATGATGTTGGCTGTTGGCTTTGTATAAATGCCTTTTATAATGTTTAGGAATTTTCCTTCTATACCTATTTTGCTGACAGTTCTTATCATGAATGGGTGTTGGAATTTGTCAAATACCTTTTCTGCATCAACTAATAAGACCCTATGTTTGTCTTTTATTTATGTGATGGATTACATTGTTTTTCTAATGTTGAACCATCCCTGCATACCTGCTATGAATTTTTCTAATGTTGAACCATCCCTGCATACCTGCTATGAATCCTGCTTAGTCATGGTGAATTATTTTTTTTGATATGTTGTTGAATTCTATTGGCTAGAATTTTGTTGAGGAATTTTGCATCTAAGTTCATGAGAGATATTGGCCTGTAATTTTTCTTTTTTTGTGGAGTCTTTACCTGGTTTTGGTATCAGGGATATGGTGGCTTCATAAAATGAGTTCAGGAGTATTCCATCCATTTCTACGCTCTGAAATACCTTTAGTAGTAGTGGTGTTAACTCTTCTCTGAAAGTTTGGTAGAATTCTCCAGTGAAGCCGTCAGGGTCAGGGCTTTTCTTCACTGGGAGTTTTCTGATTACCTTTTCAATCTCTTCTTTTGTTACAGGTTTATTTAGTTGTTCTGTCTCTGTTTGTGTTAGTTTAGGTAGGTAGTATGTTTCTAGAAATTTGTTCATTTCCTGTAGGTTTTCAAATTTGTTAGAGTACAACTTTTCATAGTACTCTGATTGTTTTAATTTCAGTTGGGTCTGTTCTGATATCACCTATCTCATTTCTTATTCGGGTTATTTGCTTCCTCTCCTGTTTTTCTTTTGTCAGTCTGGCCAATGGTTTATCAGTTTTGTTAATCTTTTCAAAGAACTAGCTTTTGGTCTTGTTAACTCTTTCAATTGTTTTTATGTTTTCTATTTAATTCTGCTCTAATTTTTATTATTTGCTTTCTTACGGTGCCTGAAGGTTTCTTTCATTGTTCTCTGTTTGTTCAAGTTTTAGGGATAATTCTTTGATTCTGGCAGTTTCTTTTTGTATGTGTGCATTTATTGATATAAATTGACCTCTGACCACTGCTTTCACTGTATCCCAAAGGTTCTGATAGGAAGTGTTTTCATTCTCACTGGATTCTATCAATTTCTTTATTCCATCCTTAATGTCTTCTGAGCAGGGTATTGTTCAGTTTCCAAGTGTTTGATTTCTTTTCCCTTCTTTTTCTGTTATTGACTTCTACTTTTATGGCCTTATGGTCAGAAAAGATGCTTTGTAATATTTCTATGTTTTGGATTCTGTTAAGACTTCCTTTATTACCTAAATAGGTGTTCTATTCTAGAGAATGTTCCATGTGCATTGGAAAAGAAAGTATAGTAGGATGCTGTTGGGTGCAGTGTTCTGTATATGAGGTCAAGTTGGTTAATTGTGGCATTTAGCTCTTCCGTGTCTTTATTGAGCTTCTTTCTGGATGTTCTGTCCTTCACTGAAAGTGGTATGTTGAAGTCTCCTACTATTATTGTGGAGCTATCTCACTTTTCAATGCTGTTAGAGTTTGTTTTATGTAATTTGAAGCCCTGTCGTTAGGTGCATAAATATTTAATATGGTAATATCCTTCTGGTTTATTGTCCATTTAATCATTATATACTGTCCTTCCTTATCCTTTGTGGTAGATTTAAGTTTCAAGTCTGTTTTGTCAGAAATTAGTATAGGCACTCCTGCTCTTCTTTGATTGTTGTCTGCTTGATAAATTTTTTTCCATCCTTTGAATTTTAGTTTGTGTCTTTAAGTCTAAGGTGCGTCTCTTGTAGGCAGCATATAGCCGGATTGTGTTTTTTTTGTCCATTCTGCAACTCTGTCTCTTTTTTGGTGCATTTAGTCCATTTACATTCAGCGTGATTATAGATAGGTATGAGTTTAGTGCTGTCATTTTGATTTTTTTGTGCATTGTTGACAGTTTCATTTTTCCACTTACTTTTTTGGGCTGAGTTTTTCTTTGTAAATTGTGTTCCTCTTTTTTCCTTGTGTTTGAATTTGTTTTTGCTGAGTCTGTATGTTTATCATTTTTTTTTTTTTTTTTTGAAGTGTAGGATTGTTAGTCTTCTTTGTGGTTACCTCGATATTTACCCCTAGTTGTCTAAGATTAAAGCTAACTTGAATCACCCTATATCGCCTTGATTTCCTCTCTATACGGAAGATCTGTACCTACTTTATTTAGTCCTTCTTTATTATTTTCACCTTTTACACAATGACGTCACTGATTCCATGTTTTGAGCTTTTTTTTTTTTAATCTTGATTTATTTTTATGATTTCCCTATCTGACTTGATACCTGGTTGCTCTGTTCTATGTTCTAGTGTTGGGCTGATATCTGATATTGTTGATTTTCTCTCCAGAGAATTCCCTTTAGTACTTCTTGTAGTTTTGGTTTGGTTTTTGCAAATTTCCTAGGCTACTAGAGTGCGCTAACTTGGTTATCGGAGCATTTGAAGAACTAATGTCCTGTTACCAGATGGCCAGAGCTGTTACCAGGTATATGAGCCTAGGAGTTCCTTCACTATTCTTGTACTGATTTGGCTCAGGTGTCCTGATAGTTGGTCACTTCATGTGCGGTGCAGGTTTTCACCTACTATCTGTAAATGTCTTAATTTTGCCTTCATATTTAAAAGACAGTTTTGCTGGATATATGATCCCTGGCTGGCAATTTTTCTCCTTCAATGCTTTAGATATGTCATCCCATTGCCTTCTTGCCTGCATGGTTTCTGCCGAGTAGTCTGAGGTTATCCTTATTGGCTGTCCTTTGTAGGTGACTTTTCGTTTATCCCTCGCTGCTCTTGCAATTCTCTCTTTATCTTTGGTTTTGGCAAGTTTGATTATAAGATGTCTTGGTGACTTTCTTTTAACATCTACCTTATGTGGAGTTCAATGAGCAATTTGGATAGATATCTTCTCATCTTTCATGATATCAGGGAAGTTTTTTGCCAACAAATCTTCAACAATTCTCTCTGTATTTTCTATTACCCCTCCCTGTTCTGGTATTCCAATCACTCACAGAGTCCCACATGATTTTTAGGGTTTCCTCGTTTTAAAAAATTCTTTTATCTGATTTTTTCCTCAAATATATTGGTTCCAAGTGATTTATCTTCAATCTCACAAATTCTGCTTTCCAGTTCCTCAATTCTGCTCCTCTGACTTTCTATTGAGTTGTCTAATTCTGTAATCTTATTGTTAATCTTCTGAATTTCTGATTGCTCTCTATGGATTTTTGCAGTTTATTAAATTTTTATCAGGGAGAGTCCTTGATTCTCTGTTTTGTGAATTTGTTGAAGCAATCATGGTCTGCTTCTTTATGTGATTTGATATCAACTGTTGTCTCCAAACCATCTATAAGTTATTATATTCATTTTATGTTTGCTCACCGTGTCCTAGTTTCTTGCTTTGTTTTGTTTTGATGTAGCTAAACAGGCTACGAGAGTGAGCTAACTTGGTTATCAGAGCCTTTGAAGCACTAATGTCCTGTTACCAGATGGCTGGAGTTGTTACCAGGTATATGAGCCCAGGAGTCCATTCACTATTCTTGTATTGATTTAGCTCAGGTTCCTGATAGTCGGTCACCTAGTTTGTGGTGTAGGCTTTCACCTACTATCTTAGAGGAGCAGTGGTGATGGGTGTATGCACTGGTTTATGGTAGCAGCAGGGGTCACACTCTGAGGAAGGCAGGGGGCTGAGAGCCTTCCCCCAAGTGTCAGTGAGGAAGGAGCATCTCTGTTCTTTAGAGCGCTCTGGTGGGTAGACTCTGCAGCTGTACCTTAGGCACCCATTGCTTATATCTGTAAGGACTGGTAGGCACCACTATGCTTTCCCGGGTGGCTAGTTGGCATGGATGGAGCTTCCAGTCTGCAGGCCCCTGCTGTGGGTAGGTGAAGGCCCTATTTAATAGGCAGAGTGGTATCAGATCTCCAAAACCTGCCTCTCCACCGTACAGCTGAAACAGTCAGACCTCAAACATATTTGCCCTTGCAATATAATAGCCACCTGGATCTATGTAGGGGTGAGAGACAAAGTCTGGATCGCTTATGCTTGGACTAGAGCTGCTTTTGCTCTATGCTTCCAGATTAGGGGAGACTGCAGAGTATTTTCCCCCCATTTGTTAATCTGTTCCTTCTAAAAGGTCAGGAGAATGGCTCATGGAGTGCAGCAGGTTCTATCTCAGGCCCAGGGAAATTAACTGTTAATGAAGCCAGCTGGGGCAGAGGAGGAAGGATTAGACAGATAGGAGAGAGTTCTTTCAAAAGAAGGAGCTATTAGATCCACAAGCAGTAAATTAGACAAACACACTTATCTGTGTCAAGAGCGCTGTTTTATCTCAGATTCCAGAGGCATGTGTAGCCTGTGTGCACTGGCTGGCTCCCCGCCGAGACTGCCCCAGGGGGTTAGGGCTGTGTCCCGCGTTGTCTTCTTTCGCTGAAGCAGCTGTGTCGTAAACTCCACCGCCAGTCCCGTGGCTGTCATGCCAGGGGGTCAGGGTGTCAGCACTTTGGCTGCCTTCTTTCACTGAAGCAGCCACTTCCTAAATGCCACAGCCAGCCCCATTGTAGACATGCCACAGGGTCAGGGGTGCACTACTCTGCTTGCCTTCTCTCGCTGAAGCTGCTGTGTCTCAGGGAACTACCATCAGCCCCGCCACAGTCGTGCCAAAGAATGGTGTCAAAGAATTGGAGCTGAGGCACTGCATGGCTCAGCAACTCATCGCTGCTTCTACACCGTCTCTCCCTACCCTGTCACTCAGACTGATTCCTTCATTTCGCCTTTGATGCTCAGGGTTTCTAGTTTGTCATATATACAATCAATTCACTTGTTTTTTCGGGTCTTCTTTGTTAGAGTGATCGTCTGATGCTTCTGGCTAGTTCATCATCTTGGCCCCGCCCCGTCTATTTCTAGCTTTTTAAGAAAGCGTCATATCATTTTCCAAAAATGTTCTATCTTTTCCATTCCCACCAGCAGTGCATAAGAGTTCCAATCTCCCCATAGCCTCTCCAACGCTTATTTTCTGTTTTTTGGTTCATGACAGTAATGTCGGGGTGAGATGGTATCTCATTGTGGTTTTGATTTGCATTTCTCTAATGGCTAGTGACAGAGTAGAACTGCCCCACAGAGTTCGACTCGATGGCACTGGGTACTGGGTAATGCCTAGTGATTGTGAGCATTTCCTCATGTTTTTAACTGCCTGAATGTCTTCTTTGGTGAAGTGTCTGTTCATATCCTTTGCCCATTTTTTGATTGGATTATTTGTCTTTTTGTTGTAGAGGTGGTGGATTTTGCAGTAGATTTTAGAGAGTAGACCTTTGTCAGATTTGTCGTAACCAAAAATGTTTTCCCAGTCTGTAGGTTGTCTCTTCACTCTTTTGGTAAATTCTTTTGATGAGCCGAAGTGTTTAATTTTTAGAAGATCTCAGTTATCTAGCTTATCTTCTGGTGTTTGTGTATTGTTAGTTACAGTTTGTATCCTGTTAATGCCGTGTATTAGGGCCTCTAGCATTGACACTATTTTTTCTTCTATGATCTTTATAGTTTTTTATTTTACATTTAGATCTTCGATCCATTTTGAATTACTTTTTGTGTATGGTGTGAGGTATGGGTCCAGTTTCATTTTTTTGCAGACGGACATCCAGTTTTGCCAGCACCATTTGTTAAAAAGGCTGTCTTTTCCCCATTTAATGGACTTTGAGCCTTTGTCAAAGATCAGGCACTACCAAGGACCGAGGTGCAAAGCGAGAATAACTCTTACTGCAATGATGGTTATGTGTCAATTTGGTTGGGCCATGATTCTCAGCGGTTTGACAGTTATGTAATGATGTAATTTGACAGCTATGTAAAGATGTAATTTGGCAGTCATGTAATGATGTAGTCATCCTCCATTTTTCCATAATGCTGGTTTCACATAACCACCTGGTTTTTGGAACCTAACCGTGTCAATAAGAGAGAAGAGGGTATAAATTCACATATCCTAGGTATGCTACTTGCATCTCCAAAATCATGTGTAAACAAGAAAGTTACAGCTTCAGTTCTTCAAGGTACATACCTTGGACCTAAATCTGTCATTCTGACATACTACCTTTGGCTTCAGTCTGGAGTGTTACTGAACAGGACAAATTATTGTCTACTCTGACAGAAGTGCTCAACATATATTAAGATTTAAATTATGCTGATTTTGCTAGATAAGATAGACGGCTGTCCTATGAAATAACAGTATACAATGCCCTGATTGTATTATTAATGATTTGAGAAATGAAAAGTAAAGTAAACATACTTAGGAGTCAGATCTTTCAAATGGTATTCAGGAATACTGGGGACACAATCCTGGTAAAAAGGAAATAAATGATAACTAACTGAATAAAAACATAATGACAGGATAGACTTGATAAGAAGGAATTTCTGGACTTTACATTCAGAATGATATGTGCTGTTCCCATTTCTCTAAAACAGACTTGAAGAAGCCTGATAAATTTTTACATTATAGGACTGTCACTATTCCCATGCCTATTAATTTTTTTGTGTGCAGGATAATTTTTTTTTAAACTCACTTAGTCATCACTATGAAACTACTAAAAATGTCCTAAAAAGTCTTCACAATAACCCTACAAAGTAGGTACTGAAGCAGGTAGAAGGTTATTGACCATCACATAATAGTTATTTTTCAGAAAAGTCTACCCTTGTTACATTTTTGTTGCAACTTTCATAGCACTTCACCATAGCACTTCATGATTGGTTGATTCACCAGGTTTCCTCTTCTTCTCTTGCAGGAGGCTGAGATGCAGGGGCACGAACTCCAAATTTACCCGCTACACGACCTTCCTGGGGTGGCAGTAGTGAGCCATCACCATTTTTCTAGGACTGTGTGCAGTAGTTTTAGAGCTGTGCGCAAAAACTCATTCACAAAAATTATGCGGACTGTGCATGGATCCCAGGACTGAAGATTGTCCCCTCACTGTACATGAATACGTATGTGACTCCCTGTATAAGGAGCAAATTTGTGACACTGGTTACCAACCCCATGACATGTCAACACTCCCATAAAAAATATGGAATGCTTCACGAATTTGTGTGTCATCCTTACACAGGGGCCACGCTAATCTTCTCTGTATCATTCTAATTTTAGTACATGTGCTGCCGAAGTGAGTACCCTCCTACTCAATCTTCAAGGTCCAGTTCAAATCCCATTTCCTTGAAGACATCCTTTCCCTAAACATTAAGTTAGAATACTTTGTTTCCATCTAGATGATAATACAACACATTTTACAGTTATTCATTATTTACATGTCTGTCGGACAAAAAAAAAAAAAAAAATTTTTTTTTTTTTCTTCCCTATTAGAGAAGATCTTTACACATAGTAGGCATGCCTGGTTCATCTTTATAATCCAAGCTTCTAGAGTAAAGACTGCCATATAGTAGGTGCTTGATTACTGTTCCTTGTTTATAAAATTAAGAATGCAATGTTGATGATGAATGGTATCTATTGGGAAATCTACAGACTAAGATTGGGAAAAGGCAAAGTGAGCTTACTATAGTTCTGCCAGTAACAGGTGGTTCAGGTTGCTTGGACTGAAATGTGTATTATGACAGAAAAAATTATGAGCAGACACAACTCAAAGAGAAATATGAACCAGGGTAAAGACTATGTTAACTTAATATTAAAGGGAAGTTAGTACAGGAAACCTACTTAAAATTTGAGCAGGGAAGAACTGGGAAGGAAAGTCTATTCTGACTGGTAGGGTTGTGCACTTGATAGAGAAGTTTGAGGCTCATTTTCACTGTACGATAACTATTGGGAACAACAAACTTGAGTTGGAGAAGCCACAAATAAAACAGGGGTAAGGGGAGGGGTGGTTTGAATGAACCCATCCAAAGGTGCATCTGGAAGAAAAGCCTTAGCGATCTGCTACCAAAAGATGACAGTCATGAAAACTCTATGGAGCAGAGTTCTACTCTGATTCACATGAAGTCACCACGAGTTAGAATCAATTTGAAAGTAAGTGCTCTGCTGCTAACCAAAAGGTTCAAATCTACCAGTAGCTTCACAGGAGAAAAGACCTGGCAATCTGCTCCTGTAAATATCACAGGCACAAAAACCCCTTGGGGCAGTTCTACTCTATCCTACAGGATCGCTATGAGTTGGAGTTAACTCGATGGCACACAACAACAACAATTTTAGTTTAAGGGAAAGGCAGGAGGCAAGAGATAGGAACCAATATCCTATACTCTGGAAGACATTCCCAGTGAGGAGAGTCCGCATCCTCTACGTAATTTGATTTATTGATAACAGTGCACCTATCGACAAACCTGATGACAACTGGCTTTGGTTTTTGCTTTTTAAAGGTAAAACCTACCAGTCTTTAAAATATTCTGGTTTAACTATCATTTTATTTATCTAGCATTTTGTTATTTTTTTTTTATCCAGCACATGAAAACATCTTCTATACCAACCTTCCCCACACAAAGTAGCTAAAATAGTACTAGACACATGACAGGCACCAAACACAAAAACTGTCATTATGTTATTCCATGGACTGTAATGTATCCTTTTTGTAACTCCATATATCCTAGTTGCCAAAGTCACTTGCATTCATTAGGTAGCAAGCATTTCTTAATATTTCTAAATCTAAGCAAATAATCTAGCATTCATAATAATAAAGCATGTAACACTTACAATAATGTAAAAGTCATTTTTAAAATTCCTAGACATCTTTTATTTTCTTAAAAGTTATCTATAATACACAATATGGCCTTTATGGTTTACATACTTGTGTTCTGTTTCATTTATCTTGATCTCCCCATTCTAATTAATATTTTTTCAAGTCTAGATTCCCACCCCTCCTCGCCCTGCCACCAAGGCAAAGTGCCTCAACTCCGTCATGTAGTGAGGAAGTTATAAATATAAATTTTTAACTACCAACTTAAAAAAGTAAAAGGAACCAAAATAAAATTACTTGAAAATTAAAAAAAAAAAATTTCCACAAGCATTTTAAGATAAATGGATGTTATCCTGCAGTGATGCAAAATTAGAGTTGGAACTTGGTGATTTAGTTTTAGAGACAGGACTGAATCAAGTAAACCAACAATTCAGTTTCAATTATTTCAAAACTAAACACAGCATTCATTATTCCAATCAAAACATTTGAAATGTGTTTATAATCTCTCAAGTAAAACCATCAAGGAGTTCTAAATTAAAAAAGAAATAACTGAAAGTTTAAAAAAAAAAAAACTATCTCTTTAAATGTGCCTTATTAAAATTTATTCTGACTACCCCAACATCGTTTTCTGTTTATTCCTAGTATCTTAAGACTAATTTTCTTCTCTTAGGAATCTTAGAAAGCAGCCCAAAAGACTACTCAAGAACCATAAGCACCATTTTCTGTTTCAATGAAAGAGGGAGAGGAAAGGAGCCTGGAAAATGTGAAACACATCAATACCAAATCCTGTCACTATATACAGAAAAAGGATCCTTTAGGCTTTGCTGGACTTTGTTTGAATGGGATGACTTCAGCTCAATGACCCCATTAATTGGTGCAGATAAGAAAAGTACATTTTTAACGGGAAGAAAAATGCACTGGAGATTGTTGCATGTGAGAAGACTATCAGAGTTAGTGCTGGAAAAGTTTCTTAATGAGGGAGTCTCGAGAAGAATGGGTCTGAAGAAGCAGACGCAGAGGAGTAAGACAATATAATAATGTTGCCAAACCCAAAAACAGTTTAATAATTTAAATTTAAACAATTTAAACAATTTTTAAAATGGAATGTAACTTCATAATACATAAAGTCATTAGCAAAAACCTCCAAAATAGGAGGCGGAGCCAAGATGACGGAATAGACAGACACACCAGGCGAGCCCTCTTTACAACAAAAACCCCAAAAAACAAGTGAAACGGGTATATTTCTGACAAGCTGGTGGCCCTGAGCTTCAAAGGCAAGTTTAGAAAATGAACAGAGGGGCAGAGGGGAGGAACAGATGGTTCAGAAGCAAAGAGGAGTTACCCGACGTGAATCGTGCGGAACCCTCAGGCACCATTCCTGGAGCAGCAGGAGCAGGCTGGTACAAGCTTTCGGCTAGTTTCCTCAGGGAGAAGCAGCCAGCCACGCAGCCCACTCACACCTCTGGAACCTAAGAAGAACGTCCCTCTCAGCAAAAGCTAGGTACTTGCGTATATTTTACTGCGCTCCCCCTCCACCCCCAAGCCGGCTTCAGTGGCTGAATTCTCTGGGCCTGAGATAGGCCCTGTTGAGCGCCTCCCTGCCTTGGTGAAGGAAAAAAATTGCAGTTGGGGGAAAAGATAATTTACTAGCTCCATTAACCGGAGAAGCTCAGGACAGAAGAAGCTCCTATCCAGGTATAAATGGTCCATGGATTTTCAGCACCTTTCCCTTCTGCATGGACCTGTGTGGGCCTATTTTGGGAGTACAGGCCCTTGTTGGCAGACACCAACCATTTCAGCTGTGAGATGGAGAGGTGGGTGTTTGATGTTTTGACATTGCTTTGACTATTAAACAAGGTCCTCACCTACCGACACCAGGGACCTAAGGACTCGTAGCTCCACTTAGGTCACCCAGCCACCTGCGACAGGGATCCAAGGATAACTGGTACCTCCCAGTCCTTACAATCAAAAACACTGGGTGCCCATGGTCCCTCTGCAGAACCCACGCATCTACATGCTCTAGAGAACAGGGACGCGCTTTCCTCACAGATACTCTGGGGTCAGTTCTCAGCACCCTGAATTGTTCAGAGCATGACCCCCTCCTGTAATCAGATACTGGTACATACACCCATCACCCCCGCACCTCTAGGACTATACGACAGAGCCTGTGCCACACATGTGACAATCAGCTACCTGAAAACCTGAGCTGAATTCATACAAAAAAACTGAACGAACTCCTAGACTGATATACCTGTTAACAGCTTTAGCCATCTAGGGACAGGACATCAGAGCTCCAAATGCGAAAATAATCAAGCTAGTTCACTCAAGCGTTTTGGTATACCAAAACAAAATAAAGCAAGAAGCTATGACACAGTAAGCAACCATAAACTAATACAATAACTTATAGATGGCTCGGAGACAACACTCAATATCAAGTTACATAAACAGAACACGATCACCTCAAGAAACTCTCAAAACAAAGAATCCAGCGATCTTGTAGATGAAAATACATTCCTGCAATTACCAGAGCCAGAATAAAAACTTTAATGTACAGAACCCTTTAAGACATCAGGAAAGAAATGAGGCAATACACAGAACAAGGCAAGGAACACACAGATAAAGTAATTGAGGAAATAAGAAAGATTATTCAGGGACATAATGAAAAGTTTAATAAGCTGGAAAAAATCCATAGAAAGACAGCAATCAGAAATTCAGATGATTAATAATAAAATTACAGAAGTAGACAACACAGTAGAAAGTCAGAGGAGCAGAATTGAGCAAGCAGAAGCTAGAATTTCTGAACTTGAAGAAAAATCACTTAGACTGATATATCTGAAGAAAAATCAGATAAAAGAATTAAAAAAAATAAAGAAACCTTAAGAATCACGTGGGACTCTATCAAGAGAAATAAGCTACGAGTGATTGGAATACCAGAACAGGAAGGGATAACAGAAAATACAGAGAGAATTGTTTAACATTTCTTGGCAGAAAACTTCCCTGATATCATGAAAGATGAGAAGATATCTATCCAAGATGCTCATCGAACTCCACATAAGGTAGATGTTAAAAGAAAGTCACCAAGACATATTATAATCAAACTTGCCAAAACCAAAGATAAAGAGAGAATTGCAAGAGCAGCGAGGGATAAACGAAAAGTCACCTACAAAGGACAGCCAATAAGGATAACCTCAGACTACTCGGCAGAAACCGTGCAGGCAAGAAGGCAAAAATGAAGGAAAAAAATTGCCTTCCAAGAATCATATATCCAGCAAAACTGTCTCTTAAATATGAAGGTGAAATTAAGACATTTCCAGATAAACACAAGTTGAGGGAATTCGTAAAAACCAAACCAAAACTACAAGAAATAATAAAGGGAGTTCTTTGGTTAGAAAATCAATAATATCAGGTATCGACCCAAGACTAGAACACTGGGCAGAGCAACCAGAAGTCAACCCAGACAGGGAAATCCAAAAAAACAAAGATTATAAGGGAAAAAAAAAAGCTCAAAACAGGGTAACAGTGATGTTATTATATAAAAGAAGACAATATTAAAATAATACAGAGGGACTAAGAAATGTAATCATACACCTTCCATACGGAAAGGAAGATATGGCAATACAAAGAACTAAAAGTCAGGTTTGAATTTAGAAAAATAGGGGTAAATAATAAGGTAACCACAAAGGAGACAAACTATCCTACTCATCAAAATAAAATACAAGAAAGAAACAGAGACTCAGCAGAAACAAAACCAACAACAAAATATGAGGAAAGGGCAATATATAAAGATAATCTACGCAGCACATAAAATTAAGTGGGAAAAAGAAACTGTCAACAACACACAAAAAAAGACATCAAAATGACAGCACTGAATTCATACCTATCCATAAGTACGCTGAATGTAAATGGACTAAATGCACCAATAAAGAGACAGAGAGTGGCAAAATGATTAAAAAACATGATCCATCTATATGATGCCTACAAGACACATACCTTAAACTTAAAGACACAAACAAACTAAAACTCAAAGGATGGAAAAAAATATATCAAGCATACAACAATCAATAAAGAGCAGAGGGGGCAATGTTAATTTCTGACTATTTAGACTTTAAAGTTAAATCCATCATAAAGGATAAGGAAGGACACTATATAATGATTAAAGGGACAATACACCAAGAAGATATAACCATATTAAATACTTATGCAACCAATGACAGGGCTGCAAGATACATAAAACAAACTCTATCAGCATTAAAAAGTGAGACAGACAGCTCCACAATAATAGTAGGAGACTTCAACACACCACTTTTGGTGAAGGACAGGACATCCAGAAAGAAGCTCAATAAAGACACAGAAGATCTAAATGCCACAATCAACCAACTTGACCTCATAGACATACAAAGGACACTAAACCTAACAGCAACCAAGTATACTTTCTTTTCTAGTGCACATGGAACACTCTCTAGAATAGACCACGTATTAGGTCATAAAGCAAGCCTTAGCAGAATCCAAAAAACTGAAATATTACAAAGCATCTTCTCTAACCATAAGGCCATAAAAGTGGAAATAAATAACAGAAAAAACAGGGAAAAGAAATCAAACACTTGGAAATTGAACAAATACCCTGCTCGAAAAAGGCTGGATTATAGAAGACATTAAGGACGGAATAAAGAAATTCATAGACTCCAGTGAGAATGCAAACACTTCCTATCAGAAGCTCTGGGACACAGCAAAAGCGGTGCTCAGAGGCCAATTTATATCAATAAATGCACACATACAAAAAGAAGAAAGGGCCAAAATCAAAGAATTATCCCTAAAACTTGAACAAATAGAAAGAGAGCAACAAAAGAAACCCACAGGCACCAGAAGAAAACAAATAATAAAAATTAGAGCTGAACTAAATGAAATAAAAAACAGAAAAGCAATTGAAAGAATTAACAAGACCAATAGCTGGTTCTTTGAAAAAATTAACACAATTGATAAACCACTGGCCAATCTGAAAAAAGAAAAACAGGAGAGGAAGCAAATAACCCGAATAAAAAATGAGATGGGCGATATTAAAAAAGACACAACTGAAATTAAAAGAATCATATCAGATTACTATGAAAAACTGTACTCTAACATATTTGAAAACCTAGAACAAATGGATGAATTCCTAGAAACACACTATCTACCTAAACTAACACAAACTGAGGGAGAACAACTATATAGACCCATAACAAAAGAAGAGATTGAAAAGGTCGTCAAAAAGCTCCCAACAAAAAAAAAGCCCTGGTCCGGACGGCTCCACTGCAGAGTTCTACCACACTTTCAGAGAAGAGTTAACACCACTACTACTAAAGGTATTTCGGAGTGTAGACAAGGACGGAACGCTACCAAACTCATTCTATGAAGCCACTATATCCCTGATACCAAAGCCAGGTAAGGACACCAGAAGAAAAGAAAATTATAGAAGAAAAGAAAATTAAATTATCCCTCACAAACTTAGATGCAAAAATCCTCAGTGAAATTCTACCCAATAGAATTCAACAACATATCAAAAAAATAATTCACCATGACCAAGTGGAATTCATACCAGGTATGCAGGGATGGTTCAACATTAGAAAAACAATTAATGTAAGCCACCACATAAATAAAACAAAAGACAAGAATCACATGATTTTATCAATTGATGCAGAAAAGGCTTTTGACAAAGTTCAACACCCATTCATGATAAAAACTCTCAGCAAAATAGGAATAGAAGAAAAATTCTTAAACATTATAAAGGGCATTTACACAGAGCCAACACCCAACATCACCCTAAATGGAGAGACCCTGAAAGCATTCCCATTGAGATCGGGAACCAGCCAAAAAAAAAAAAGGATGCCCTTTATCACTGCTCTTATTAAACATTGTGTTGGTGGTCGCAGCCAGAGAAATCAAGTTAGATAAAGAAATAAAGGGCATACAGATTGGCAAGGAAGAAGTAAAATTACCTCTGTTTGCAGATGACATGATCTTATACACAGAAAACGCTAATGAATCCTCCAGGAAGCTACCGAAACTAATAGAAGAGTTCACCAGAGTATCGGGATACAAGATAAACATACAAAACTCAGTTGGATTCCTCTACACCAACAAAAAGAACATCAAAGAGGAAATCAACAAATCAATGCCATTTACAGTAGCCCCCAAGAAGATAAGATACTTAGGAATAAATCTTACCAGGGATGTACAACTCTTATACAAAGAAAACTACAATACACATCTGCAAGAAACCAACAGAGACCTACATAAGTGGAAAAACATACCTTGCTCGTGGATAGGAAGACTTAACATTATAAAAATGTCTGTTCTACCAAAAGCGATCTATACATTTAATGCAATTCCAACCCAAATTCCAACAACATTCTTTAATGAGATGGACAAACAAATCACCAACTTCATATGGAAGGGAAAGAGGCCCCAGATAAGTACAGCATTACTGAAAAAGAAGAACAAAGTGGGAGGCCTTACTTTACCTGATTTTAGAACCTATTATACCGCCACAGTAGTCAAAACAGCCTGCTACTGGTATAACAACAGATACATAGACCAATGGAACAGAATTGAGAATCCAGACATAAATCCATCCACATATGAACAGTTGATATTTTACAAAGGCCCCAAGACAGTTAATGGGGAAAGGACAGTCTGTTTAACAAATGATGCTGGCATAACTGGATATCCATCTGCAAAAAAATGAAACAAGACCCATACCTCACTCCATGCACAAAAATGAGCGCATAATGGATCAAAGACCTAAATATCAAATCTAGAGCGATAAAGTCTGTGGAAGAAAAAATAGGTACAATGTTAGGAGCCTGAATACATGGCATAAACGGTATACAAAACATTATTAAGAATGCAGAAGAAAAACTGGATAGCTGGGAGCTCCTAATAATCAAACAAACACCTTTGCTCATCCAAATACTTCACCAAAAGAGTAAAAAGATTACCTACAGGCTGGAAAAAAGTTTTTAGGTATGACATTTCTGATCAGCACCTGATCTCTAAAATCTACATGATACTGCAAAAACTCAACTACAAAAAGACAAATAACCCAATTCAAATATGGGCAAAAGATATGAACAGACACTTCACTAAAGAAGCCATTCAGGTAGCTAACAGATACATGAGGAAATGCTCACCATCATTAGCCATTAGAGAAATGCAGATCAAAACTACAATGAGATTTCATCTCACTCCAACAAGGCTGGCATTAATCCAAAAAACACAAAATAATCAATGTTGGAGAGGCTGTGGAGAGATTGGAACACTTATATGCTGCTGGTGCGAATGTAAAACGGTACAACCACTTTGGAAATCGATTTGGCACTTCCTTAAAAAGCTAGAAATAGAACTACCATAGGATCCAGCAATCCCACTCCTCAGAATATATCCTAGAGAAATAAGAGTCTTTACAGGAAAAGATATATGCACACCCATGTTTATTGCAGCATTGTTTACAACAGCAAAAAGACGGAAGCAACCCAGGTGCCCATCAATAGATGAATGGATAAATTATGGTATATTCATACAATGGAATACTATGCACTGATAAAGAACAGTGATGACTCTGTGAAACGTTTCATAACATGGAGAAACCTGGAAGGCATTATGCTGAGTGAAATTAGTCAGTTGCAAAAGGACAAATACTGTATAAGACCACTAGTATAAGAACTTCAGAAATAGTTTAAACTGAGAATAAAACACTCTTGTGGTTACAAGAGGGGGAGGGGAGGTGCGAGGGGGTATTTACTAATTAGATAGTAGATAAGAACTACTTTACGTGAAGGGAAAGACAACACACAATACAGGGGAGGTCAGCACAACTGGACTAAACCAAAAGCAAAGAAGTTTCCTTAATAAACTGAATGCTTCAAAGGCCAGTGTAGCAGGGCCAGAGGTTTGGGGACCATGGTTTCAGGAGACTTCTAAGTCAATTGGCATAAGAAAATCTATTAAGAAAACATTCTGCATCCCGCTTTGAAGAGTGGCGTCTGGGGACTTAAATGCTAGCAAGCGGACATCTAAGATGCATCAATGAGTCTCAACCCACCTGCATCAAAGGAGAATGAAGAACACCAAGGACACAAGGTAATTACAAGCCCCAGAGACAGAAAGGGCCACATGAACCAGAGACTACATCATCCTGAGACCAGAAGAACTGGATGGTGCCCAGCTACATCCGATGACTGCCCTGACAGGGAACACAACAGAGGACACCTGAGGGAGCAAGAGATCACTGGGATGCAGAACCCAAATTCCCATAAAAAGACCAGACTTAATGGTTTGACTGAGAATAGAAGGACCCCGGTGGTCATGGCTCCCAGACCCTCTGTTGGCCCAGGACAGGAACCATTCCCGAAGTAACTCTTCAGACAGGGATTGGACTGGACAAGGGGTTGGAGAGGGATGCTGGTGAGGAGTGAGCTTCTTGGATCAGGTGGACACTTGAGAGTATGTTGGCATCTCCTGTCTGGAGGGGAGATGAGAGGGTAGGGGGGTTAGAAGCTGGCGAAATGGATATGAAAAGAGAGAGGGGAGGGAGGGAGCGGGCTGTCTCATTAGGGGGAGAGTAATTGGGAGTATGTAGCAAGGTGTTTATAAATTTTTGTGTGAGAGACTGACTTGATTTGTAAACTTTCACTTAAGGCACAATAAACATTATAAGAAAAAAAAAAGAGTTCCAGCCTTAGAAACCCTATGGTGGCAGTTCTAATCTGTCCAAGAGGGCTGTTATGAGTCAGAATCTGGTCAAATGCAATGGGTTTTCGTTTGGGGGCTTACGAAGATTTGGAGTAACTCAGCAAGGCTGAGAAGGAAAACTATAACAGTGCCCTGAATCTACCACTTAAAAGCACAGATCAATATGCAGTGTGGACATGGATTAATCTGGAAGGCATTATGCTAAATGAAACTTGTCAGTCTCAAAAGGACAAATATTGTATGAGACCATTATTATAAGAAATCAAGAAAAGGTTTAAATATAGAAGAAAACATTCTTTGATGTTTATGAGGGTGGAGAGGGAGGGAGAGGGGTATTCACTAATTAGACGAAGGGAAGGATAACACACAATACAGGGGAAGTTATTAGCACAAGTGGACTAAACCAAAAGCTAAGAACTTTCCTGAATACAACCATACACTTCAAGGGACACAGTAGTGGGGTCGGGAGTCTGGTGATCATGGTTTCAGGGGACATCTAGGTCAAGTGGCAGAACAAAGTGTGTTAAGAAGATGCTCTGCATCCCACTTCAGTGAGTGGCATCTGGGGGTCTTAAAACCTAGTGAGAGGTCATCTAAGATGCATTACTTGGTCCCAACCCACCTGGAGCAAAGGAGAATGAAGAAAATCAAAGACATAAGGAAAATATTAGCTCAAGAGACCAAAAAGGGCTACATAAACCAGAGGCTCCATCAGCCTGAAACCAGAAGATCTAGATGGTGCCTGGCTACCATCACTGAGCACCCTGACAGGGAACATAACAGAGAGTCCCTGATGGAGTAGAAAAAAAGGAGGGTGCAGAACTCAAATTCTAGTAAACAGACCAGACTTAATGGTCTGACTGAGACTGGAGGAACCCCAGAAGACAAAGCCCCAAGACTCTCTGTTAACCCAGAACCAAAACCATTCCCAAAGCCAACTCTTCAGACAAAGATTAGACTGGACCATAAGACATAAAATGACACTTGTGAAGAGAGTGATTCTAGTGCAAGTAGATACTTGAGACTAAATGGGCAGCTCCGGCTGGAGGTGAGATGAGAAGGCAGAAAGGGACAGGAGCTGGCTGAATAAAAAAAAAAGTTGAATGGACAAGGGAAATCCAGGGTGGAAAGGAGGAGTGTGCAGACATATCACAGGGATAGAAACTAGGGTCACATAACAATGTGTATATAAATTTTTGTATGAGAAAGTAACTAAAACTGTAAATTTTCACTTCAAGCACAATAAGAAATAAATATAAAATATATATATATATATAAAAAAAACCTCCAATATAGCACTTATACATTACCCCCATGCATCTGTCCATTCCCCCATACATCTGTCAGTTTGTCCTACTGTGGGGGCCTGCGTGTTGCTGTGATACTGGAAGCTATGCCACTGGTATTCAAATACCAGCAGGGTCACCCATGGTGGGCAGGTTTCAGCTAAGCCTCCAGACTAAGAGAGACTGCAGAGAAGGACCTGGTGGTCTATGTCTGAAAAAAAAAATTAGCCAGTGAAAATGTTATGGATAGCAGTGGAACACTGTATCACAGAGTGCTGGAAGATGAGCCCCTCAGGTTGGAAGGCACTCAAAAGACAAACTGGGGAAGAGCTGTCTCCTCAAAATAGAGGAGAACTTACTGATGTGGATGGAGTCACGCTTTCAGCACCTTCATTTGCTAATGTGGCACAACTCAAAATGAGAAGAAACAGCTGCAAACATCTATTAATGATCAAAACATGGAATGTATGAAGTATGAATCTAGGAAAACTGGAAATCGTCAAAAATGAAATCAAACACACGAACACTGATATCCTATGCATTGTTAACCTGAAATGGACTGGTAGTGGCTATTCTGAATTAGACAATCATATAGGCTATTATGCCGGGAATGACAAACTGAAGTACAATGCTATCAGTGATAGGATAATATCCATATGTCTACATATGGATAACATATGTAACATGACTATTATTTAAATTTACACACCAACCACTAAGGATAAAGATGAAGAAATTGAAGATCTTTACCAACTTATGCAGTCTGATATTGATGGAACATGCAATCAGGATGCACTGGTAATTACTGGTGATTGGAATGCAGAAGTTGTAAATAAAGAAAAGGGACTGGTAGCTGGAAAATACCGCTTTGGTGATATAAACAATGCCAGAGATTACGTGATAGAATTTTGCAAGGCTAATGACATTCATTTGCAAATGTCTTTTTTCAACAACATAAACAATGACTATACACATGGACCTTGCCAAATGGAATAGACAGGAATGAAATCGACTACACCTGTGGAAAGAGATGATGGAAAAGCTCAATATCATCAGTCAGAACAAAGCCAGGAGCCGACTCCGGAACACACCATCGATTGCTTATATGCCAGTCCAAGCTGAAGCTGAAGAAAATCAAAACAAGTCCACGAGAGCCAAAGTATGATCTTCAGTATATTCCACCTGAATATAAAGGCCATCTCAAGAATAGATTTGATGCACTGAACACTAAATGACCAAAGACCAGTCATGTTGTGGAATGACACCAAGGACATCATACATAAAGAAAGCAAGAGGTTATTAAAAAGACAGGAAAGAAAGAAAAGACCAAAATGGTGTCAGAAGAGACTTTGAAACTTGCTCTTGAATGTCGAGTAGCTAAAATGAACAGAAGAAATGATGAAGTAAAAGAGCTGAACAGAAGATTTCAAAGAGTAGCTTAAGAAAACAAAGTATTATAATGACATGTGAAAAGACCTGGAGTTAGAAAACCAAAAGGGAAGAACACACTTGGCATTTCTCAAACTGAAAGAACAGAAGAAAAAATCAAGCCTGGAGTTGCAACGGTGAAGGATTCTATGAGAAAAATACTGAATGACGCCAGAAACATCAAAAGAAGATGGAAGGAATACACAGAGTCACTGTACCAAAATGAACTGGTCAACATTCAATCATTTCAGGAGGTAGCACATGATCAAGAACCAATGGCAGTGAAGGAAGAAGTCCAAGCTGCACTGAAGGCACTGGTGAAAAACAGCCTCCAGGAGTTGATGGAATACCAATTGAGATGTTTCAACAAACGGATGCAGTGCTGGCAGTGCTCACTCGTCATCTACGCTGAGAAATTTGGAAGACAGCTATCTGGCTAACCGACTGGAAGAGATCCATAATTATGCCTATACCAAGAAAGATGATCCAACAGAATGCGGAAATTATCAAACAATATAATTAATATCACATACAAGTAAAATTTTGCTGGAGATCATTCAAAAGTGGTTGCAGTAGTACATGGACAGGGAACTGCCAGAATTGCTGGATTCAGAAGAGGATGTAGAACATGAGATATCATTGCTGATGTCAGATGGACCCTAGCTGAACGCAATACCAGAAAGATGCTTACCCTTGCTTTATTGACTATGCAAAGGCATTTGACTGTGTGAGTTATAACAAACGATGGGTAACATTGCAAAAGATGGAAATTCCAGAACACTTAATTGTGGTCACGAGGAACCTGGACATGGATCAAAAAGCAGTTGTTCAAACAGAACAAGGGAAGACTGTATGGTTTAAAGTCAGGAAAGGTGTGCGTCAGGGTTGTATCCTTTCACCATACTTATTCAATCCTTATGCTGACCAAATAATCCGAGATGCTGGACTATAGGAAGAAGAACACTGCATCAGGATTGGAGGAAGATGTATTAACAACCTGGTGATATGCAGATGACACAACCATGCTTGCTGAAGGCAAAGAGGACTTGAAGCACTTAGACCACAGTCTTCTATATGGATTACACCTCAACAAAAAGAAAACAAAAATCCTCACAACTGGACCAATGAGCAGTAACATCATGATTAACGGAGAAAACACTGAAGTTGTCAAGGATTTCATTTTACTTGGATCCACAATCAATGCTCATGCAAGGAAGCAGCAGTCAAGAAATCAAAGGACTCCTTGCATTGGGCAAATCTGCTGCCAAAGACCTCTTTAAAGTGTTAAAAAGCAAAGAAGTCACTTTAAAGACGAAGGTGTGCCTGACCCAAGCAAAGGTGTTTTCAATCGCCTCATATGCATGTGAAAACTGGGCAATGAGTAACAAGGACCAAAGAACAATTGACACCTTCGGATTATGGTGTTGGCAAGGAACACTGAATATACCATGGACTGCCAAAAGAGCAAACAAATCTGCCTTGGAAGAAGTATAACCAGAATGCTCCTTAGAAGCAAGGATGGCAAGACTACGTCTCACATGCTTTGAACATGTATCAGGAGGATCAGTCCCTGGAGAAGAAAGTCATGCTTGGTAAAGTAGAGGGTCATCGAAAAAGAGAAAGACCTTCAACAAGATGGATCGACACAGTGGATGCGATGGGCTCAAGCATAACAATGATGCTGAGGATGGCGCACGACCCAGCAGTGTTTTGTGTTGTTGTACTTAGGGTCTCTATGAGTTGGAAACAACTTGATGGCATCTGACAACACCACTGTATATTAATTTTCTATCTTTCCCAGGAGACTGTAAATTTCTCATGGGTAGGGAGAACCCATAACCTAAAACACTGTAAGCAGTCAATAGTCTGCTGAATTAATGAATGGTTATGCTTTGGAAAGCACTTTTGAAGACTCTATATTCCAAGATATACCTGTTGTTGTCTGCCATCCAGTGGAATCCGACTCATAGTGACCCTATAGGTCAGTGTAGAAATGTTCTACAAGGTTTCCAAGGCTGTAAATCTTTATGGGAGCAGATTACCAGGTCTTTTCTCTCAGAGAGTGGCTGGTGGGTTTGAACAGCTGATTTTTCAGTTAGCAGTCCAGTGCTTAATCATTGCACAACCAAGGTCCTAAGATACACCCAGTTGATTTTAAATCAAAGCCAAACAAAATTCAAAAATAATTTTTAAAATTAAAAATAAATTCAGGTATCTAAACCAGACACAAGAAACGAGCAAACGGAGAATGCAGAGAACTATTCTGGTAACCTAAAAAATAAAAGTCGGCAATCAACAAATGAAGCAGTACTCTTAAATATATTAAAATATACCATAAGGTATGTTTTTAAAAAAGGCAATAGTACTTATAATTAACCTTGACAGTTTCCGCAGTACAGTGATTTGTATTTTAAGTAGTTGGCTGCTAAATTTGTGTGACAGATATATCTAAGAAAAAAAAAAATTTTTTTTTTTTTTTTTGTATCTACCCACTAAAATTAAAGTACTGCCCTTTTCCAAATGCTTGATTAACATTATGTAAATATACCTCCATTCTGATGAGGGCCAGGCAGAACATTTCATTAAGATATGCACACAATACACTGAAGTCAGTTCACATTATGACAATCACATTTCTACAGTAATAACTAAGTATTAAGCAGAATGTAGATTGGCCTATGAGTGCAATATAAAAAAAATCAATACCTAACAGTAAAAATAAGAAAATATATATTATTTTTATCAAAGTGAATGCATGGGAGTCTATTTTGATTTTTATGTGCTTTTATTGCATTTTAAATAAGTAAGCAATCAGTTTAAAAGCCTTGGTACTTAAAAATATTTCAAATTTATATCTATATGAATATACAAGGAGAGCATCTAGTTTGAGCCTACTTATGAAAATCTAACTTGAGATATAAAACTGTATACTATAAAAGACGGCGCGGGACCGGGCAGTGTTTCATTCTGTTGTGTATGGGGTCACTATGCACTGGATCCGACTCAATGGCACTTAACAATACAGTACAAAGGTAATTTCTTTGTTATACTAAATTTCTCTGTTGGTTTCAGAATCCCCAGAAAGGTGCTCTATATAAAAAGAAAAGAGAAGGAAAAAAATAATTCTATTTCCACATCATGATCAACTTGCTTTGTGGTAATTCAGAAGAGGTTATAAATATGAATATGAATGTCTATAAATTAATCTCTCTACATTTACAGTGTCACTGATTTTGCCGTTACTTCCTCATTTCTGTTCCATATTTAAATAGTAATTAAGAAAAAAAAATCAAGAAGCATATAAAAGCTAGTAAAAATTTTTATTCTTCACCACAATCAGAAGGGGCAAGGGCAGTGGTTGGTGGGGAGACAGAAATGTTAGCCCGTGTGTGATAGGCTTACTACCGTCCTAATATTAGTTGCCTTTCCCTTACTGGGTCTATTCCTCTAAAAGGATTATATTTCCTGCTTCCATGTGATCTGCTTTTACCAATGAAATGTGAAAGTGACTTGTGCCAGTTCTAAGCAGAAGCTTTAAGACCCACCATACAAGTTCTGTCATCACACTTTTTAGCCTAGGTCTCAGAATGAAGAGGACATAAAGCAGCACTATTGCAGATCCGCAGAGTACACAAGAGAAGAAATAAGGCATAGATTTTGGAGTTGTAGGCTCTCACAATTTAAAAAAAAGCTGACTAATACACCCTGATCTATGGAGAGTGAGAAAGATGCTCAATATTATAAATTATCCACATTACATGGCAAATGTTCAATATAAAGCTCTTTTCTGTGTTAATCTCTACTGGCCTAGTTGTATGTCAGCAGACTACCACAGAACAAGGCCAGTTGTTCCCATTTTCCTGAATATTGCTCTGATGCCTGAGCTTTCATTTAAGTCTGCTTATTCTTTCTTTCTGGAGTCCCTGGGTGATGCAACTGGTTAATATGCTCAGCTGCTATCCAAAAGGTTGGTGGTTTGAGTCCACCAAGAGACACCTCAGAAGAGATGTCTAGTAACCTATGGCCATTGAAAACCTTATGGAGCACACTTCTATTCTAACACACATGGAATAGACATGAGTCAAAGTCGAGGCAACAGCAACTGGCTTATCCTTTCTTTCTACTACTTTCCAAAGATTACAGGAGGTCAATAATTACTATGTGTGTGTGTATTTTGTTTTTTTTTAACTTTATTGTTGAGAATATACACAGCAAAACACATCAGTTTCTATACATACAATTCAGTGACACTGATTACATTCTTCAAGTTGTGCAACCATTCTCAACTCCTTTTCTGACCTGTTCCTCCCTCGTTAACAAAAACTCACTGCCCCCAAAGTTTCCTATCTAATATTTAGAGCTACTGTTGTCCTTTGATTCCATATAAATAGCTTAAAAGAGCATAATGCTCAAAACAGACATTTTTTACTAGTTAAGCTAAACTATTGTTTGGTATTAAGGAGATTTCTGAGGATATTCTTGGTTTAAGGTTTAAAGGTTATCTCAGGGCAAGAGTTTCAGGAGTTCATCCAGCCCCCATGGGTCCAGAAAGTATGGATTCAACAAGAACATGAAATTCTGTTCTACGTTTTCCCCTTTTCGATAAGAACTCTTCTACAGCTTCTTTGATCAAAATGTTCAGTAATGACAGCTGGGCACCATGTACTTCTTCTGATCTCATGGCAAAGGAGGCAGCTGTTCATGGAGGCAATTAGCCACACATTCCTCCTCCTATTCCTGACTCTCCTTTTTCTGTTGTTGCAGGCAAATAGAGACCAACATAGTGCCTTGGATGGCCACCTGTAAGTTTTTAAGACCCCAGGAACTATGAACCAACTAGCAGGTAAAACAAAAGCACTAAACATGTTATTGGGCCAATTAACTGGGATGTCCTATGAAACCATGGCCCTAAAACTTCAAACCAATGAACCAAATCCCACAAGGTTTTTGGCTGTACAGAAGCAGCTTCAGCGCTACTCTTATTTTTGTTTTTGTAAATATATCTGTCATATAACTTTTGCCAGTTCAACTTTTTACAGGTATATAACTTATGGACAGTAATTCTAATAATCAGCTGTGCAGTCATACCCTTAATCAATGAGATTTTAATCCCACTTATTTTCTTATACACAAAAGAGGCAGTGGCAATAAGATGAACATTAGAAATATTGGACACAGTAATTTCCTAGTCTGGAACGCCTGATTTCACATTTTGGCAGCTAGGGAATTAGCATCTAGGTTTTAAAATTAGTTATGAGGGACTTTTAATACAATGAGGCTTACCAAATCTTTTTAAGATATAGCCAGTCAAATATAAAGTCATTACACCTATTCGAAGTCTTTTAATTTTATCCTGCATTATTTCCTAAAAAATTCACCTTCCTGCCATGTTAAAGGGGATGTTAAAACATGGATTTATGAGCTCGGCTAAAAGGTTACTTGCTGACGAATCTGTAAAGTTCTGGAGAACTGTGTTGAAGATTTTGGATAACTGATAATGGAGTAAATGTAATTAAACAAAGCATTGACATGTCATTTTTTGCTCAGTAATTATTTCGAAATATTATAGTGTATAAATGCTTTGTCAAAACATGGCATAAGCAATCAGTCTTCATTTTTAAGTGCTAGATATAATTTAATTATCAAATTCCAAATATGAGCCATTAACTAATGGTATACGTCCTTCAACATGTCACACATTATTTAAGAACATGAGTTATGAAAAGAAAAATTAATGACACAGATTTCCATGTAAGACTTGTTGAAATTTTTGCTATTTTTTTAGTCATTCCATGTGCTGACTATACTTAGGGAAGATTTTAGATAAGTTGACTTGGTACTTAGGGAAGATTTTAGATAAGCTGACCTGGTTTCTCTGAGATTTAACACAAGGAGACATTCAATTCAAATCACTTTCACAAAGACTTAATCTAGAACAGTGTTCAAGAACACCCGATTTAAGTAATTTTTTTTCTGTAACAGTGATTGTTTTCTTTTGCCCACAATTCAGAAATCTAAGTGGTGTTTTTAGCTGTCGTATGCCACAATCTAAAGAAGCAATTTTTACTTTTAGATTAATTTTTCAAATAAGGATAGAAAATAGAAAGATTTATACCATTTTATTCTACTGAGAATAAACATAGCAGTTGAGATTGTTGACAGTTTTAAAAATGGGTCCACGAGAATACATAGAAAATCTCAAATATATCATTCAAAGGAAAAATCTATGTCATTATGTTTTGATGAAAGAAGGATAAGGACATCGGCTCAGAAAGAGTAATGGCAGTTACGTATTGGCATGCACATAAATGATAAACTATGTCACACTATAACATACTGTTTTAAAAATACTGTAAAGCCTTTGTCACAAAGTAGCCTTAGACTAGAAAAATACCGTAAAGCCGTGTGTCATTGGAGATGTCAGAGGAATGGCCAGAATTTTTGGATGAAAAAAAAAATTGAATGGAAAATAACAGGTATGAAGTTAAATACAAGAGGCAATTTCTTCCATCACAGTTTAATCAGCCTTGCTATATTGGCAGTGTATGGGTATCAGTATAACTCTCTCACAGTGTTTGGGTTCATGTCCTACTGTTTATTCTCTATAATCCCTAGAAGTCCAAGCCAATCACTGTGGGAATCTTGGCAGAATCTACAAATTAAATATTTGGTAGATATTTTCATTCATGTATTAGGAAACCAAGGACAACAAAATCTAAGTATAGATAGAAAAGACATACATACACACATTTATGTTCCTCTTAGGATTTTATATGAATGAATGTGTGTCAAGGCATACATATATAAAGACAGTGAATTCTAGAACCAAGAACATTTAGCCCGAGTTTCTAAATGTTTCCATTAGCTTCTGGTGTGACCATGGCAGTAGCAATTGGTTTGAAGGGTTTAAGAGGTTACTCTGGTATAATCCATAACAAAAGTTGTTGACCAACAAGTTCTCATGCTATTGTCAGAAAAGAACTCAACCCTTCTTCCTACTGCATTAATCACAATAGACAGCATCACCCATCATACAATTGTACAGCACCTGTCTACAATCCTCTCTCTTTTATAAGATTGCTACTTCACTCAATCCACATTGTAGAGGGGAAGAAGATAGGGGAAAAACACATACACACTTCTAGGTTAAAAAGTACTAGTATACTAAACTTAAAAAAAAAAGCCCAAACCAAACTTATTGCCTTCAAGTCGATTCCAACTCATGGCAACCCCATGTGCTTCAGAGTAGAACTGTGCTCCACAGGGTTTTCTTAGCTGTAATCAATATGGAAGCAGACTGCCAGGCCTTTCTTCCACAGCACCAATGGGTAGATTCGAACTGCCAGCTTTTCAGTTTGCAGTCAAGAGCAAACCATTCGCACCCCCCAGGAACCTGTGCTAGTATGCCTGTATCCACTTAATGAAAACGTAAAACTGAAACCAAACCCGTTGCTGTCAAGTCAATTCTGACTCATAGTGACCCTACAGGACAGAGCAGAACTGCCCACATAGAGTTTCCAAGGAGCACTTGGTGGATTTGAACCACTGACCTTCCGGTTAGCAGCAGTAGCTCTTACCTGCTACTCCACTTAATGAAAGGACTATAAAAATTATATATCAAAATATTAATGTTAACGACTTATTTTTAACTCTAGCTCAGTAATGGCTAGTAAACAAAGTTTTGCTAATAAAGCAATTAAAGCAATATCCTATGTTAGCAAATACTTGAACATCTAATTCAGATTAATCATAATAGTTAATATTATAAGAATTGACTAAAAATAATTCAAACTTTAAATACTCATAGCATAACTTTAAGTAGCAATGTTAAGCTTTAATAATTTCAAGTAGATGAATCAATATAATGAAATGATTCAAATTAATCGGATTCAGAATTTTTCTTTACTTGACCATTCTAATTAACTAAAATCTATAATCATTGTGGTTATTAATCATTTGTACATAGAATTACTGATGTGTTGTCTTTAATAAACACAATCTCATGGTAACAGACCTCATCAATCAGTAGGCAGGCATTGCCTATATGTGCAAACCAGTCCCTGATGACTACTAAGTGCTCTATGTGCATTATTTACTTTGATGTCCCTTATTTAAGGGTTTCCTCCATATTTGGGTTGTGCTATAATAGTGAACTAGCTCAGCAACTCCTATGGCTCACAGTATTACTAAATGTCTCTTTGTGAATATCTTGCCAGCAATAAATGAGCTGAGTGGGTCACGTCAATGCTGAGATTTTTCCTGAATTCACTATTATCCCTAGGCGTTAGGGGTGCATTTTAAGGTAACAGAAAACATTAGGAGGAAAACTGTAAGCATTTCCTCAAATCTCTGGGACACTAAATAGTCTATTATAAAATTCCATAAGAATGTTTATCCAGAAATTTTATTTTTCATTATGACAGTTTCAACAAGACTTATCCCTGTTCCACCTTACACTTGAAATATTATGAAATACCCTATTTTTATATAAAAATAATATGGCTCTAAAAAGATATCTTTCTCCACACTCAGCTAAAAATATAGTATTTTCTTCACATGGAATAAGTAGAGGTAAAGGGTAATGTCATCTTCCACTGCCCAGAAAACTGTTTACAGAAATTTACTCCTTTCTGCAATAACAGTCTGCCCTTTGTATCTGCAGGTTCTGCATCCACAGACTCAATCAACTCTGGATGGAGAATATTCAGAAAAAAAGTTCCAAAAAGCAAAACTTCAATTCTCTGTGCACAGCACACTACATTGATCACCCTGCTGTAGCCTCCCACCATTTCACAGATCCCCAGCCTCTCTCCAGCACTCCTGGTTTGAGCACTGTTCACCTCGTGCCTTGCCATTATTCCCTAAATACAGTACTGTATAACAACTACTTACATAGCATTTACATTGTGTTAGATAATGTAGAGATGATTTAAAGTATACTGCAGGATGTGTACAGGGTATATGCAAATACTACACCATTTTATATAAGGGACTTGGGTACTCGTGGATTTTGGCATCTGAGCGGGGGCCCTGGAACCAATCTTCCATGTATTCCAAGGGACAGCTACATACTCATTCCAAAAAATCCTAATAAAAAAGTTATTTCACCAGAAGACAGTCCTTCCGAATACACTAAATTTTGGTATTGTGATTACAGGAGAGCAAAGATTGGCATGTGGTATCTTTCATTGTTAAATTACACTTCAGGAACATCTCAGTTTAACTAGAAAAAGAGAATCACTTAAACATGCTACAAAAGCAATCTGAATATTCACGTATCCAGCAAGCAATGATTTAAAATACAGTGGTTAAAACAGTGCACGGTTGAGTTTGAGTGGGCTGGAAAAACATCACAGGCAAATACATAGAACTTTGCTATTAATGCCTCTGTCCAATTAATTTTGTTACTGTATTTTTCTTAAGATTCTTCTCTTCATGACTATTTTGCATCTTCCTAGAATTCTTTCTTTCCCCTAGTTTTCTCCACTACTAATAGAGGTTAACAAAAATATAAATTTATTTCATCTTATATTACTGAATCCAGGACTGCTAAAAAGAGATGATTTTAATGATGTCATTATTTTGCAAATCGCGTAAATCACTGATGTCTAATTAAACACAGAACTGCTAATATGACTTAACTTTGTCTTTTATTGTAATTAATTTTTAAATGGCTATTCCTTAATATTTACTGTAACATTAACTATAATTACTTTAAGAGTTAATTTTTTTAATATACAAAGAGAGATAAAATATTTTCTTTGCCTAAAAAGATTTATCTATTTGAACACTTAATTACAGGACAATTACAGGATCGGTTACTCCAAAAAGTTCTCAAACTATCAAGGCATAAAACATGAAAGCCCAAGAAAAAAGATAAAGCCAACATATAAGGAAGAGAATTCTGCCTCTAAGTGAGGAAAAGAGAATTTATAACTACGATAAATGATCCTCCTGAAGTTAAGATTTAGATTAAAAGATACAGACAAGGTATAGTTAAAAAAAAAAAACTACTAGAAGAACATGATAACTATCTTTAAATATGTCAACTGCCATCATGTGCAATGCCAGATTAGATTAGATTAGATTAGATTAGATTAGATTAGATTAGATTAGATTAGATTAGATTAGATTAGATTAGATTAGATTAGGCTTAAATTTTTAACTCTAGAAGTCAATTGGAAACCTGTGGGGGCAATTCTACTCTGTCCTACAGAGTCACTGGGAATAGGAATCAACTCAACAGCAACGGGTCTTAGTTCAACCAACTAAGAGCTTTCCAGTAATGAGCAATTTAAAAATGAAATAGACTGCCCTTTACTAACATCATTTTTCTAAAAATAATCAAGTAAAGGATTGATGCTGGCCTATCAAAAATGATACCAAGTGGATTTCTATATTGGTTGAGAGAGTGGACTATATGGCTTCTAAAATTTCATTTTAACTCTTAATATTTGAAAAACCTGAAGCTCTACAGCACCATTAGTGTTGGTTATAAGTCTACTGACAGATATTTCCTGATAGGTTTTTTTTTTTTTCTTTTATATTCTCATATCAAACTATATATTGAATTAGTTCAGGAAAGACAAGCAGATTGGTACAACACAATTTTGTCATTCTTCAGATGACAGCAGCTCTAATACAGGGGTAAATATCCTTTTATAAAAGCTTATAAACAATGTTTGCTGTATGATGCGTTCCTCTGACAAACATCTCCTTAGTAAATGATGACACATAATCATATACTCTGGGTCTTAAAGTTAAATGTTTGAGATGTCTGCCCGGCATTCAATAAATATTTTCTGAATCAATAAATGATCAACAACACAAAGTATTCAGAAACTACGTTTGGTAGCATTAAGCAAACATTTCTCTTAGCCACATACTAAAAATTCTGTTGTTAAAAAACAAACAAGAGGCTACACTAACCTACTGACTAAAAAATAATTACAAATCTGACAGTACCTATAAAAGTAACAGCATCAAGCAAAATGCAAAAGACATACACAAAAGGAATTATAAAAATTGACTATTTTTGCCTTAACACAAAGCCACTGATCAAACGGGTCTGTAGTATGTAAGCGCTTAACTTTATAATGCTACTTTATAAAAATAGGAAAAAAAAAAAAACCTCAATGGCTTTGTTCATGAATATAGTAAGCTTTTGAAAATCATTTTCTAACGTTGGCTGTGTATAAAATCTCATTTAGTATAAATATTAATGACAAGCTTCCATTCAACTTCAAGACCCTGTGCATACTATCGTTTTTCTCTCAATTAATTCTATACCTAGCACAAAACGGATGTAATGCATCTTGCACAACTTTTTATGTAATCCTATGAGTCGGAATGGACTAGATGACAACAGGTTTTTTTTTTTTGGTTTATGTCCTACATCTAAGAAATCAACCATAATCAATCAAGTGTCTCCTCAAAACCTATGAAGTAGCAACAGTCTGCTTTCTCTCTCCAATTTCACCTGACCCATCACTAACTAAAAGACCCAGTCTTCCAGTCTGGACTGGGATCTGTGGAGCCCGAGGGGCTTGGATCACATACACCCCCTTGCTCACACAAGTACATTGGGTCCCACACTCCACCTGTGAGCCTACTGCTTCAAAAGAGCAACAGTACGTTTATGTGTCTTAAATTTATATATGCTAAGTTTCTATGAAATTTCTGAATTAAAAAGATCCACAGCCAAAAAGTCTGAAGCACTATTGTTCTAGCCTACACTCTAGACTGAGCAATGATTTACAAATGTCCTGAAATGATCCCCAAAAGGCTCCATCAAGAGCTAAACGAGGATTTAAAGGGTTACCAAAAAGTGAACTATACAACTATTTGGTGGAAGGAGAAAAAGGAATTGATAATATATTTTGGGAAAAGACACAGAAAATAAAAAACTATGTAGAAATTAAGTGAAAAAGCTTTAACATTTAAGAGTCTTAACAGTAGCCACATACAAAGCTGTCACTGATCAAAACATTTAAAAACAAATGTTATAAAAAATAAAAAGGCAATGGTACCACAATAAAAACTTCCTCTGAAGAATCTTTATAGATTATACTCTAAGTTTTTTGTTTTTTGAGCTTCAATGTTCTAAAAGGGTCTTTCTCTTAATTTTCGGAGAAAAACTATTTCCAATTTTTTTTCCCTTTCTTTTTTTACCATTTAAAAGTAAAAATGTGAAATTACAATAAATTTAGATTTCAAATTTCCCCTCCTGCAGATAGCCTATACATATGCACAGGGCAAAGAAGATTTGGAAAAAAAGTACTAAAATAGACTCTCTTTCCCAAAAGGAAATAAAGATTTGAATCTCATGATTCTAACAAAATTTTACACAGAGATTATATGAATATCTTTTGGAGACAGGAACTTGGTTTGAAAAAACACGCAACAGATTACGAGAAACTGTTTATGTACAATAAATTCAAAGTTATTTACTTATACAGCACCTCTCTCTTCTGACTGCCTCCCATGAAACATTTTAACATTTTAAAGGAAAAAAAAAATTTTTTAATATTTTTGCTCTAGCTTTTCATTTGCTTTTCCTATTTCCCAAGTAATATACTGAAATCATACAGGTTATGCAAATTTGAATAAACACAAAAGCTTTTCCCCATTACACTTGGCACTGCAAGACACTAGGCCTGACACTATAAAATACCAGAAGACACTAGACTTATGGGAACCTGCTGAACACAAGGAAGCAAAAATTAATTCTGATCCTGACTGACTGGTTTCTTAAGTATCTTTAAAGTGTTAGCAGAATTTGGATACTCTTCAATAAAAACAACTGAGGGTAAAATTGTTTCAGTAGTTACAATTCCACAAAAGGGAGTATTTTCCCAAGTGCGAAACTGAGTATTTTCCCACTGTGCTATATAGCTGAAACATACAAAGCCTAAAAAGGGTAAAAGGCTCGCCATGCCTTACAAAGAAAAAGGCAATGAGAGGAAAAAAATGCACAAAACGAAACTTGGCAAAACCTCACATGCTTTTAACTGTACAATTCTAGATGTTCCAACAATCCATTACAACAAACTACCAAGTACATTCTACTCTTTGGATCATTTTTTGGAACTTGAAGTCTTTTGTGTTAAAACTACTCACGTGCACAACCTAATGCCAAATGCTGTCATTAATCCGATAGCTAACCTTTTACTGCAAATTGAAAGTGAACATAATTTGAAAATTTTTAATCTTCAAGCTTCAGGATCTCAGACTAAAAATCAGATGCTGAGAGGTGTATTCTGCATACTATCTTGGCAAGAAATAGGAACAGGCAGTTAATCGCTATCTTGGTTTCCTTTTCTATAGGATAAGGGGGCTATAATCTTTAAAGGAGCCCTGGCGGCACAACGGTTAAGTGCTTGGCTGCTAACAGAAAAGTCGGCAGCTTGAACACATCCAGGGGCTCCACGGATGGTGATCTGCTGCTGTAAACATTACAGCCTACGAAACCCTATGGGGCAGTTCTACTAGGTCAGATGGGGTTGTTATGAGTCAAAAATCAATTCAACAACACCTAACAACAACATGATGTTTAAAGGAGTCCCTGGGTGATGCAAATTGTTAACTACTTGACTACTAGGGGAAACGTAGGCAGCTCGAACACACCCACAGGTGCCTGGGAAGACAGATCCGGCCATCTGATTCTGAAAGGTCACAGCCTTGAAAACCCTCGAGTTCTACTCCCCACACAAGGTCACAATGAGTTCAGAATCCACTCAACAGCAAATAGCAACAAATAATCTTTAACATTCCTCAGCTAGAAATTATGTATGCTTTTCAATGATGAATCTGTGAAACATCACATAATGTGGATGAATCTGGAAGGCATTAGGCTCAGTGAGATTAGTCAATCACAAAGGGACAAATATTTTATGAGACCACTATTATAATAACTCAAGGAAAGGTTTAAACACAGAAGAAAACATTCTTTGGTGGTTACGAGGGTGGGGAGGGAGGGAGAGGAGTATTCACTAACAACAACAAAAAAAAAACTAGATAGTAGACAAGAATTATATTGGTGAAGGAAAGGACAACAGACAATACAGTGGAAGTCAGCACAACTGGACTAAACCAAAAGCTAAGAAGTTCCCTGAATACAACCAAATACTTCAAGGGACAGAGTAGCAGGGGTGGGGGTCTGGGGACCATGGTTTCAGGGGCTATCTAGGTCAAATGGCATAACAAAGTTTATTAAGAAAATGTTCTACATCCCACTTTGGTGAGTGGTGTCTGGGGTCTTAAAAGCTAGCAAGTGGCCATCTAAGATGCAATGACTGGTCCCAATCCACGGAGCAAAGGATAATGAAGAACACCAAAGACACAAGGAAAATATGAGCCCAAGAGACAGAAAGGGCCATATAAACCAGAGAGCGACTCCATCAGCCTGAGACCAGAAGAACTAGATGGTACCCAGCTACCACCAGTGACCACTATGACAGAGAAAACACCAGAGTGTCCCTGATGGAGCAGAAGAAAAGTAGAATGCAGAACTCAAATTCTAGTAAAAAGACCAGACTTAACGGTCTGACTGAGACCGGAGGAACCCTGGAAGACATGGCCCCCGGACTCTATGTTAGCCCAAAACTGAAATCATTCCCAAAAGCAAATCTTCAGATAAAGATTAGACTGGAATATAAGACATAAAATGATACTTGTAAGGAGTGTGCTTCTTAGCTCAACGGATAACAGATACAGGAGATTAAGTGGGCAGCTCCTGTCCAGAGGTGAGATGAGAACGCCAGGGGGACAGGAGCTGATTGAATGGACACAGAAAATCCGGAGTGAAAAGGAGGAGCGTGCTGTCACATTGTAGGGAGAGCAACGAGGGTCACATAACAATGTGTGTTTAAGTTTTTGTATGAGAAATTGACTTGAACTATAAACTTTCACTTAAAGCACAAAAAAAAAAAACTGTGTTCTTTTAGTATTCATTAGTTTCCATTTTATAATCTAATGCAGACTCTCATAACTTCATTTTACGCTAAACAACCAAACACAAATGTTAATTCCGCTTCTATGTACCACCATCTAAACAAGTACCTAACGAAAGGAGAGGATGCTGATTGTTTCCTTATAAGAACTATTCTACTGTTGTGTTTTTATTTAGTTTTGTTTCATTTTTAATGAGTTGAAAAATTTTTAATGAGTTAGTTACTGCATCACATGAAAACCTAGTTTACTATAAAACACAGAAACATATAAAAATTCATGTTCACAAACAGTCAACCAACTGGCAAGGTGTACTTGCTGGTATAACTATTCTCAACTGAATGATTTAGGGCATTTTTTACCAAAATAAAATGTTGCATTTCAAAGACACATTTTACTGTCAGAAATGAAAATATTAGAAATAGAAGTAATGTGGAAATACGGAGTTGTGTTGAAGACATGAATTTGATCTCCATCTCTTATAAAAGAGATAAAAGGGATTATAGAAACAAAGATAGCAGAAATTACTGTATGCTTAAAAAAAGTTGTGAAAAGACTTGTGGAGGGTATGAGGCTTTATTGGATATATGATTAACAAAATGAAGTTAGGAAACAAAGCAGGCTTTGAAAAGGATGATCATATATTCCTTTTAAGGCATGATGAATATCCTATGACAAGTCAGAAATATAAAAGCCCAAGTGAAAGACGTTAGGGTTGACACTGGTTTAAAAATTCTACAGCGGGCAGCTAAGTGCTAAATGTGTGAGATTAGATTAGATAAACAAAAGGAAGAGGGTAAAACAAATGGCATGGTAAGGCACTTAGAACAAAATAAATATTTCACAAATATTTCTAAAAAGTACAGATTACATCAGTCTCTGAAATATTCCTTGAAAGCTTTTAAAATGCCTTGATTTGCGCATTTTGTATATTTTTCTCTTTAATGGTCAGGTAGATTGGAAATACACACCAGGAAACAGGCTCTTAGATCAGTGCTTCTCAAAGTTTGATAGGCATATGAACCACTTGAGCTTATTAAAAATACAAATGATGAGTCAGTAAGTCTGGGGTGGAGACCAAGATTCTATATTTCCAATAAACTCCCAGGTGACACATTATACCGCCACAGTAGTCAAAACAGCCTGGTACAAGTATAACAGCAGATACTTAGACCAGTGAAATAGAACTGTGAATCCAGATGTAAATTCATTCACTGATGAGCAGGTGATATTTGACAAAGGCCCAAGGTCCATTAAATAGGGAAAAAAAACAGTCTCTTATGGCATAACTGCATATCCATCTGCAAAAAATGAAATATGACCCATACCTCACACTATGGACAAAAACTAATTCAGAATAGATCAAAAACCTAAATATGAAATCTAAAACAATAAAGATCATGGAAGAAAAAAAAAGGGATAACGCTAGGAGCCCTAATACAATGGCATGAACGGTATACAGACACATTACTAGCAACGCACAAACACCAGAAGAGAAACTAGATAACTGGGGGCTCCTAAAAATCAAACACTTTGCTAATGCAAAGATTTCATCAAAAGAATAAAAAGATGACCTACAGACTGGGGAAAAAATTTTGGCTATGACAAATTGGATCAGCGCCTAATCTCTAAAATCTACAAGATACTGCAAAGCCTCGAAAACGAAAAGACAAAAAAACCAATTAAAAAATGGGCAAAGGATATGAACAGACACGTCACCAAAGAAGACATTCAGGTAGCTAACAGATGTATGAGGAAACACTCACGATCATTAGCCATTAGATCACTGCAAAGCAAAACTACAATGAGATACCATCTTGCCCCAACAAGGCTAGCATTAATCCAAAAAAAACAAAATAATAAATGTTGGAGAACTTGTAGAGAGACTGGAACATTTACACACTGCTGGTGGGAATGTAAAATAGCACAAGCACTTTGGAGATCGATTTTGCGCTGCCTTAAAAAGCTAGAAATAGAACCACCATGAGATCCAGCAATCCCACTCCTTGGCATATATCCTAGAGAAGTAAGTGCCCTCACACAAACAGATATATGCACACTGATGTTCACTGCAGCACTGTTCACAATAGCAAAAAGATGGAAACAACCAAGGTGCCCATCAACGGATGAATGGATAAACAAACTATAGTATATTCACACAATGGAATACTACACAACAATAAAGAAAATGATGAATCCATGAAACATCTTATAACATGGATGAATCTGGAAGGCATTATGCTGTGTGAAATCGGTCAGTCGCAAAAGGACAAATATTATACAAGACCACTATTATAATAACTCAAGAAAAGGTTTAAACACAGAAGAAAACATTCTCTGATGGTTACGAGGATGGGGAGGAAGAGAGAGGGGTATTAACTGCCTAGATAGTAGACAAGAATTATTTTAGGTAAAGGGAAAGACAACAGACAATACAGGGGAAGTCAGCATAACTGGACTAAACCAAAAACTAAGAAGTTCCCTGAATATAACCAAACACTTCAAGGGACAGACCAGCACCGGTAGGGGTCTGGGGACCATGGTTTCAGGGGACATCTAGATCAATTGGTATAACAAAGTTTATTAAGAAAATATTCTACATCCCACTTTGGTGAGTGGTGTCTGGGGTCTTAAAAGCTAGCAAGCAGCCATCTAAGATGCATCAGTTGGTCCCAACCCACCTAGAACAAAGGAGAATGAAGAACTTTCATTGAATGAAGAAATATGAGCCCAAGAGACAGAAAGGGCCACATAAACTAGAGGCTATATCAGCCTGAGACCAGAAGAACTAGATGGTTCCCAGCTACCACCAATGACTGCCCTGACAGGAAACACAGCAGACAATTCCTAATGGTGCAAGAGAAAAAGTGGAATGCAGAACTCAAAAATTCTAGTAAAAAAAAAAAAAAACAAAGACTTAATAGTCTGACTGAGACTGGAAGGACCCCAGAGGACATGGCCCCCAGACTCTCTATTAACCCAAAACTAAAACCATTCCCGAAGCCAACTCTTCAGACAGGGACTAGACTGGACAGTACGACAGAAGATGATACTGGTGAGGAACGAGTTTCTTGGCTCAAGTAGACACATGAGACTGCAGGCAGCTCCTGTTTGGAGGCGAGATGAGAAGGCAGAGGGGGAGGAGCTGGTTGAATGGACACGGGAAATACAGGGGGGAGAGGAGGAGTGTGCTGTCACATTATAGGGAGAAAAACTAGGGCCACATAACAACGTGTGTTTAAGTTTTTGTATGAGAAACTGACTTGAATTGTAAACGTTCACTTAAAGCACAATTTAAAAAAAGTTCCCAGGTGACAGCCACACAGTACTGTTAAGGTTTCAAATGAATTTCTAAAAACTGGCCTTGGGATATGAACACGCACTTCACTAAAGAAGATATTCAGGCAGCTAACAGATACATGAGAAAATGCTCTTGATTATTAGCCATTCGAGAAATGCAAACTAAAACTACGATGAGATTCCATCTCACTCCAACAAGGCTGGCATTAATCTAAAAAACACAAAAAAATAAATGTTGGAGAGGCTGCGGAGAGATTGGAACTCTTATACACTGCTGGTGGGAATGTAAAATGGTACAACCACTTTGGAAATCTATCTGGCGTTTTCTTAAAAAATTAGAAATAGAACTACCTTACAACCCAGAAATCCCACTCCTCGGAATACACCCTAGAGAAATAAGAGCCTTCACACAAACAGATATACGCACACCCATGTTTATTGCAGCTCTGTTTACAATTGCAAAAAACGGAAGCAACCAAGGTGTCCATCAACAGATGAATGGTTAAATTGTGGTACAGTCACAAAATGGAATACTACGCATCGGTAAAGAACAGTGACGAATCTGTGAAACATTTCATAACACGGAGGAACCTGGAAGGCATTATGCTGAGTGAAATCAGTCAGAGGCAAAAGGACAAATATTGTATAAGACCACTATTATAAGATCTTGAGAAATAGTATAAACTGAGAAGAACCCATACTTTTGTGGTTATGGGGGGGGGAAGGGAGGGAGAGTGAGAGAGGGTTATTTACTGATTAGTTAGTAGATAAGAACTACTTTAGGTGAAGGGAAGGACAACACTCAATACAGGGAAGGTCAGCTCAATTGGACTGGACCAAAAGCTAAGAAGTTTCCAGGATAAACTGACTGCTTCAAAGGTCAGCGGAGCAAGGGCGGGGGTTTGGGGACTATGGCTTAAGGGGACTTCGAAGTCAATTGGCAAAATAATACTATTATGAAAACATTCTGCATCCCACTTTGAAATGTGGCATCTGGGGTCTTAAATGCTAACAAGCGGACATCTAAGATGCATCAATTGGTCTCAACCCACCTGAAGCAAAGGAGAATGAAGAACACCAAGGTCACACGATAACTATGAGCCCAAGAGACAGAAAGGGCCACATGAACCACAGACTTACATCATCCTGAGACCAGAAGAACTAGATGGTGCCCGGCCACAACCGATGACTGCCCTGACAGGGAACACAACAGAGAACCCCTGAGGGAGCAGGAGATCAGTGGGATGCAGACCCCAAATTCTCATAAAAAGACCAGACTTAATGGTCTGACTGAGACTAGAGGAATCCCGGCGGTCACGGTCCCCAAACCTTCTGTTGGCCCAGGACAGGAACCATTCCCGAAGACAACTCATCAGGCATGGAAGGGACTCGACAATGCGTTGGAGAGAGATGCTGATGAAGAGTGAACTACTTGTATCAGGTGGACACTTGAGACTGTGTTGGCATCTTCTGTCTGGAGGGGAGATGGGAGGGTAGAGGGGTTAGAAATTGGCAAAATTGTCACGAAAGGAGAGACTGGAAGGGCTGACTCGGGGGAGAGTAAGTGGGAGTATGGAATAAGGTGTATATAAGCTTATATGTGACAGACTGACTTGATTTGTAAATGTTCACTTAAAGCTCAATAAAAATTATACATATAAAAAAAAAACACTGGCCTTGGGATTAGATTCTAGGAGGAAGTACCAAAATATTATATTTAGCAAATTACATTAAAAAGTTTAATAGAAGATGCTTGAAACATAGCAAAAAAAAAATTTCTTATTGAAGGAAGACCAACTTTTCAAAAGCTATATTAAATGTGTGTGTATATGCACGTGCACACACAGAAAAAGAAACCTAAGAGAATGTGAGATCTTAAGGTCTAATAAAAACAATGTTATAAAAGCCCCTAAAAATTAATAATTCCTACTCAGAAGAAAAAAGGAATCACTTTTGTAGTAAAATTATTGTGAACAGTAAGTAAAATAGAGGCATCATGTCACTTGAGAGAACAACCAATTTGTTCAGTGCTCCGCTTTATTTATTGCCTGGAAGCTTTCTAGTGCAATGGACTTGCTGACTTAGACAAGCGTATTTGAAAAGGTACTTTAAAAATAACTGTTAGCAACAGCTCTGTAGAAAATTCATTGACCTATTTAAAAAAAAAAAAAAAACATGTTCTTGAGTGTTGTATGTTCCTGTGGATGGTGAATGCATTTGTTCAAGCATTAACTGTGCTGGTGAATCCTGAGGACATTTTAGTGCTTTACATCAAATTTCTGTAAGCACTTAAAAGTTGGTTGTTTATGAGAGCAAAGATAAATTGGAAAGCTTTAACATGATAAAAACAAAAAGATGACTTAAAGAAATATGTACATACCCAACACAAGGATGTCCTTAATCTCTAAATACTTTTTACCTCCTGTAGCAATCAGATACAGCAAAAGAAAAGTAAGGATCATACACTGCTTCATTCAGATAATGGACAGTTATGATCCAAAGATGTATTATTTTCACAGTTTAATCTCTAAAATCTAACCAACATTTGTAATTGGGACACAGCCTAACTCTTCCATAAAAGATCACAGTCGCTAGAGAGAGTTGGAAGCTGGCAAAATTGTCACGAAAGGAGAGACTGGAAGGGCTGACTCATTAGGGGGAGAGCAAGTGGGAGTATGGAGTAAGGTGTATATAAACTTATATGTGACAGTCTGACTTGACTTGTAAACGTTCACTTGAAGCTCAGTAAAAGTTAATAATAAAGAAAAATGTTATTCAAAAAAAAAAGATCACAGTCGCTGTGCTATTACTGTATTTCTTTGAACAGAATCTCTTTGGCTCTTAAGAACAAAATAACTACACATGGGTGAATATATCCTGGAGGCACATGTTTTCTAGATAATGGCTTAAATGGGCCACTTGCTAATTTTTGAGCGACTTGAACTCTATTTAATGAGTGTCCCTCAAAATTACTGAAATTTCTTCTCAGCGCTTTAGCATTACAACCACTGTTTTCTGATCGGTTTCTGGGAGTCCTGCTCTAGGTGAAAGTTTTATAGGCAGATATCTGAATTCTCTGCAGTTCTCTCCTCTCCAGGATTTGCCTCAACTTCCAGTCTGTTTGGCAGCCTTGACTCCAATCTCTATCTCCTTAACCCACTAAAACTGCTGTTTTCTGTTTGAGCTCTATCCAGCATGGAGAATTCGGACATTCTTTCAGGGAAAAAACCATAATGAATATGTTGTTATGCGCTGTCTGATTCACAGCGACCCTATCCAAAAAAACCAAACCAACTGCCCTCGAGTCAATTCCAACTCATAGCGACCCTACAGGACAGAGTAGAACTGCCCCATGGAGCTTCCAAGGAGTGCCTGGGGGATCAGAACTGCCATCCTTTTGGTTAGCAGAGGTAGCACTTAACCACTATGCCACCAGGGTTTCTAGCGACTGTACAGGACAGAGTAAAACTGCCCCACAGGATTTCCAAGGAGCGGCTGGTGGATTTGAACTGGTGACCTTTTGGTTAACAGCCAAGCTATTAACCACTGTTACTAGCTTCCCTGTTTTCAAGAACCATAGCCCTTCTAGTCTGGCCTGCACTTGTTACTTTCCAATACCTTCAAAGAATTGCTTTATATGTATGGTACAAGTTTTATAACTGGGTTTAGCAGGATGGTTTGTTTGATACAAACTGCTCAACAGAACTAGAAGGGTCAATGAATTTCAGTTATTGTGTTTTTCATTACTAGAAATTTTGTCTGATCCATTTTCATACATGCTATGTCATTTTTTATAGTTTCCCTTTAGATATTTTCATGTGTGCCACAATTTGTAAACAGTTGTTTTAAATCTGTGTCTAATAATTTCAAAATCTGAAGTCTGTGGACTTCTGATTCTCTATTCTTGCTGATTGTCATTCTGTTGTCTGTTTCTTTGTGTACCTTGTTATCTTTGCTTGAAATTTTATTTGTGGAAGTTCACTGAGGCCTAGGATAATGCTCCTGATCTGTAGAGGCTTACGTTTGCTTCTGGGAACACTACCGGACTGGAACATTTCAAACCAAGTAGGGGTGCATGTACCTGCAACACAAATATGTGTGAAGGGCAGACTGGGGCCACACTTCTCGGGAACTTGTTTTCAAAATCTCTTTTATTCTCCTGTTCTATTAAGTACTGAAACATCCCTCCCTATGGTCCTTATCTGGTTACAGGCTGTCATCCAAAAAGTGGTTGTCTTTTTAGAGTTTAGTTTTTAAATAACTTAAAAATATTTTGCATCCAGTGTTTCCCTCATTTCAGTGAAAAAAAAATTAACCTGAATAATTTAGCTTACCATTACATCGTAAAGGAGCCCTGTTGGTACAGTGGTTAATCACTCAGCTGCTAACCAAAAGGTCAGCACCAGCCACTTCGCAGGAGAAAGATGTGGTAGTCTGCTTTTGTAAAGATTTACAGCCTTGAAAGCTCTATAGGGCAGTTCTACTCTGTCCCATAGGGTCGCTATGTGTCAGAATCAACTCGACAGCAATGGTTTTCGGGGGAGGTTTATTATCTTAATTGTAACCTTTTCAGAGAGGCCTTCCATGAGCACTGAATAAAGTAGCTCCCCAATCACTCTCTTTTACTCTATCCTTTTTGTTTTTTAAAACTTATAGGGCTTAGTGCTCTATGATATCATCTTGTTTATTTTATTTTTTTGTTATTCTTGAGTAAAAATATAAGCTCCAATGAAGCAGGGACATGTCTATTCAATTTATTATTATATACCCAAAATTTATATAGCATAGTTACTGACATAATGTATTGTAGTTGTTCCAATATTTACTAAAGTAGTATGTTAAATCAATAAATTCGATTACAAACCTGAGACTTCCAAATAAACTTATAACCTACCTGAAAAAAACCTTTCATTTCACTTTCTCTGTTTAGGCAGACCTCTAATTTCTAACAGCCAAGTCTAATCCCCTATAACCTGCTCTTCATGCCATCTCTAGGTTGCTAAGAAATTACCAAATATAGAGAGAAATAAATTATAATGTTTATGCTTTTAAGAGCTTTCAAGTATCAGACTGTGAAAACGACTGAGATCATATCCTGGTATATAGATTAATACTCATCAGAGCTCTTCAACACCAAGGTAATCACATATACAATAAGGGTACCTATTTTTTAAAGATAATTCAATGCTTAGGGTAAACTGTTTGCTATGAGTAAATGGTTTACATTAGATTTTTTTTTATTTAAATACGTACTATTGAAAACAAATTGATCAACTAAAAAATTAACTGTGGATTTTTGTTTTAATTTTCCAACCATTTTATTAATCCAGTGGTCAAGTTAACTACATTTAGACTCTTTCATCACAAAAAGCAAAGATGAAAGGGCAGCACTGAGAAAGAAGGAAAAAACTCTCACAACTTTATCAAATTGAATTTATTTTTGACACATATAGCCGTTTTAAAAATTACTTTTTTTATAGCAAGCAATGAAACACTTTATTCTTTATTCAGTAGCAATATGGTTAATGCTACAAAGAGAGTTTTGTCAAAAGAAAATAATGAGTAGAAATTTGAAGTATTCACAAACCTATTCTCAGGTACCTCACTTGGTTGCCCGAATTCCAGAAAATTTAATTATTTAACAAAAGTATGTATGTGTACTTCTTATTTGAAGATATATGGTCAAAATACTACAGCTCAAGTATGATGTGCTCACCCAATTAAGCTATAAGCATGCATTTTTTAGTTTATTAATACTTTAAGAAGCAATACAACTTCCATTCTGTAGTAAAAGACAGCCAAAATCAGCTTTACTTATTCAAGTATTAGGCTTACTCATTACTAAATATCTTTGTGATCTCAGTATAAAGTCTCACATTTCACTGCTAAAGATTAAACTGCACTTTCACACTTTCCTTCTGAAACACCACTATTGTTAACTTTTGTTTAAATAAAAAATTCCCCAGAAAAAGAGGGAAGAAAACACATTTGTATAGCAAACTTCGTTCTCACTTTACAGCTTTTATCACAAGCATTTTTGTACTCTAGAATGAGCCAACAGCTAACTCAGAGCCATCTTCACTATGGGACCTAGTAACCTCTAAAAAACAAAAGAATTTTGTTACCCAGAATAAAGGATAAAGAAAACATATATGATCCAATTTCTCCAGGATACAAACCACATGAAGAACACTGAAAAATAAAATGTATAAAACTATTATCTGTAGGACACTACCTTGTATCTATACAAACTGCAGTTTATCAAACTGCATCAAGAAAAAATGCAATCAGACTGAATAGATTATATGTTTATGAAATGATTATATTAAGTTTTCCCTCTTGGTGTAATTTGGCAAATGCGAATTTATGGAAATGTGAAATGATGCTTTATAGGTAATGCAATTCATAGAGAAATACTACACAGAAATGGGAATGAGGTGCTTGTTTAACATGCTTCTTAGACTACATTTACAAACTGTATCAATATGTTGTTGTCATGGCAACCCCATGTGTGCAGAACAGAACTGTTGTCCATAGGATTTTCAAGGCTGTAACTTTTCAGATGCGACTGACAGGCCTGTCTTCCAAGGCGCCTGAGTGGAGTTGAACTGCCAACCTTTTGGCTAGTAGTCGAGCACTTAATTGTTTGCACCACCCAAGATACAAGGACATGAGTTACAGAGAATCTAAAAAACCCTAGAAGGGTCATATAGTAAGTACATATATCTTCCAGATAAGAGTATATTTATAAGCCCCAAAGAAGACAGTATCTAACCAATTTTTAAATTGTCTAGAAATAAAGACAATGTGTTACAGCAGTAAAAAGAAGCAAAAAAAAAAAAAAAACAGCACTGCTGTATTTCTGTAGGGGGATAATTTCAACCTAAGCACTAGGTAAGCATCCGTAGTAGATAAAGTGGCAACCTCCCCAACCCCAAATCCTCTTGTCAATTTTCAGGTTTCTAAAAATTTCCACCCAGACCTTTCCTCACAGAGGACTAAAAAGCTTTTGAGATAAAAGGCAGTACATATAAAGGAATAGAAAATTAATGTACAACACAGCTTCAAGTAACTTGAACCCTCACCCTCAGAGTATGAGTTACTCAAGAACATTTTCCAGATAGTTAAAACCTAATCTTTTCAAGGGCCCAAGATATATTGTTTGATGACGAAGATATCCTTCTTCTTAGAAGGAAAGAATATTTTGGACATATTTTATTCTTTTCTAATGATATATTAATGTGAGTATTAAAGGACCAAGCCATTCTGGCTGACTTTATACATTTTCTCATTTAATTCTTACAAGATCTCTATAGAACAGGCCTTATCACCCCCATTTTGTAGATGAGAAACCAGAGACTTGACAAGATTGCTTCTTGCCAAATAAAGTGGCACATTTGGGATTTAAACTTAGTATGTTTAACTCAAAATACTGGCTCTTTATACACATAATGGAAACCCTGGCGGCTTAGTGATTAAGTGCTGCGGCTGCTGACCAGAAGGTTGGCAGTTCGAATCCACCATGCGCTCCTTGGAAACTCTAGGAGCAGTTCTACTCTGTCCTGTAGGGTTGCTATAAGTCGGAATCGACTTGACGGTAGTGGGTGTACACTATAACTTGTTCATCCCCCAAAAACCAAAGCATTGCCATTGCCCCCACGCATGTGTCAGCTGACAATAGCAATGGAGGCTTGTGTGTTGCTGTGATGCTGGAAGCTTTGCTGCAAAAGACCTCTTTGAAGTGTTAAAAAGCAAAGATGTCACCTTGAGGACTAAGGTGCACCTGACCCAAGCCATAGTGTTTTCAATCACTTCATATGCATGCGAAAGTTTGACAATGAATAAGGAAGACTGAAGAACTGACATCTCTGAATTATGGTGTTGGCAAAAAATACTGAATATACCATGGACTGTCAAAAGAACGAACAAATCTGTCTTGAATGATGTACAGCCAGAATTCTCCACAGAAACAAGGATGGCGAGACCTCATCTCACATACTTTGGACATGTTTATCAGGAGGGATGAGTCCCTGGAGAAGGACATCATGCTTGGTGAAGTAGAAGGTCAGTTAAAAAGAGGAAGGCACTCAACTAGACTGACTGACGCAGTGGCTGCAACAATGTGAGGATGGTGCAGGACGAGGTAGTGTTTCATTCTGTTGTACATGGGGTTGCTATGAGTCAGAAGCAACTCGATGGCACCTAACAATATTGCCGTTGATTCTGACTCGAAGGGACCCAATAGGACAGAGTAGAACTGCCCCATAAGGTTTCCAAGGATGTAAATCTTTACAGAAGCATACTGCCACATCTTTCTCCTGAGGAACGGCTGGTGGGTTCAAATGGCTGACCTTTCAGTTGGCAGTCCAGTGCTTTAACCACTGTGACACCAAGACTCACTTGTTCATACCAATGGGGGTAAAAAGAACACTATTACAATGGCTTTTACTTACACGCATATGTATAGAACTTCAATAGTGAGTCAAAATCTTCAAAGTTCAAGATGGAAGTACAGAGAAAGTTTTACAGTTCTTTGAATTTCCTACAAATGCTAGACAGATACTTAAATAATTTATTATATTCAACTGGATTAAACTACTGTCTGTAAGAAATGGCACTTTATATTTCTTTTAAACACTTAATTTACGTGAAGCTACTAAAAATACATAAGAAAAACAGGATTAAGCTGAGTATGTATTAAATCTATTTACCTTCCTTTTATTTAATTCATAGACATTCAAGCCCTAGCTAGTCACTTTATTTTCATTTTCTCTAATTTCAATTGGAGGAGGAAAAGGCTCTTAAGAAAAGCTTCCTTCCAAACAGAGTTGAGGAGCCCTGGTGGTGCAATTGTAAAGCATTCAGCTGCTAAACAAAAGGTCGGTGGTTAGAACCCACAAGCATCTCCATGGGAGAAAAGACCTGAGCCACCTGCTCCCATAAAGATTACAGCCTAGGAAACTCTATAGGGCAGTTCTGCTCTGAACTATGGGTTCACTAAGAGTCAGAGTTGACTCCGCAGCACACAACAACAGAGAGTTGAGTGATAAAACGAACCCAAAGGTACATTACCTTATAAACTAGGCAGATTAAGTCAAAATATGGCTATTAATTTTTCAAAGAGACTTTGAACTTCTATATCCACATCCATTTCTAAGCCTTATTGGGACATTAATCTTAAATTTCTTAGTACAGTAGCCATTATTTTTTAACTCAAACCTATAAATTCACTTGTGACTTTGGAAAAAATTAACATTTTTTGGCCTCAGTTTTTCTCACATATAAATATACTTTTACAGTGTTAAATGCCTCATGAAATGCCTGGTATTTATCAGGCATCTAATAAATAGTTATTCCCCAGTGCCGTTGAGTTGATTCCGACTCATAGCAACCCTATAGGACAGAGTAGAACTGCCCCATAGAGTTTCCAAGGAGCGCCTGGCGGATTCAAACTGCCGACGCTTTGGTTAGAAGCCATGGCACTTAGCCACTATGCCACCAGGGTTTCCAATAAATAGTTATTACCTAGTTGAAATTATATTTTTAAAAAGGGAACAATTGGGAAAGGAGCACACAGAAAAGTTCCCTAGCAGGTGGTCTTAAGCAGACAAAATGTTAAGAGTCCAGAATGAAAGAGAATTAACAGGGGAGGGTCAAGGTTGACTGACTCTCTTCTTCTCTTCCTTCAGAGGCACCTGAACCACTGTCATAGCGTAAGTCCTGCTGTAAACTCTGTGTTCCCTCCCCAGAGCTCATTCCTGAAGCATTATCCTATTACTAGGCAATATACTATACTAGTTATCCTAAGAGGTGCTCTTTAAATCAGAATGTGACACGAATTCAGAATAACAGGGTTATTCAACATTCGATAATAATTTTATGCTCTCATACATTACTAATGCATTCAATTAGCCAGAAAGAACATACTACAGTGAATTTTCTACTTTTTTTTTTCCATAAAAATGACAAGTTTCCATTAATAAAAATTAAGTTGCTCTAAAAATTGTATTTTTTACTCTAGGCTAAGATATCCTGACAGTGCTAGAAACAGACCCCAAATAAAAACTATTTTCCTTGAGCAAAATTTAACATTCTTCTTTGATAACAATAAATTTTGGATTTATTTGCCATAAATTCAAGGTAAACAAAATGTTTCACTAATACTTAGCATTTTTTTGGTCTCTACCTTGGTAACTAACAAGACAATGATCTTTGTAAAATGAAACAAAGAAAAATTAAACATTACCTCTAAATTCCTCTTCTATATTGCTTATCTAATTATTTACAATTTCTAAAGTAAAATATATGCATACAATAGACTACTGTCTCATCATCTTAGAACCACTGTTACCTTTTTTTTTTTTTACATTACCTTAGCCTCTTTTCACATTTTTTAAAAGGAGACTATAATTGGTATATATACAATATATAACTTTACAACACATATTCTTCATTTAATATTACTATTTTCACTCAGTACTGTACACATTGTCTTTAAAGCAATGATCTTAAATAAATTCCACAACAGCTATTATATTTTTGTGTTCATTAGTTAATGTCTCTCTTTTCCACTAAACTGTAAGCTCCCTTAGGGCAGGGGCCATGATTTTCTCAGTCACCACTGCCTACTCAGAGCACAGTGCCTGGCATGGAGTAAACAGGTATGCAATAAATATGATTACATAAATGCATGAATGAACTTATTTATCTATTCTCCTATCTTCAGAATAATTCTTCTCCCTTAACGCAATAATACATGTTAGATTTTTCACGCCACAGCTTATCTAGTAATTTGTCTTTTATTCTGACCAAGATTTCCCAAGAAAAAAACAATTAATCCAGTAAAGAGGAAGGATCATCTAAAGCAAAAGTAAAAACAAATAAGGATAAAGATTCATAAATGAAAAACCCTAGGAATCAGTGTTTTCCAATTAAAAGATCTCACCTTTCGGGCAAAGCATTATCAAAAGAGACTGAGGTACAGTCCTATATTTATTTTTAGTGCTATCAATATATTTCAATTCAACTTAAAAATAATTCCATCTTGATGAATGGATAAACAATTCACACAATGGAATACTACGCAACAATAAAGAACAACCATGAATCCTCAAAATATCTCAGGACATGGATGAATCTGGAAGGCATTACACTGAGTGAAATTAGTCAGCTGCAAAAGGACAAACATTGTATGACACCACTATTATAAGAACTCAATAAGTGGTTTAAACACAGAAGAAAACATTCTTTGATGGTTATGAGGGTGGGGAGGGAGGGAGAAGGGAATTCATTAACTAGACCATAGACAAGAATTATCTTAGGTGAAGGGAAGGACAGCACACAATACAGGGGAAGTAAGCACAAGTGAACTATACCAAAAGCTAAGAAGTCTCCTGAAAACGACCAAACATTTCAAGGGACAGTAAATAAAGTAGCAGGGGCGGGGTCTAGGGACCATGGTTTCAGGTGACATCTAGATCAACCACCATAACAAAGTTTATTAAGAAAATGTTCTAAATCCCACTTTGGTGAGTGGCATCTAGGGTCTTAAAATCCAGCAAGTGGCCATCTAAGATGCATCAATTGGTCCCAACCCACCTGGAGCAAAGAAGAATGAAGAACATCAACGACACAAAGAAAATATAAGCCCAAAAGACAGAAAGACACACATAAACCAGAGACTCCATCAGCCTGAGACCAGAAAAACTAGATGGTGCCTGGCTACCACCAATGACTGCTCTGACAGGGAACACAACAGAGAGTCCCTGACGGAGAGGGACAAAAGTGGGATGCAGAATTCAAATTCTAGTAACAAGATCAGACTTAATGGTCTGACTGAGACTGGAGGGACCCTGGAAGACATGGCCTCTGCACTTTCTATTAGCCCAAAATTAAAACCATTCCCGAGGCCAACTCTTCAGAGAAAGATTAGACTGGACTATAAGACATTAAATGGTTCTTGTGAAGAGTGTGCTTCTTAGCTCAAGTAGATACATGAGACTAAATAGGCAGCTCCTGTCCAGAGGAGAGATGAGAAGGCAGAAAGGGACAGGAGCTGGTTGAATGGACACAGGAAATACAGGGTGGAAAGGAGGAGTGTGCTGTCACATTACAGGAGGAGGAACTAGGGTCACATAACAATGTGTGTATAAATTTTTATATGAGAAACTAACTTGAACTGTAAATTTTTACTTAAAGCACAATAAAAAAATAATAATTCCATCTCTATTAATATAACCCAAACCAAACCCACCTGCCACTGAGTGGATTCCAACTCATAGTGATTCTACAGGACAGAGAAAAACTGTCCCGTAGGGTTTCCGAGGAGTGTCTGGTGGATTTGAACTGCCAACCCTTAGGTTAGCAGTTGAGCTCTTAACCACTGCACCACCATACATACAATTATTCAGTTATAACTGTAATTATGATGGAATACATATTGTCCATGTTCTGATATTCTCTACCATGCCAAGTTATACAACCACAGACTTATTAAACACACAATCACAGTATCATCTGAAAATTTAGATGCTAGTCTAGCCTCATGGCCATATATGGACATAAGGATGAAAGAAAAAGAATAGTTCTCAAAGGTTTTTAAACTGGTATTCTAGGCCTGGAAAACTGCTTTTTGTGAAAACTCAAATGTTAGGGATTCGTCCTATCTTTCAGAGGAAAACTTGTCCAGTATGAATACATCTGAATTTGTTCCACATTGTGACACCAATGAGTATTTATTAAGTGACTAAAGCGTGCAAGATACAAAATAGTTACCCGAATATGAGATGGGTGATATTACAACAGACCCAACTGAAATTAAAGAATCATATCAGATTACTCTGAAAAATTGTACTCTAACAAATTTGAAAACCTAGAAGAAATGGATGATTTCCTAGAAACACACTATCTACCTAAAATAACACAAACAGAGGTAGAACAACTAAACAGACCCAGAACAAAAGAAGAGATTGAAAAGGTAATCAAAAAACTCCCAACCAAAAAAAGCCCTGGTCCGGACAGCTCCACTGCAGAGTTCTACCACACTTTCAGAGAAGAGTTAACACCACTACTACTAAAGGTATTTCAGAACATAGAAAAGGACGGAATACTACCAAACTCATTCTATGAAGCTAGCATATCCCTGATACCCAAACCAGGTGAAGACGCCACAAAAAAAGAAAATTACAGACCTATAACCCTCATGAACTTAGATGCAAAAATCCTAAACAAAATTCTAGCCAATAGAATTCAACAACGTATCAAAAAAATAATTCACCATGACCAAGTGGGATTCATACCAGGTGTGCAGGGATGGTTCAACATTAGAAAAACAATTAATGTAATCCATCACATAAATAAAACAGAAGACAGGAATCACGATTTTATCAACTGCTGCAGAAAAGGCATTTGACAAAGTTCAACACCCATTCATGATAAAAACTCTCAGCAAAATAGGAATAGAAGAAAAATTCCTCAACATAATAAAGGGCATTTATACAAAGCCAACAGCCAACATCACCCTAAATGGAGAGAGCCTGAAAGCATTCCCCTTGAGAACGAGAACCAGACAAGGATGCCCTTTATCACCACTCTTACTCAACACTGTGTTGGAGGTCCTAGCCAGAGCAATTAGGCTAGATAAAGAAATAAAGGGCATCCAGATTGGCAAGGAAGAAGTAAAATTATCTCTATTTGCAGACGACATGATCTTATACACAGAAAACCCTAAGGAATCCTCCAGAAAACTACTGAAACTAATAGAAGACTTCAGCAGAGTATTGGGATACAAGATAAACATACAAAAATCAGCTGGATTCCTCTACACCAACAAAAAGAACATCGAAGAGGGTATCACCAAATCAATGCCATTTACGGTAGCCCCCAGGAAGATAAAATACGTAAGAATAAATCTTACCAGAGATGTAAAAGACTTATACAAAGAAAACTACAATATACTTCTGCAAGAAACCAAAAGAGACCTACATAAGTGGAAAAACATACCTGCTCATGGATAGGAAGACTTAACATTATAAAACGTCTATTCTATTACTGGGTTTATTCTACCAAAAGCAATACATACATTTAATACAATTCCAATCCAAATTCCAAAGACATTCTTTAATGAGATAGACAAACAAATCACCAACTTCATTTGGAAGGGAAAGAGGCCCCAGATAAGTACAGCATCACTGAAAAAGAAAAACAGAGTGGGAGGCCTCACTCTACCTGATTTTAGAATCTATTATACCACCACAGTAGTCAAAACAGCCTGGTACTGGTACAACATCAGATACATAGGCCAATGGAACAGAATTGAGAACCCAGACATAAATCCATCCACATGTAAGCAGCTGATATTTGACAAAGGCCCCAAAAACAGTTAAATGGGGAAAAGACAGTCTTTTTAACAACTGGTGCTGGCATAAATGGATATCCATCTGCAAAAAAACGAAACAAGAGCCATATCTCACCCCATGCACAAAAACGAGCTCAAGATGGATCAAAGACCTAAATATAAAATCTAAAATGATCAAGATCATGAAAGAAAAAATAGGGACAACGTTACTAAAACATGGCATAAACAGTATACAAAACATCACTAACAATACAGAAGACAAACTAGATAACTAGGAGCTCCTAAAAATCAAACACCTATGCTCATTCAAAGACTTCACCAAAAGAGTAAAAAGATTACCTACAGACTGGAGAAACTTTTTAGCTATGACATTTCTGATCATCGCCTGATCTCTAAAATCTACATGATACTGCAAAAACTCAACTGCAAAAAGACAAATAACTCAATTAAAAAATAAGCAAAAGATATGACCAGACGCTTCACTAAAGAAGACATTCAGGTAGCTAACAGGTACATGAGGAAATGCTCACGATCATTAGCCATCAGAGAAATGCAAATCACAACTACAGTGAGATTCCATCTCACTCCAACAAGGCTGGCATTAATCCAAAAAACACAAAACAATAAATGTTGGAGAAGCTGTAGAGAGACTGGAACACTTATACACTGCTAGTGGGAATGTCAAATGGTACAACCACTTTGGAAATCAATTTGGCACTTCCTTAAAAAGCTAGAAATAGAACTACCATACGATCCAGCAAACCTACTCCTTGGAATATATCCTAGAGACATAAGGGTCTTTAAACGAACAGATATAGGCACACCCATGTTCACTGCAGCACTGTTTACAATAGCAAGAAGATGAAAGCAACCAAGGTGCCCATTAACAGATGAATGGATAAATGAATTATGGTATATTTATACAATGGAACACTATGCATCGATAAAGAACAGTGATGACTCTGTGAAACATTTCTTAACATGGAGGAATCTGGAAGGCATTATGCTGAGTGAAATTAGTCAGCTGCAAAAGGACAAATATTGTATAAGACCACTATTATAGGAACTCAAATTGTTTAAACAGAGAAGAAAACATTCTTTGATGGTTACAAGAGGGGAGAGGGAGGCAGGGTGGGAGAGGGGTATTCCCTAATTAGATAGTAGGTAAGAACTATTTTAGGTGACAAGAAAGACAACATGCAATACAGGCGAGGTCAGCACAACTGGACTAAACCAAAAGCAAAGTAAGTTTCCTGAATAAACTGAATGCTTCGAAGGCCAGCGTAACAGGGGCAGGAGTCTGGGGACCATGGTTTCAGGGGACATCTAAGTCAAATGGCATAATAAAATCTAATTCTGCATTCCACCTTGGAGAGAGGCGTCTGGGGTCTTAAATGCTAGCAAGCGGACATCTAAGATGCATCAATTGGTCTCAACCCACCTGGAGCAAAGGACAATGAAGAACACCAAGGACACAGGTAATTACGAGCCCAAGAGACAGAAAGGGCCACATAAACCAGAGCTTACATCTGCCTGAGACCAGAAAAGCTAGATGGTGCCCAGCTATAACAAATGACTGTCCTGACAGGGAACACAACAGAGAACCCCTGAGGGAGCAGGAGAGCAGTGGAATGCAGACCCCAAATTCTTGTAAAAAGACCAGACTTAATGGTCTGACTGAAACTAGAAGGACCCCAGTGTTCATGGCCCCCAGACCTTCTGTTGGCCCAGGGCAGGAACTATTCCCAAAGCCAACTCTTCAGACAGGCATTGGACTGGACAAGGGGTTGGAAAGGGATGCTGGTAAGGAGTGAGCCTCTTGGATCAGGTAGTCACTTGAGACTATGTTGGCATCTCCTCCCTGGAGGGGAGATGAGAGGGTAGAGGGGGTTAGAAGCTGGCGAAATGGACATGAAAAGAGAGAGTGGAGGGAGGGAGCGGGTTGTCTCATTCGGGGGAGAACAATTGGGAGTATGTAGCAAGGTGTGTATAAGTTTTTGTGTGAGAGACTGACTTGATTTATAAACTTTCACTTAAAGCACAATAAAAATTAAAAAAAAAAATAGATACAAAATAGTTGACAAATTCTTAAAATACTCTAAACATTTAAAAATTTTTAAGGTTCCTTAAGATTTTTATTAGCTTTTATATGTATGTATATTACTGCTAGTACCAGTTACCATCTGAGTTGATTTTAACTCATGGCAACCTGGTGTGTGTCAGAGTAGAACTGTGCTCCATAGGGTTTTCAGTAGTTGATATTCAAGAAGTAGATAGGCAGGCCTTTCTTCCAAGGTACCTCAGGAGAACTCGAACCACCAATATTTCAGTTGGCAGCCAAGTACATTAACTGTTTGCACCACCTGTGGATTCCCTAGGTCATTATGAAGGTGTATTTGTCCAGTCAGGAAATACACATTATATTTAACAGGTTTGCTAGCCTGAATTTAATTTTTGCATATTTAGACACGTGGTATCTGCCTCTCCTTTTCTATCCTCACCCCAAACCAAACCAAAACCAAACCCATTGCCAACAAGTCAATTCTGACTCATAGCGACCCTATAGAACTGCTCTATAGGGTTTCCAAAGAGTGCCAGGTGGATTCAAACAGACAGCCTTCTGGTTAGCAGCCGCAGCTCTTAGCCATTACACCACCAGATCCTGCAAATTTTAGGGAAGGGCCTGGATGCAAGCATGCAAGTTATCAGTGCCTGACACTTACTGATATCTCAGTAAATGGTGGCTATTAACATTAACAGATACTATAACAACTGATGGGAGTCTCTGGGTGGTATAAACAGTTAACAGGCTCAACTCTTAATCAAAAGGTCGGAGATTCCAAGTTCACCAGAGGTAACTCAGAAGAAGGGCCTGGTGATCTACTCCAAAAATCAGCCACTGAAAACCCTATGGAGGAGCAGTTACACTCTGACATACACAGGGGTCACCGTGATTTGGAGTCAAATCAACCGTAACTGGTTTTTGATTATCTAATTCCATGTATAAACAGATTTCAACATGTAATATTGAGTAAGGAAAACTGAAGAATGGTAGGTATAATATATTATAAACTACGCATACTCTATTTGTTTATAAACATTGTTATCTAAAAGTACTCAAAAATTAGTTTTGGCAGGAGACACAAACTCTTCGTAAAGGAAGCTTCCAACCAGTTGCCATCAAGTTGATTCTGACCTATAGTGGCCCCATGTGTGTCAGAGTGGAACTGTGTGCCATAGGGTTGGCAGATGTTTTGGAAGTAGACTGCCAAGCCTTACTTCCAAGGCACCTCTGGGTGGACTAGAACCTCCAACCTTTTGGTTAGTTGCTGAGCCCAGTAACCATTTGCACCACCCAGTGACTCCATATAGGTATCAACACCATGCAAATCAATGCCTTGAACTTTCCTTCAGTTAGTTTTTTAATTCCTGATGCTCTCCACATCTTTACATTACCAAATGTCTCAAAAACCAGAAAATAAGTATAACCTTCAGAAAATATACTTAATTCTCTAAAGTACTTAACATAAAAATAATACCAAATAGCCAATAAAATAGTCAAGACTTGATAAATCATTCACGACATTGCCTTGCTTTCATTTGGACTTGAGGTTAAAGGTCTTTCCTATTTGAAAGGCTGTTTATTAAGTAAGTATCCTCATTTACATATAAGACTCATGATATTTTATTAGTTGAACTTTCACATGCTTAGATGAGTACAAAAAACATAATTATGTCCTAGTAAATCTCACCACAATAGCTGCATTATTTCAGGATGTGATATTACAAATACATAGTTTATCTTTAAAGCTGCCAGGCCAATACCTCAGATTAATCAAAGACATGTCTGTTAGCCTTACGATACACTCAGATACTGCACATAGCTAAATGTGTATATTAACAGCAAAAGCCACATAAACTGAAGGTAAATGGCAAATGGTAAACAGTCATTTTGCCAACAACAGCTTCCCAAGTAAAAGGATCTGACTTTCAGAGGCACATGCAAAGGAGTGAGAAAAGTCCCTCCAGTAGTTCTACGTTGTCTTATGACAAAAACAAGTAAAGAAAGACTAGGCAATAGTCGTGGGTTTAATATCCATCAAATAGGTCACTATTAGTCTGGCAAGAGTTGAATTACTATTCTTTCTATTAGAAATAAGTTAATGTAAAACAAAATCTTTAGTCAGTCTTCATAAAATCACCTATATCAGATTACGACGCCATTGTTTTCAAGAGAACAGTGGAAAAATGAGGGATGGGGTGAGAAGAGAGGGGGAGGCAGAAGGGATGGGGTATGTTATTTTCTTTAAAAAAAAATGGATATACACTTTTATAAAGGACTGACTTACATTGTCTTATGTTCCAGAAATAATAGATCGTTTGAACAGAAAAATCTTTTTTCATAGCATACAATGTGGATGTTACTCATTGAATCAGTCAAGAGCAATGTTAAATCAAGCTCATATTTTTCTTCTTTAAAAATGTCCTAGCTTTATCTTGTCTGTTTTTAATTGAGAACAATCAATTCTAATTATACCTAACCAAAGCCAATGATTTCAGAAAGCTTTAGTCTAACTTATATCTCATTAGGAAGCATTCAGCTTTGTCCTAATGAAAGCTTTCCAACAGAACAGTTCATCCTCCCCACTCAAGGGAATATGCAGCCAGTCAGATCACTTCAGTGGCAAAAATAAAAGATGAGATAGCAAGTTATTTTGCCATGGCAACAACTTTTAAAATTCTAAACAGATCACTTTCCCCTATTTAAATATAAATGCCGTCTAAAGCAGCTGCTACGATGACTGACAAGTTCTCAATCAAAATCTATTACCATGAGGGTTTCCAACTTAGAATGTGTAACAATATCCTCCACTGAACAGAAACGGAAGCTTTAAATATATCACTCTAAACTATGTTTCAGCTATAGATACCTAAATTGCAGCATTCCAGTGTAATCTTAATGATGTGTTTAATGAAAGTGTACTTTGCTTTTATTCTACAGAATCAGGAAGAAAACAAAAACCAGATATACATTTGCCATGGCATTATACGCTGAGGTTTGTAAAATTAGATCTCCTGAGACCTATTTAATTCCTCCAAAGTATTTGGTCAAAATTTATAGCAACAGAAGTAGCCAGCAGAAAGATAACGGTTTTCTCTTTATTAGCCCCCGCTGTTGTCGTTGTTGTTAGGTGCCATGGAGTAGATTTTGACTCTGCTACCCTATGTGACAGAGTAGAATTGCCCCATAGGGTTTTCTTCGTTGTAATTTTTATGGAAGCAGATCACTAGGTCTTTCTCCCGAAGAGCCACTGAGTGGGTTCGAACCATCAACATTTCGTTTAGCAGCTGAGGGCTTAACCACTAGTGCCACCAGAGCTCCATGTACCCCACCCTAAAATAGGTTCCCACAGGAATATAACCTGAGAACAAAATCTGGAAGCTTTTCCAATCAATAATGCTTTCACATACACAAAGTTTTACTACTTATTCACTGAATACTATAAAATATTGCTGAAAGAAATTAAAGAACTAAGTAAATGGAAAGACATCCCATGCACATGGAGGCAAAGGCTTAGTACTGTTAAGATGTCAGTACAAACCAAATCGACCTATAGATATGACATAATTCTATCAAAATTCCAACAGCCTTTTTTACATAATGGAAAAGCCAATTCTCAAATTCATATGGAATTGCAAGAAGTCCTGAATACCAAAGCAATCTAGAAAAAGAAGAACAAAGTGGGAGGACTAATACTCCTCAATAAATAAAACATACTATAAACTACAGTAATCAGAACAGTCTGGTACTGCTATAAGGACAGACATATAGAACAATGGAACAGAAATGAGAGTTCATAAATAAAACCATACATCTATAGCCAAGTGATTTTTCACAAGGCGGCCAAGTCCATTCAACGAAGGAAAGAGCAGCCCCTTCTATTCTTCTGTCTAGGGTTTTGTGATGGACTTGAGTTTTTTTGTTTTGTTTTGTTTTTTTTAGTTAGGTCAGATGTATACTCTTAGACTGAACAGTGTGGCCATGTAGATATGGGATCTGAATACAGATGACAGCTTCTTTAAAATTTCAGTCTTAAAGTATGAAAATGAACATTTCACAGCAGAATATGTGTGCTGTTTGTTCTGGACAGACAAACAATGTCCACTGCAATGTATGCCTATCATACACGTTGTTTGGTTAGGACTTTCGAAATATATTTCATGATATCTCAAATTTTTATCAAAAATTTATAAGAATTTTGTGCAAGGAGAGAATCCAGCACTTGTATTTTTAAATAGTCTGTCAGAAGTTGAATTCTTCTCCCTCTTTATAAACTTCATTGTAACTAGCCTACTTTGGGCCTTTTTTTTTTTTTTGGAATCAGAATGATCTCCCTATATGCATAAAGAATTACTGCCCAGAATAAACCTGATGTTTCAATTTCTTTGAGATCTGATTATTTTTAACAACAAACACACACATGGGTTTGTCAACATATGGATCTTAAAATTAAAGATTACCAAATAACTCTTCTTGCTTCCCGGGACTTGTAAGAAGCCAGCCAATTCTGGGGTTGCAGAGAGAAAGGGAAAAAATTCTGAACTCAAAGAGTCCAGAATTTTGGACTTCAATCAATTAACCTCCTAGGTAATCAAACACCGTACTTAATCTATTTGAAAGATTCCAGTGAGATCAAAAGAGATCATGAAGATCCTAAGGGTTTAGAATCCACATAAGGGGAAAAAAATAAGAGTCCTAGCCCTAAAGATAAGCCAACATGTGAAAACTATAACCTGAACTCTTAGATTGCTCTGCATATGCTCAGGTGTCACAAGGAAGAGCTAGGTAATTTCCAAAACCCAGAACATTTCTGAATTCCAAGTAATCACACTTTGTGCCTACCATTAATAAAAGAGTTCAAAAAGAACCTCGGTTTTTAAATCAAATTCATTGAGGTATAATTTGCATACAATAAGTTGCTCACATTTCAAATCCACAGTATGATGAGTTTGGGGGGAAAAGAAGAGAGGATATTTTCTTCATCCCAGAAAGCTCCCTCAGCTCCCTTTGAAGTCAACTTCCTGCCCCAGATAACCAACAACTACTGTTATTATAGATTATTTTGCCTTTTCTAGAATTCCATATATAATTGGAATTATGCTATATATACTTGTCTTAGTCATCTACTGCTGCTATAACAGACATACCGCAAGTGGATGGCTTTAACAAAGAGAAATTTATTCTCTCACTGTTTAGTAGGTTAAAAGTCCAAATGCACGGCGTCAGCTCCAGGGGAAAGCTTTCTCTTTGTCAGCTCTGGAAGAAGGTCCTTGTCATCAGTCTTCCCTTGGTCTGGGAGCATTTCAGTGCAGGAACCTCAGGTCCAAAGGATGCGCTCAGCTCCTGGTGCTGCTTTCTTGGTGGTATGAGGTCCCCAACTCTCTGCTTGCTTCCCTTTCTTTTTATCTCTTGTAAAATAAAAGGTGGTGCAGGCTGCGCTCCAGAGAAGCTCCCTTTACACTGGATCAGGGATGTGACCTGGGTAAGGGTGGTGTTACAATCCCATCCTAATCCTCTTTAACATAAAATTACAATCTCAAAATGGAGGACAACCATATAATATGGGGCACTGTGGCCCAGCCAAATTGATATACATATTTTTGGGAGGACATAACTCACTTCATGACAATACTCTTTTGGCCTGGCTTCTTTGCTTAGCATAATGTTTCTGAGATTCATCAAGGTTTTTGCATTTCTCAGATAGGTTCCTTTTTTATTGCTGAGTGATAATCCACTGGATAGTTATACCACAATCTGTTTTTTCAAGCTGGACTAATTTTTACCTTAAAGAATTTAAACATCTTGTTTTTAACTCACAGCATCCATGGGTTTTCACATTTTAACTACTATCCACTAGTTCATGGTAATTAGCTAGGTCAATTATAATTTCTCCCTCCAGAATCTGAATGGAGAAGAATATATAAGCTAACAGCAGAAGGATAAACAAGACTCAAGAAGCAGCAGCGATGAAATGAAAAGCAAAATATTCTTAAATGAAAAGCAAAAGAGTTCTAGTGAACTAGCTACTAAAGTAGGGGAAAAAGGTGGGAGTAGAAGGTAGGAGTGGTTAATTAGTCCCTGGAGCTAAATGCTGATTTATAAAAGAATGGGCTTCAATGAGATTCTGGGCTCCTGTACTGACCAGTCACCTTTGTAATAAAAAAAGTCTAATAATATTATCACTTCTATTAGTGAAGAAGTCTGTCTTGGAAGAGTACAACCAGAATGCTCCTTAGAAGCAAGGATGGCGAAATTGCGTCTCTCATACTTTGGACATGTTGTCAGGAGGGATCAGTCCCTGGAAAAGGGCACTGTGCTTGGTAAAGTGGAGGGTCAGTGAAACGAAGAAGACCCTCAATGAGATGGACTGCCATGGTAGCTACAACAATGGGCTCAAGGATGACGATTGTGAGGATGGTACAGGACCAGACAGTGTTTCAGTTCTGTAATACGGAGGGTCACCGTGAGTTGGTTCACAGCACCTAACAATGACGACGACTAGAAAACACTTACTATGTACCAAGCACCATACTACCCATTTTTTACGTAGTACCTCATTTATCCCTTACAATTAATTCTGTGAGATATTCTAAGGCTCAACGAAGTTAAGCAACTTCCAACTTCACACAACTCCAAGATTTAAATTCCGGTCTGTCTGATACCAAAGCCGACTATTAGGCAATACTACAGATTTTGAGTCACATTCATTTTTGCATGCCTACCATACCTAGCACAGTAGTCTGAACAATGAAATGAATTTAATGAAACTGATCTAAGCTAGGACCGAAGAAAAAAAAAGATCTGTTACAGATTGCAGGAGAATAAGATGAAATAATAACTAAAGCCAATGTGGGATATCCTGGATTGGAAGCTGGACCAGAAAAAGGACATCAATGAAAAAACCTGTGAAGTTTAAATAAGGTCTGCAATTTAATTAATAGTATAGTACCAATGTTAATTTTTTTTTCTACCAATGTTAATTACCTCATTTTGATAACTACACAATGATTATGTAACTTATTAATAAGAGATGAAGCTGAGTAAGGGATATATGGAAACCCTTAATTTCTTTAACTTTTCTTTAAGTATGAAATTAGTTCAACATAAAAAATAATTTTAACAAAGGGTTCTTGGACTTTATTCTGAAACTCAAGAATTCATCTTTTAATAATGAATGCTTTAAAGCAATCCTATGATGAAACTACGTATGGTGTTTTTTACTGAATACATATCACATCAACGTTTATTGAACATGTTCTCTGAGTTACTACAGAATGTGGTGACATGGCAACTACCTTTAAGCTATTTATAACAGATTAGCTATGATAAATACAAAAAGCTGGAGGTCAAAACCTCAAAAAAGCTAGTACAAAACACAAAACTGGAAAGTAACAGTTTTCATATCTTCTGAGACCGGAATATTTTTACTTTTTTCTTCTTTTAAAAGCCAAGGATTCAACTTCTGACAGACTATAAATGTAAGTACTAGATCTTCTCCTTGCACAAAATTCCTATAAATTTTTAAGAAAAATCTGAGATACCATGAAATATATTTTCAAAGTCCTAACCAAACACAACATATATGATAGGTATACACTGTAGTGGACATTGTTTCGTCTGTCCAGAACAAAACGGCACACATATTCTGCTGTAAAATGTTCATTTTCATACTTTAAGACTGAAATTTTGAAGAAGCTACCATGTACATTCAAATCCCATTTCTACGTGGCCACACTGTTCAGTCTAAGAGTACACATCTGACCTAAATCCATCACAAAACCCTACTCCAGATCCAAGTTATATTTTAGTAAAGGTCTTTTGGTTGAAATAAGATAAAAATAAGGGTGGAAGGGAGGCAGTCAGCTTTATTGGAAACACTGGAAGGATACTGGGGTAGCTCACACAGCTGAAGAAAGAAATGAACCACCAGGCCATAGGATGTCATGAGCAGGTGCGTTCTCTAGACCTTAATAGCATAAATTTATGGGCTTTCCCTCTCGATGACACTATCTCCAACTCTAGCACCATTTATTTGTTTCAGGAGAGGAGGGACTTTATCTGCCTTTCTACCACTGTAAGCCTAGCAACTAAAATAATGTCTAGCACATTCAAAGAAAACTCACTGCCATAACGTCGATTCCGACTCATAGCGAGCCTACAGGACTGCCCCATAAGGTTTCCAATGCTGCATCTTTCTCCTACAGGGCAGCTGGTGGTTTCAAACTGCCTATCTTTCTGTTAGCAGCTGAGTGCTTAACCACTGTGCCACCAGGGCTCCTTATAAATAGGTGCAATATAAATATCTGTTGACTGGATAAATCAATAAGCAAAAAAAAAAACAACCCACTGCCGTCAAGTGGAATATAAAAAAAACTAAATTAATTCCTGGGTGAGAAAATCTAATCAGCCTAGCTTATTTCAGTTATCTACCCCCTTTTTTTTTCAATCACTGTCAGAGAATCAGTTGAAGTTATTTTGGGGCCTTTTCCATATAAGAGGGACTTGTGAATGGTGTACTTGGTATCTACTACAGTAAGTCCCTGGGTTACAAATGTCTGACTTAACACAACTCAAAGTCTGACGACTTGTACTTGCCCTCCAACGCTATGTAACTTTGCCCTCACTTTGAAAAAACGGAACCAACCAATATTCACAACAAATTCATCACAATCACCTTCACTTGCTGCACTGTAGCTTTTATATCACTGAAAAGGCTTCCACCTTTTTTCTTGCTTTAAAGGCTGAAAACTCTGGTGGTGTACTGGTTAAGAGCTACAGTTTTTAACCAAAAGGTCAGCAGTTTGAATCCAAGAGGCGCTCCTTGGAAACTCTATGGGACAGTTCTCCGCTGTCCTACAGAGCTGTATGAGTCGGAATCGACTCGAGGGCAATGGGTTTGGTTTGGCTTTGGTTTTAAAGTAAGGCTAAATAAGAACCCTATGCACCTTTTCCGGCTTACCTACAAATTCTTACAGACACACTTAGGGATGGATCTCGTCCGTTTGTAACCTGGGGAGGCCTATACATATCAATCTTAAAATATCTGACCTGTCAATTATTCCATTAGATCAAATAAAGAATTCTTAACATAAGTTTTAAGGTCTCTAGACTTGAATCGACTCGAAGGCACTGGGTTAGACTTGCATATTTGTATCATACCTTGATTTACTTGTATAATTTTATTTCTTCTCCTTATTAATATGCAAATGCTATGTGTGAGTCAAAATGATTTTAAACATGAACATTCACCCATGCCATCACTGGAAAAACTAAATAAAAAGCATAAATGCTAAAATCAGGCTTAAGTATTTTTATTTGGATTTCATTAAGCAGATATATCCACTCAGAAATTTTTTTAATTCATAACTGAATACATTTCTTTCAGATCTTCTCCGGATTGTTAAATTGCTTACACAGGAAATTATTTTAATTATGTTTACTTGCATCAATACATTATCAATTGTAAAATGTGCATTGGTAGAATTAATACCCTAAACAAGATTTAATCATTCTGTTATGAAATGTTAAAGTGGTCTCCTTAATTAAGAAATACTCTTAATTAAAAGACTTTATATAACTGAGCCTTGTCAGTAAACAATTTTAACTTAACTGTTACAGTTAAAAGTAAAAACACAACTAAAAAGCCAGAGAAAAATTTATAAATTGTTTTTATAAATTTATAAAATTAAGTCCCTTACTTCATATGATCAATTTTGAAATTTCAATAACACCTATACAAACATCTTTTTGTTTATAATTAAAATGTATTTTTAAATGTCATTATTATAAAAGTCTAGCCCTTAGAAAACCATTAAATCATTCGAACCTTCGAATTGAGAGGAATTACATGAAATTAGCTGAGAAAGAATGACTTGCAGCTGCAAATCCTTCCCCAACCCACACATCTTTGTACAACACACACAATTGTTACAGAGCTAGTTCAGCAACTTGAAAGTGGAGAAAGAGGCTCCACTGACAAGATATAGGAGTTTAGAAAGAAAAAGTACAGAAGAAAAATTTACCCTTAAAAGAAATATTAATTGAGGTTCCAGGAGAATCCAGCCAGAGACTTGTAACTCAGTATGAAATTAAGAAACAAAAGGGCAAGTTTAAACCAGAAAGATTAATGTAACTTTAAGGACAGGTTTTTAAGAGAGACCTTTGTAGACAGGCCAAAAGAAAGTTGTTGCAGAAAATAAATTTTGGAAAGGCTGCAAGGAAACTGGAACTCTTACGACTGCTGATGAGAATGCAAAATGGTAGAACCATTTTGGAAAACAACATGATGCTTCCTTAAAAAGCTACAAATAGAAATACCATACAATCCAGCAATCCCACTCCTAGCAATATATCATAGAGAAATGAGAGCCGTCACATGATAGACATAGGCACACCCATGTTCACTGCAGCATTATTCACAACAGTACAAAAGATGGAAGCAACCTAAGTGCCCATCAACAGATGAATGGATAAACAAACTATGGTACATACATACAATGGAATACTATACAATGATAAAGAATAAGGATGAATCTGCGAAACATCTCACAACATGGATGAATCTGAGGGCATTAGTGAAATAAGTCAAACACAAAAGGACAAAATATTGTATGACCACTATTATAAAAAACTCATGAAAAGGTTTACACACAGAAAGAATCTTTGAGGGTTATGAGGGAGAGGAGGAGCGAGGAGGGAAAAACGCTAGCTAGACAACAGATTAAGTGGCGACTTTGGTAAAGGCCAAGACAGTACATTAATACTGGGGAAGCATGTACGACCTGACCAAGACAAAGTCACAGAAGCCTCAGAGACACATTCAAACTCCCTGAGGGACAGACTTATTGGGCTGAGGGCTGGGGACCATGATCTCGGGGGCATCTATCTCAATTGGCATAATACAGTTTATAAAGAAACTGTTCTACATCCTACTTTGGGGTCTTAAAAGCTTGTGAGCAGCCATCTAAGATACTCCACTGGCCCCACTACATCTGGAGCAAGGCAGAATGAAGAAAACCAAAGACAAAGGGAAAGATTAGTCCAAGGACTAATGGACCACAACTACCACAGCCTCCACCAGACTGCATCCAGCACAACTAGATAGTGCCCGACTACCACCACTGACTGCTCTGACACGGATCACAACAGAGGGCACAGAGCTGGAAAAAAATGTAGAACAAAAGTCTAACTCACAAAAAAAGAACAGACTTACTGGTCTGACAGAGACTGGAGAAACCAAAGAGTATGGCCCCCAGACACCCTTTTAACTCAGAACTGAAGTCACTCCTGAGGTTCACGCATCAGGTCCTGAGGTTCACCCATCAGCCAAAGATTAGATAGGCCCATTAAACAATAATACATGTAGCCATGTAGCTCAACCATGTATACGAGACTAAATGGGCACACCAGCCCAGGGGCAAGAAAGAGAAGGCAGGAGGGGACAGGAAAGCTGAATGAATGGAAATGTGGAACTCAAGGTCGAGAAGGGGAGAGTGTTGACATGTTGTGGGTTTGGCAACCAATGTCACAAAACAGTGTGTATGAATTATTTAACGAGAAACCAATTTGCTCTGTAAATCTTCATCTAAAGCACAGATTAAAAAAAATACAAAAAATAAAGCTGTTGCAAGTCAAGTAAGATAAGAATGCTTTTTATACATAGGATTTAGTAACATAAGATGTGAAGTAAAATTGCCTTCAGATACTGGTTCCCCTTGTATCAGCTACATAATCTGGAGTAAGTTATTTAGCTTGTCTGTGCCTCACTTTTCTCATCTCATCTCTAAGCACCTAATGGGTTTGTTGTAAATACCAATGTAATATTACAGGCAAAAGGATTTGGAACTGTGCTTGACACACAGTGCTTAATACAGCTAATGATTTGTTTTAAAATCAGTAGCTAAAGGAAGGGAAATTTTTTACATTACATAAAGACTTCAGTGTCTTTTCTAGGACCAATTAATTGTTCCAGTATAAGGGTCAAATCTGAATTAACAATAACCACACCAACCTACCAAGACAATCCCCATGGAAGACAGTTCTAAGAAGACCCAAGAAGCTACTACTTTTAACACTTACTCCCAAACCCTAATTTTTCAAACATGGTTGATGAGCTAATATTACTTCTAAGAATTGTGGAGAAGTATAAAAATTCACATAAATGATTGTTCATTGCAGTACCATGTATAATATTGAAAAACTGTAAATAACATAAATGTCTAGAGGACTGTTTAAAACTGTAAACAATGTAAATGGATGTCACCACCAAAAATATCCTATTAACAATTTCTGAATGCTTACATCATCCTCACTGCTAACGAGTTTCAAATGTTTACTAAGTTCCAAAATGTTTTAAGTACTTTTCATATATTAATTTTGTTTAACCTATTTTAAAGATGAAGTAACACACTATCTTGCCCTAAGTCAAATGTCCAAGGAGTATATGAACCAAGATTTGAGCCCACGTAGTTCCAGGATCAATGTTCTTAACCCCTATGCCCTGGAACTAACACTGCAAACAACTAGGTTACTATCTTGATTGGACTGGATTACATCTTCAGTATTTTGAGAGATGAGGTTGCCATGAGTCAAAATTGACTAGAAAGCAACAGGTTTTATGTGCTTCGTTTTTAGTCTTTGCTTGTAATATCTATATCAAACTTCCACTCATTTCAAACACTTGGAACAGCAAAATCAATCAACCAAAGTCAAATGATAGATGTTTTTCATCGACTTTGATGTGGCCAATAAAGATTAAAACCAGGGCTTTGAACTGGTTCCAACCGGTTCAGTCACAGCTGATGCAGCAAAACCCGAAGAGAGCCAAATTTTTTAGATTTAGGTGAACTGAAACGATAACCGTAACGGGAAAAGTTATGGGCAAAGCCTTGGAATAGGAGACTCGGAAGGGGCTAGTGAGCCCTTCCAGAAGTCTGATGCAGGAGGCTGGATTATTGCCAGGTCTGTGACATGTTGAAAGTGGCGCGGTCGGTAGCCATCTTTAAGCTAGGCACTGCTGTTTCCAACTCCTGCGGGCAAGAGATTTGGTTGCTATACAAATGCATACACTGCCCTTGTTTTCTAGGAGGCAGATTATATTTCTAGCATGGTTTCGACCCATAATTTTTCCCGTTCCGATTATCATTCTGGGTCACACAAATTTTGAAAATTCAGGTCTGCTCTGGTGTCACTTCCTCAGCCATGACTTAACTAGAAAAAACTGGTTCGAAGCCCTGGACTTTTAACAAACCTTAAGTCAAAGGTTCTCAACCTTGGCTGCATATTAAAAATTATCTGATAAACTTTTAGAACATACTAGTGGCCAGGTACCAACCCCAGGGCGGATTTAAGAGACATCTCTATCTCTGTCCAATTAAATTAGAATCTCTGAGAATGGAGCTTGGGTATCAGTATTTTTTTCCCTCTTTTTTTAATCCCCCAGGTAATTCTAAGTGAAACTAGGTTGAGAACCACATCTCTAAGTAGTTAGGGTTCAGGGGGAGGAGACAGATAATCTGCATGGGTTCTCAGCAGTTCCAGCGAGCAAACAAGAATCCTATTAGCAGACAAATTAGAAAAGAGGGAACACTGATTTAAAAAATTAATAAAAATCTGGGCCTGAGAGTCAGGGACAACCAACGATGTAAGACTAAAAAGTAGCATGATCTATGCAGCAGCTATTTCTAAGGTCGCTGGGCAGAGCTCCGCATCTTAGGTGGCAGTTAAGTTGAGATGCCAGGGATCCTTTTTAGGATACTGCTTAAAAGACACTTAAAATGTAAACAGAAACAGAGGATGTTAGAAGAACCATTATGTTTCAATGATTGGAGAAACAGACACTAAGCCAAAAGCATGCAGACACACATTATGTCTTTGCTTGGACTGCAAAAACTGCTGCCAAATACATATACATACGAAACCAAAATTACAAGAAATACTAAAGGGAGTCCTTGGGTTAGAAAATCAATAACATCAGTTAACAACTCAACACAGGACAGAACAACAAGATATCAACCCAGATTTTTAAAAAAATACCGCTGAGTCAATTCCAACCCCTAGCAACCCTATAGGACAGAGTAGTCTGCCCCATGCGGTTTCCAAGGAGTGAGCGCCTGGTGGAGTTGAACTGCTGACGTTTTGGTTAGCTGCCAGACTCTTAACCCAGATAGGGAAGTCACCAAAATAAATCAAGGCGAAAACACTGAAATAGGGAAGCAGAGACCTCTATATGTAAAAGATGACAACATTACAACAAAAAAGAAGGACTGAATAATGCAGGCATAGAACTTTCATATGGAGAGGGAGTCAAGATGATATCAAAAAATATAAGACTTCTATAAACATTTTTTTTACAAACATAGAAAAATAGAGGTAAATATGAAGGTAACCACAAAGGAAAGCAAAATTCCTATTCACCAAAATAAAAATTAAAAAAAAAAAAAAACTCAGCAATATGCAAAATCAACAACAATGAAAAAGATGAAAAGAAAATACATAAAGAAAAATGACTCAGCACAGAAAATCAAGTGGAAAAAGAAACTGTCAACAACATATGCAAAGAGACATCAAAATGACAACACTCAACTCATACCTATCAATAATTACACTGAATGTAAATGGACTAAATGCACCAATAAAGAGACAGAGAGTGGCAGAATGGATAAAAAAGCACAATCTATCTATATGCTGCCTATAAGAGACACACCTTAACCTAAAGAAACAAAATAAAACTCAAAGGATGGAAAAAAAAATATATCAAGCAAACAACAATCAAAAAAGAGCAAAAGTGGCAATATTAATTTCTGACAAAACAGATTTTAAAGCAAAATCTACCACAAAGGATAAGGAAAGACACTATATAGTAATTGAAGGGTCAATACACCAGGAGGGGAAACCCTGGTGGCATAAGGGTTAAGCAATACAGCAGCTAACCTAAAGGTCTGCAGTTCAAATCCTCCAGGTGCTCCCTGGAAACCCTATAGGCCAGTTTGACTCTGACCTATAGGGTCGCTATGAGTCAGAATCGACTCAACAGCAACGGGTTTTTTATTTTTTTGACACCAGGAGGCCATGACCATAATAAATATTTACACACCCAACCACAAGGCTCCAAAATACATAAAACAAACTTTAACAGTATTTAAAAGAGAAACAACTCCACAATAATAGTAGGAGACTTCAACATACTACTTTCAATGAAGGACAGAACATCCAGAAAGAACCTCAATAAAGACACAGAAGATCTAAATGCCACAAACAAACAACTTGATCTCATAGACATACACAGAACACTCCACCCAATGGCACCCAAGTATACTTTCTTTCCCAATGCACATGGAACATTCTCCATAATAAGTCACATATTAGGCCACAAAGCAAGCCTTAACAGAATCCAAAACATCGAAATATTACAAAGCATCTTTTCAGACCAGAAAGCCATAAAAGTAGAAATCAGTAACAGAAAAAGCAAGGAAAAAAAAAATCAAACACATGGAAACTGAACAACATCTTGCCCAAAAATTAGTGGGTTATTAACAAATTAAGGATGGAATAAAGAAATTCACAGAAACAAAAGAGAACAAAAACATATTCTACCAGAACCTTTAGGACACAGCAAAAGCAGTGCTCAGAGGTCAATTTATAGCAATAAATGCATACATACAGAAAGAAGAAAAGGCTAAATTCAAAACATTAACCCTACAACTTGAACAAATAGAGCAGCAGAAGGAAGGAAATAATAAAAATTAGAGCAGAAATAAATGAAATAGAGAATAGAAAAACAATTGAAAGAGTTAACAAGACCAAAAAAGCCAGTTTTTTTAAAAAGATCAACAAAATCGATAAACCATCGGCCAGACTAACAAAAGAAAAACAGAAGCGGAAGCAAATAACCCAAATAAGAATTGAGATAGGTGGCATCACAACAGAACAAACTGAAATTAAAAGAACCATAAGAGAATACTATGAAAAATTATACCCCAACAAATCTTAAAACCTAGAAGAAGCTGACAAATTTCCAGAAACAAACTGCCTACATAAACTAGCACAGACAGAGGCAGAAAAACTAAATAAATCTATTAAAAAAAAGATACTGAAGAGGTAATTTAAAAACTCCCAATGAAAAAAAACCCTGGCTTTGACAGCTTCACTAGAGAACTCTACCAAACTTTCAGAGAAGAATTAACATCACTACTACTAAAGGTATTTCAGAACATAGAGAAGGATGGAATACTCCTAAACTCATTCTATGAAGCCAGCATAACCTGATACCAAAACCAGGTAAAAACACCACAAAAATAGAAAATTACAGACCTATATCCCTCGTGAACATAAATACGAAAATTCTCAACAAAATTCTAGCCAAGAGAATTCAACAACATACCAAAAAAATAACTCACCATGACCAAGTGGGATTCATACCAGGTATGCAGGGATGGCTCAACATTAGAAAAACAATCAATGTAACTCATCACACAAATAAAACAAAAGACAAGAACCACACCACATGATCTTATCAACTGACACAGAAAAGGCATTTGACAAAGTCCAACACCCATTCATGATAAAAACTCTCAGCAAAATAGGAATAGAAGGAAAATTCCTCAACACAATAAAGGGCATTTATACAAAGCCAACAACCAACATCATCCTAACTGGGGAGAGTCTGAAAGCATTCCCCTTGAGAACGGGAAGAAGACAAGGATGTCCTTTATCACCACTCTTATTCAACATTGTGTTGGAGGCCCGAGCCAGAGCAATAAGGCAAAAAAAAAAAAAAAAGAAACCAAGGGCATCCAAATTGGTAAGGAAGAAGTAAAGTATCCCTATTTGCAGATGACATGATCTTATACACGGAAAACCCAAAAACAATCCACAAGAAAACTACTGAAACTAACAGAAGAGCTCAGCAAAGTGTTAAGATACAAGGTAACATACAAAAATCACTTTGATTCCTCTACACCAACAAAGAGAACTTCGAAGAGGAAGTCACCTGATTTGGTATTGATTTATTCCATTTACAATAGCCCCCAAGAAGATAAAATACTTAGGAATACATCTAACCAGAGACATAAAAGACCTATTCAAAGAAAACTACAAGACACTACTGTAAGAAACCAAAAGAGACCAACATAAGTGGAAAAACATAATTTGCTCATGAATAGGAAGACTCAACACTGTGAAAATGTCAATTCTACCCAAGGCAATCTACAGATACAATGCGAACCAGGTCCAAATTCCAACATTTTTTAATGAGATGGAAAAACAAACCCCAAACTTCATATGGAAAGGGACGAGGCCCTGGATAAGTAAAGCATTACTGAAGAAGAACAAAGTGGGAGACCTCACACTACCTGATTTTAGAACCTATTATACCACCACAGAAGTCAGAACAGCCTGGTACTGGTACAACAGATACATAAACCAATGGAACAGAATTGAGAATCCAGACATAAATCCATCCACGTATGAGCAACTGATATTTGACAAAGGACCAACGTCAGTCAAATGGGGAAAAGACAGTCTCTTTAACAAATGGGTGCTGGCATAACTGGATATCCATCTGCAAAAAAAAAAACAAGATCCATAACTCATACCATGCACAAAAGTGAACTCAAAATGGATCAAAGACCTAAATATAAAATCTAAAAAGATAAAGATCGTGGAAGAAAAAATAGGGACAACACTAGGAGCCCTAATACATGGCATAAACAGAATACAAAACATAACTAACAATGCACAAACACCAGAAGAAAAACTAGATAACTGGGAGCTCCTAAAAATCAAACACTTATGTTCATCAAAAGACTTCACCAAAAGAGTAAAAAAACAACCTACAAACTGAGAAAAAATCTTTGGCTACGAAATATCTGATCAAGGTCTAATCTTCAAGATCTACAAATACTGCAAAACCTCAACAACAAAAACACAAACAACCCAATTAAAAGATGGGCAAAGGATATAAACAGACATTTCACCAGAGAAGACATTCAGACGGCTAACAGATACATGAGGAAATGCTCACAATCATTAGCCATTAAAAAAAAAAAAAGCCATTAGGGAAATGTAAATCAAAACTACAATACGATACCATCTCACCCCAACAAAAAAAAAAAAGGCTGGTATTAATCCAAAAAACACAAAATAATAAATATTGAGAGGTTGTGGAGAGACTGGAATACTTATACACTGGTGGTGGGAATGTAAAATGGTACAACCACTTTAGAAATCTATTTGGCACTGCCTTAAAAAGCTAGAAATAGAAGTACTATATGATCTACCAATCCCACTCCTTGACATATATCCTAGAGAAATAAGAGCTGTCGCACAAATAGATACATGCGCATCCATGTTCACTGCAGCACTGTTTACAATAGCAAAAAGATGGAAACAACCCAGGTGTCCATTAACAGAAAAATGGATAAGCAAATTATGGTATATTCACACAATGGAATACTACACAATGATAAAGAACAATGATGAATCCAAGGAACATCTCACGACATGGATGAATCTGGAAGGCATTATGTTGAGTGAAATCTGTTAGTCATAAAAGGACAAATATTGCGTGAGACCACTATTTTAAGAAGTCAAGAAAAGGTTTAAACACAGAAGAAAACATTCTTTAATGGTTACAAGGGTGAGGAGAGTGGAAGAGGGGAATTCACTAACTAGATAGTAGACAAGCATAATCTTAGGTGAAGGGAAGGACAATATACAATACAGAGGAAGTCAGCACGACTGGACGAAACCAAAAGCTAAGAAGCTTCCTGAACACAACCAAACACTTCAAGGGACAGAGTATCAGGGGCAGGGGTCTGGGGACCATGGTTTTGGGGGACACCTAGGTCAACTGGCATAACAAAGTTTATTAAGAAAATGTTCAGCATCCCACATTGGTGAGTGGCATCTGGGTTCTTAAAAGCTAGCAAGCAGCCATCCAAGATGCCATCAATTGGTCCCAACCCATCTGGAGCAAAGGAGAATATTAGCCCAAGAGACAAAAGGGGCCGCATAAACCAGAGATTCCATCAGCCTGGAACCAGAAGAACTAGATGGTGCCCAGCTATGAGCAATGACTATCCTGACAGGGAACATAACAGAGGGTCCCTGATGGAGCAGGAGAAAAGTAGGATGCAGAACTCAAATTCATGTAAAAACCCCAGACTTAATGGTCTGGCTGAGACTAGAGCAACCCCAGAAAATACAGCCCCCGAACTCTCTGTTAACCCAGAACGAAAACCATTCCTGAAGCCAACTCTTCAGACAAAGATTAGACCAGACTACAAAACATAAACTAATACTCGTGAAGAATTTGCTTCTTAATTCAAGTAGCTACATGAGACTAAATGGGCAGCTCCTGTCTGGAGGAGGGATTAGAAGGCAGAAAGGGACAGGAGCTGGTTGAATGGATACGGGAAACCCGGGGCGGAAAAAGGGAGTTTGCTGTCACATTGTAGCAACTGCAACCAGGATCACATAATAATATGTGTATAAATTTTTGTACCAGAGATTAATTTGAGCTGTAAACTTTTACCTAAAGCTAATAATAATAATAATACATGCAAAGCCTACACCTGAATTAATACTATAACAAAGGAAATACAGTGAAATAGTTATATTAATGAACCAGTTAATAGGCCACTTGAAAAAACTAAAGATCCCCTAACTCTTTGCAAAAACTAAATAAAGAACTATAATTATACAGATAAACTAAGCAAAAGTCTCCAGTGCTAGCAGCTTTAATACTGTATTTCCCAAGAACCCTAATGTTTAAAAAAAAAAAAAAGATCAAGAGACAATGAGGTAAATTCTCAGTAACATGCTCTAAAAAAAAGGCCAATACAAACGACTACAATCTCCTTTTCAAAGGGAAAAGAGAGGGCCCTTGCTCAAATAACTTACTTGTGCACTAGAGGTCTAGTCCTAAATTCCTAAAGAATGGAATGTATTTTACTATTTTTTAAAATGATGTAAATTAAAGTTCAAGAAAAGAAACTGGGTTTGTTGCTGTTGTGCAGCTGTTATACTGAAGGTCTGCTGTTAGTTGCCGTCGGGTTGATTCTGACTCACGGCACCCCATATGTGTAGAGTAGAACTGCTGCATAAGGTTTTCAAGGCTGTGCCCTTTTGGAAGCAGATCATTAGGCCTGTCTTCCAAGCACCTAAGATTATTAAAAAGATGATGATTACAAATAGTTTTCAACAATGAATTGTATTTAAGAGGTTCAGGTTAAAGCTGTATTTTCATTAGGTGTCCAACTAAGAAATTATGATAGTAAGAATGTTTTATGCATTTCAGAAAGTAGTACTTAGAAGGGTAAAAGAACTTCCATGAAATTAGAGATCCTAATATTAAGATTCAACTCCTTATAACCCTGACTGTTGTATATTGTTCATAATTCCTATGACTGTTGTTGGAGTATGAAAAGTACCAAACAAAAGCAAAACAGAAAGAAAGGTAGGAGCTCAGAAAAAGGAGAAGAAAAGAGAAACACATTGTAGGGCATTAAAGAGTTTATCAGTCAGGATCCAAACAAGAAAACTGAATGTACTCAAGATATTTCAAATGAGGAAGATGCAGTTACTGGTAACAAGCCACTTCTCAGAAGAACCTGGGACGATGGAGAGAGAAATCTCTCTTGCAAAAGTTGAAGCCACAACCAGAGATGCAGCTTTTATCTGAAATGGCACCCAAGACAGAACAAGCAAAATAATACCCTGACTTATCCCTCCACGTGTCTTCCAATCTTCTGCTAGTATCTCCCAAAACAGACAAAACCAAGAGAAGCCTATGGGGTCAGCCCCTAATACAGTGAAGAGGAGGTGAAAATTGAGATAAGGATCTAAAAGCAAATGATACCCAAAAACAGCTCTTCTGGTATTAGTAGAGAGTTTTTTTTTTTTTTTTATACAGACCTTAGATTTCATTACTCATTCATTTCACTTCCTTGCCTAGGCTATGGCATTCCTGAAAAGGGAAAGATTGTTCCATATTCCACATTTTAATGTTATTTTTAAAAATTCATTATGATATCTAAAAATGTGAGGACTACATCTCAGTAGTTCAAGCCCCATAGAATTCCAGCAGTGGTTAGACTTTAATCAATAGCTACAGATTTTAATCACCTAGGGAGCTTAAAAAAAAATACCAATGCGCAGTTCCACCCCACCCACCCCCCGCCCAAGAAAATCAGAATCTCCAAAAGTAAGGTCCAGGCATTAGCAGTTTTTCAAAGCTCTCCAAAGTGACTCTAGTGTGCAGGCAGGCTTGAGAACCACTGGTCTATACAAAATAATGATTAAAAAGTAAAACATGCTCCATGACACCCTAATGTCCATAGCCAGAAGAGGGCAGCAAGGAACTATTCTGAAAAGTCATACACGGAAAAACATGATACTAAGTGGGAGTGGAGCCCTGGTGAAGCAATGGTTAAGAGTTTCCCTGCTAAAAGGTCCGCAGTTCAAATCCACCAGTCACTCCTTGGAAACCGTTTCAGGCAGTTCTACTCTGCCCTATAGGGTCACTGTGATTCGGAATTCACTTGACAGCAAGGGGTTTTGGTTTGAAGTAGGGAGCAGATGCCCTGGTGACACAGTTGCTATCCAAAAAGGTGGTTCAAATCTACCAGCTGCTCTGCAGGATATGTGCAGTCTGCTTCTGTTAAGATTTACTGCCTTGGAAATCCTATGAAGGCAGTTCTACTCTGTTATATAGGGTAGTCATGAGTTGGAATTAACTCCTAAGCAACGGGTTTGGGTTTGGTTTTAAAGCAGAGAGCTGTCCTCTGGGAAAAACTCTATAAAGATTCAAGTGTTCTGGGATAAATGCCATGCCTCAAGCAGTGGGAACTAATGAATGGAAAGGAACCAAGTAGAGATAAGCCAGCAAACAGATTGAGTTGAAGGTGCAAGAGAGAGCCAGGAAATGCAAGAGGAGTGCCTGGCACAAAAAGACCACTCAATGGATGAAGAGGCTAAAATTAGAGTCATTAGTAAGCAGAAGGTAATTCTCCAAAATGAGAAGAGAAGTCAGAACAACTTTCTGAAGCGTTCATCTTCAAAAATAACAGACCTAGATGAGCTGGAAAAATAGTGGCAATCTTTAGAGGTGGTTTTGGAATTCACAAACTAGAGTAACTTTGGCATCAAACAGGTATCTTTAAAAAATCTTAAACAGCTTAATAAAAAGAACCAATGTGAAATGTCAGAGTAATCGACAATAAAGAATGTATTTTCGTTTTAAAATCAAAACTATGGAACCGAACTAAAGGCACTGGCGAAAAACCAGAGTTCTGGGAACTGACAGGATAACAATTGAGATGTGTTAACAAACGGACACAGCACTGGAAGCACTCACTAATCTACGCCAAGAAATCAAACGATGCTCTGCATTGAGCAAATCTGCTGTAAAGCACTTCTTTAAAGTGTTCAATAACAAAAAAGGTCACCTTGAAGACTGAGGTGCACCTGAACCAACCCGTGGTGTTTTCAATTGCCTCATACGCATGTGAAAGCTGAACAATGAATAAGGAAGATCAAAGAAGAACTGATGCCTTTAAATTGTGGTGCTGGTGAAGAATACTGAATATCCCATGGACTGCCCAAAGAATGAATAAATTTGTCTTGAAGAAGTATAACCAGAGTGTTCCTTAGAACCAAGGATGGCAAGACTACGTCTCACATACTTTAGACATGTTATCAGGAGGAATCAGTTCCTGGAGAAGGACATCATGCTTAGTAAAGCAGAGGGTCAGCAAAAAAGAGGAAGGCCCTCTACGAAATGGCTTGACACTGTGGCCGCAACAATGGTGAGGATGGCACATGACCAGACAGTGTTTTGTTCTGTTGTACACACGGTTGCTATGAGTTGGAACTGACTCAATGGCACCTAAGGACAACCTTTAACAGTGTGCACATAACTTCATATCCCTCTTCTGGAGTGTGCTTAAAATTAAGTGTTCTAATTCAAGTACCGTTCAACTATTTATAACCTATATATCTTAGCCAAAAAAAAAAAAAAAAAGATAATAATCACTTCTATTGTACAGACTAGTCCCTCTTTTCATAGATCATTAGGAACTTAAGGACACTGGTCTTTTAAGGCTGGACTGGCATGAATTTTTGTGTATTAATATTATTCACAGAACTATGTTCTCTGTGCTCATTTTCCACTCATCCTGATCTCAAGACTGACATCAGGTTTGATGAAGTAGAGGGCTGGCAAGGGAGACTCTTGGTGAAATGGGATAGCACAATAGATGCAAGGATGGACTTGAACAAGCTGCCAAACTGTGAGGATGATGCAGAAGTGAACAATGTTTCCTTCTGCTGTATATAAGGTAACCATGAGTCAAAGTTGACTTGACAGCAGCTGTGTATCTATTTTAAAAGATGTTTTAACTTTAACATTTTAATGAATACAGTTTCTCTGTACTTTTTGACAGAAAAATGAAATGTGAAAAAGTATTAAACATTTCTCAGGACTTACTTTTAGCCAAAATTTAGAGTCTACCCTTTGCTTTATTCAAAAATAAATACGGCAATACCACCACCTTTTTCTGAGGGCTGAGGAGTGAAGGAGAATCATAACCTTGACAGAAAAGAAAAAGTCAGTTGTCAAAGGTTCTCACTTGTAATCACAGATGTGTAAGTGATGTCTAGTGAGCCCATAACCTAGCCAATTGTCTGTGTGTAATTTTCATATTTTATAACTGTATAAACTCAGTCTGTATTACCTTAAAACTACTACAAAGGGAGCCACAATTCTGTAGTTCTTTTTATAATGTGCACTGTTAGTCTACTACTTTTGTAATTCCACATCCTGTTGTTGCTGTCAGGTGCCATCGAGTCAGTTCCTACTCATAGCGACCCTATGTACAATAGAACAAAACACTGCCCGTTCCTGCGCCATCCACACAATCGTTGCTATGCTTAAGCCCACCATTGCAGCTACTGTGTCAATCCATCTCATTAAAGGTCTTTCTCTTTTTCCCTAACCCTCTACTTTACCAAGCATGATGTCCTACTCCAGGGACAGATACCTCCTGACAACATGTCCAAAGTATATGAGACATAGTCTTGCCATTCTTGCTTCTAAGGAGCATCCTGGTTGTACTTCTTCCAAGACAGATTTGTTCTTTTGGCAGTCCATGGTATATTCTATATTCCTCTCCGACACCACAATTCAAAGGCATCAATTCTTCGGTATTCTTTATTCATTGTCCAGCTTTCACTTGCGTAAGAGGTAACTGAAAACATCATGACTTGGGTCAGGCACACCTTAGTCTTCAAGGTGACAACTTTGCTTTTCAACACTTTTAAGAGGTCTTTTGCAGCAGATTTGCCCAATGCAATGAGTCGTTTGATTTCTTGACTGCAGTTTCCATGGGTGTTGATTGTGGATCCAAGTAAAATGAAATCCTTGACAACTTCAATCTTTTCCCCATTTATCATGACGTTGCTTATTGGTCCAGTATTGGGGATTTTTGTTTTCTTTATGTTGAGGTCTAATCCATACTTAAGGCTGTATGTAGTCTTTGATCTTCATCAGTAAGTGCTTCAAGTCCTCTTCACTTTCAGCAAGCAAAGCTGTATCATCTGCATATCGCAGGTTGTTAGTAAGTCTTCCTCCAATCCTGATGCCCTGTTCTTCTTCATATAGTCCAGTTTCTCAGATTATTTGCTCAGTTTACAGATTGAATAAGTATGGTGAAAGGATACCACCCTGACATACACCTTTCCTGACTTTAAACCAATCAGTATCCCCTCGTTCTGTTCAAATGACTGCCTCTTGATCTACATACAGGTTACTCATAAGCACAATTAAGTGTCCTGGAATTCCCATTCCTCGCAATGTTATCCGTAATTTGTTATGCTCCACACAGTCGAATGCCTTTGCGTAGTCAATAAAACACAGGTAGACATCTTTTTGCTATTTTCTGCTTTAAGCCAGGGTCCATCCAACATCAGCAATGATATCCCTGGTTCCAAGTCCTCTTCTGAAGCCAGCTTGAATTTCTGGCAGTTCACTGATATATTGCTGCAGATACTTTTCAATGATCTTCAGCAAAATTCTACTTGCGTGTGATGTTAATGATACTGTTTGATAATTTCCACATTCGATGGGATCACCTTTCTTGGGAATCGGCATAAATATAGATCTCTTTCAGTCAGTGGGCCAAGTAGCTCTGTCTTCCAAATTTCTTGGCATAGACGAGTAAGCACTTCCAGTATTGCATCTGTTTGCTGAAACATCTCAGTTGGTATCCTGTCAATTCATGGAGCTTGTTTTTCGCCAATGCCTTCTGTGTAGCTTAGGCTTCTTCCTTCAGTACCATGGTACCTTTTGCTCATATGATACCTCCTGAAATGGCTGAATGTCGACAAATTCTTTTTGGTATACTGACTCTGTGTATTCCTTCCATCTTCTTTTGGTGCTTCCTGAGTCGTTTAATATTTCCCCCACAGAATCTTGCAATATTGCAATTCGAGGCTTGAATTTTTTCTTCAGTTCTTTCAGCTTGAGAAATGCGGAGTGTGTTCTTCCCTTTTGATTTTCCATCTCCAGGTCTTTGCATATGTCATTATAATATTTTACTTTGTCTTCTCAAGCTTCCGTTTGAAATATTCTCTTCGACTCTTTTACTGCATCATTTCTTCCTTTCATTTTAGCTACTAGACATTCAAGAACAAGTTTCAGAGTCTCTTCTGACATTCATTTTGGTCTTTTCTGTCTTTTTAATGACCTCTTGCTTTCTTCATGTATGACGTCCTTGATTTCATTCCACAACTCATCTGGTCTTTAGTCATTAGTGTTCAACAGGGCAAATCTATTCTTGAGATGATCTCTAAATTCAGGTAGGACATACTCAAGGTCATACTTTGGCTCTCGTGGACTTGGTCTAATTTTCTTCAGTTTCCACTTGAACTTGCATATGAGCAACTGATGGTCTGTTTCACAATTGGCCTCTGGCCCTGTTCTGACTGGTGATATTGAGCTTTTCCATCATCTCTTTCCACAGATGTAGTCGATTTGATTCCTGGGCATTCCATCTAGCAAGGTCCATGTGTACAGTCGCCGTTTATGTTGGTGAAAAAAAGGTATTTACAATAAAGACATCATCGGTCTTGCAAAATTCTATAATGTGATCTCCAGCATTGTTTCTATCACCAAGGCCATATTTTCCAATTACCAATCCTTCTTCTTTGTTTCCAACTTTTGCATTCCAATCTTCAGTAATTATCTATGCAACCTGATTGCATGTTTGATCAATTTTAGAATGCAGAAGTTGGTAAAAATCTTCAATTTCTTCCTCTTTGGCCTTAGTGCTTGGTGTGTAAATTTGAATAATAGTCATATTAAGTGGTCTTCCTTGTAGACTTGTGGATACTATCCTACCACTGACAGCGTTGTACTTCGATTTGTCATTCCCAGCATAATAGCCTATATGATTGTCCAATTCAAAATGACCAATACCAGTCCATTTCAGGTTACCAATGCCTAGGATATCAATGTCTATGTGTTCCATTTCATTTCTGACTACTTCCAATTTTCCTAGATTCATACCTCATACATTCCATGTTCTGATTATTAATGAATGTCTGCAACTTTTTCTTCTCATTTTGATTCATGCCACATCACTAAATGAAGGTCCTAAAAGCTTGACTCCATCCACATCATTAAGGTGGACTCTATTTTGAAATGGCAGCTCTTCCCCAGTCGTCTTTTGAGTGCGTTCCAACCTCAGTGGCTCATCTTCCAGCACTATTATTAAACAATGTTTTGTTGATATTCATAAGGTTTTCACTGGCTAAATCTTTTCAGAAGTAGACTGCTAGGTCCTTCTTCCTAGTCTGTCTTAGTCTGGAACCTCAAGTGAAACCTGTCCACCATGGGTGATCCTGCTGATATCTGATGAAACTTGAAAACATTATGTTAAGTGAAAGAAGCCAGATATAAAAGGTCACGTTATTGTATGATTCCTTTTACATGATGTATCTAGAATAAGTAAATCCATAGAGACAGAACGCAGACTAGAGGTTACTAAGGCTGGGAAGTAGGAGGAGGAATGCATAGTGTTTTTGTGCGATGATGAACAAGTTTTGAAACTAGAGTAGGCTGGTGACTGTACAACCTTGTTACTATACTAATTACCACTTAATTATACACTTTAAATGGTCAGTTGTATGTTATGTAAATTTCACCTCAATTAAAAAAAAATTTAAAGACTGTATGTACAATTTAAACTTAGACTTATAAAATGAACACCTGTGCAACCCACCACCAGATTGGAAAACAGAACTATTCCAGTACTCCAGAAGCCTGTCGAATGTTCCTTCCTAGTATTCCCTTCTCCATAAAGATAAAAACCATTCTGGTTATTAATAATCATTTCCTAGCTTTTCTGGTAGTTTTACTAGCTACATAAAAAAAAACACCCTTAAATGATATAGTAAAATTTCATCACATGTAGTATGAAATCTTTTGTCCTGTTTTCTTTCATCCAAATTATACTTGTAAGATTTATTCATGTTGTTGTATGTACCTATAAATCATTTTCATTGCTTGTATAGTCTAGGAACGTTTTTTAAAAAAAAAATTTAACTTTTCAAGTAGAAATGTGGATACAAAGTAATAGCAGTTTCCTATTTTTAAACCCCTAATATCTGCCAGGCAATGGTTCTAATACTTTAAAAATATTCTCTTCATAATCTTTTCAACAAACCTATGAGTTATTACTAACCCCCTTATTAATCCCTTACTACAAATAAAGTAAGTGAGCCCAAATAAATTAACTTGCTTGTGGTCATACAGCTAGTACAAATAGAACATTCAGTCTTTTACCCCAAGTACATTTAACTCTAAAACTTCCTGCTTTCTCTGTACTTTATTATTATTAAAGCATGAGAAAGCTGGAGATTAAAAAGTGAAAGGGGAAATAAAATGAATGAAAAAACAGACACCATGGCAATTTGGCCTTAAAACAAGCGATGGGAAGTAACATGCTGCAGTAGTATTTAACCTACACATCTTGAGAAGAAGCATAGCATAGTGTTTAAGAAAAAGACTGCCCAGGTTTAAATCTTGTTTCCATCACCTGTGAGATGTGTAACTGTGGGCCGTTTATCTTATTGGAACCACGTTTCCTTCTCTATAAAATGGAACAATTAATTAATATTACTTACCCTTGCAGGTTGTCAGGAGGGATTAGTCCCTGGAGAAGGACATCATGCTTGGCAGGGTACAGGGTACAAGGTCAGCAGAAAAGAGGAAAACCCTCAAGGAGGCGGATTGACACAATGGCTGCAAGAATGAGCTCAAGCATAACAATTCTGAGGATGGCTCAGGACCAGGCAGCGTTTCGTCCTGTTGTGCATGGGGTCGCTATCAGTCGGAACCGACTCGACGGCACCTAACAACAACAACCCTTGCAGAGTTTTGATAAGGATTCAATTATCAAATGAAAAAATCTAATCCATGTAAAGAATTTAAAGGATTTTTAAAAATAATCTGCCATTATAAAGAAACAGTGCCCTCGAGTCGATTCCGACTCATAGCAACCCTATAGGACGGGGTAGAACTGCCATTATTGCTCTTTAAAATAACATTTATTCTAGTAACTTAAGACTCTGAATGTTCAGTAGTTACTCATTATCTAAAAATTCACTTCGCACATACTGACAATTTGTAGTCCACAACTCACTTGCCAATTCAGATTAATATAGCCCCCTTCATAACATAAGGAGCAAAATGTGGCAGATATTTTCACAGCGTTACCATCTGGAATTTAAAACGACAAAATCGTGAATGATTTCAATGTTAAATTCAATGCAATTTTACTGTCCAAAGATTCAGGGATGAGGAGAGAAGTTCTATTTTGCAGATTCTAAATATATTCCCTAATTCCTTAAATTCAACTAGCAAAGATCTATGTGTAACTAACAAAAACATGTTACTTGAAATGTAAAGAGAAAAAACCATATGCCAGTATCAATCCCTTCAAATTCAAGATAATTTATAATGAAGATGCATCACTCACCAGAGCAAGGTGTCATTCTTCTTGGTGGTACCCTATAAAAAAGCCAGTCCTTGCTAACTAAAGGCTTTCCTTAAAAACATCAAAAATCGGGGCAGCAAAGCAAAAAGAAAGACCACAAAAAAAGAAGGTGACTGGGAGTAAAAGAAACACAAGAAGAGGATTTGAAGGGGAAAAAAGTACCACCTTTTACCACCAGTTCCCTCTGGGCAGGGAACTGCTTACGTTGCAAATTGGCAGAATGTTAACAAAAGGGTGAGAAACTAGATTGGTCAATTGTTAACATTTGCTCACATTGCTTAGAAGGAAATTTTCATGGAAGTATTAGTGATATTTTTGTACAGCAATGGTGGCCAACTGGTAACATCTGCTTTGACACTATCTTCCAGCTAAAAGTATCTAACGCAGGGGAAAGTATCCAGGCCATGCTATATACTCCAACGGACTTTTGACTGATTTATTTTCAAGAGCTAAATGAGACACAGAATTGTTTCTTCAGAAAAATTCTGGTTTTACCTGCAGGTTCTCTACTGGCCTATTTTCCTCTGAATATGGGGCAACCTTGGATTCAAAAGGAAATCTTCTTAAAATCCTGAATGTTCACAAAAGAATGGCAATATTATCATTTGCTTATTTATTCCTTAAAGCAATGGTTTCACCTAATCAAAAACCCAAAATAAGTGCTGTGCTTTTCTAGTCCAATCCTTACCAACAGAGTCAAATAATTTATATATATATATATACACACACATATACACACATTCCTCTGTGTGTCTGTGTCGGTGTGTGTAGAGAATGAGAACGACTTTGTCAGTTATGTAAATCAGCTGTTTCTTTATATGCTCTAGGTTTTATTTCGGATAAAGATTATTTAGCTCCCCATCCTTCACCACCATTAAGACTGCACACCTCAGTGTCATGACCTCAGCTTTTCAATTAGGGACATTATAAGAAACAGCTGTGTGAAATCTCATTCTAAATTTGCTGAGGAGATACAGTGAGGGCAATACTCGCTACATCATTCAATGCTTCCTATATGAGGCCCCATACAAGAAATTTCTTCCAGAAATCAGCACTAGGAAATGTTTTGTCTGCTCCAACGAACTAGTATGTTTTCTTTTTTGCTTCAGGCAGAAGGAAATTCAGAGCCAAATTTCCAACTCACATTCATCAAGCTGCAATGTACCCTTAAGATTTGTACATTTTACAAGAAATAAGTTATAACCCCCCCCCCCCCAAAATTTTAACTTTGAAATCAACTATAGTGAACAGTTTAGGACTCTGTGTTCTAACTGTTCCTGTACTTTGACTTTTAGTTTCTGTTTTACCCTGAGCCTAAAACACAATTCTGTTTTCATCTATTTTATTTCCATTGACATAATCACAACAGGAAACCTGAAATTGTCCTGCACTACACATGAGAAGAAAACAGAACAAACCAGACTAGGGCTTTGACATAGCCAATCCTGACCAGTGAATTATTATCAACAGTTTCCTAGAGAAAGGAAATTAGTGGTCAAAGAAAATCACACTAGTTACTTATAGCATACAAGATATTATTTGAAATTATTAGTTGAATAATGTTAAACAATTTAATAAGCCTAATGTCTGAATCTAGGTGGTCACCAGAATATTAAGAAGGCAGAAAAGGAAATCTGTGAGTCTACAAGTAATTGTCTATCTTTCAAGACACTGAAAGCATGTGTGTCAGGGGAAAGTGTCGTTAGGGAATTGATGTGCGAATGATTCTCCTATGTATTTCGAGTTGCCATAAAAGGAAAAAACGAATCTGAACAATCTACCGCTAATAAACTGTGGCCGAAACAAAGACGGAAACAAACTACTCAAATGCTTTTATTTACATTGTTCCCTTGCCTGAAACCCATCCTTCCTAATAGCTGGTTAAACCAACTTACAACTCCTTATCTGAAGTTTAGCACAATACTACCTTCTCTTGAAAGGGTTGCAGAAACATGACATGTCCATTCCACTGCAATCATACAGCAGGAAATAAGGGAGGGGCAATTCCTGGCATTGTCTGCTAAGGTAGGGCCACTTCTTTCCCCTTAACTTATTTTGAAAAATTTCAAACCTAAAAAAAGATGAGCACCTTTACATCCTTCATCTAGATCATGTATCTCACTGTGGGCAATATGACCTCCAAATAAGCAAAGCTTGGTTCTTTGTGGGGGATGGAAAAATTTTAAATATTACAAAAAGGTGAGAAACCTAGATTGGTCAAATTGTTAACATTCTGCCAATTTGCTTTCTGTCTTTATACACACGCACATACACAGGGTTGCTCTCAGGTCTTGAAACACAGGTAAATACTTAATAGATGCTTTACTGAAATTATATTACAGTATATGATAAAATATTACTTGTGTTTCCAGAGTATTTATGGCCACCCTGTACATACACATAAATACATACACACTTTTTGTTTGTTTGTTTGAACCATTTAAAAGTTAACTGAAGCATCACAACGTTTCACTTCTGAATATATCAACATGTATCCCCCCCAAAGAGCAAGAAAATTTTTCCATTTACACACAATTATTACACTTAGAAATTTAATATTATTATACTCATATTATTACTAGTATACCTCCATTCTCAAATTTCTCCAGTCATCCCGATAATATCCGTAACGTTTTACCTTCCAATCTAAGACCTAATCAAGGATTCATCACACAGCGCAGTTAACCGCCACGTATCTTTAGTCTCCATTAACTTACCTATCTACCTATTTCTTGGTTTTGCATGACACTAACATTTTTGAAGGTCTACGACAGTTGTTTTGAAGATTTCCTATTTCGATTTCACTGATTGTTCTTCTTCATTGTTGTTGTGCCAATGAGTCAGCTCCAACTCAGTGACCCCATATGTGATGGAATGACACACTACCTTGTCCAGTACCATCCTCACAACTATTGTTATGTTTGAACCCATTACTACACCCACTGTGTCAGTCTATCTCGTTGAGGGTCCTCCTCTTTTTTGCTAACCCTCTATTTTACTAAGCATGATGTCCTTCTCCAGGAACTGGTCCCTCCTGGTAACATGTCCAAAGTATGTGAGATGTAGTCTCGCCATCCTTGCTTCTAAGGAGCCTTCTGGCTGTACTTCCTCCAAGACAGATTTGTTTGTTCTTTTGGCAGTCCGTGGTATATTCAATATACTTCACCAACACCGTAACTCAAAGGCATCAATTTTTCTTTGGTCTTCCTTATTCACTGTTCAGCTTTGGCATGCATATGAGGCAACTGAAAACACCATGGCTTGGGTCAGGCGTACCTTAGTCTTCAAGGTGACATCTTTGCTTTTCAACACTTTAAGGAGTTTTTTGCAGCAGATTTGCCCGATGCAATGTGTTGTTTGATTACTTGACTGCTGCTTCCGTGAGTATTGATTGTGGATCCAAGTAAAATGAAATCCTGGACAACTTCAACCCTTTCTCAGTTTATCATGATGCTGCTTATTGGACCAGTTGTGAGGATTTTTGTATTCTTTATGTTTGGGTGTAATCCATACTTAAGGCTGCAGTCTTTAGTCTTCATCAGTAAGTGCTTCAAGTCCTCTTCACTTTCAGCAAGTAAGGATGTGTCATCTGCGTATCGCAGGTTGTTAATGAGTCTTCCTCCAATCCTGACGCTGCATTCTTTTTCATATAGTCCAGCTTCTTGGGCAGAAATTGTTGATCCAAGAAGAATGAAATCCTTGACAACTTTAATTTCTTTGCCACTTATCATGATGCTGTTTATTGGTTCAGTTGTAAGGACGTGTAATTTCTTCATGTTCAGATGTATTCCATACCAAAGGTTGTAAATGCTTCAAGTAGTCTTCCCTTTTGGCAAGCAAGGTTGTGTCATCTGCATAACTCAGGTTGTTAATGAGTCTTCCTCCAATCCTAATGATGTGTTCTTCTTCATATAACCCAGCTTCTTTATTTGTTAAGCATATAGATTGAATGAATAAGGCTTATGAAGACCTTTTCCAATTATAAACCACGCAGTGTCCCCTTGTTCCATTCAAACGACTGCCTATTGATTCACATACAGGCTCCTCATGAACACAATTAACTGTTCTGGAATTGCCATTCTCAGCAATGTACTCCATAATTTGTTATGATCCACACAAATGCCTTTGCGTAGTCGATAAAACACAGGTGAACATCTCTCTGGTAGTCTCTGCTTTCAGCTAAGATCCATCTCACATCAGCAATGGTATTTCTTGCTCCATGTCCTCTTCTGAATCTGGCTTGAACTTCTAGCAATTCCCTGTCAATGTACAGCTACAGCTGTTCTGAATTATCTTCAGCAAAATTTTGCTACCATGTGGTATTAATGATATTGTTCAATAATTTCCACATTCTGTTTGAGCGCCCTTCTTTGGAATGGGCAAAAACCTTGAATACATCCCGCCTGAATTTAAAGATCATCTCAGGAATAGATCTGATGCGCTGAGTACTATTGATGGAAGGTCAGAAGAGTTGTGGGATGACATCAAGGACAATATACATAAAAAAAGCAAAAGGTCATTAAAAAGACAAGAAAGAAAAGACCAATAGGGGTATCAGAAGAGACTCTGAAACATGCTCTTGAGGGCAGAGCAGTCAAAACAAACAGAAGAAATGATGAAATAAGACAGAAGATTTCAAAGGGCCACTCAAGAAGGCAAAGTATTGAAATGTGCAAACACCTGGAGTTAGAGAACCAAAAGAACACACTCAGCATTTCTCAAGCTGAACGAACAGAAGAAGAAATTCAAGGCTCAAGTTGCAATCTGAAGGGTTCTACAGGGAAAATATTAAATGCCACAGGAGGCATCAAAAGAGGATGGAAGGAATACACAGAGTCACTGTACCAAAAAGAATTGCTGATATTCAACCATTTCAGGGGGTAGCATATGATCAAGAACCATCGGTTCCCTTATTAAATTCTGGTAAAAAAAAAATTGGCAGAAGTAGGTGAACTTGTGTTCTTCTCAGTACACCATATCAAGAAACATGATTTTAGTTTGTCCCACAATGTTGATGTTAAGTTTGATCATTTGGTTGAACTGGCTGGACTTCTCCATACCTTATCCCAACAATCTTGTGTCAATGGCTTCAGCATCCTCCAAAAAGTTTTGTTTCAATCAAACATTTCTATGGTCCTTATACTATTTGGAGCCCTGGTGGCACAGTGCTTAAGCACTTGGCTGCTAATCAAAAAGCTGGCAGTCCGAATCCACCAGCTGCTCCCTGGAAACCTTATGGGGCAGTTCTACTCTGTGCTATAGTGTCGCTATGAGTCAGAATCAACTCCATGGCAACTAGTTTGGTTTCTTTCTTTTTTTTTTAACTTATGGATTCTTCTACTTCTATTACTGTTTCTACATTTATTAATTGGTTAAAGAAAAAAAAAGCAATTGGTCACTTTGCAAATCTGGTCCTAAAACCCCGTGTTGTGAGTGCCAAGGGATGGTCAAGTGCAGTGGATTACGGGTCTCCTACTGGGTTTGTTTTTTTTTTTTAAAGAGTATCTCTGCATCTCATTACTTTTCATATGGAATTTTGCTGAAATTTTATGATTAAAGCATTCCACTAATTGGGGAAAAAAAGTTTGAAAACGATTAGCTTTATAACAGCACTAGCAGAATTTTCTGCACTGATGAAAATGTTCTGTGTCTTCACTGTCTACTACTTTCCACTAAACATGTGCCACTACTGAGCACTTTAAACATGGTTAGTAGGACCAAGGAACAGCATTTAAATAACCACATGTGGCTAGTAAACTACTGTATTAGACTGTTAGGCTTAGAGAACTGCCATGGAAAAATTTTACCATTTTGGAGGACAGTTTGCTATGTAAGTACAAATATATGAAACACAAATTAATTCAGCTTTTAAAAATAACAATATGCTAAAAGGAACAGTAGCTATCACTGGGAACTTTCTGGATGCCAAGTTTTATATTAAGTGCTATACATATATCCAAAACCCCGTTGCCATCGTCAATTCTGATTCACAGAGACACTACAGGACAGAGTAGAACTGGCCCCATAGGGTTCCCAAGGAGTGGCTGGTGGACTTGAAATGCCAACCTTTTGGTTAGTACTCAAGCTCTCAACCACTGCATCACCAGGGTTCTGTGTTACATACTCTCATTTAATCTTTACTATGGCCCTCTTTTTTTTTTTTATGGCCCTCTAATAAAAATTTTTGAGAAATATTTCATAATGAAATTATCTTTGTAATTACAGCAAAGCTCTCCAGAACAAAATACATTCAGAAAACCTAGGCCACTTAAATTGTTAATTAAATCTGCATTTTAATGTACGGAAATTTTTAATACCAGACTAAAAGCATTAGTAGGAGGGAATGAATAGCTAATAAAAACCTCTAGTTGAAGACTTAAAAAAACATATCAAAACACCTTTAATCTTCAGATTAAAAATACATGGCACATAGAAAACTTTATTTAATTTCTAATGTCATCATAGCATAACAGCACATGAATATCGACTATACTATGCCTGGAACAAGTGTAAGCTTTTCAAGTTTAAAAGAAACCACAGTTTTGGTCGATAGGCAAATAAAGAGATCTGGTTAAGTAAAACCATTTTGAAAATTTCATAACATTATAGGAATGAAAACTAAGCTTTAAACAGCAAACTCATAGACACCTCAGAAAACTGCTATCTTTTATACTATAGCATTTAACACTAAAAGATATATAGTGAAATGTTTCTCTCATTTCCATTCCCTCAAAAAGAAAGATACAAGAGACCTGCAAGGAAGCTTCACGTATATTTAGTGAGATCTTTAGAATCAGAACTTCATTCCCTTGTGGAGTACAATTTGCAAAAACCTCAACAGATTAAATTTTAAACTTTAAAAAGAGGTCAGTGTCAATATGATGAGGTGTTCACAATCTCACATGCTTTCTCTCCTTTGAACCGTCACATATACTACTCTTCTTCCTGGAATGCTCTTTTCTCCATATCTCTCCCTCTTCTCCAAACCTTCTGCACATGTTATTCACTCTTTCGGGAACACCCTTCTAACCTTTAGCCCACCTCATCTCCTCTCCTCCAGCAGCAAAGGGTTGGAGTAAGAATTAAAAGAAAAATAAAAGTGCCTACTTCATAACCAAAAACCCAAACCAAACCTGTTGCCGTTGGGTTGATTCCAATTCATAGCAACCCCATAAGACAAAGCAGAGCTGCCCCATAGAGTTTCCAAGGAGCACCTAGTGGATTCAAATTGCTGACCTTTTTTTGGTTAGCAGCCATAGGTCTTAACCACTATGCTACCAGGGTTTCCGCCTATCTCATAATTCTTAATAAAAGGCATACCAGTACAACCTTCCATATCTATCTATATCCCTAGCTACCATACAGTATCTGGTTCATACAGGTGCGCTCTTAAGGTTTGCTGAAATAAAAAAAAGAAGCGAAAATGTTTTGTGTTCAAAAGGGAGATAGGCGATAGGAGAATAATGTGTGTCCTACTGGCATAAAAGAACTTAAATTTTTATAAAGAAAATCCACCAATGACATTTTTTAATGAGATAGAAAAACAAATCACCAACTTCATTTGGAAGAGAAAGAGGCCCCGGGTAAGTAAAGCATTACTGAAAAAGAAGAACAAAGTGGAAGGCCTCACTCTACCTGATTTTAGAACCTATTATACCACCACAGTAGTCAAAACAGCCTGGTACTGGTACAACAACAGATACATAGGCCAATGGAACAGAATTGAGAATCCAGACATAAATCCATCTACATATGAGCAACTGATATTTGACAAAGGCCCAAAGTCAGTTAAATGGGGGAAAAGACAGTCTCTTTAACAAATGGGTGCTGGCATAACTGGATATCCATCTGCAAAAAAATGAAACAAGACCCATACCTCACTCCATGCACAAAAGTGAACTCAAAATGGATCAAAGACCTAAATATAAAATCTAAAACGATAAAGATCATGGAAGAAAAAATAGGGACAATGCTAGGAGCCTAAAACATGGCATAAAAAGTATACAAAACATTACTAACAATGCAGAAGAAAAACTAGATAACTGGGAGCTCCTAAAAATCAAACACCTATGCTCATCCAAAGACTTCACCAAAGAGGAAAAAGATTACCTCCAGACTGGGAAAAAGTTTTTAGTTATGACATTCTGATCAGCCTCTGATCTCTAAAATCTACATGATACTGCAAAAACTCAACTACAAAAAGACAAATAACCCAATTAAAAAATGGGCAAAGGACATGAATAGACACTTCACTAAAGAAGACATTCAGGTAGCTAACAGATACACGAGGAAATGCTCACGATCATTAGCCATTAGAGAAATGCAAATCAAAACTACAATGAGATTCCATCTCACTCCAACATTAATCCAAAAACACAAAATAAACGTTGGAGAGGCTGTGGAGAGATTGGAACACTTACACACTGCTGGTGGGAATGTCAAATGGTACAACCACTCTGGAAATCGATTTGGCGCTTCCTTAAAAAGCTAGAAATAGAACTACCATACGATCCAGCAATCCTACTCCTTGGAATATACCCTAGAGACATAAGTGCCTTTACATGAACAGATATATGCACACCCATGTTCACTGCAGCACTATTTACAATAGCAAAAAGATGGAGGCAACCAAGGTGCCCATCAACAGATGAATGGATAAATACATTATGGTATATTCACACAACGGAACCCACCCACTGCCGTCAAGTTGATTTAACTCATAGCGACCCTATAGGACAGAGAAGAACTGCCCATAGAGTTTCCAAGGAGCACCTGGTGGATCTGAACTGCCAACCTCTTGGTTAACAGCTGTAGCACTTAACCACTACACCACCAGGGTTTCCCAGAGACAGAAAGGGCCATATAAACCAGAGACTACATCAGCCTGAGACCAGAACTAGATGATACCAGGCTACAACTGATGACCGCCCTGACAGAGAACCCCTGAGGAAGCAGGAGAGCAGTGGGATGCAGACCCCAAGTTCTTGTAAAAAGACCAGACTTAACGGTCAGACTGAGAATAGAAGGACCCCAGAGGTCATGATCCCCAGACCTTCTGTTAACCCAAGACAGGAACCATTCCCAAGGCCAACTCTTCAGACAGGGATTAGACTAGTTTATGGGATAGAAAACGATACTAAGGAAGAGTGAGCTTCTTGGATCAAGTAGACACATGAGACTATGTGGGCAGCTCCTGCCTACAGAAGAGATGAGAGGGCAGAGGGGGTCAGAAGCTGGCCGAATGGACATGAAAATATAGAGTGGAGGGAAGGAATATGCTGTCTCATTAGAGGGAGAGCAACTAGGAGTATATAGCAAGGTGTATCGACTCGACGGCACTGGGTTGGGTGGTTTATATAAGTTTTTGTATGAGATACTGACTTGGTTTGTAAACTTTCACTTAAAACACAATAAAAACTAAAAAAAGAAAATCCAGTTACCCAGAACACCTTTCATCAAAGCTAAGAAAGTTAACTTTCATGTTACCATACTTTTGGAATAATATGCAAACAACAGAATTTTTTCTGGAATTAAAAATAAAGTTCACAGAGGTCACACTCCAGACTCCGTGTTTAAGATTTTTTTTTAACATATTTAGATTGAAAAGGAGCCCTCGTGGCACAGTGGTTAAGCACTTGGCTGCTAACAGAAAGGTCAGTGGTTAGAACCCACCAGCACTTCACGGGAGAAAGATGTGGCAGTTGGCTTCTGTAAAGATTACAGCCTTGGAAACCCTATGGAGCAGTTTTACTCTGTCCTCTAGGGTCACTATGAGTCAGAATGGTTTCAAAGGCAATGGGTTTGGTTTTGGGTATTTAAATTGAGAATAAACAACAATTTTGTCTAATACAGCATGATACTTGTTGGGACACAATTCTCCATTGCTTTCTCACGTATCTGCACGCTCACTGGGCAGAGACACTGACTGGTCTTTGTTCAGACCATCTTTTCTAGGGTGGTTGTATAGCAATAGCTTTGGAATACAGAGATACTGTCTCTCCCTGGAGCAAAAACCTGGGCTCCCTAAACTCAGGGTTTCTCTCTAGTAATGTACCCCACTGTATGTACAGGTGTCATCCAGCCCACTTTGTGTCACTTGCTGGTAGCCAGAGCTCAGGAAACTGGTGAAAAAAGGCTAATACTCTTCTCCTACCAGCAATCATGAAACTGTGGCAGGCTAAGAGCTACAGTTGCTAATTAAAAAGGTTGGCAGTTTGAATCCACCTGCCGCTCCTTGGAAATCCTATGGGGCAGTTCTGCTCGATCCCATAGGGTCGCTATGAGTTGGAACTGACTTGACGGTAAAGGGTTTGTTTTGTTTTAAGAAGCCCTGGTGGCAAAGGGCTTCAAGTACTTGGCTGCTAATCAAAAGGTCAGCAGTTCGAACCCACCAACCGATGTGTGGGAGAAAGATGTGGCAGCCTGCTTCCATAAAGATTTATAGCCTTGGAAATCCTTTGGGGCGGTTCTACCCTGTCCTATAGTGTCACTATCAATCGGAATCAACTTGACGGCAATGGATTTTTGTTTGTTTGTTTGTTTGTTTTTAATTTGTTAGCTTGCAATAAAATCTCAGAACCTTCACAGCTCTTAACAATGAGAATTTGTATATCCATAAAAAGATTGTTTAAAAAAAAAAAACAAATCTCACAGTCTTTTTTACTCATAGTTTTTCCAAACAGATATGTCAACCCTATCAAATGTCTTTTGTTAGTGAACACTGTAAAGGATAACTTTATGGTATCCACGTGCAATGTTATCGTTAAATAAGTTTATTGAGCTATACATTTTCCCGATACCTGTTTCCAAAACACAAAAATATTATCCATGTGTTCTAGCCACAGGGCCTACGCTCACTGATTAAAGACGCTCTTGATGTGATGTACACTTTGGCCAAGTAGTTTTCAAAGAGGGGTTGGTATTTTTATGCTGTGAAAGATCCTTGAATATATAACCACCTATATCTCACCCAAGGAGCCCTGGTGGCACTGTGGTTAAAGCACCTGGCTCCTAACCAAAAGCCCAGCAGTTCGAACCCACCAGCCTTTCCATGGGAGAAAGATGTGCTGGCAGTCTGCTTCCATACAGATTACAGTCTTGAAAACCCTATGAGGTAGTTCTACTCTGTCCTATAGGGGTTGCTATGAGTCGGGATCGACTCAACGGCAGTGGGTTTGGTTTTCTGGTTTATACCTCACCCAGCTAAGACCACTGCTTTAGGCTGTGCAGACTTGTAACCAGTAAAAGATCAACATATTGTTACGCTGGTCTATTGTTGTTAGGTGTCATAGAGTCATTTCCAACTCGTAGTGACCCCATGTAACTGAACTGCCCCACAGGGTTTTCTAGTCCGTAATCTTTACAAAAAGAGATAACCAGGTCTTTCTACAGAGGCTTAGTGGGTTCAAACCACCAACCTTTCAGTTAGCAGCTGAGCACTTAATCGTCGCACCACCGAGGCTCCTCAACCTCTTATAAACCCTGGAGGTAGTATAGTCTTCTTTTTCAGGCTGTCTGTTCATATTCCTATAATGCTGGGTTTATATTTGAAGTTCTTCTGAAGTCTAACATACTAATAAGCATGGCTCTTCACTTAGTCCAAAATGACAGTAACCACCTAGTCTATGAGGACAAGTTCAGGATCATTGCAAATTTCCTCTTGTATAAAAATCTAGAGGTCACTACAAAGCAGACTTAATTAAATGGAGGGGCCTATGATGGCAGCACATTTTAAAAGAAAAGAGGTCTGGATTCAAATCCAACTTACTGGCCACCTGTGTCTCATCAACCTATTTACCCCTAGTTTCTTCAGAAGATAATGCCTGCCATCCAAGACTGCTGTTTGTAAAAATTCAATGAAAATATTTCATAGAGTTCTAACACAGTTGAATAAACAGCATCCAATATATAAACATAAGCAAAAAAGGCTGGGTCATTAAAAATAACTTATCATGGTTTTATGCATATTAGTAAATGGGATAGCTATACTAAAGGGCTCACCATAGTCTTTACAGCCTTTAAGCCAATATGCTTTCTAACATTTTTTTTTTAAAAATCCTAAATATCAAGACTTACCTACTCCAATTTACTTTCCACTGTACCTAAATAGGCATACTCTCAGAATTCAGTTTATGCTTTTATCTACTCTCCCAGTAATTCCTTTCCACTACCAAAGAAATTTTTTCTTAATTTTATAATATTGGATAAATGAAACTATATACTATATTTTCTTTTCATAATTTATCATTCCCAAAGAAAATGAATATCAGACATTAAATCTTTCAAAGTGACTTTGAAATTCTTTGTAAGGCTTCAGAAATGCAAATTTTGAATTAAAATTTTTATATCTTTGGGCACAAGTTCTCCCATTGTCAGTAGCTGGAGGGTCCTATTTGCCCAGATCCTGGTTGATAAGATATTACTGTAAATTCTTTGTTCTTTCTTCAAGAAGAATTCAAAATTTTTCCTTCAGAAAAACTAAAAGCAAAACTCAGTATTAGGCATTTAAATCATTAATAAATATTAAATGATTCATATGTAATATTAACACTATGAATTCATATTAAGTACGAAGTTCTAAATCTCACTCTGAATTTTTAGGATCCTTTTAGTTAGGGTACTATAATCTAAAATCGGTACTTTTTTCCCCAAAATTTATTAATAATATCCCTTCAACAAGCATTTAATTCTCCAGTCTAACAATTAATTTTAGATCGTAAAGGTCATCATAGCATTTTAAAGCAGGAGGAAACCTCTAACATCTCATGCTTATTATAAAATGTAAAGTTTTTAAGTGTGGAACAGAACTCAAATTCACATAAAAAGGCCAGACAATGATCTGACAGAGACTGGAGGAATCCCCGAAATTACAGCGCCCGGACCATCTGTTAACCCAGAATTGAAATCATTCCCGATGCCCACTCTTCAAAGATTACACAGGACTCATAAAACAAAAAATTACACGTGAGGAGTCTGCTTCTTAGTTCAATCAGATACACGAAACCAAACGGGTGGCTCCTGTCTGGAGGCAGGAACAGAAGGCAGGAAGAGACAGGAACTGGTTGAATGGACACAGGGAACCCAGGGTGTAAAGGGGGAGTGTGCTGTCACATTTTAGGGATTGCAACTAATGTCACAAAACACTATGTGTATAAATGTTTCTATGAGAAATTACCCTGAACTGTAAACTTTCACCTAAAGCACAATTAATAAAAAAAGTAAAGCTTTTTAATTGTTACTAAAGTAAGCCTAGAAGAGACAAAAAGAAAAAATCCAGAAAGCTTGGTGGCTAACTGTATATAAAGGGGGAAAAGAAAGCAAGTATGACTTCTGGTTTTCAAGCCTAGGAGATATGGAAAAATGAAGAAATCATTGATCAAAATCAGAGTTCAGAAAGGAAGCTAATTTGGGGGAGGAAAAAACTGATTATGAAGCACTTTCTGCTGTTGTTGTTAGGTGCCGTAGAGTCAGTTCCAACTCATAGCAACCCTATATGACAGAACAAAACGCTGCCCAGTCCTGTGCCATACGGTGTCAATCTATCTCCTTGAGGCTCTTCCTCTTTTTCGCTGACCTTCTACTTTACCAAGCATGATGTTCTTCTCCAGGGACTGGTCCCTCCTGATAACATGTCCAAAGTACAAGAGGAGAAGTATTACCATCCTTGCTTCTAAGGAGCATTCTGGCTGTACTTGTTCCAAGACAAACTTGTTCATTCTTCTGGTAGCCCATAGTATATTCAATATTCTTCACCAACACCATAATTCAAAGGCCTCAATTCTTCTTCAGTCTTCCTTATTCACTGTCCAGCTTTCACACGCATATGAGGCAATTGAAAATACCATGGCTTCAGTCAGAGGCACCCTAGTCCTCAAAGTGACATCTTTGCTTTTTAACACTTTAAAGAGGTCTTTTGCAGATTTGCCCAATGCAACACATTTTTTTGATTTCTTGACTGCTGCTTCCATGGGCTTTGATTGTGGATTCAAGTAAAATGAAATCCTGGACAACTTTAATCTTTTCTCCATTTATTGTGATGCTGCTTATTGGTTCAGTTGTGAGGATTTTTTTCTTTATGTTGAGGGGCAGTCCATACTGAAGGCTTAAGCCTTTGATTTTCATCAGTAAGTGCTTCAAGTTCTTCTGACTGTCAGCAAGCACGGTTGTATCATCTGCATACCACAGGCTGTTAATGAGTTTTTCTCCAATCCAAATGGAAAAACTTACCTTATCAATGAAAAGAAGCTTATGTCTTATTACAGAGATGGAAGTGGTAGGGCGGAGGGTGGGTACTGCTCATTGTCTCAGCTTGAAGTAGAAAACCTCTCTGTCTCTACTCCCCAATACGTGGATCCTTCTTCACTTGCCACAAATGAATAAACAATGGTATTATATAGTCCTCCTCAGACGTTAGGAGCCCTGGCGGCACAGTGGTTAAGCGCTCAGCTACTAACTGAAAAGTGTGCAGCACAAAACCACCAAGCACTCCACGGAAGATGTGGCAGTCTGCTTCCATAAAGATTACAACCTTGGAAACCCAGTGGGGCAGTTCTACTCTGTCGCTATGAGTTGGAATCAACTCAATACCACAGAGGAACAACCTAAGATACTGATCTCTTAGAAACAGTACAAAATATTTTCATTATTTCTGAAATAATTTTACTTAAATTTTTTAACTCTAAAAAATGTTCATGCTCTCTTTATGCTGCCTCCTTTGGCATTACTTCAGCCCTTTTCATCTAAACCAAATAGAACCATACAAAAAAACAAGATAATCTAATCAATGGTAAGCTATCTTTACTTGGCAATACACATTAAAATCCAAATGAATTCTATTTATTAACTAAAATTTAAAAGGGATTGATCCCTTATTTGACAGAATAGTTACAAAAGATAAGAGTTGGCTGGTTTTGACTGATGCTGATGGTGTTAATTGTGCCTGCCAAAAATTTAGTCCCATAAACACTGAATTCTGTTCATACAACAGTTCCTTGTCAACAAGCTATAACCACATTTTGACACCTACTAGTAGGTTTTATCAAAGTAGATTTAATCCTTTGTGTCCTCTTACAGACTAAGTTCACAAGCTTTTTCATTTTTTAAAAAGCCTTTAAACAATTAGTACTAAACATTCGAATACAGAAGGATGAAAAAAATCCAGACGCAGAGCTGGTTTTAACAACTATTTATAACCTCTTAAGAGAAGTATCAGCTTCTACTAATAAATATCTCCTTCCCAAATGTCACTCACTTTATTACTTAAGGGATTCACTTGGTTTATGAAAATATCTTTGAAAAAGATAAACCACACACAGTGGTTAGCTGAGCAGAGAAAGGGAGAGAAATGAGTTCGGGAAGAAGTGCCAGGGCCTTCGATATATTAGTTATGTTGCATTATAAATGTGGAAATATGTTAATATTTAATAAAGCCAAGTGGTAGATATAAAGGTTATACTGTAGGTAGGAAAATGGTATAAATTGCTTTGTTTGTCTCTCAACTTACCCCCCGCTAGAATAAAAACTCTAAGAAGACTAAGAAAATTTGGTCAAGGGGGAGAAGAAACAGTCTGGAAATATTGTAACACAGCTAGTTTATAGAAGGTGAATGAGAGGGCCAGTGCCATAGCACTGGTGACATAATAGTTGGGACTTCAGAAAACAGCAAGGCACGAATTACAAACTATGAAATAACTCTGCCAAGAATCAGCCCAGATCGGTAACTATCCATGAAGATGCTTCTAAAAATTTTCCTTAGTATCACTTTTTCCAGTTCTACAAAAGATTACAGATGTTTAAGCTACATGCCTTTGATTCTCTAATGAACAAGCTTTTCTACCTTTCAATGTGTTTTTAATACTCTATTTTCCAAATCATGACAATTTTGGTTTAATTAATTTTCCTATGCCCAAATATGCTGAAATAAGAAGGTAGCCACCAGTCTCTCCCCAACTCACATTAATTACTCTAAGAGTAGAACATTAAATATCAGTTTGAACCCAAATGGGCTTCCTACCATGTTGTTTTTGTTAGGTGCTGTCTTAAGTCATGTGGAAAGAAAAAGAAAAAAAAAAATTTTTTTTTCTTTTTCTTTCCTGCTATAAAAGAAATGTCACAAGTGGATGGCTTCAACAAAGAGAAATTTATTCTCTCACAGTCTAGTAGGCTACAAGTCCAAATTCAGGGTGTCATCTCCAGGGGAAGGCTTTCTCTCTGTGTGGGTTCTGGAGGAAGGTCCTTGTCATCAATCTTCCCTGGGCCGAGGAGCTTCTCAGGCACAGGGACCCTGGGTCCAAAGTGTGCACGCTGCTCCCAGTACTGCTTTCTTGGTTGTACGAGGTCCCCCAGGTCTCTCAGCTTCCTTCTCTCTTTTATATCTCAAAAGAGATTACCCTTAACAAAGTGTATTAAGAAAATGTTCTGCATTCCACTTCGGTGAGTGGCATCTGGAGTCTTAAAGGCTAGCAAGCAGCCATGTAGGATGCTTCAATTGGTCTCAACCCACCTGGAGCAAAGGAGACTAAGGAACACCAAAGACACAAGGAAAATATGACCCTGAGAGAAAGAAAAGGCCACATAAACCAGAGAATCCATCAGCCTGAGACCAGAAAAACTAGATGGTGCCCAGCTACCACCAATGACAACCCTGACAATGAACACAACAGAGAATCCCTGACGGAGCAGGAGAAAAAAGGGGTGCAGAACTCAAATTCTAGTAAAAAGACCAGACTAATGATGTAACTGAGACTGGATAGAACCCAGAGGTCATGGCCCCCCGACTCTCTGCCCACAACTAAAACCATTCCCAAAGCCAACTCTTCAGACAAAGATTAGACTGGACTATACGACATAAAACAACACTGATGAGGAGTGTGCTTCTTAGCTCAAGTAGACACATAAGACTATGTAGGCAGCTCCTGTCTGGGGGCAAGACAAGAAGGCAGAGGGGGATAGGAGCTGGATGAATGGACATGGAAAATACAGGGTGGAGAGAAAGAGTGTGCTGTCACATCAGAGGGAGAGCAATTAGGGTCACATAACAATGTGTGTACAAGTTTTTGTATTAGAAATTGACTTGAATTGTAAACTTTCACTTAAAGCACAATAAAAAAAAAATTTAAAAAGAGATTGCCTTAAGACAATCTAATATTGTAGATCTCATCAATATAACTGCTGATAATCTATCTCATTAACATCATAGTGATAGGATTTATGACACATACGAAAATCACATCAAATGACAAAACAGTAGAAATCACACGATGCTGGGAATCATAGCCTAGCCAAATTATTACGCATATTTTTGGGGACACAATTCAACCCGTGACAGGTGCCATCAAGTCAACTCCGACTCACAGTGACCTTACGCATAACAAAAAGAAACATAGCCCAATCCTGTAATATCCTTACGCATAACAAAAAGAAACACAGCCCAATCCTGTAACATCCTCACAATCGTTGCTATGTTTTAGCACATTACTGCAGCCACTGTGTCAATCTATCTCAATGACAATCTCCCTCTTTTCCTCTGACCCTCTGCTTAGAAAGCATGATGTCCTTCTCCAGCAACTGGTCTCTCCTGATGACATATCCAAAACAAGTAGGACAAAGTCTCATCCTTGCTTCTAAGAGCATTCTGGCTGTACTTTCTCGGAGACAGATTTGTTCATTCCTCTGGTGGTTCAATATTCTTAGTCAACACCACAATTCAAATGCATCAATTCTTCTTCAATCTTGCTTCTTAATTTTTCAGCTTTCACATACATATGAGGCAATTGAAAATACCATGGCTCAGATCAGGTATACCATAGTCACCAAAGTGATCTTTGCTTCTGAACACTTTAAAGAGGTCTTTTGCCACAGATTTTTCTGATGCAATATATCATTTTTTGACTGCTGCTTCCATGGGCACTGGCTGTTGATCCAAGGTGAGTGAAATCCTTGACAACTTCAATTTCTTTGCCACTCATCATTATATTGTTTATTGGTCCAGTTGTGAGGATTTTCATTGTCTTGATGTTCAGAAGTAATCCGTACTCAAGGCTGTAGTCTTTTACCTTCATAAGTAAGTGCTTCAGTCATCTTCACTTTTGGCAAGCAAGATAGTATCATCTGCATATTTCAAGTTGTAATGAGTCTTCCTCCATATACTATGTCCTTCTTCATATAGTCCAGCTTCTTGGATTACTGGATCGGCATACAGATTGAATAAGTATGGCAAATGGATACAACTCTGACACAAAACTTTTCCAATTTTAAACCAAGCCTCAAGTTGCAATGTTGAAGGATTCTATGGGCAAAAAATAGCATAATGCAGAAACCACAAGAAGAAGATAAAAGAAATACAGAGCCACTGCACCAAAAAAGAATTGGTCGACATTCAAACATTTCAGGAGGTAGCACATGATCAAGAACCACTGGTACCAAAGGAAGAAGTACAAGCTGCATTGAAGGTACTGGCAAAAAACAAGGCTCCAGGCATTGATGGAACACCAACTGAGATATTTCAACAAACAGATGCCACACTGGAAGCACTTACTCATCTGTGTCAAGAAATCTGGAAGACAGCTACTTGGCCAATGGACTGGAAGAGATCCATATCCACATCCATTCCAAAGAAAGGCAATCAAACAGAACGCTCAAATTATCAAGCAATATCATTAATATAACATGTTAGCAAAATTTTGAAGATAATTCAAAAACACTTGCAGCCATACATTGACAGGGAACTGCCAGCAGTTTAAATCAGATTCAGAAAAGGGTGCGGAATGAGAGATAATATTGCTGATGTCAGATGAATCTCGACCGAAAGCAGAGAATATCAGAGAGATGTTTACCTGTGTTTTAGCTTCCATGTAAAGGTATTTGACTGTGTGGATCATAACAAATTATGGATAACATTGAGAAAAACGGGAATTCCAGAACACTTAATTGTGCTCATGCAGAGCCTGTACACGAATCAAGAGGCAGTCATTCGAACAGAACAATGAACTACTGCATATAGTCTACTGAATTTGAAAATAACATGTGGAATCACCTACAGAAATTCTGAAACATGAAGTTTTGGTAAACAGTAATAAGTATTAAAACTAAAAATCTATTTGAATAATGTTCTTACGTACAACTTCAAAAATCTGTTCCAGTTTTGAGAACAAGAGAAGGGCTGGTACATGGTGTAAAGGATTTATAACACACCTTATGAAAAAATACTGCTAGCAGGAAATGGACTGTCTGTGATTTTATTCATTCTCCTAAAATATATGTTTTTGAACTAACAAAGAAAACATTATTTCTCTCCCTACCAGTTACTTCTTATATTTTGAACACAATGACAGCTCACTATCAAAGGCTGTAATTGTTTAGCTTTTGGTCTTTTGGACAAATCTGGTAAACGGCTTTGGAAATATATGTAGCATTAACAATGCTCATTTTAAGGTGCCCGTGGTAAACTCAAAAACATAATTTAAAATATTCATAATGTTAGTCTTGTAACTCTGACAAGAATTTTTAGGAGATTAAACAAAAACAAAAAAAAACTGTGCATGAAAAGTGAGAAGTTTCAGTATGAGTCTCTAAAACAGAGGCTCTCAACCTTAGCTGCACATGAGAATCATCTAGGGAACTAAGGCTCAGGCCACACCCTACAATCAGATCAATCTCTGGAGGGCGGGACCCAGGCACCAGCATTTTTTAAAGCTTCCCAAGTGATTTCACCATGTAACCAAGGTTGAGAACCACTACTCTAAGATTCTAACAGTACAAACCTGATTAAATGTTCCACTAACCAAAAACACTCATACACATAATGTGGAGTAAAAAAGGTAAGCAGACTCTGCTTTTTTGCTGGGACAACATACAGTAACATTTTTTCTAAGCAATCCTGACACACTTCAGCTCAAACAAATTAATTTGCCCACCGCAAAAACAAATTCACAGAAAATCGATGAGATGAGAATTAAGCCACAAAAACCTGGGAAGAATGTATACAGCTTTTTACAAGTCATTATTGTACACTGCTGCACCTAGTCTTTACCCCAAAATAAGTATGAGATGAAACATTTTTCCTAAGAACGTACATTTAACTTTTGTCCGAAACAAAAATAAAAGTCCAAATGGTAATGATGGAAATGGTTTAGCCCTACCAATGAGAAAATACCAAATTTGAAAGCAAATCTCAAGAAGCCCTTCTCTACATTTTATATGGCAAGAAATTTAAACTGCATCTATTTGCATAAACACTTCACATTTAAAAAAAAAAAAAAACACTTTAAGTTTTACATATGTGCAAGTACTAATTAGTATTCAGAATAAAGACGATGCAGAAACTCAAGTCTTTCCCTTAAAGGAAGTTTCCTCTACCAGCTGAATTCTTTTTTTCAAAGCAGCTTTTACTTCGTCATAATAGCAGTGTGTGCATTTATAGTGTTTGTGATATTTCCTAGGGTCTCAAAGAATCAATTAATCAATCCAACCTCTGTGAGACATATACTAATCAGTTACCCACACATTATTCTCAACTCCTTATTCTCTGAGACTATGTGAAAAACTTGCTCATAAGCAGTTATTGAACTGTGCCAAGGTAAATGAGACAAAAGAAGAAATATCTGAACACTTGCCAACATTCACTTTTTTTTCATCTTAACTAATCTACCCCACTCCAGCCAAAAAAAAAAGGGAGTTATAATATGTGAACATTTACTCCACTGGTTTCTCATAACTGGTCTATCACAAAAGCTATGTACAGCGACACTGGTTTCAAAAAAAATGCTGTCAAAAGAGATCAAGAATTAAGAACTCAGCTGGGAAGAGAATGAATAAGCTGACAAAAAACGTACAGGAGGAATTACTCCACAGCAACTTAATTAAAAATGATTCATCATTTTAAGTGTTAGGAAAGAAGATTCTCACTAAAAAATTGAACAGTGCTTTAATCAAGTCTAGAACACTCCCCCATTCCCATACAGAAAAACCTATGCATACTTCAATTTCAAAATATCAAGCTGTTTGCCTCTGCAAGAAAGTAAGTTCATTTAACTTTCTCATTAACTAAGAACAAAACTTTCAAAAAAAAGATGCCTCTGGATGTGGTCCATTGTTAAACACAAAACAGAAGCAAAAGGTTTATGTACCATGTTCTATCAATGTGCCTTTCCTCTGGCCAGAAGATATATATAGTCTTACCTTTTTCCTTCCAGAGGATTTCAGAGTATCAGTGTTAAAGTAATGGCTCAGTGCTAGGCATACAAGCTAAAAAAATTTATCAAATGGTCTAGTTAGATCTTAGACAATGATTATCATCTGAGTAACCGAACCCAACCAAACCCAGTGCTGTCGAGTCGATTCTGACTCCTAGTCATCTGAGTACACATGTAAAAAAGGTCAATGACTCAATGATACATTTTAGAGTATATTTTAGAAAGATCTATGGGCACATGTGCGGTTTTACAGATTTCACTTAATTAGATTACTAAAATAAGATTAACTTACTACACGTCTTACAACATGTGGAAGAGAAGGTACTAAAAACTGGTAATAAAATGACAATTAATGCCAATGAAGAAAATAAAGGTGCCTAAAGAAACCAATATAGCTACACAAAAATCCCAATTTACTGAGATTTGAAAGGGATACATACATAGGACAGATGCAAAGGAAATCTGACAAAATCAAATAGAAAAGTAACATAAAATTTTAAGAAAATGTCATAGACTAAAGCTAAGAATAATAACCCCTTCCCCCCAAAAACATTCTAAGAAATGTAAGAAAGGGAGGGATTCCTACAATGTAAAGGAAGCTAAATAAAATTATATATTATTTTATGATTCATTCACTCTAAGTCACAGTAAAACCTGGATACTGTCATAGATTGAATTGAATCCCCCCAAAATACGTGTCAACTTGACTACACCACGGTTCCCAGTATTGTGTAACTGTCCATCATTTTGTCATCTGATGTGTGTTGTAAATCCTAATTCTACGATGTTATAATGAGGCAGGATTACAGGCAGTTATGCTAACGATGCACGGTTCAATCGACAAAATTAGACTGTGTCTTAAGTCAATCTCTTTTGAAATATAAAAGATAAAAGTGAGAGCAGAGAAACATGGGGACCTCATACCACCAAGTGGATTCCAGGCTCACAGCAAGCCCATGTGACAAAGCAGAAGTGCCCCATAGGGTTTTGTTGGCTGTAATCCCAATAGAAGCAGATCACCAGGTACTTCTCCTGCAGAGCTACTGAGCAAGTTCAAGGCACCAAACTTTCAGTTAGCAGCCAAACACTTAATCACTGTGCCACTGGGTCTCCTTAGCATATCAATACCAAAAAATCAAACCAAACCCATTGCCATCAAGTCAATTCTGATTTACAGTGATCCTATCAGACAGAGCAGATCTGCCCCGTAGGGTTTCCAAGAAGCAGCTGGTAGATTCAAACTGCTGACTTCTTGAATAGCAGCCATGCTCTTAACTGCTAAGCGATAGGGCTCTTTTATAATAACTGGGCATTACAACTGAAAGAACTTCAAGTCTCAAATCCTACAAAAGAAGGAGTCTCCAGGAAAACTCAAAGACAACAGGTGAGAGAAAAATGATACCAGAGGAAATTTTAGCCTCTGTCACCACAGCAACAGCAATGGCTGTATTACCTCAGTTCATTTTACCCAAAACATCACATCCAGCTTCAACAAAAAATTACACGGCACACTAAAAGACAAAAAAAAAAAAGCCTGAGAGACAAAGCAAGTATCAGAACCTGTCTCAGATATGGCAGAGATTTTGGAATTATCAGACCAGGGATTTAAATAACTATGATTAATATAGATCACTAGGTGATACAAACACTTTGTGTTCAACTGCTAGCCTGAAAGTTGGCAGTTCGAACCCATCTACCAGCGGTGTAGAAAAATGGGCTAACAATCTGCTTCTGTTAAGATTACAGCCAAGAAAACCCTATGGAGTTCTACTCTGTAATACATGGTGTCACCATGAGTCAGAACTGACTTGACAGCAATGAATCTGGTTTTTTGATTAATATTCTAAGGGCTCTAATAGAAAAAGTGGACAACACGCTAAATGGGTAATTGCGTTGGGATGCATCGCCTTTATATGGCCTTTTTAGCCATGGCTTGTAAATCCACCAAAAGTTTGGGTGGGACTATGCAGATAAGTTGTTTGTGGCCCACAGCTTGCTAATGACACAAATAAGGTGCATAGCTCCTTGTGAGGGTAGTATCATGTAAATAAGGTGTACAGAACCCAAACAAGGGGTTTAGTCAGTTTTGCCATCCTACTAGGCTTAAAATGAGCCATCCTAGAGGCAGAAAGGGAGGAACGTCACCATTACCAAGAAAGGATAGCTAGAATGCAGCATGTCCTTTGGACCCAGGATGACTGCAGTGAGAACCACCTAGACCCAGGAGACAAAGAGAGACCTATAACATCAGAGACACCAAGAAGCAGCCAGCAGAGCCTGGAGATGGCACACTGGGCTTCCCAGCCAATGGGGCAAGAAAGATAAGCACCTTTGTGCAAGGAGGCTTGCTGGCAGAGTGGGGTGCATCCAGGCACTTTTCAACAGATTTAAGCTTGCTGAACCACAGAGCTAGAAAGCTGAGCAACTTCGGATGGAGGCCTATTAATTGAGTAAAGTACCTCTGGGCACTTACAGGTAGAGTTAAAGAGCTTTGTAACACCTGCTCTAGCAGGGCAGAGGCAAGGCCAAGGGGCCGAGAGGTCAAGGGCCAGAGAGAGGCCTGCCTGCTGGCACAGCTGAGATGAAGCTGTCCTGATCAAAGAGCTGTATCCTGAGTCGCTTCTGATCCTGAATTGTAACCTTCTGCTTCCCTAATAAACCTCGTAATCATTGAGTATTGCCTGTGAGTTCTGTGTGGCCACTGCAACGAAGTATTGAATCCAGCAGAGAAGCAGAGAATGCCAGGGGAGGGACAGCTGGTGTCAGAATTTGTAAAAAGGGTGGAGGGTGGCGGTATGTCTGACTGCTGCCTCACAGGCATCAGCCTTGGGCTGTTGATAATGATAACGATTCTCCCTTGTGAAGTTAGGGTAACTCTGGTGGCGTAGCAGTTAAGAGCTACAGCTCCTAACCAAAAGGTCAGCAGTTTAAACTCACCATACGCTCCTTGGAAGCCCTATGGGGCAGTTCTACTCTGTCCTATAGGGTTGCTTTAAGTCAGAATTGACTCGACAACAAAAGGTTTGGTTTGACTTTGGTTTGTGAAGTTAGAGGAGGAAGTCAGACTACACCGCCACCTCACCATTTTTTATAGTAAGGTAAGCAGTGTTTTGATGTTTAGAAGAATCTTACTCCACATAAGAACACATAAAACCTTACATACTTGGTTAGGCAGTTTTCAAATGAAACTGGCAATTCAGGGGGAGATGAGGAGGTGTGCCCTAAGACAAAAACAAAAGGAAAAGTCAATTCTGCCAATGTGAGTATAAACTTAGGATTAAATCCTTAGAAAATAATAGGGTCCCTCGATAATTTTGTTCTAGAAGATAATTCCTCAAAGCCCATATTAACATATGAAAATTAAGATAACAGTTTCCATCCACGGTAAACCTTATGTAGGGATGGAAGAGGATTAGGTGAACTGTGCTTAAAGATTCACGGAGTTTTTCAATTCTGTCATTCTCAATTCTGGGTTGGCAGACCCACTAAGTAATGAATTAAGAATAATTTTAAAGGTACAGCTAAAATACAAGTAAATAAAATTCCCAATGTTTTACTAGAAAAACAAATCCAGCATCTCTTAAGATTTTTTTCCAGCTAATTAAAACCGCTCCATAAGGTTTCCAAGGAACGGCTGGTAGATCGAACTGCCAACTTTTTGGTTAGCAGCCGTATCTAAACACTCGTAACCACTTCAAAACCAGGGCTCCAATTAGGAAAATCAAAAAGGTACCCCAAAACATAAAAAGTTATCATAGTTTGCAAATTAAATCACTGCTCAACTCATAAAGCTGTGTATAGCAACTATTATGTTAAACCTTCAGTGAGGGTGACTTATACTTAAAAATAACACTATAATGTCGGGAAAAAGAAGCAATGATAATATATGATGAAAGAGGTGACCACACTGTTTAACTCATAGTCTCTTTATCTTTCTGATCTACCAAAATTTCTAATTGGAGATGGCAAATGATTGTTCACCTGAGTTAACAGCCTTTGAATTCAAGAATTCTGTTTTTGTTTTTGTTTTTTTAGTTATTCTTGTAATCCTAGCAATAAATATAGAAGTACAACTTATTCTTCTCTATATTCGAGTGGAGAAACTAAACTTCCTAAATTAAAATAAGAAATACAGAACACGTTCATGGCATTTTTTCCTCCATTGGGGTTATGACAATGAATCACCATGGGAAAGCTGACAATGTAATAAAAGATATCACATGAAATTTTTTCCAAAGTGGAGAAGTAAGCTTAGATTCTGTCTTACTTCACTAATTTGGCTATCATTCTAGGAGAATATTTTGTATATAAACACAGAGAGAGAGAAATTCCCCTATCATAGTTCAAATTTTAACTGCATTTTATAAAAATCTATCCTTAAGCTGCCAAATTGGCAAAGGCTTAGTAGGAAAGAGTGAAAACAGTTCTATAACACTAAAAAGCCAGGGCTTTTCCTTAATTTATACAAAAGCTAATAGATTTCTTCAAGGGCAAAACATATGAATCGCAGTGATTTTTACACCTTCCTAAGTGAAGAAGGAAATAAATAGCTGATCTTAATGTCAAATCTATAACTCATGTAACATCATCATTTATCTGAACACTTATCAGACAAGTGGTTAACATGCTCAGCTGTTAACCAAAAGGTTGGTGATTGAGTCCACTCAGAGGTACCTTGGAAGAAAGGCTTGGTAATCTACTTCTGAAAAATCAGCTATTGAAAATCCTAGGGAGCAGAGTTCTACTCCGACACACAACATGAGCTGAAGTCGACTCCAAGGCAACCGGTTAGCCCACGTAATGGGGCACTGGGAAAGTCTACACCAACAAAGAACGTAGACTCTGGACTACATTAAACCATAATAACAATAGAAAAAAGGAAGTAGTTATATATTATTATCACTATTACTGCTGTTTAGTTGCTGTCTAGCCAGTTCCAACTCATGGAGATCTTATGTATAACCAAATGAAACAATGCCCAGTCCTGTGCCATCTTCACGGTTGTTGGCATGTTTGATTCTATCGCTGTTAATAACAACTTATTTAACTATAGTGTTTTCATAGTTTATAAACATTTTCACATTCATTGTATCATTTGTAGATCATCTGATCGTCACAGCAACTCTCTGAGGGCAGGGCAATCAACCTTTATATTAAATAAATACATGTAAAACACTTAGAATATGCCTAGTAGGTAATAAGCATTTGACATTTGTTATTGTTGTTGGTACACATGAAGGTTCAGAGGTCACGATGGCTTGCCATTAGTAGGAAAAGTATAAAACCATTTAAGAAACATGGATCCAATGGTAAAGAAGGAAGAAATTCAAAACAAACAAAAGAGACGAGAGGAAAGCCAGAGTGGTCATGAGGAGCACTAAATTCTAGTCACGGGGTTAATTAGTCACAAGAATTTAAATCTAGGACAAAAGAAAAAGGACAGTTAAAAGGAATGACAGCTCTTACACTAAAATTCTCTTGCCCCTTTCTCCGGCTAACAGCAGAGAACTCCAAGTCTGAGGTGACAGTAGTACCACAAGACAGAAGGTATCCAAGACCCTGAATCACCACATAGAGGAAAACCACCCACCAAAATACCTAATACATAAGTGGGGCCGGGGGGACTTTTACTGTGTTTAGCCAATAAAATTGTAGGCTTTATTTTAAAAGCAGGTGGAATCGCTCTAATTCAGGGAACTTCTAAAGAATTTTATGCAGAGGAGTGACATAGTTTGATTTATGTTTTACAGAATCACTCTAACTGCTAGATTAAGAATAGTCATAGGAAGGCAAGTCATAGTTAAGATATGGCAATAATCCTGGAAGAGATGGTGGTAACTTGCATTAGGGTGATAACAGTGCCAAGAAGTACTCATGTTCTAGAAGTGTTTTGAAGTTAAAACCAGTAGGATTTTCCTGACGGATTAGACATAGAGTGTGAGGAAAAAAAAAAAGTCAAGGAAAATCCTAGCAACTGGAAGGTTGGAGCTGCCATCAACTGAGGAAGGGAAGGACAGAAATTAAACAAGTTGGGTTTGGATAAGACGAGGTGGGAAACAGATCAGAAGATTCATTTTGAACATACTGAGATTGAGAGGTCTATTAACTATGCAAATAAAATTTTTGAGTGGGAAGCTGGTTGTATGAATTAATAGGAAACAGGTCTAAACTAGAAATATGTATTTTAAAGTTGTCAGCATGTAAATCATCAACTAAGGGAGAGTCTATAGAGAAAAGGAGAGTTCCAACAACTGGGCTGCGAGGCATTCTTATGTCAGGCTGAGGAGAAAGGAAGAATCCAACACAGGAGACAGAGAAGTGGCCAGTGAGGTAGGAAAAAAAACCAAGAATGCGAAAGCCAGTTAAAGAAATTTTATCAAGAAAGAGAAAGTGACAAATTTTGTCAAATTCTGCTGATAAGTTAGATAAGAACCAAAAAATTTACCACTGTATTTAAGGAGGTTATCAAACCATGGTCTTGTCAGTCGCCTCATATGCATGTGAAAGTTGGATAACGAAAAAGGAAGACAGAGGAACTGACGTATTCAAATGGTAGTGTTGGCAAAGAACACTGAATTATACAGTGGACTACCAGAAGAAGGAACAAATCAGTCTTAGAAGAAATATAATTAGAATGCACCTTAAGACTTAAGGATGGCGAGACTTTAGCTTGATTACTTTGGACACATCATCAGAAAAGACCAATTGCTAAAAAGGGACATCGTGGTTGGTAAAGTAAAGGGTCAGTGAAAATGAAGGAAATCTTCAATAAGATGGACTAACACAATAGCCACAATGATGGATTCAAACGTACTAATGATCATGAAGATAGTACGGTCCTGGGCAATATTTCACTGTTATATGTAAGGTCACCATAAGTCAGCCAATTCAACAGCAACTCATAACAACTGATGATTTTGGTAATTGAAGACAGACAGAACAGACATTTTTTAGAGTATTCTGCAATGGGGAACAGAAATGTGGGAGAAAGGGTGGCTGGAGATGGGTGGCCAAGACAAAGTATTGTTTTGTTTTGGAGTTGGGAGAAACACTAGCATGTTCATAATGATACAGTAAAAAAAAAAAAAAAAAATTTTTTTTTTTTACTTAGAAAGGGAAAATGACAGTTTTAGGAAAGTGAAGGAGAACTGAAGCAATGTCCTTAAGTAGGTGGGAAGACAGGATGAGATGCACAAGTGGTCCAAAAGAAGAACTAACAATCTATAGTTAACAGGCAGAAGAGTACAATTACTGGTAGGTGGGAAAAAAAAAAAAAAAAAATTTTTTTTTTTTTTTTTTTTTAGATAGGTGTAAATAATTAGGGTATAGTGAGCCGTGATTATGAAGTCCATCTATAAGTACATCTCTCAAAAGTGGTCTTTCTGAAGAGCGGTATTTCAATATTCACTATTATTTCAATTTCACTAAGTACCAAAAAGCTATTAGAAGGCTTAACAGACATCCTGGAATTACCTTAATTGAGATTAACTGTTTCAGGTGTCTACTCCACAGCACACTAGAGGTCCAGGACTCAAAAGTGAAGCACCAATCTGCAATTCTAGAATAACTGTACTTCCTATTAACCCAAAGTCTCTTAAGCAGCAGCTATTATGAGAGGTTTGCAAATGATTAGAATCTATGATTCTCAGGAACATCTTACAGGTATCACTGTACAAAGTAAGGAGCCCTGATGGCACAATGGTTAAGGTCGGCAGTTCGAACCCAGCAGCAGCTCCATGAGAGAAAAGATCTGGCAATCTGCTCTAGTAAAGATCATAGCCTAAGAAACCCTATGGGGTAGTTCTACTCTGTCATACAGGGTCACTATGAATCAGAATAGACTCTACAACACACAACAACAAGAACAGAGTAGCATAATTCTCAAAAGTAGAGATGGCTCATAATCCATTCTGAATTAACGTCCTCATTTAAAAGATTACAAATTCATAACCTTACATGGTAGTGTTAGAAAAATGATCAACAAAAATTATTTAAAATACTTAGGTCCTACAAAAAATAAAATTATTCAACACATAATTCTAACATTTATGAAACAAAGGAAGGTTTCATTACACTGTTCAGTCTGTCAGTACTGACAACAGAAAGAACTACTTTTTAGGAACAACAAATTGACTTATGTACAGTTCTAAGCCATAGCTAGTTTCATTTTGACTTCCTGTTGTTTTCTATCCCTATTAGAAAAATTATATATATTTTAATAAAATGAAGTCTTTTCAACATAACGTACTAATCTTCCCACAGAATTTTTTTCATAACTGATATGCTTGTCTCCAAAATCTAATTCACAAGCTGCATATTGTAATATGTTAACACTAAACACAAACAAAAAACACACTCCATCAAATATGAAACATCTACAGTAAGTCAGTGATTCTTACTATTAAAGAGATCCCATATTCCTTTGCAAATCTGATGAAAGCTATGCATATATTTCAGGGAATTTATGGATGCCTTGAAGCATACATAAGACTCTAAGTCTTAAAGAATCGCTGATTGGTGGAAAAGAACAGAGTCCAAAAATGATCCAAGAACATTTGAAAGCTTAAAATATGATTAAAAGGATTCTAACACACAGTTACTACGGGAAAAAATGCATTACTTACTAAAATATTTAGCATAAGTAACTATTCACTGACATTACAATAAATATAAATATATGAACTGTTTAAAGAGCTAACTATAAAATACTGTGATAAAATAGAATGTGTACCATCTTGGTTGGGAAGAATCTGCTTAAGTATCATAGAAAAACTACTTGTCTAAATTGATAGATTTGACTGTGTAAAAATATTTTAAATTCTGTATAAGAAAGACACATCATAAACAAAGCCAAGGTTTTACAAATGACAGACTTGGAGAAAAACAGATGCGAGACGTATGACAGAAAAAGGGTTACTAATTCTAATGTTAAGAAAAACCTAATAATTTGTAAGAGAAACTAGCTAGTAGAAAAATAGATGAAAATGAACCAGCAGGTAAAAGGGAAGTAAGCATATGTAAAGATGTCCAACCTAACTCAAAGTTGGGGGAACATAAATTAAAGCAAAAACATCATTTCACAGCCTCAGACTAGCGAAAATTAAAAGCTGATAGTATCCAGTGCTCGTAAGCATGTGGGGGCAGTGTAAATTACTGTAAACTTTTAGAAAATAATTTTTTGGAAAGTAATTTTAAAATCTGTTAAATTACAAAACACCTATAACCTTTGTCCTAGCAATCCCACATATAAGAGAACCTAGTCTACTCACATCAACACATGAGGAGATAACTGGACATAAAAGCGTGCTTCTTGTAGCACTGTTTGTAATAATGAGAGAAAAAATGGTTAAAAAAGGGGGGGCAGGGCACTACCTGAACGTCCATTACTGGCATAATGGCTTAATAATTTATAGGATATATATACTGTGGATTATATACTGTGGAATATTATACAACTATTAGAATAAGTCAAGTTTATATACATTGATCTGGAAAGGTGTCTCTACCACATGGGGGGAAAAAACAAGTTTTAGAGTGACAGGTATACCATGACCCCATACTTGTTTAAAAAAAAAAGAAAAAATTAAAAACTGTACCTCATTTTTAAGCAAGTCCTATTCATATATTTAATTGTCCAAAGTGGTCAATGAATACACCTTTAATTTTAAATATATCTATTGATCTATCAGATATTTCACCATCAAAACACTGCACTCTCAAACCAAGGTGCATACAAGGCATTATGAGACAATACCATGAACCTTCTACAACAGAAAAGATAATAAACACTAAAAACTACTTTTAAAGGCAAAATGTTTGATAGTTCTTCTGATGCCAAAATTAAAACAGTTTTTAATGTTATGATTTTACATTTATAGAAAGCAACCACAATTTTTTTTTTTCCCTGTACCAGAAATAAGCTATCTATTTCAGTCGTTTCATTGGGTGAAATAATTATGTTCATTATACAGATATAAACAAGGGGCAGGCATTATAGTAAGGCAATCCCTTTGTGTCAGAAATTGGATTTTCTCAAGATGATATTCATTCCTAGCAATAAATGCAATTAGAAATTGGTATTGCAGTTTCAAAATTATATTCAAACAGCTAAATCTTAGTGTAATGCCAATATAAAGTCTCAAATAGCATAGTATAATTAAAGGAACACTTGATTTGGAATCAGATTTACCTGGGTTCTGATCAAGCTCTGCAACTTACAAGCTATGTGATCTTGGGCAAGTTATATAACCTCTGAGCCTTTTCCAACATCCGTAAATATGGTTTTCTATGGCATCCTTTAAGTGCTACGGCTGCTAACCAAAGGGTCGGCAGTTTGAATCCACCAGGTGCTCCTTGGAAACTCTATGGGGCAGTTCAACTCCATCCCATAGGGTCACTATGAGTCGGAATCGACTCGACGGCACTGGGGTTTTTACGGCATTCTTAGAAGATTAAGTAAGAATATCACAGATAAAAGGTGCTTATACAGTCTGATGGTCAATGTGCCTTCTGCCTTCTTTTCCCAAGGGGCCAAATTACTAACTGGCAACATCTCTTTTAATATTGACTTTTATAAGACTTTACAAAAAAAATCAAGACTGCTGATGCAAACATAAAGTTATACATTTTTTGCCATGTTTTTGCATCTCTAGGGAATCATTACATCCTTCAACTGTTTTGTTTTTGAAGCTCCTTTTATACGGTCGCAATGAGTTGGAATCGACTCCACAGCAGCAGGTTGGTTTCTTCTTGGATCATTTTTGAGAATTACTTATTGTGACCCATATTTACTATTTCTGATAGAATAAGGTTTTTTTCTTTTAAAACAATTATGAGAAACATATTATTTCTTACCTGTGGCTTTCTACAACTTTAGATAACTTTTTTTTTTAAATCAGCCATGCTGTCTCTATGGAAATCACTCTAAGTATTGTGAAAAAAAATGTTAAGGAAAGAAAAGCAAAAGTTGAAGTTATTCATTCCATCCCACTGTTATGTGTCTAAGAAATCAACTCCAGAGAATTCCAAATACCAACACAACAAAGAATATAAATTTTAATTCTCACACAACTTTCAACTTCCTCTAAAAGGAATCATTTTTGTCTGTAATGCTGGGTCATTAATGAGGTGAGAATATGACCCTGAATGCTGCTAAAAGTATCTTAAGCAAAAAGAAAAAGGGTATTGGTGAATCTACTTATACAAGACACATGTTAATAAAATCATGGTAAATAAATTTGGTATTGCTTCAGAATCGCACCCGGCAATTTTTACTCTAGTGTTGAGGACTGGGATTATCGTCATCTCTTCAACTTCAGTTGCACTTCGATCAGCCTTACTTGATGCTCTTTAATACAGTCCTCTTTAAAATGTCTCCACGGCTTTCACAAAGTCTACCAAAACTGGAAATAGTTGGCTACCATATGTAATATTACTTCTTGGGATATTTTCCCTAAAAATTAATCATAATCCACAGCAGCATCTAGCTGTTCCTTGGAGTTACACCTTGGTCTAAATTATACTGCTGAAAGTATTTTATTGCTTGATTTCCAAAGGTATTTTAACTGATGCTGAGGTGAAAGTGTACGCATAAAAACACTTCATGTTACTTTTCCACGCACAAATTACAGTCTCTTCAGTTGGTTTTTGGAAACCCTGGTGGCATAGTGGTTAAGTGCTACAGCTGCTAACCAAAGCACAGGCAGTTCAAATATGCCAGGCACTCCTTGGAAACTCTATGGGGCAGTTCTACTCTGTCCTATAGGGTCGCTATAAGTCGGAATCAATCGACAGCACTGGGCTTTTCTGGGTGTACATTTTCAAATCAAATTTTATCGCTGACATTCTTTTAACACTTGCTCCCCATCCTGAGCTCTTCCAAATGCCAAAGCTGCCTGTTAATCTTAAAGTGCCTATTATCTGCGCATTTTTCTGGTCTTTTACCACTTCACATTCCAAGTTTTGTACTTGAGACCCCTTCACGTCTTAAAGCAAGCACCGTTAACTCCTTACAGTACTTAACCATACGGTTAACCTTCCGCCTAATCTTACTTTCCCTTTCATAAATGTAAACCTCGCTATAACTCCTCTTCGGCGTTACCTCCTCTCCTAAATTTACTCCATCTGCACTGCCGCGAACGCAATTTATACTCCCCTTTCTTAAGCCCAAACTTTCATCAGTTTAGCGCTACTACAAAATACTTTAAAGCCCCGGATTCCTAGTTTCGGTACTCCGTGGAAGCTTTTTATGTGCTTTCTTGTCCTACCTGGGCAGCCTACCTCTCCCGTCAGTTGTGCGGTCCCTTGCTGCCCCCAGCACTGGAGTGCAACTCACTACAGTGTATTTCTTTTATTCACCATCGCTCCCCGCATCTCCTTCCATTTCTGCGCATCTATTTATTCCTTCGCGAATCCTCGCCCCAAAAGATTCCGTATACAGGTTGTCCACATCTCAAATTACAATAAATTCTCGCCTGACACTGCCGGGGCTTTCTAAACGACTTTTAAGAGCACACGCGAGGCTGAACGTTTCTATCTCCTCCAGCAGCACCCGCTCCCTACTGAGTTCGGTCTTCTCATGCGCGCTCTTCATGGAATCCCTACTTCGGAGCAACCTTTTGGCTCCGGGAAGTCCAACCTTGCAGCCTCTGCCCCGTGACCTCGCGAGCCCAGCACGCCACTCAGCTTAATTCACCCCATTCTTGGAGCTTGTCCTCTCGATGTCCCCCAGTCCCAGCTCCCCGAGCCAGACCCCAGGTGAGACGAACGCCATTCGCTCCGGTTGCAATACCTCCCCGACCCGGCCCCTCACACCACTCAGTCCGGAGCGGCTCGGCTCCTCACCTAGCTTCGACCGGGACTCCTCCAGTTTCTGGATCTGGTTCTCCAAGAAGAGCATCGCCACCGCGAAGGCCACCACCGCCAGCAGCTGCAACTTGGGCGGCATCATAATCCTGAGGAGCCCCATGAAACCCGCTGCTCGGGATCAAGACATACCGCGGGGGGCGGGGAGTGGGGCCCCGGAGGCGAGGGAGACGCCGGGAGGAGCCCACCGAGCCGGAGAGAGCGACTGCGAGAGAATCACCGCAGCGACCCCCCTTCTTGCCTCCCCGGTCCCCCGCCCCCAGACGCCAGTACCCACGCCGCCGATACCCGCTTTTCCTCAGCGGACTCAACGGCCACCTCCTCCAAAAGCCCGCGCAGCAAACAGCGCGAAGCGGCTGCCGAGCTCTCGCCTCCCTCTACTGCCTCAGTCCGGGACCCCCGAGCCAGCCTGCCCGCCTCCTTCTCTTCCTTCCTTCCCTCCCTCCTTTGCTCGCGGCCGCGCGCCCCGCCACCAGCGCTGCGGCTGCGGCTGCGCCGCCCTCGGCCCCGCCCCCTCCCCATCCCCCTCTGCCGCCACGCGCACGCATCCACGTACGCTGCTTGGCAACCAGAGGCTCCACCCTTCATCCCGTTCGGTTGTGCTTCTTGGCCCGAAGGACCGCGGCACATCGCTACCGTTTCGCGTTAAGGTTGGTTTCCTCTCCAAAGGTCTCAACTGAGGAAGCATTCGATTGGATAAATTTGGAGAAGGAGGCAGGCTGAAACTGGTGAAGGCGGTGCTTCTTGGCTGCTTGACAAAATGTCGTGAATGGAAGGAAGAAGCCGGGGATGCACAGATTGGGGAGTTTAGGAAAGTGCCTGATTTGGGCTAAAGAAAGGACCTAGTGACTGTCTCTCTATCCTATGATCTTTAAGGTTTTATATGCCCTTAGGTAATTACCCGTCTCTGCGGAATGAGATATTTGATGGCAACGGCCCTCAGCAGTCTGTTTTGGATCAGGCTCTGGAGTGGACGCCCCTAGCTGAGGGGTCCTCTGTCCAGCCAGAGACCTACGGAAGAAGTTGGCCATGGCGGCTGGACTGGGAGAGTGGTTTCGGCCGGCGTTTGGGCTGCGGCTGCTGTTGATCACTGTGCTTCAAGCGGTGAGTGGAGATCAGCTCCGCAGCTTCCTCAAGGCAAACGGGAGGGATTGCACCTAGGAAGACAGAAGATTTGGCCCCGTTTGGGAGCCACACTTACTTAGGGATTACTGCCTTCGGAATGCGACGTGGCTCCGTTCTTCCGTTCCTTATTCTTTCCCGCCCCGGGTTTCTTGCGGCGCTCTTCTCCAGACTTCAGACTGGGTCTTGAGGTCTTGAGTATTTATCTTAACTTACAGCGCTCCAGTTAAAAAAAAAATCTATAAATCACACGGTGAAAAAAGAAAGCAATAAACTTGGAAAGGAGTGAACGTTTTCTAAACGGACAGAAACGCAATAGATTACCGTTCTTTATGACGAGACTCCCAAACCCTAGAGGAAAGCCCTCTCAGTTCTTTGGTCCAGGCTTACAATTCCAGTTTGCTTTTCTCTCTTGTTAGTGTTCTCTCTACTTCAGTGTTACGCAGCCTTTTACCTCGGTTCACTGGCATTCACGTACCACTGTGTGTACTTCAGTACGGTTTGTGGTTTTAAACAATGTTACTGCACTAACAAGAGCTTCTTTATACGAAAGTATGTATACTTTTTAAAGTGGACTTTTTAAAACGATGGTCTTAATCTTTTAAAATTACGCTGTGTAGTCAAGGTTTATTGTTCTTTGTTTTGTGTTCGTTTTTCCCAATTAGTGGAATAGATGCGTTCTATAATTACTGAATCTTTTGACTTATTTTCCTATTCATTTACGAAACAACTGTGAGGTTTCCAATTCATACTTTGCTACCTGGATAATAAAACTTTTTATAGCCCCTTTGTTAGTTTTTGGAGTGAGCCCTGGTGGTGCAGTAGTTAAGCGTTGTGACTGCTAACCAAAATGTCGGCGGTTCGAATCCACCAGCCGCTTCTAGGAAACCCTATGGGACAGTTCTTTTCTGTTTTATAGGGTCGCTATTTTTTTTTATGAGTCAGAATCGACTAGGTGGCAACGGTTTTTTTTTTTTTTTTACCGGTGTTAGCTTTTATCTTATTTAAGCTTAACTCTTTCTTCAGATAGTCTCTTTACAGGGCCTACTGAAAATTTTTCTCCCAGAAGACCTGGTTTATTTGATTTGTCCATCATTTAAGGGGAACTGGAGACTATACCCTGGAGCCCTGGTGGCACAGTGATTAAGAGCTGAGGTTGCTAACCAAAAGGCCAGCAGTTCAGATCCACCAGCTGCTCCTTGGAAACCCTATGGGTCAGTTCTGCTCCGTCCTGTAGGGCCACTATGAGTCAGAATCGACTTGATGGCAGTGGGTTTTGGGAGACTATACCCTAGGTCTGCTTTTTGTTATGGAAGGAATTCGAAGCATCTTTCTGTTTTACTTTTCCTTCCTTGCCCAAGGGGTGAATTCTTTCTCTCTCTAATTAATATCCCAGTACCCCCATCATCATTATTACTCATATCTGGTACCTTAGAAATTCCTTAAAGACCTGTCCCCAAATATTCTACTTTTTAAGATTGTTTGCCAAAGTGTAGTAATTTCTTTAAGTTTTTTTTTTTTTTACTCCTAGGCAAAGGTAAAAAGGAATGACATTTCAGGCTGCCTTCTGATTTCCCTGTCTGTTTGATTATTTCAGTTATCTATAGCTATGTAACCGTTGCAAAACTTAATGGCTTAAAACAATGGTATCATAATTTTGTGAGTTGGCTGGGCAGTTCCTCTGCTGACTTTCTCTGGCCTCATTTATTCGACTGTGTTGAACTAGCGGGTCAGCTGGACTGCAAGATCCAAGATGGCCTTATTCATAGTTCATATTGTCATTTACATGGACTCGGTTCTCCTGCATGTGTCCTCTCATCCTCCAGGAGGCTGGACCAACTTCTTTAAATGGCAGTCTCAGGGCTGCACTCCAAAAGGGTGAAAACTACACTACCTCCTGAGGCCAAGCCTTCAAAGTCACATACATCACTTCCACCACACAGTATTTGATAAAACAAGTTACAAGGCCAGTCCAATTTCCAGGATGGGGAAATAGACTCTGTCTCAGCATGGGAGAAGTGAAAGAGTTAGGAATGACAGAGTCTCATTGCAGTGTCCATACCAGAATAGGAAGGATTTAATGGCCTTAGACAGCCTACTGCAGTAACCATCCGCAGAATGCAAGCCAGAAAGTTGGGTGTCATCTTTGACTCTTTCCTTTCCTTACATATTCAGGCAATTACCAAGTCCTGTTCATTTTATTCCCTAAGTATTTCTCAAACCTATCTACATATTGTTAACCCCTAGTTCATGCCACATCTTCATCTTCATCCTGAGAAATAACAACTCACCCTTTGAATTATCTCCGCCTGTATTCAGATTCTAAATGATTGCTTTGCAAGGTTCCCAGTTGCCCAAGCCAGAAATGAGTCATTTTAAATTCATCTCTTTCCTTTCATTCTCCAAATAAAATACGTTGTTGCTTATTGTTGTTGTGAGCTGCCTTTGAATCTACTCATGGTGACCCCACGCACAATAGAAATGCTGCCCAGTCCTGCTCCATCCCCATGATTGGTTACAGATCAGACCATAGTGATCCATAGGGTTTTCATTGTCTGATTTCTAGAAGTAGATCACCAGACCTTTCTTCCTACTCTTAGTCTGGGAAAAAAAAGAAAAAATTCTTTTTTTTTTTTCCCAGACTAAGAGTAGTCTGGAAGCTCTGCTAAAATCTGTTAAGCATCATAGCAACACACAAGCCTCCACTGCAGACAGGTGGTGGCTGCACATGAGGTAACATTGGCTGGGGATCAAACCCAGGTCTCAGACCCACATGGAAAGTGAGAATTCTACCACTGGACCACCACTGCCCTCACAATTACTCGTTAAGTCCTTAAAAATCTCTGAGCCAACCCACAATTCTGTTTCCACAGGCAAATTTAGGCTTTGTTTGCCTTGAATTGGAGCCTTGGTATCATAGTGGTTAAAGCACTTGGCTGCTAACCCAAAGGTCAGTGGTTCGAACCCTCCAGTTGCTTCACAGGAGAAAGATGTGGCAGTCTGCTTCCATAAAGATTTACAGCCTTGGAAACTCTCTGGGGCAGTTCTACTCTGTCCTATAGGATCACTGTAAGTCGAAATCAACTTGATGGCACTGGGTTTGGTGTAGTTTGGTTTGCCTTGAATTACTAAAACCACTTCCTAACTAGTCTCTCCATCTCTTTTCTCCCTTTCCAATCCAGTCTCTACAGTACATCCAAAGTGATCTTGCTAAAATTTAAAACTGAATGCTTGAAACTCTTCTGTGGTTTTCTTGCTTTTAAGGTGAAGTCTGTCCTCCTTCACATGACTAGTCTATCCAGGGTTATTTTCCAACATTTCCTGTGGTGCACTGCCTAAGCACTCGGCTGCGAACCGAAAGGTTGACAGTTCAAACCCACCAGCCACTGCACAGGAGAAAGATGTGGCAGTCTGCTTCCATAAAGATTAAAGCTTTGAATACCCTATGGGACATTTCTACTTTGACCTGTAGGGTCGCTATGAGTCAGAATCCCCTTGATGGCAACAGGTTTTTTGGGGAGAGGGAGGAACAGGTAGGGGTGGCAGCTGGGGCCACTTGTTTTAGTATATCTCACATACCATGTTGTCCTTCATGCCAGGTCTTTGAACTTGATGTTGCCTCTGCGTAGGAGCAGCTTCCCAGCATTCCAGCTTCCCATCCTCTCCCCTGCTCACAACAGAAATATGGCTATCTACTTATTCTCTAACCCTTCAGGTCTCAACTGAGAAGTCACTTCCCCAGGAAAGCTTCATATACCCCAAGTCTAGGTGTCTGTCCTATGTGTGCAAATGGTGATTAATACTTTTTTCTCTCAGGCAGTTTTCATGGTATTTGTTATGGATTGAATTGTGTCCCCCACAAATATGTGTCATAAATCCTAACCCCTGTACCTGTGGTTTGGAGCCCTGGTTGCACAGTGGTCAACAGCTCGCCCGCTAACCAAAAGGTCGACAGTTCGAATCCACTGGTCACTCCTTGGAAACCATATAGGGCAGTTCTACTCTGTTCTATAGGATGACTATGAGTCAGAATTGACTTGACAGCGATGCGTTTGGTTTGGGTTATACCTGTGGTTATAGTCCCATTTGGGAATGAGTTTTTTTTGTTATGTTAATGAGGCAATATTAGTGTAGAGTGTGTCTTAAATCAGTCTCTTTTGTGGTATAAAAAGGCAAATTAAGCAAACAAGTAAGCAGAGATGGGAGAAGATAGATACCAGGACACATGAAGATTGCCAGGGGACCCAGGAACAAGCTGAAAGGAGACAAGGACCTTCCCCCAGAGCCAACAGAGAAAGTGTTCCTTTAGAGCAAGCTCCCTGAATTTGGGCTTCTAGCCTCCTACAGTGTGAGAAAATAAATTTCTGTTTGTTATATCCATCTGCTTGTGATATTTCTGTTATAGCAGCACAAATAATTAAGAGTGTTCTTTTGTAATTTTTTTGTATTGGTATTCTCCCACAGACTTGACTGGAGCCCTCTAGAAAGGGACCTTGACTTTCCTCTTCGCTTTAGGGTACATATCCAGTGGTATAATACCTGATATCTAAATGAGGTATTTGATGAATGAATCAGATAATCCGTGAGCCAAAAAACCAAACTGGTTGCTGTCAAGTCGATTCTGATGCATAACAACCCTGTAGGACAGGGTAGAACTGCCACATACTGTTTCCAAGGAGTACCTATAAACTGCTGACCTGTTGGTTAGCAGCCATAACTCTTCACCACTACACCACCAGGGTTTTCAATCCATGAGCAAAGATCTGAAAATATAGAAGTATGAGACCTGCTTGATTGGAAACTGTTTTGAAGGGGTGCTTGTCATTATCAACTATATATTCCAGTTAGCTTCAGTGGTCCCAACTGGAGGTGTATATCAATATCTTAGGGGGGTAGGAGGGCTAACATAGAAATACTTGAGCTCTGCCTTGAATCTCCTGAAAGCTCTACAACTCTAGTTGTAAATATACCCTAGACAGAAACCTTTTGAGGACAGGAATCAACTTATCCATGATTTTGTGAGGGCATGACACCCTAATTTTACACAGTAAGCCATCAAATAAAACTGCTGGATTATCAACCACACCACATTATTCCACTTGAATATTACTAGAGATAGGCGTTCTGCATGCATCCTCTCTCTTAAAGCGTTCTCTGTAAATTCCCCGTATTGAGTTCATACTCATGAGGAAGTATAACTTAGTGGAAACACTAAACTTTATGAAAATCTATGTTTTAGTTTTAACTGCTAGAACTCACTGTAAGCTAAGACATTAATTTACTCATGGCCTTAGTTTCCTTAGTTCCTTTTCTGTAAAGTAAGGTCATTAGATAAAATGCTAGAATCAACTCAAAGTAACATATACTCTGTCTCTTACATCCAAAAAAAACCAAACCTGTTACTGTCCAGTCGATTCCAACTCATAGCGACCCTAGAGGACAGTAGAACTGCTCCATAGGGTTTCCAAGGATGAACTGCTGACCTTTTGGTTAGCTGCCTGAACTCTTAACCAGGGTTCCCTCCTTTACATATTATGCCATTATGCTTTGTACTGTATTGTACTATCCACAGTCTTAACCACATAGTTGTGTGTGTCCCTACACACCTCTTCCCCAGCCAATTAGAATGTAGCCGAAGGGAATACTAACTCATTGCTATCCAGCGGTTTCCGACTCACAGCGACCCTGTAAGACAGAGTAGAACTGCCCCGTAGGGTTTCCAAGGCTAGGGTCACTGTAGGGTTGCTATGAGTTGGAATCAACTCAACAGCAACTGGTTTGGTTGTTTTTTTGTTTTCTTTGGTTTAATTTTTACGGAAGCAGAATGCCACATTTTTCTGCCACAGAGCAGCTGGTGGGTTTGAACTGCAGACCTTCCAGTTAGCAGCTGAATGCTTAACCACTGTGCCACCAGGGCTCCTTAAAGGGAATACAGGAACCATTTTTCTATTTGTTTTTCATTGTGCCCCAAATGTATTTGTTCATTTGAATCTCTCTGAGATGTAAATGGACTCTGGTTAATTTGTGGTGTTCCATACCAACGGCCACCAGGATATCTGCAGCTTATGTAGAGCAGTGATGAACCCTACCCACTCCCAAACATACAAAAATGACTCCAGGAAAAGAAAGGGGGTCCTGGAAGTGAGAACCAGCAAAATTCACCCTTGTCAATCTGTTTTGGTGGTGTAGTGGTTAAGAGCTTAGCTGTTGACCAAAAGGTGGGCAATGTGAATCCACCAGCCACTCCTTGGAAACCACGTGGGGCAGTTCTACTCTGTCCTGTAGGATCACTGTGAGTTGGAATCCACTGCAACAGGTTTGGTTTTTCTTTTTTGTGGAAGGTTTATACCAAGATACTTGCCTTTCATGTGGGAAAATCAGGGTTGATTCCAACAAGTGTACCTCGTATGCAGCCATCACCCATCAACACCTTGTGGGTTGTGTGTTGCTGTGCTGCTGAACTGGTTTCAGCAGAGCTTCCAGGCTAAGACAGAGTAGGAATAAAAGCCTGCTGATCTACTTCCAAAAATCAGCCAATGGAAGCCCTAAGGATCACAATGATCTGCAACCAGTCATAGGAATGGCACAGGACTGGGCAGCATTTTGTCCTGTTGTGCATGGGGTCACCATGAGTCATGGCCAGCTGGACAGCAGATAACAACAAGGCTTATACCAAACCAAATCTGTTGCTGTAGAATCGATGTCGACTCATAGCAAGTCTGTAGAGAGTAGAACTTCCACATAGGGTATCCAGGGAGCACCTGGTGGATTCGAACTGCTGACCTTTTGGTTAACAGCTGTAGTTCTTAACTACTAGGCCACCAGGGTTTCCAGGGTTATACCAGTATATGTAAATCCTGTCTCTTCTATAATGATTAGCTTTTTTAAGAAAAGAAACCGACAAAAGCCTTGAAAATGAAGTGGAATATGGAAGCTTGTTTGAAAAGCAGTAAAAGTTAGAAAAACTTCTATTTCTCAGTTTGCTCAAGGGTATAAGAAAGCCATGTAGAGTTAAATAGTTGGTAATAGTAAAGGTTAGCCAAATCTTTGGGACCTCACCCAAACCCACTGCCATCGAGTCTATTCCAACTCATAGCGATCCTATAGGACAGAGTAGAACTTCCCCATAGAGTTTCCAAGGAGCGACTGGTGGATTTGCACTGCGGACCTTTTGGTGAGCCGCCGTAGCACTTAAAAACCACTATACCACCAGGGTTTCCTTGGGACCTGACAGATAAGTTTAAAAAAAAGGAGGGAGGGGGCCAAGATGGCTGACTAGGTAGAAGCTACCTTGGATCCCTTTTGCAACAAAGACTTGGAAAAACAAGTGAATCGATCACATATATGACAATCTACAAACCCTGACCATAAACGCAGATCTAAAGACTCTTGACCTGAGTGACAGAGACTGAGAACGAACAACCATGGGGAAGCAGCGACTGTTTTCAGAGCCTGGAGCCAGCGTCCCAGTCAGGAAACATTGGCGCCGGACTTTGGACTGGGCGCAGGGAAGCTGAGCAGAGCATCCTGAGACAGCGCAAACACGGAGTGCAGCCCTACCCCCCAGAATTGACCTCAGGGGAACCCCAGCCAGTGCACGCAGGCAGCACAGCGACGTGGCTGACAGGAAGAGAAGTCACCGGGAGGCAGCGACTGGTTTTGGAGCCGGGAGTGCGGCGTCCCAGCCGGGGAACCTTGGCGCTGGGCTTTGGACTGGGAGCGGAGGAACTAACCGCGGCTTCTGAGACAGCGCAAGCACGGGACGCGGCCTGACTCTCGGGGGCAATCTCTACACAGCCAGCGCACACAGTGGACGTGCCCCTCAGGAATCTCAGATAAAACAGTCATCCCAAGCAAGATAAGTACCTTTGGCTATATTCTGGGGTACTACTCTCCCCTATTTATCTGAACCCTCCCCTCCCCTTCCCAGGTGGCTTCATTAACATTGGAATTTCCTGAGCCAGGCAGCAAACTGCCCTGCGGTGTTTCTTTCTTTTCTTTTGGTCTTTTCCTAACCCATTCTCCTGTCCTGAGAGAAGGAGCTACAAAAAACCCAGGGACCAAAAATCCTTCCCTGATTGGACTAAAAACACAGAACCAGCTCCAGCCAAGCATGTGTGATCCACAATCTCGGGCTTTCATCCCTACAGGGAACAAGATGGCTATTACAATGCAAAGGCATTTCTGATAGGGATCTGACTATACTTGTTTTAGCGGATTACTGGAAAGACAAGTTTCCCAGGTCTGATATCTCTGTGTATTCAACAGAGCCCTCACCCACAACAGGGAACTGAGGGCTGAAGCTCCCCCCAGACCACCTAGCCTCCAGCCTTAGGGGTCTAAGGAGGGTGACACCTACCAATCTGTAGAGGTACTTGCATTGGGGGCCTAAGGTACAGCTGCAGAGCCCACCCACCAAAGTGCTTTAGGAATAGAGACACAGCTACCTCACTGGCACTTGGGGGAAGCCTGTCAGCATCCTGCTCCCCCTGGAGTGTGAAACCCTGCTGCTACTAGAATCTGGTGCACACAACTATCACCATAGGTGACAGTCTGCACCACACACTTGATGACCCAAAATCAGATTCTACTCAAGAATAGTGAACAGACTCTTAGGCTTATATATCTGGTAACAGCCCAAACAGCTGGTAATAGGACATAAGTGATTCAAGGGCTACAACAATCAAAACAGCACAATCTAGTAGCCCATCTACGTATATTGAAAGAAAACAAAACAAGATAAGATTCAGTGAGCAAATAAAGAATAAATCACTACAATATCTTTGAGATGGCTCAGAGACAGCAGTCGATATCAAACTACGTAAAGAAGCAGACCATGATTGCTTCTACAACTCCCCAAATTAAAGAATCAAAATCTTTCCCAAATGAAGATACAATCCTGGAATTGCCAGATACAGAATATAAAAAACTAATTTACAGAATGCTTCAAGACATCAGGGATGACCTCAGAAATGAAATAAGGCAATCTACAGAAAAAGCCAAGGAACACACTGGTAAAGCAGTTGAAGAACTCAAAAAGATTATTCAAGAACATAGTGGAAAAATTAATAAGCTGCAAGAATCCATAGAGAGACAGCATTCAGAAATCCAAAAGATTAACAATAAAATTACAGAATTAGACAATGCAATAGCAAGTCAGAGGAACAGACTCAAGCAGTTGGAGTGCAGAGTGGGAAATCTGGAGGACCAGGGAATTGACACCAATATAGTGGGAAAAAAATCAGATAAAAGAATTTTAAAAAATGAAGAAACCCTAAGAATCATGTGGGACTCTATCAAGAAGAATAACTTGCGTGTGATTGGAGTCCCAGAACAGGGAGGGATATCAGAAAACACAGAGAGAATAGTTGAAGATCTCTTGGCAGAAAACTTCCCTGACATCATGAAAGACGAAAGGATATCTATCCAAGATGCTCATCGAACCCCATTTAAGATTGATCCAAAAAGAAAATCACCAAGACATATTATCATCAAACTTGCCAAAACCAAAGATAAAGAGAAAATTTTAAAAGCAGCCAGGAATAAAAGAAAGGTCTCCTACAAAGGAGAATCAATAAGAATAAGTTCAGACTACTCAGCAGAAACCATGCAGTCAAGAAGGCAATGGGATGACATATAGAGAGCACTGAAGGAGAAAAACTGCCAGCCAAGGATCATGTATCCAGCAAAACTCTCAAATACGAAGGCGAAATTAAAACATTTACAGATAAACACAAGCTTAGAGAATTTGCAAAAACCAAACCAAAGCTACAAGAGATACTAAAGGAAATTGGTCAGAAAACCAGTATCAGGTACCAGCACAACACAAGGTCACAGAACAGAACATCCTGATATCAACTCAAATAGGGAAATCACAAAAACAAATTAAGATTAATTTTTAGAAAAGGAAGGAGGCAAAGATTCCTTGACACTTGAAGGTAAGCTACTGCTGTGAATAGAGGATGAAACTATCGTCAGAACTTAGTTCATACTTTGTTAATTCACACCTCTGAGTCCTTAGACTAGAGGAGTTCGGTTTTTATCACTGTGTCTGCACCTCTGAATAGCTGTAATTTCAAGTTAATAGCAATGGATAGCTATCAACAATTCAGTGAGGTCACAACTGGGAGGGTATAGTGAAAGTACATTTTGAGTATGCTTAAACGTTAGAAAAGTGGTATTTTGGTGCAGCCCAAGGGAGCTGTTTACCAGGACTAGGAGGTATTCTGTCCTTCATTCAGCTGATACATAGTATTTCTTCAGAAAGGCGCTGTGCTGAGAAGCAGTGCGGTATGATACTCTTTATCATTGATTCTGATACTCCCTTTTTTTCAAAGGTTAATGTTCAGCATGAGGTTACAATCAATGGATTGCACAGTTAGAGTTGTTAACATTTTTGTTGTTATTCTTAGTGGCAATAAAAGTGAAATCATTATAAAAACTGAAATGCTTAATAATGTCAGAATTGTTAATTAAGTGTGTTTTATAAAATAAAATGGTTTATCAAGGATTCCGTGAAGAGTTTTGAGGGCAGGCCAGGATTAGGCTGCCACCAATTTTTTGTTGTGTAGATTTAAGCAAATTACCTTAAGTATCCTAGCCTCAGTTTCTTTCACTGTAAAATGGGGATAGTAGTGAAATGCAAGGTAATTAAGATTAAATGGGATAATAACTTGAAGTGCTTAACAAAGTGTCTGTTTTGAGCTCCCTGTAATGGACGTGTTTCTGGTATTCATTTTCATGGGATTCATTTTGTAAAACCACCTATATGGTTTGTCTCAGGTTAGAAATCTTTTCAAAATTACATTAGAAACCTGTTAGTTTTCTGAGAGCAAAGACCAGTTAAGAGGCAAGTAAATGTATAAACATATAAATATAGTAAAACCCATGACTATACCAGACGTTTGTCTAAACAGGTAAAGTTACAAATTGTTAATCCAGTTTACCGCCAATCCACTTCCATAAGAGCTCATTATTACTAGAAGAGAATAAGTCAATTAATAATGATTGGAGGGGGATAGCATCTCTTAACCTACTTGGAAATGGGGAAAGTTAAACTGTTGCATGGCTATCCCAGTCATGATCATGTGCTTAGAATCTGTCTTTCTTACAAGTATGACTGATTATTTTAAAGTTTAATGTTTGACCTTAATGTGCAAATTTAAATGCTATCCATTTATTTTTTGTTAATAAAAAGATAGGTATAATTTTGATCTCTTCTGTAAACACTATGTAGCATTTGGTGTTTATCTGTGAAGTGCTTACAAATATCTACTAATGCCCTTAGATGCAAAGCCTTGAATGTGCAAAACCAATGATAGAACAAACTCTAGATATATTTCTCCTACCCTTGATCCCTGCCCCATTTCTAGTACTTAAATAAAGTACCCATAACCCTGATGACATAGTGGTTAAGAGTTTGGCTGCTAACCAGAATGTCGGCACTTCGAATCCATCAGGTGCTCCTTGGAAACCTGTGGGGCAGTTCTACCCTGTCCTGTAGGGTTGATATGAGTCAAAATTGACTTGACAGCAATGATTTTGGTATACCAGGCAATGGAGCCCTGATGGAACAGTGGTCAGGCGATTGGCTGCTAACCAAAAGGTCGATGGTTTGAATCCACCAGCTGCTCTGTGGGAGGAAGATGTGATAGTCTGCTTCTGTAAAGATTTACAGCTTTGGAAACCTTATGGGGCGGTTCTGCTCTGCCATGTAGGATGCTATGAGTTGGAATCAACTTGACAGCACTGGATATGGTTTGGTGGGTTATATACCAGGCAGGATACTAAATGCTGTCCGTACATTTTCTCATTTAATCCTCAAAACTCAGCGTGATAAGTGACAGTTACCCCTATTCTGAAGTTCAGAAGTAAAGTTGCTCCATGCTGGTATTTCAGTAATGTTGTCTTCAGGCTCAAATACATGTCACCTCTTCAGTAGGTGATTGGTAAATGCTAGAATAAAATTGTGTAGTGCAAATGCATGATTGTTCATTTGAGATCTTTATTTTATAAAACACACTTAATTAACAATTCTGACATTATTAAGCATTTCAGTTTTTAAATGATTTCACTTTTATTGCCTCTTTCAATTACTGTAGCAACCCTATAGGACAGAGTAGAACTGCCCCCATATGGTTTCCAGGGAGCGCTTGGTGGGTTCGAACTGCTGACCTTTTGGTTAGCAGCCCTAGCTCTTAACCACTATGCCACCAGGGTTAGGGTCACTGTGGGTTGGAATCGACTCAACGGCAACAGGTTTGGTTTGGGTTTTCAGTTACTGTGGCTGCATGGCAAATTAAAATTTGGTAATTTAAAACAATTGGGTTTTTGTTTTGTTTTTTGCTCACAGATTCTGTGGGTCAGGAATTCAGACAGGGCACAGCAGGGGTGGCCTGTCTGTTCCGTGGTTTCTTAGGCCTCAGCTGAAAGACTTGAAGTCTGGGGTCTGAAATCATTTGAAGGCTCTTTACTCACATGTCTAGTAGTTGATGCTAGTTGTCGCTAGGGGGCCTCAGTTGCTCTCCACATGGGCCTCTTCATGTGGTCTCTGTAGTTTGGACTTCTTTATAGCATGGTGGCTAAGTTTCAAAGGTGAGTGAGAGAGAGAGAACACACTAGCCAGCAGAGGCTGTTACTTTTTTATGACCTACTCTCAGAAATTGAATAGTATCACTTCCACTATCTGTTGATCAGAATAGTTGCAAGCCCCTGCCCAGATTCAAGGGAAGGGAACATAGACCCTACCTTTCAGTGGAGGAATGCCAGTCACACTGCAGGAAGAACATTTAGGGTGGTGTGTATATATTGATCCAACCATCTTTGGGAAATATAATTGAACACATTGTTATACTTGACTTTCAAATTAACCTGTGAAATAGATCAGACAGATCACTTTACTGATGGAACAATTACCAAAGTAAGTTCTTATAGCTAAACTAGAGAGATACAATACAAAAATTAACCCATAAACTTTTAGGCTGGAATACTTGATCAGGTTTCTTTTTACTGTATCTATTGTGAAGATTATATGCATTCCACATTCCTAAAGGGAAAAAATACAAAATATATAAGGTGTATCAAGTTAGGGTATGAACTAACATAAAGCCAATGGGATGGTCGACACGGGGGCGGGGATATGTCAGCTATACTTAATTTTTTACATTGGAAAATGCCACTAGTTTTTGATCTACCTGGTTCAGTCTAGAAGATCTGCAAACTGTTGCCAGTGGACCAAATCCAGCCAGCTGCCTATTTTTGTTAAGAAAGTTTTATTGGGACACAAACACACCCATTCCTATATATATTGTCTATGGCTGCTTTTGTGCTACAATAGGAGAGTTGAGTAGATTCAGCTGAATCAGGCCAGCAAAGCCCAAAATATTTACTATCTGACCCTTTGCATGAAAAGTTTACAGACCCTTAGCAGTCAGACTGAAATTCCCCTACTTGAGGCTGTGGCTTTATCTAATTCATTTGCTAAATATGTAAGAACTAGCACAAGTGCTATAAATACAGAGAAACAATACATGCCCTCAAAAGAGATCACAGTATTGTTTGGGGAGTCAGTCAGTCCTAGATTTATATATGGTACAGTGTCATGAGTGGTGCTATTTTACAGCTATGTACAAAATTATTTCTCAGAAGAAAAGTACTATGGCTAAAAATTCGGATCTAATTTTTTCAGAGAAGGCTTTTTAGAAGATTGATACTTTTGAAAATAAGAAGGAATTAACTAAGTGAGAAAAAATGGAAAAGAGCCATAGACACAGGGAGAAGTGTGGGCAAAGGTATGTTGAATTAAGAGTTTTATTCTTTGAGATACTAGAGTAATTCATTATAGCTGGAAAGAAAATGGGATTGGGGAAGTGATGAGAGACAGGGCTAGCAGTGACCATTTAAAATATTGAGGCAAGAAAAGATTTGAGATTGCTTTAAGAGATAGATTTGTCAAAACTTCTTAAGTGAATGGTTGTGAGAATGATGAAGAAGAATGAGGAGTCTAGGATGACTGACCTGGGCAGCAACTAGGTAATGAGGAAAAATGGTGCCATTTTACACAGATACTGAATGCATGAGAAAGTACAGATTTAAATTGAGAAGATAAGTTTCACTGTTGGAGGTTGTAACTTTTGCAGTGCATATACAACATCTAAATGAGACATCCAGTGAGCTGTTCGCTCTGGAAGTTTGACACCCAAGAAGAATTGGGAATTTTCAATAAATAGATGTTCAAAGCTGTGAATAAAGATGAGGTCATCCATAGAAAGTATGTAGAGCAAAGAGAGGGCTGAAAACAACTCTAGGGCAACAACAGCATTTAAGAGATGTGTAGAAGATGAAAGAGGAGGAAGGACAAGCTTTTTGAAGGAGCAGCTGGAGCAGCAAGAGATGTTTGAAGAAATCTAGTTGAGAGTGGTTATCACAGAAACCAAGGGAGGAGATAGTTTCAAGAGAGGATCGTCGGTTTTGAACGTCTTTGCATTTGGTGACTTTGGCAAATTCAGTGGAGTGGTAGGTTCAGAAACAGGCTATAGTTCAACTCAGAAATGACAAAGTGGAGAGAGCAGTTAGAACTAGAGGGCATGAATACGCTGAAGGATTAATGAAATGAAATCCTAGAGGAGAGGATCCAAAGGGATTCACTGAGATATGACAGAAGAACACGTGAAGGAAGAGAACTAATATTTTTTGAAAGCTTGTTTTACCAGTCAGTTTGATTCATTATTTTATATAAGTCTTCCCATTTAATCTTTACAACAATTTGTCTTACGTAGAATGCATTGCTCCCTGCTTTACCAGTGAAGAAATTAAGGCTTAGGGAAGTTAGCTTGTCTAGGGTCACACATCTTGTAAGTGGTGGAGCTAGCACCTGAACCCAAGTTTTGTTTTGCTGTGCTCCTGCCTTCTCCCACTCTATCCCCTTCCCACTGTTCCCCTGCAAGATGTGAATACGAATAAGTTTGTAGGGTGTTGTAGAGACCTAGAAGTTCATACTACTCTATAGACCCATATGAACAGGTGCTAAGTTCTTGAAATGAAATGGAATTATTTTTTCTTCTAAAATAATTCTTAAAAAAGGCAAAATGATTAACGTTTAATAAATACATCATAAGTAATAGAGTACATATTATAATGAAATGACGTCTTTATTAACCTGTATTGTTAATAAACTGAAAAATAACAGATTTTTTAAGTGAAAAAAGCTTGTGTGGGATGTCGGGGGAAACCCTGGTGGCATAGTGGTTAAGAGCTACGGCTGCTAGCCAAAAGGTTGGCAGTTCAAATCTACCAGGCACTCCTTGGAACCCCAGTGGAGCAGTTCTACTCTGTTCTGTAGAGTCGCTATGAGTTGGAATTGACTCTACGGCAATGGGTTTGGTTTGGTTTTTGGGATGCGGAGGGGTGTTGAGAAGAACGAAAGAAGACTCTTGTGTAAGATTTTACAGTTCAAAATAATTGAGACTTTGTCTCCAAATGAAACATTTCAGTAATTCATTTTCAGCATGTTAGATGTTGACAGCCCCAGCTTGCACTTTTTTGGAGCTTTATAATGCAAACGTAGAATTATGTTTTATTTCTCATTCTTTATTCTCAGTTATCTGCATTTGGGGCAGAGTTTTCATCCGAGGCATGCAGAGAGTTAGGCTTTTCCAGCAACTTGCTCTGCAGCTCTTGTGATCTCCTTGGACAGTTCAGCCTGCTTCAGCTGGATCGTGATTGCAGAGGATGCTGTCAGGAAGAAGCACAATTTGAAACAAAAAAGGTATTGTTTTCTAATATATCTCTTCCATTGGATGGTTTGATTGAGATGAGGTAAAATAGCATAAATTGCTTAATCAACTTCTCTAGCTTTTAGTTTTTAGTTTTAGAAACTCAGCTGTTTTCTTGCCTAGCCCATGAGATCAATCAAACCAAATAGGAAGAAAAAAAGGTATATCAGGATCTCATTCCACCATGGTTGTCTAGCAAAGAGGTCATAGAACAACTGTAGCACACTTGGATACTAACTCTCCTATCTTCCTAATTTCTGGCCAGATGAAGCCCAAGAATAATAGGCGCTTTTATTCATTTGTAGTAAGAACCACACAGTATTATGGTGAAATTTGAGATTAAAATAAAGCATCTAGTACCTGGCACATGTGATCACCGTGAGTTGGAATCAACTCAACAGCAACTGAAAACAACAATACCTGGCACGTAACTGGTAGACAATAAATTATAACTTTGGATCTGGTTTTTTAAAAAAGTATATGGTCTGTTAATTTACACGCCTGTTGCTAATATTCCAAGACACTTCACCTTTAACTTTTGAAAATTGAGCCAAGGTTTATAGTTCTAATTATCCAAGTAAAATCTGCCGTGTTTTGAACCCTCTGTTCAAACGGAAATTAATAGTGAACTTGTTCAGTTTTTCAATCTTCTCATTAAAACCCTTAGATTTCTTTGAATTATAAAATGGCCCAAAAAGATAATTGATGTTAATCAGATAACTGACTTCGTAAGGTCCCTGTGTTTGGCATGAGAAAATTTTAGCATCTCTTTGTTCTTTTTTTCCTTTTCATATTCTCTTTCATTTGTATATGCTGAATTCTATTCCGGGTGTTATGGTTCGTAATACAGAGCCCTGCTGGTGCAGTGGTTAAGAGCTTGGCTGCTACCCAAAAAGTTGCATTTTAAGTCCACCAGACACTCCTTGGAAACCCTATGGGGCAGCTCTACTCTGTCCTATAGGGTCGCTATGAGTCAGAATTGACTCAGTGGCAGCTGGTTTGATTTTTTGTTTTTTATGGTTTGTAAAGCTTTCAAGTAGTAACTATACCTTATTGTTAGATAAACAAATCAAACCCATTGCCATCAATTCGATTCTGACTCATAGCCATCCTATAGGTTTATTCCTAGCACTAAATACAGTTTTATATTTCTAAAAGAAAAAAATCAGACAGGCTTCAGAAGTGGTAGTATTTAATCACTAAAATATAGTACTTGATTTCTCAGTATTGTGAAGCAGATATTCCCAGGGCTTTAAAAAAGCCATGCAAAGTCTTCCATATTTTTCACTTTTTTGGTTCATATGCCAGTAATACATTTTAATCTTTGGAAGATCTCTGTACACACAGGTCAGTCTTTACTGCATATGAGTAAAATCCAGAGAGCAAGTTTTAAAAGTTTGGTTTTAAATTAAGGCATAAGACTTAATTAGTTTATTATAACCCTTCTTGTTTTGTTTTTTGAGATATGTTTACATGGGACAAATTGCTGAAGGAATCTGTATAAGTCATCCTCTATCTTTAAGCTGCTATTCTATGAATTATACTACTGTACAACCACCAGTGACTATCATTTGTACACTAAGTTTATGTAAGGATTGAATAATAGTGAGTGTTTTATAATAAGCAATCTTTATCACCCTTTCCCCTTGTGATTAAGAGTAATTTGAAAAGTTCTACCTTTGATTGGAGTCCTTGGGTGGCACAGTTAAGCACTAGGCTACTAACCAAAAGGTTGGCATTTGGAGTCCCCCCAGAAGCACATCAGAAAGAAAGATACAGCAGTATACTTCTGAAAACTTAGCTTTTGAAACTCTGCGCAGCACAATTGTACTCTGATACACATGGGGTCGCCATGAGTCAGGCCAACTCCATGACAGTTAATAACATTACCCTTTGATTAATATCAAATGTGTCTAAACTAAACCAAGTACATGTAAAAGCTATTTTTACTTATTGCCTTTTCTCAGTGGCTCTTCATAATATCCCAGTTTTGTGATAGTTTCAGTGGAGCGAAACTTGAAACACACACTTCTAAAATTAATTATATTCCTGTCCAGTTTTCATCATTAATTGAGCTATGTGTGGTATCTTAACACCTTTCAGCAGTTACAGTTCAGCAATAACAGTAGACAAGTAGTCTGCCAGTTAATAATATGCCAAACTAATTACAAGCTGGAATGATTATTGTATCTAAATAAGTGAGCTCTCCTAAAATACCTTCTGTGCTAAAACCGGTGGGGTTTTTTTTCCTTTTCTCCTAGCCCCTAACCCATACCAAAAAACCCGTTACTGCTGAGTCGACTCTGACTCATAGTAACCCTATACTATAGGACAGAGTAGACCCTGTGTTCTGACTCATAGCGACCCTATTCTATAGGACAGAGTAGAACTGCCCCTTAGGGTTTCCAAGGCTATAATATTTACACCATTACCACCCCCAAATTATATTAGCTACACTTCTGTATACCCAGAGCACTTGGAGATGCCTCCATTTGCATTGACTCCACTACAGTACATCATAAGGACCCCTGGTGGTACAGTGGTTAAGCACTTAGCTGCTAACCAAAAGGTCAGCAGTTCGAACCCATCAGCCGCTCTGCCAGAGAAAGATGGAGCAGTCTGCTCCCAAAAGATTACAGCCTTGGAAATCCTATGGGGGGTTCTACTGTGACCCATAAGGTTGCTATGGGTTGGACGTAACTCAGTGGCAATAGGTTTGAGTTTGTTTTTTTGGTTTTTCCATTATATCATAACTTATTTCGCTTTGCTTTCTCTCCTAATAAATCATGCTCTTTAAAGCCTAGGACGGTATTTTGTTTCTGAATCCCCAACCTTCAGTGTACCCTACATATTTAATAATTTTTTTGTCTTTGAATAAACTGTTCTTATTAAGTACAAGTTGAAAAGGTAATGTTATTAAAAATTATGTTGAAAATGAACTTAGTGGATGCCTTTCATGTATTTCACTTACATACCCTGAATTTAGAGAATAAGTATACTTGTCTCCATGTTGGCATTTATCCATTAGTAATGCTCTTTGGATATAATTGCTCATCCAACTACAGTAGAGATCTCTCGTTTTTACATTTTTGTTATAAGGATATCATAAACATCCCGTATCTATCTTTAAAATAAAATGTAAGTTAATTATTTAGCACAATTTTTAAATGATTCTAATCTGACCAATAACATTAATATTTTTTCAAAGTATACAGGACCATTGGATTGAAATACCAATGTTTTTTTCTGTTAAGAATTTTTGAACTTCAGTTTTCTAAAATTTATTAGATTAAAGGTAGTATTACTATGGGGGTGGGGTATTTTTCTCACCTTTTTGTAATCTTTCCAGTTCTGTGAACTTGAACTTTCTTATGGTAGCTGGGTGCTTTTTCTGTTTCTTCATTCATTTCAGGTTTTCATATCTTAATAACAGTGATTTCAACTTCTTCCAAACAGTGTTATTTTAGAATTTTTGTGTTTGTCTTTAATTATTTGCCTCTATTTCTATATCTTGTACATGTTCTTTTTTAGATTTTGATTTACCAAGATCTTGTAGTCATACTGGTTTCTCTTTTTTCTTGGAAATAGTTGTAATTTAATTGCTTTTTAGCACGTCCTAGTTTTTTTGCATTTACATCTGTCTTATTTCTGAACTACTATTCTGAAGGCCAAGCTAGTTATGAAGCCAGTGCACCTTCTTAGGGATAAGAGTCCCCTTAGCTAAATTGCACATACATATAAATCAATAAGCAATCCATTTCAACTTAATTTGCTGTTCATTCAGTCTTCATTGTATCAGGAGGTAGTTTAGAGTAGTGGTTAAGGGCACAGGCTCTGGAACCCTACTGTTGTTGTTAGTTGCCACAGAGTTGATTCTGACTCACAGTGACACCATGTGTGCACAGTCGTACTGCTCCATAGGGTTTTCAAGGCTGTGATCTTTTAGAAGCAGATCACCAGGCCTATCTTCTGAGGCATCTCTGGATGGGTTCAAACTGCCAGCCTCTTGGCTAGTAGTGCAGTGCTTAACCATTTGCGCCACCCGGGGACTCCTTCCTAGATACAAATCCTGTCTCTGCCACTAAGCTGATGATCTTGGACAAATTAATTGATCACTCTTTGCCACCTCATCTATAAAGTGGATATAATAATAGTACTATTTCATAGATACTATTGGTTGTGAATATTCCGTTAATATATGTACACTGCTTAAAGTGGTATCCGGCATATAGTAAGTACAAGATAAATGTTTGCCGCCAGTGGTAATGACAGTAGTAGTAATATCTGGTTTGCTGATGAGACTCAGTAAGAAAGAAAGAAAAAGAATTTGAAGAACTCAGAGTAGCATGATAGCAATTGCTATTGGTAAAGTTAAGATTAAGAGAAAATAGTTCAGAGATACAACACACTATTACATTTGCCAACAATAAAAATTTTGAATAAAATTTTCTGTTACTCAGGGGCAGTGTCTTATAACAGAATGAGTATTATGAAAACTTTTACTATTTGCGGCTACGTGTCTACATGAAACAAAATACAGAAATGAACTGATTATGGCAAATACAATTGCAGATTTCAGTTTTTTGAGTACTGCTAATTGGCATTTTAATAAGGAAATACTGCAAATTTGAACTTTTAAAATGTACACCATTTGAGCATTGTAAAATATGTAAAAGATTGTATTTGGGTAGAAAAGGGTTTTGCTATTAAAAACCATTGGTAAAGTAGAGCTCAGTATTATTGGAACAAACCTAGTCTGAAAACTGAAGGATAGCCATATTTTAAAGCCATTTTAGAATAAAACGTGTTCTTGGTTTTCAGACTTTTTCAGATGACAGAGCACATGGAAGCTATGATACTCTTTGAAATGAGAAGTACTGTAGCAGAAAGTAGATTACATGTTTGCAATGTAAAAATAATCACTTGTGAAAAAAGCAGGCTATCAAATTAATCACAATTATTTTTCGTTTTCCCACTAACATTCCTCTGCTACTTATTTATGTTTTTAATCTCACACTTGCTAGAAGACAATGGTAACAGTTTTCAAAGGTTTAAGAAAAATTTGGAGAGAAACTTAAAAATCATTTTTTAGAAATCTACAGAGTGAGAAGACATTTACTTAAGTTTTGAAACATATTGGTCTAATTCAGAGAATACCTGATCCTCAGAATTTCATAACTATTGGCTCTGGAAAATAGCTCAGAAGTTCAGGAATTTGATAAAGGGCTACTATTTCACTTACTGAAAATCTACTTTTCAGATAATAGAATGAATAAAATATTTATCTTGAGTAATGGTCTTATTGCCCTAGATTTGAATAAACAGACCTAACTAGTTCATAAAATAAATTCACAAATATAATTGGATCCCCTCCACTTCCCACTCCATTACCTAGTTGGAGTTATACCAATTTGTATTTACCTACTGTATATGGTAGCATTTTCATACTCTGCCTTTATGTTCACATGCACTGCAAGCAGGCCGGTAACAGTACAGAGGTAATAGTCATATGTGTATAGTTCATTAGAAGTTCATCCTCTTCTCTTTTTTACAAGAGTTTTTGAGAGACAAAGTTGAGTTTCTTCTCAGCTTCATTGCTTACTGGCTTTGTGAATTTGAGCATGCAGATAACTCCTGGATCCTGAATTTTGACTTAAAAATTACATTGGCTAAGTATTCTTATATTATCTGTTTAATCCTCCCAGCAACCCTATGATTTAAATACTCTTATCCCTGTTTAAGGAAACCCTGGTGGTATAGTGGTTAAGTGCTACGGTTGCTAACCAAAGGGTTGGCAGTTCAAGTCCGGCAGGTGCTCCTTGGAAACTCTATAGGGCAGTTCTACTCTGTCCTGTAGGGTCGCTACGAGTCAGAATCGACTCAACAGCACTGGAGTTTTTTTTTTTAATCCCTGTTTAAAAAAGATGAAGCTGGGGTTCAGGGAAGTTAAGTAATCTGCCCAAAGCTACCTACCAAGTAGGTGCCAACGTGGTTTCATCTCAGGTTTTTTTGACTCCAGAACCACAAGTTTTTAAACTACTACACTCTTTTGCCTCTCAACTTGTAAATGTTACCGTAATATATACTTCACAGGGTTACTGCAGGAAGACACACCTGGACTCGGTATCTGCAAGTCCTTTTGCATTTATAGTCAAGTTTTAATAACACAATTTCATTGCTTATTTTTATTTAAAGTTATCAGATCTTTATTCCTCAGTTTACCATAAACTTTAATGGTTCCTATTACTTGCTGTTATTTAAAAACATACATTATTACTAGATTTGGCTTTAAGACCCAACCAAACAGCGTTTTATGTAGGTCACACAATTTTTCTTAAATCTGGTAAAACAGCATCAAAACATTTAGTTATTTTCAATTGACATGGAAATTCTATTGCCAATTTCAGAGTAATTCAGAAGGCAGCTTAAATAGCATTATTCAAGACAGTAGCAAATTTTAAGCTTTAGCCTGTCGGAAACAGAATTCTATTGGTGTGTAAAACATAGGATGAAATGGAGGTTAAGCTAACTGTGCATGAAATTGTAGTTGCTAAAGAAATTTCACAGTTGCTTAAAATAGTTTCACTTTCATAGAGTGTCTGCAGTATCAATATACGAACTGATTTCTTCAAAGGAAACAAAAACGTAAATAAATGTCTGTAACAGATTATTCTAATTATAATGCGAAAACATTATTCACAAAGAAGCTTTTTTTAAGCTACGACTGTTTGGCAAGAGTTCAATTTCAATTTAAGTATCACTAAAACTCCTGAGTAGGAACAGTGCTAAATACTGACACAAATATTTAATAGCCTCTAACATTCATTAAGTTCTTAATATATGGAGGCACTGTTCCAAGTACTTCGCATGAATTAATTTATACAATTTCTACAACTCTATGAGGTAAGTACCGTTATTATCCACATTTTATAGTTGAGTCCGAGGCATGGAGATCTTAATTGCCCAAGATCGCACATCTAATAAGTAGCTATAAGTATATGTATCGTTTTTGTGTAACAGAGTTTTACAGCTTTTTTTATGGAGTTATTGAGCTGAAAATATTATTTAAGTTTATTTTTTATAATTTCTAAGTGTGATATTTTATCTGCCTTAAATATGAAAAATAGTCAGCTTTTTAGGTATTGAAAATTAGCATCATCTTCTATTTAAATATATTAAAACATTCTGTTATATTTGCAGATTGTAATATTTAAAAAGGAAGTAGCCCTTCACATTATTCATGATCTATCTCCAGGCTACCTTACATTTCCTAGGTGCACCTACTTCAAAGTCGTCGTAAACTTTACATTTATGTAATAAATATTTCTTCTTGGTATACGCTCTAAGAATGCTAAAATAAAACAAAAGACACTGCCTCAAAGAGTAGGAAAACAGACATATGAGCTGGACTACTAGAATTTAGTTGACAGGAGAATATTTGATTGTTAGACTAAAACGTAGTATCTAATGTTTTGAAGGTAAACACTAAAAGAATTAAAAATAAATAAAAATTTGAAGGAAGGAATCAAAGATCCCTTAAAGTTGGTATATCAAGAACTGTGGATATAGCCATAATAATCATTATGGTGTGACAGAAGAACTAAAACAAGCAGTTTAAAAGTTGTTGAGTGGAGGGGCAGATGCAGGCAAGGAAGATTTTTGCTTCTTATTTTATACCCTTCTGTACTATTTCTTTTTATTCTAGTTTTATTGATTAAAGAACTCAGTGAGATGTGCTGTAAACAAAATATACACATGTGCTATGATAAGCACACAGAAGGAAGGGCTTAACCATTTAGCAAATCAGGTAAAACATCACTTGCTTATACAGGAGCTGATGCCTAATGGTAAGTTGGAAAATGAATAGCTGAAGGGGATCCCTGGCTGAAGGAAAAGTTAATAAAAAGGCACAGAGTTATGAGAGAATATAACCATCTAAGATAAATCAGATAGCTTGGTTATGATAAGAGACGGTAATGGTTAGATATACAAGTACCAGATGATGTAGGGTCTTGTGTGCCTTCATTACAAGTCAGGACTTGAGGCAGTGGACCAAATGAAAACAACTGTAGACAGTGAATGGTGTCAGACTAGTGTTTTAATAACATTTGTTAGTAGTATGAATGATAGTTGATAGGGCAGAAAGGAATAATATTGACAGGAAAATAACTTATATTGCCATTTTCCAGAGGAAAGTTACAAGGGCTTGAGCCAGCACATTGACAGTGAAAATGAGGGGACAGATTTGAAAGTGATTTAGACAGTAAAATCTATAGGATTCACTGACTGACTGGATTGGGGATGGGGGAAGAAAGAATGAGTGAGGATGCTTCCCAGAGCTCTGATTTGAGGAACTGGTAACCCCAGTACAAGAAGGCTACAACGCACTTTAGTTACAAGGTGGCTCATTAAGGCAATGATGGTGGGTGGGAAAAGAGGCAGCAACAAGGGATGGCTTTTAGCAGCTACAAAGTGCCTTTCAGTTTTCTTTTTGAAGAAATGAGTGTTAAAATTTTCAATTTAGATGGCAATTGCTTTCTTTAGTTTTAGTAGGGAAATACTATAACTTGTGCCAGTACTTTTTTCAGATATATTTTGTAACCATTCTTAAAAGATTTTCATAATTGCCCCCTTTTGTGGCAAAGAAAGTTTGTCTAATATCAACGTTAACACAAAAAATTAATTTCTCTTTTGGAAAAGCAGCTTTTGCTGCCACATATGTAGCACCTTCATGTTCAGTTTCTGAAGGCTGGCAGTTGAACGTTTGAATTTTGAATCATTTTTGACTGGATCTCAATTTTTTCAAATTAACAGGAAAATAAGTTGTATTTTTCAAACATGTAAGAGAAAAAAGACATAGTATTTTTTCGTATTGAGTTCTAAGTACTAAATGATTTGCCATTTTCTAAAATATTTTTATATTTACTTATTACTGAGGAGCTGATCGTTTTATTTGAAAACTTTAGTATAGAGATATTCAGGCTTAGGGTCATTTTTACCAATCCTTTGAGTATTTTGATCTCAGGAAATACAGTGACCACGTTAAGTCCTCTTATGTTATATCCTTTCAATACGTTCTGTTTCCTGAATAGCATTAGAATTAAATGCAGTGTTTGCAAGTGATGACTGTGGATCATTCATACTTGTAGCTGAAGCATGTATGGGTGTGTCTGTCTGTGTGTGTGTTTGTTTCCAGATGAAAGTCTCATTATTACAGTCTTGCTCCCTTGTTGATGAAATAATCTTTGTTGGTCTCTATGAGTTGTAATCAACTCAGTGGCAAAGGGCTTGGTTTTTTGGGTTTACAGTAGATACGTATACAGCTTCTGTTCCACATCATAGTACTGAAGGAAACCTGGTTCTTTTTCTTAGATTTCATAATTCAAATGATCTGATCTAGAATTCGATGTCAAAGAAACACTTCCAGTTTATTTTATTTTTGTACATTTTCATTGAATTTTTTAATGGAACATTGTATCTTTGTGGAAAGATTTTCCCCAGTTCATTACCTTCTTTAGTGCCTAATTTAAATTAAGGAAGATGTTACCTTGCTTGTTTTGTAACTTTTCTTCTCAGTCTCAAAACAGAAACTAAAGATACGGAAAGAAATAGCACTTTAATAGTGTAGTAGATTAAATTTTTAAACTTCCCAACATGATTCTAGTGTACAGCCAGTGTTGCGAACCACTGGTCTAGGCTAATTTTGTATTTTGAGAGCTTGAGAAATGTTGAAGTGGCCATTCTAATTACAGAGGAACAATCAATGATAACCTTCATTAGTCCCTGAACGGAAGACTCCATTAACCATGCATGGAAATGAGTTTCAACTACACAACTTGAACTTATTCAGTAGTGTAAAAGAAAGCATTAAATAGCTTATTGTCACTTATTGAGCATCTAAAATATCCAGATATTTTGTATATATGTAATTTTTTTTCACTTCTCATAACAACCCTGGAAGGTCGATAATATCTCTTTGCTCAAACAGTAAACTGAGGCTCAGAGAGATTGACTTACTTATGGGGACATGCTACTTATAAGTGACAGAGCCAGAATTGGACCACGTACATGTGTCTTTGGGTGTTTGTTTTTATTGTGGTAAAATATGTATAAGAAAACACTGGCTATTTTAACCATTTTTAAGTGTACAGTTCAGTGACATTAATTACATTCATCGTGTTGTGCAACTACCACCACTATCCATTTCAAATAAATGAGTTGCAGTCACGTTAACTCCGTGAAATGTCAGAGTATCAGACTAGAGCTGCTCCACTGAGTTTTCAGTGGCTGATTTTTCGGAAGTAGGCCAGTGGGTCTTTCTTCCAAGGCACCTCTGGGTATACTTGAACCTCCAACCTTTTGGTTAGCAGCCGAGTGCACTAACTGCACCACCCAGGGTGCTACTCCTTAAGTAATGACTCCCTCCTTTCCCCTTCTCCCAGCCCCTGGTAACCACTGATAAACTTTTATCTACGCATTTGCCTATTCTAAGTATTTCATGTAAGTGGGGCCATACAGTGTGTGTCCTTTATAGTGTCTGACTTATTTTACTTATCATGTCTTCAAGGTTCATCCATGTCACTAATGTTTGTGACCACTTTCTGAGGCATTTAAAATTTACCACAGTCTGTAGTTAATTTATGTTATTTATTTGCCATAAAAAACAAATGTTTTCCTATGAACACTACAAATTCATGAGTAAAATGCCAACTGACATCACAAATTAATGCTTTTAGAATTTCACTTAGTAATGTCAATGCAACCTGAGTTACTTTTTTTTTTAATGTACCTTAGAATGGAGCTAAGTACAATCTACTCTCCAAAGTATACCAAAGAAACTTGAAATATTTTTAAATTTATGTGATGAAAAGAATAGACATTTATTTCTGTTAAAGGAATAATTCTTTCCATTCAGTGCACATATATTGAGCAGCTTTATGTCCAGTTCCATAGGAAGTTAATTTCCATAGGAAATTAAGATAAATAAGACATTTCCAGCCCACAGTCAAGTTATAGATTATTTTAGGTATATTATAAAAGCAGAGTTCTATAGATGTTTACTAGGAAAGTCCCTGAGACTAGGAAATCAAAAAATTTCCTGGAGAAGGTCACATCTGAATGTATTAAAGAATATGTTACTAATATTTTGAATTACGTAATAAGTTGATATTTTGTGGTACAGAGAAGTCCCTTTTATAAATGGGTTACGGGTATGCTAGGATGCTGAGTCCTTCAGCCCTTGGGACAGCCAGGTGGGGGCCTGGGGTGAATAGTTACATACAGCCCCCATACAGTTACTACCCTTTTCCACTGTACCACTGCAGTCATTTCCTAGAGTTGCCATAACAAAGTACCAGAAGCTAGGAGCCTTAGAACAACAGAAATTTATTTTCTCACAGTTCTGGAGGCTATGAGTCCAAAATCAAGATATTGGCAGGGTTGTTTCCTTCCGGAGGCCCTAAGGGAGAATCTGTTCCGTGCCTTTCTCCTAGCTTCTGGTGGATGCCAGCAGTCCTTGGTTTGCAGCCGCATCACTCCAGTCTTCATTGTCAAGTGTCGTTCTCCTTGTATGTCTCTGTGTTTGTGTGGCTTTGTTTTCTCCAAGGGCACCAGTTAGTGGTCCACTCTAACCCAGTATGACTTCATTTTAACCTAACCAGTGGTAGCCCCCAACTTACGACATATTCTAGTTACGACTTACAGACCTTTTTTTTTTTTTTTCCAGTACATCTTATTGTAATATATACTACATACAGTGTTGCAGCATGTAATTTGCTGATGTTTTCAGTCTCACCTGGTCACTCGCAGATGTTCAAAGATGAGATTTATAAAGATATTGATAATAAAAGGCAATAGTAATGAAAATTAAAAAAACAAGAAGTATTCAATTTGCATCAGAACTGACCTTCAACCCCGTCGTAAGTCGGGAACTACCAGTAATTACATCTGCAAAGACACTATTCCCAAATAAAGCCACATTCTGAGGTTCCAGATGGACACGAATTTTGTAGGGACACTATTCAACCAAGTACACCCATGATATGAATAATATTGGAAGCAGTGGTGTAGAGAAATGCCATTATGTAATGGAATGGAATCTCCACCAAGAGTTTCCAAGGGATCACAAACTTGTAAATAAAAGATAAATGTAATAGCCACATTTTTATATGGCCTTATATTTTTTAAGATTTTTTTTCTGTTGGTCATCTATTATTATTAACCCAGATCTTATTTAAAAGCAACTTATTGTTTAGAATTAGCTCAATTAGGTCAACTGGTTTTTTTTTTTTCTTTTCTTTTTGAGGGGGGCTGGAAAGAACCTTAGAAAGATTTTCAGAGTTCTTAATCTGAAATCCATCAATGATTTCAGAAAGTCCATGAACAGCCTGAATTAAGGCAAAATTCTGTCACGTTCTCAAAAGGGTCTCTGACCCTTAAAAACTTAGGAACTATGGATCTGGCCCAGAATCACCAAAATGTTAAGTCATTATCTTTTGGGTAGGTAGAATTAAGGTGATTTTTAATTTCTACTTAGTGCTTTTCTATATTTTCCAAAGTTTGAAAAATAAATGTGTAGTGCATGTAATTTTTTAGTTAACTAAATGCTACTTTGGGAGTTAAATAGTAAAATTTCATACTGCAAAAACTCAACTGCAAAAAGACAAATAACCCCATTAAAAAATGGGCAAAAGATATGAATAGACACTTCACTAAAGAAGACATTCAGATAGCTAACAGATATATGAGGAAATGTTCACGATCATTAGCCATTAGAGAAATGCAGATCAAAACTACAATATGATTTCATCTCACTCCAACAAGGCTGGCATTAATCCAAAAAACACAAAATAATAAATGTTAGGCTGTGGAGAGATTGGAACACTTATACACTGCTGGTGGGAATGTCAAATGGTACAACCACTTTGGAAATTGATTTGGCGCTTCCTTGAAAAGCTAGAAATAGAACTACCATACAATCCAGCAATCTCACTCCTTGGAATATATCCTAGAGAAACAAGAGCCTTTACAGGAACAGATATATGCACACCCATGTTCATTGCAGCACTGTTTACAACAGCAAAAAGATGGAAGCAACCAAGGTGCCCATCAACGGAGGAATGGATAAATAAATTATGGTATATTCACACAATGGAATACTGCGCATCGATAAAGAACAGTGAGGAATCTGTGAAACATTTCATAACATGAAGGAACCTGGAAGGCATTATGCTGAGTGAAATTAGTCAGCTGCAAAGGGACAAATATTGTATAAGACCACTATTATAAGAACTTGAGAAATAGTTTAAACTAAGAAGAAAACATTCTTTCGTGGTTACGAGAGGGGGGAGGGAGGGAAGGTGGGACAGGGGCATTCACTAATTAGATAGTAGATAAGAACTACTTTAGGTGAAGGGAGAGACAGCACACAATACAGGGGAGGTCAGCACGATTGGACTAAACCAAAAGCAAGGAAGTTTCCTGAATAAACTGACTGCTTTGAAGGCCGGTGTGGCAGGGGTCTGGGGACCACGGTTTCAGGGGACATCTAAGTCAATTGGCATAATAAAATCTATTAAGAAAACATTCTGCATCCCACTTTGAAGAGTGGCGTCTGGGGTCTGAAAGGCTAACAAGCAGCCATCTAAGATGCATCAGTTGGTCTCAACCCACCTGGATCAAAGGAAAATGAAGAACACCAAGGACACAGGGCGGTTACAAGCCCAAGAGACAGAAAGGGCCACATGAACCAGAGACTACATCATCCTGAGACCAGAAGAACTAGATGGTGCCCAGCTACAACCAATGACTGCCCTGACAGGGAACACAACAGAGAACCCCTGAGGGAGCAGGAGAGCAGTGGGATGCAGACCCCAGATTCTCATAAGAGCAGACTTAATGGTCTGACTGAGACTAGAAGGACCCCGGTGGTCATGGCCCCCAGACCTTCTGTTGGCTCAGGACAGGAACCGTTCCCGAAGCCAACTCTTCAGACATGGATTGGACTGGACAATGGGTTGGAGAGGGATGCTGGTGAGGAGTGAGCTTCTTGGATCAGGTGGACGCTGGAGACTACGTTGACATCTCCTGCCTGGAGGGGAGATGAGAGGATGGAGGGGATTAGAAGCTGGCGAAATGGGCAGGAAAAGAGAGAGTGGAGGGAAAGAGTGGGCTGTCTCATTAGGGGAAGAGTAATTGGGAGTATGTAGCAAGGTGTGTATGGGTTTTTGTGTGAGGGACTGACTTGATTTGTAAACTTTAACTTAAAGCACAGTAAAAATTATTTTTTTTAAAAAAGTGAAATTTCATCTTTAGCTCTTGAGCCTTCAATAAAAATTAAAAAAATGTTAACGGCTAAGAAGAAATGGAATGGATAACAGCATGTTCTTAACAATTGCAGGCCTTCTCTTTGGGTCACAGTATTCCCAAGTCTTCATAAAAAGAATGGACAGGCTCTGCAGCTACAAAAAAAAAGTGATTTTTGCCATTGAAACCATTTCAGCTGAATTCATTGCCATTAGATATTTGCATTTGAGTTTTCTATAATGAGCTTTTACTATAAAGGGAATGTGCAGGCTCTATAGCAGGAAATGCAATATTTACTACTGAATCCAATTCAGCTTCATTAAGATATTTGCATTTGAGTTCTCCATGGTGAAGTTTTACTGGTTTTCCTATAATATCTTTACATAGTACTTACTATAATAATTACTTTTAAATAGTATTGGGTTTTTGTTTTATCTAATTTTAAAACATTGATCACTTATAATAAAAGCAACCAGAAAGAATTTACATTAAAGTATCTAGGGTAGATGGATATATACCTATGTTCAATTTACTATCTTAAAAAAAACTGTAGGAAACCTTTGTAAGACTTTGTAAATAGCTTCCTAGAACATCTTACCTATTGGAGTTTGTTGTCAAATCTCCATATCTCCTTCAGCTAGGTTTAGGAGTACTCCAAGTACGGCTTAAGCTCCCGTACCTAGAGAAGCCACTTTTATTCTTGGTTCTGTTTCCTTTTCAGTTAGACTGAAACTCAGTGGTCTTATCTAGCATCTTTGATCTATACATCTGCTTAACTGTAATGTTTGTGCTGTAGAATTTTAAAAATTTTAAAATTTGTATTAATTCCTGTTTTTCCTTTTTGTAGTTATACGCAGGAGCTATTCTTGAGGTCTGTGGATGAAAATTGGGGAGGTTCCCTCAAGTCCAAGGTATGTAAATTTAACTTTAGTAAATTTTTTATTTAATAATTTAAAATCAACATTTCACAAGAAAAGTTTCAGTAAATACTCCCAGCAATAAGTACTTTTAGGATTAAGCTTTCACAACAGCGTGTGATTTTTTTTTTCCACATTTGTTTTTATGGAAGTGAAATTTTTTGAATAGTGAATGCTAAGTTACTTTACTAGAGGGTCAGTGAAAAAGAGGAAGACCCTGAACGAGATGAACTGATACCGTAGCTGCAACAATGGGCTCAAGCGTAACAACGATTTTGAGACTGATGCAGGACCAGGCAATGTTTCATTCTGTTGTACACGGGATCACTATGAGTCGGAACTGACTCGACGGCGCCTAACAACAACAAATTACTTTAGGAGCCCTGGAGTTACAGTGGTTAAAGCACTCAGCTGCTTTCCAAAAGGGTCAGCGGTTCAAACCCACCAGCTACTCTGCGAGAGAAAGATGTGGCAGTCTGCTTCCATAAAGATTTACAAGCTTTTGGAAACCCTGTGGGGTCGCTATGAGTCAGAATCGAACAGAAGTCAGTGGGTTCTGTTTTTTGTTTAAGTTACTTTAGGAGCCCTAGTGGTGCAGAGGTTAAAGCACTTGACTACTCACTGAAGGGTTGGTGGTTCTAACCCACCAGCCACTCTGTGGAACAAAGATGTGGCAGTCTACTTCTATAAAAGATTTACAGCCTAGGAAACTCTATGGGGCAGTTTTACTCTGTTCTATAGGGTCTCTATGAGTCAGAATCGACTCGATGGCACAGGGTTTGGTTTTTTTTTTTTTTTCGATGAGTCGGAATCAATGCAATGGCAACAAGTTTGTTTTTTTGTTTGATAAGTTACGTTGAGCAAAACCAATATATGACATTTAGATTTAAAATACAACAAAGCCAATCTTTCCTTTATCGTATGTAAATGTCATTGCTTTAAATAACACCGTTATAGTATGCTTAAAGGTGAATTGATACATATGAAACTCCTAAGGAGCAGTTGTAATGAGTGAGAATAGACCTGCCCAAAATGACAAATCATCAAGAAGAGAGTTAATTACCACAGGATTTGGGATACAAAAGAATAGAAGATAAAACCGTACATGTCCATCTTCACTGGGCATTTTAAGGATAAGTACGTGAAAGCGTGATTGTGAAAGTGTATTCTTTTGGTTAACATCAAATAGTAAGGGAACTTCGCCTCTCCAAAAAGGTTGGACTAAGGTTTTTCTGTTCTGTCCTTATGTGTCATTTAAAAGTCAGTTTTATGAAACTGAACTTGTTTGAAGGTAATGAAGTTTTTGTTTTTGTTTTTTACTGAAATACGTAAGTGCTCGTTTTCTATGCCTTTCGTTCTGTTTTAGTTTCTGCTGACTTTCCCATGATTTATTTCCTTATTTACCTAATGGCAAGAGACTTTTTTAGTTTAGTTTTTTTGTAAAATTGCCCGATTTAGCATGTCTTTCATTGCTGACCTAGAATTGTTTATTATAAAATATTGCTCATTTTGGTAGAGAAATATAATAATTTAATGTAGTGACATCTCATATGAGGCCCATATAAGCAGATACACAGCTAATGAAATGCATTCTTTTTTAGAATAAGCACATACTCTGATATAACACAGAGAATAACATCTGCTTCTGCTTGGGGAAAGAAAATCCTTACTTAGTATGATTTTTTTGTCTCAAACACTTCAAGTCAGAATTGTACCACAGTTATAGTTTTTTTAGTATCAGTTCCCTAAATGGTACTTCGATCATTCTTAATCCTAGAAAGTTTTGGCAAATAGAATACCTTGTTTTTTAATTTTACTGATTATTTATGTTTACTAGCTTGTTTTCTTTTGTGACTTACATTTTCATGAGAATAAAGAGGAGCTTTGATATAGCAACTAACCCTTCTGTTTATGATACCAGATTTTATTATGTTTACAGTAATATTTCTTACAGTTGATAGTTGCATTCAGTCTTCCAAAGCTTGGGTGTAGGCTACCAATCGTAGTAAGGACATATGTTTCTTATCTATAGTTAAAGTATGAGACCTTTGGGTACGTGGGAAACCTTGGTGGTATAGTGGCTAAGTGCTACAGCTGCTACCCTAAAAGTCGGCAGATCAAATCCACTAGGCGCTCCTTGGAAACTCTTATGGGGCAGTTCTACCGTGCCGTATCGGGTCGCTATGAGTTGGAATCGACTCAGTGGCAATGGGTTTTTTGGTTTGGTTGGGTACATGTAGTCATAGTCTTTTCCTTTTGAAAATAATTGGATTAATAAGTACAAGCTTTCTTGAAAATGTAAATAATTGTTTAATTCTACAGTGTGTATCCATACTTAATATAGTTATATATAATACCAGTATATTGTGAGCCTGTGAAAAGATATATTTTTGATACAACAAGTATATTCCCACTTTCAAAATTGCTATCTAAGCTATATTCTGGAAAAGTACTAAAGGGGAATTGTTCATTTTTACTGTAATTAGATTAACTGCTTTTTTAAAGACTGTATAAACAGATGATGTGTTAGTCTTACAAATACTGAACTAATTTTCATGTCATCATTGCTTCATATTCTGTGTCTTCAACATTGGGTAGCTAATGGGATTATCATGATAACCTTCATCACAGTTTAGCTTATATTGCATTGTAACTTTTTAAGATTACTTAATTTAAATTAGCTGTGTCATGAAACAGAAGAATAAATTAATGTTAAACTGTTACAGAAGAGAGAAGGATTTAAATTTGGTATGTTTTATCCACATTAAACCACTCAGTGATTGTGCAAAAGAATCCCCTAAACCCACTGCCATCAAGTCAATTCCGACTCATAACGAACACATAGGGTTTCCAAGGCTGTAAATCTCTACAAAAGCAGACTACCACATCTTTCTCCCATGCAGCAACTGGTGTTTTCAAACCACTGACATTTCGGTTAGCCATCAACTGCTTTAACCACTATACCACCAGGCCTCCTTTAAAAGAACCCCAGGCAGGTCATATTCCTTAGCTAGTTCTAAATATGCTTCCTAAAATACTTTTTTCTCACGTTGTTTAAGTAGGGAGAGTACTAGGTATAATAATTTCTCATCATAGATTGGACCTAGTATACTATTACTTTTGGTGATATCAAAAGTAATAATGTGGGTAAGCATTTTTTTTTTTTTTTTTTTTTTTTGCCTAGCATGTGTCTATAGGGTCACTATGAGTCAGAATCGACTCGATGGCAACGGGTTTGGGTTTGGTTTTTTAGCATGTGTCTTACCATGGTAAAGATGTGACTGTCCCTCAAAAAATGTGAATTGCCCATAATTTGTATTAGAATAGGGCTTGGCTAACTTTTTCTGTAAAGGGCAACATATTAAAAAAGCCCAGTGCAACATAGCAAATACAAATATGTTTAGTTTTGCAGGCCACACTGGCTCTGTTGCAACTATTTAGCTCTCCTATTTTGATGTAAAAGCAACCACAGACAATATGCAAATGAATAGGCTTTAGCCATTAAAACTTACAAAAACAAGCTGGCTAGATGTGGCCCATAGGCTAAGGACTTTGAAATAATGTAGTACCCAAGGGCACCATGGAAGAAAGGCCTAGCAATCTACTTCCAAAAAATCAATCCTTGAAAACCCTATGGAGCACCATTCTACTCTGACACATGAGTCAGAATCGACTTGACGGCAACTGGTTAAGATAGCAAACACAAGGGTATTGGTGGCTCAGTGGTAGGATTCTCACCTTCCATGCAGGAGACCTGGATTTGATTCCTGGCCAGTTCACCTCATGCACAGCCACTGCCTGTCTGTCAGTGGAGGCTTTCATGTTGCTATGATGCCGAACAGATTGGAGCAGCTTCCAGACTAAGATGGAAAGACCTCGCTGTTTACTTCCAAAAATCAGCCAATGAAACCCTGTTGATCACAATGGTCTGATCCACAACTGATCGTGGAGATACCATAAAACAGGGCAGCATATCATTTCTTGTGTATGCGGTTGCCATGAGTTGGGAACCAACTCGACAGCAGCTACAACAATGAGGTAGCAAATAAAAATTTTCACTTTTCATACCAACTGTGATGGGTAGTGATGCCTAGGAGTATGATGCAACTTTAGAGTTTTACTCGAAAGAGTACTGATCTTTTAGCATTATCTTCGTCAATTTCCTTATTTATAAAATGGGTTACAGATGGGGTAAAATAGGTTAAAACCTACCATATAGGGCTATTTTGAGTGTTAAATTATACCTACCCACTAAAACTCACTGTTACCAAGTCGATTCCAACTCACAGTTAAATTATATTACATGTAAATCATATAGTACATGTCTGATACCAGCAAATACAGATTAAGTCATTTATTCATTTTATAAGTATCTACTGAGTGCTTACTATATGTCAAGCACTCTTCCAGCACGAAGGATATTAAATAGTAGGTATTGTTATTACTGAGGAACCTTAGTGATGCAGTGTTTAAGTGCTTGGCTGTTAACCAAAAGGTCAGTGGTTCAAACTCACCAGCCACTCCATGGGAGAAGATTGCAGCCTTGGGAAACCCTATGAGATAGTTCTGTTCTATCCTGTAGGGTCACTATGAATCAGAATCTACTCAAGGGAAATAGGTTATTGTTATTACTGTATCTTACACCCTTCAGATAGTATTGGTTACATTAAACATTTAAACATACTCATTTATTGTCCGCTTGAAGGAAAAAAAAACCCTCAATATTATTGTAGCTGCAGCCTGTGTCATCAACATATACAAAATTCTATATATTCACCTGTAGTCATTCCCCAACCTACTACAATCTGGCTTCTGTTTCTACCCTTTTTACATTGTGGCCACTAAATCTTACTTGACTTTTTTAGCATTTGAAACTCTATTCCTTTCACATGTGGGAATTCATTATCTCCTAATTTCCTCCTACTTCTGACAGGTCTTTCCATTCACTTTCCTGGCATCTCATCTACCACATATACTTCAAATGGTAGTAGTAGCCAAGGTCTAGCTTCAGATTTTTTCTTCTTCTCCTCCTGAATGATACCTCACTTCCTCAGTTTCAGGTACTTACCTACTGATTTCCAAATCTGTACTTTTAGACCGAAACTTTTCCTAAGCTACAAACTTAAATTTCTGACTGCTTCTCAGACTTTAACATACATATAAATCATATTGTAAAAATGCACGTTCTAGTTAAGTAGATTTGGTATAGGTGGGTCCTGAGATTTTGCATTTCTAATAGTCCTGCAGACTGAACCAAGCTTTTAGTAAAAGGCCTTAAACCCAGGATGTTGAAAAACTGAATTAATCCTCTTCATTTATAAAAGTATACCATCTTCTTCCCTATTTCCACAAATGGCTGTATCATCAGGCAAAAGTATGAAACCCAAGAATCATAATTACTCTTTCTTTCCCATGTTTTACCCAAGTAGTATCTCTCTTCCCTTCTTGTGGTGGTGGTTGTTATTTGCCATTGAGTTGATTCCTACTTATGACGACCCCATGTGTGCAGAGTAGATTACTCCATAGGGTTTTCAAGGCTGTGACCTTTTGGAAGCAAATCAACAGGCCTTACTTCAGAGGCTCCTCTGTGTGGGTTTGAACCACCATACTTTTGGTTAGTAGTCCTGTGTTTAACCATTTTTGCCACCCAGGAACTCCTGATTCCCTTCTTAATAACCTTCAAACCTTACTCCCTTCTCCTTCGCTGTGCTTTTAATTCAAGCCTCTAGCAAACCTTTATCCAGAAGGTTACAGTCACTTGTTGTCTGACCTACCTGTCTTGTTCCTTTTTCATACTTTAATTGCCCCTTCCACACAACTACCAAAAAGACCTTTTCCACAGACATATTGATGATGTGGCTCTCTTGCTTAAAATCCTTTATAGCTCCCCATCACATACAGAATAAATATCAAACTCAATTGTATCAAATGTAAGACCCACCACAATATGGCTTGTCTTTTCTAGGTTTATATCTCTTTCCCCCAAAAGCAGCTGTGCAGAACTATGTGCAGTTCTCTGGACTCTGACCTCTATGTCTTTGCGCACATCGTATGTTCTGCCTGACGCGTGCCCCTTCCTAATTCTTTTGGGAAACTCTTAATCATTCAGAATTTAATTAAAGCATTATTTTTGCCTGGACTTTGGATAGTCTGCCAGACAGAATTTTTTACTCTTCCCCTTTATGTTCTATAGCAGTTCTCGCAGAGCATTGTAATGTATTTGGCTTACCTTTTTCCTCTACTAAACTGGGAGCTCCTTAAAGACCAAAATTAAATTGTTTAATTTTTTATCATTCATATACCTAGAATTGCCAGCACAGCACCTGGTATTAAGAGGAATTCAAATGTTTGTTAAATGAATGGTTACATAGCCTTGATGAATTAATAGGCTTCAAACATTCCTTCTCTGGCTTTATTTTTCTGAATTGAGGGTCAGTCCTTTTTCTTTGTCATCTCTTCATTATTATACCTCGTATCCCCCTAAATTCTTTTAATTATTTAAGTTGCCCTTTTCTGGATTTTTAAGTGCTTTTAAATTGTCTTGTTGTGATGATCTAAATGACTCATAATTTTGTACTCCAGGTAGTTTTTATACAGTAGTAAATTTTAATATTTTAGAAGTACCCTTTTTTGGATATCCTATAGTGTTTTTTTTTTTATAGTGTTTATTGAACATAGTTGAGAATTGAGTTTTGTTGTTGTCACTACTGCTGTTTGCTTTGTCTTGTTGTGTCAGGGTAAAGTAATCAATAGGAAGACATCTCATTTTCCATCCATGTAATTTCATGTGAGAGTTCATAAGTCTTAAGCTCCTGTAATTAAATTAAATCTTAAAACCAGTACAGTACTTGTATAGCTACTTCTAATGTGGTCAGTGTGGTCAAAGGTTACATCATTAGATCTAGTCAACTATGCTTTAAACATTTTCCTTTAACTTCAAGGCCTATACCTCCTTATTCTCGCCCTTCTACTCCCACTTTTACTCCATTTGTGGAACAAGGAGGAGGATAGAAGGATGGGTTTTGTTTGTTTTTTTAATATTCTTTATAATTAGCTCTGAAGAGCCTCTGAACTATAAGGTTTCACTGAGAAGAGTCCCACGACTTTCTAAGCTGTGTGCGGAACAAAACTTAGTTACACTTCTAGGGAGCCGCACAAATGACGTGCTGCTAAGAATCCCAAGGGGGAAACTGAAACATTTCACCTGGTTTGTGTTTTTTAAAATCAGAAACATTTCACCTGGTTTGTGTTTTTTAAAATCATTTCTGTATATTTGATCACTTTGAAGTATTATTTACAGAACTGCCTTTATAATTGACAAATAATATAAAAACATTTTCTAGAAATAGATACGGTTGATTTCCTTAGGAATCTCCATACTAATGTCATTGAGCTATTTTTAAAACAGCTGGTAGTAAACTAGAAAATAAGTTACCTTTATGAGGTATTTGTGCACATTTGTTAACTTTGTTAAACCTGTCCTATATGATCAGGATCCACTGGACCCAATTTTTGTTTTTGAGTTTCTTTTGGGGGCTGTCCTTACTAGTTGTAAGGATTATTATTTTATGACTTATTCCTTCTTAGAGGCCTTCCAAAGAACAAAGAGAAAAATGTACTTCTTTTTTAATAGAATAAAATTCTATCTTGCAATTAATTACTGTATGAGTCCATTGAATCCTTTTATATATTTAAGATATATTATGGTGTCGTTAATCATCAGTTGTTCCCAGCTATGCTAAAAAAGATCCAAATTATAAGAATAATGATGTAATAGTGAAATAAATCATCATTATTACATCATTGTTCAATTATCTCGTGTTGCCCAGAGTTTTATATCTTTCAAGAAAGTTTAAAAGAAGTCTTGAAGACACCGTCTTTATGGCTTGTTGTTGTTATCTTTCATTAAACACATTTGAGAATTCAGATTTTTTGTCCATAATGGCAAACAAAGAGAAGATTGACAGAAAGATTTCATACTGATTAATGGATCAGAAGATAAATGAAAAGAGACAAATAGCAGCACTCTAGACTTCTACTAGATTTAAATTAATTAAATTAAATAAAGCTTTAAATTTAGTTCCTCAGTCACACTAGCCACATTTCAAATGTGCAGTAACCACAATCCACAATCTCTTTTGGACAGTGCTACTGTAGACACTAATGGTGATGGTAAAGTTGATCATATACGCAAAATCTCCCGACTGTGAAACCTCATCTGATGATATCCTGGGTGATTTTTCTCAGCATCGAGAATCAATAAGTGAACAGTATATTTCCAAGCACAGAAAGGAAATTCCGTATTCTAGTCAGTCACTGGATAGGACGGACTTTCTCATAAAATAGTTTGCAACGAGAATCTGAATCATCCCAGTTTGCTAATCATGTAACGTTATTCTTTCAAATTTTATGATGTTTATACATCAAAATTTATTTGATACAGTTTTTAAATGGGCAAGTGCTGAAGGCAGGTACGTCTTACAGAGGCAACTGGAAGAAAATAAATGGTATAGAAATGAAAAAAATTCATTAACTTGATTCATTGGTGTTTACACATCTAAAAAATAAAAAAAAAAAAAAAAGTCTTACAGATATAAAGCAAATAAGATGACTATCTTCTAGGCTAACAAGGTTTTCCAGAGTATTACACTATGATGATATAAATGTGAGAATAACCAGCCTAGTTATAAATTAGAACCTATGAGAGATGCATTTGAAATCTAGAAACAGTATTTACTCACAAGATGGATACGTTCCAAGTTCATGCACGAGAACTGGTAAGCCGTTAGCCGCACTGAAAGCACATTGCCCATATTCGTTATATATATTTCAAAACCAGGAAAATGCGGCATAAATATTTGAGTTTACTGTATTTACATTCTTGTTACAATTTGTAATAATGTTGTTGTTTTCACTTTCCCTTTATTCATTCATAAAGTCATTTAAAAATAAAAAGAGTCTACTGGACCCAGATGGTAAGTGATGACGACTGTTTCCTGGTGTACTAAACATTAGTATGTTTTAGGCTCTCCTCTTCCAGAATCTTTTAAAAGAAAAAAATGGCTCTTGAAGGGGTGCCATAAACCCCATCATTTATGTTCCTGGACTTCATCATTTACTGTTTGCGTATTTGATGACTCATGCAGCTATGGAGCACATGAAATTTGATTACAGTGTGAATATGAGATCATGAAATCAGAAGAATAATACAAATAACAATACTACATATTCAAAATTGGTTTTTTTATAAAGTTTTTAAAAATTTGCTGTCATGATTTTGATTATAATCTGTGAAACATGAAAATTTTCCCTCAACCATAACTGAGCCAAGCTGTATGTTTACATAAAAAAACCAAAACCAAACCCACTGCCGTCGAGTCGATTCCGACTCATAGCAACCCTATAGGACAGAGTAGAACTGCCCCGTAGAGTTTCCAAGGAGCACCTGGTGGATTTGAACTGCCGACCTCTTGGTTAGCAGCCATAGTACTTAACCACTAAGCCACCAGGGTTTCTGTATGTTTACATAAAAAAAAAATAGAGAGGTTAAATACAATGCTACAGTCAGTAGTAAAAGTGGGACACAAGCGTTGGACTTCAGGAACTGTAGTTTTTTCCTGACTGGCTGAAGATCGACAGGTACTATTATGTTGCCTTTTCTTGGAATACATTTTTACCATACTTCAATTTACTTTCTCTGGCAAAATATTTGAAGTTGATGTTAAGTTTATTTTGACTATTATGAAATGTCAGATTTTATGAATAAACTATTTAAAATAGTAAAAGATAAATTTTTAATCCTTTTGAACCATGTTGAAGGCAGGGCATTGTTTTATATTCAAGTGCATACATGCATGTAATTTGGTTCTCATCAAATGTTGCATCTTTTTTTTGTTTGTTTTTTGCCTATTTCTTTATCAGTCCAGCTAGTAAAATGTCCTTCTCTGAACTCAGAGTACTTATTATCTATTGTTGGTGAATTGACAACATCATTTTTATGACCACGTTTTATCTTTTTATTTATTGCAGGCCTGTTTAATTAAGCAGACTGTAGGTTTCTTGAAGTTAAAGAACTTAATTTCCTTATATTCTCATATAGCCTATCCTGCTGCTGTGTAGATATAACTACTCAAATATTTGTTAAAAGATTCATTTACTGTATGCAAAATGTCATTTCTTACTACTACAGGGTATTTAACAGATAGCCCCCGCATTCAAAATTAGGAGGTTTACAGATCTATCTTTAGCAGAGAGAAAAGAACTGATGAAAATAGTCATTAGTGACTCATCTTCCTATCACTCGTTCCAGCCTGTTAAAAATCTGTTGAATGAATGAAAATTATTAAATGTGCTAGACTTTGTTATGGAAACAAAGAAGTATAAGAATAGTCCTTTCCCAGAGAAGTTTCTTTGTAGTAGGGAAAATAGTAAATAGACACAGGTACTGTGTGTTTTCTGTTGTTTTACACAGGTGTACATATAGCATTTGCCAAAGGGGAGGTATAAAATGTAATAGGATATCATAAGATCATTTTTGGTTGAGGATTCATAAATCTGCAGAGAAGTGGCATTTGAACAAATCTGAAAGAATGAAGTTAATAGAGACTATATTCTAATAAGCCAGAATAACATAGTCAATTTTATCTTGAGCCACATTTTGTAAGATTAGATGGAATTTCTGTGTCTCTTTCAATAAGTCTTCAAAACTTTAAAAAAAGAAAAAAAAAACTTTTACTAATCTTTTTTTTATCCTAAATGCAAGTATGTTAAGACCTTCATAATGAAGTACGTCTATAGTGCTATTGCTAAGTAATTCAATTCTAAGTTAAAAAAAAAGTTCTCAAAAGCATATGCATGTCTATAAAATTTAAGTAGAAATTCATGCAAATGATAACATAGGACCAATATTAAGAATTACCTTGTTTTTCCAGTGTCTTTAGGATCTCTTTTTGGTTAGTGTCTGAGTCTTAATTGCTCAGATATTCCTCCATATTTTACTTACTTTTTTCTTTAACCGATTTCACTATTCTTACACATTGACTCTTACAGATGAGCTTTGCTATCTCAGTAGCCCTAGAAACCCCTTTGGAGTTTGGTATTTTGGTTAATTTGAGACAGTGTGTTAAAATACATAGTCTTGCCATCCAAGAACATGGTATGTCTTTCCATTCGTGTTTGTTTTCCTTAGTTTTTCCATTTAGGGCTGGAGTATTTCATTTGTTCAGTTTATTTCTACTTCTTATTTTGGTTTTGTAGCCAGTTTGGGCATGAAAGTAAACAATTACCTATCTTTTTTTTTTTTAAGCTTTTGTCAGGAGTGATAAACCCAAACTCTTCCGAGGACTACAAATCAAGGTATGGTTGATTTTAATGGAATATCTTTGTTCTAATTTTAATTTCTTTTTTTTTTTAATTAAAATAAATGAATATTTAAATAAATAAGTGTTTAAAAAGAGTTTTTGTAGGTAGCCTGATCAGAAATGTTTAAGTATTAATGTAATTACTGATTTATTAGCTCACAGGGCCTATAGCTTAGGGGCAGTTTTTCTTTAAACTCAGGTTATTTCTCTGATCAATGAGCATGATATTATTTTAGTTAACTGTGAATTTTAGAACTTGTAATTTAATAGATAAAATGACCAAGTCCCATATCTTAATGTTAATAATCAAGTATTTGTGTGTCTAGCATAGGTAGCAAAAAATCATCAACTGACTTTTTGAATTGGGCCTCAGGGTTAAATGTTTCCTTACATTAACTTCAAAGGTAACATTGGTAATTATCATTCCAGGTGTCTGAAACCCCAGTGTCAGTAGTAAGATGTCTCTGAGGCAAGACATACGCAGCCCTCAGCTTACATTTCTAAAACTCCACAAATGGAGATGGGAATATACCAACTGCTAATAGTATATCAGAGCTTGCCTCCGTTTCTAGAGTTCACAACCCCAGAAGACCTAGAAAAACTGAAGCATAATTTCTGAAAGAAGTTGTCAGAGATCTGTATATCTAGTTATCCAGTTCTACTTAATTTAAAATTGAAGGTTTAGTCTCTTAAAAATGGAACCATGTTCGTTGTCACATTTACCCAGAGTTGGAATTTCTCAGAGCTATCTGATAAATACTGAACCCAGTTAGTGTGTCTAAAGTTTCAAGAATCCAGCCGAATTCTAGATTGATTACAGCAAAATCAGTAGATTTCTTAAACTAAGGTAAGGCTTAATACCCCGAGAGGAATCCTGAGTCTGATCATTTATTTTTATAAAACTTCAACACTGTTCATTATACCATCATTCTCTCTCATCAATTAACTTTGAACTGGTCTGTTTCCTCCATGAGATTTTAAGTTCATTTGAAAGTTTCAGAGTGCTATGCATATAATGGAGCCCTGGTGGCACAGTGGTTAAGCATTCAGCTGCTAACCAAAAGGTTAGCAGTTTGAATCCACCAGCCACTCTTTGGAAACCCTATGGGGCAGTTCTACTCTGTCCTGTAGGATCGCTATGAATCTGAATCAACTTAATGGCAATAGGTTTTGTGTATTTAATAAATATTTGTTACATTCAGTAATAAGCTTAAATCTTAAATAGTTTGATACCAACAGGTGTTTTTCTCTTTAGAAGTACAGTGCGTGGTTTTTTTTTTTTTTTTTTTAATTTGCAAAAATCCCTTTAAACTTTTTCTTAAAAGACTTCCTTTAAGACACATTGATTCTGATATTATATTTGAAAGTGTTTTTTATTACTATTAAATTTAATGAAGCTGGATTAAATTGTTTTGGACCTTGTTTGAAGCTGAGAAGGTTTTTTATGAACAGAAAATAACAATGGCATTTCTCTTTTTTGTAGTATGTTCGCGGTTCAGACCCTGTACTGAAGCTTTTGGACGACAATGGGAACATTGCTGAAGAACTGAGCATCCTCAAATGGAACACAGATAGTGTAGAAGAATTCTTGAGTGAAAAGTTGGAACGCATATAAATCTTGCGTAGATTTTGTCCTATCCTTTTGTTATCAAATGAAATGTTACAGTCCCTAGAAAATAATTTAGTTTTTGCTTCCTTCTATTGATCAATCTTTGACTGTGAGGCATTGAACATCTAATTAGAAGTTGAAGTAGCAGCACAGCCCATGATACCTAATGAGTTGGCATGCTTATTAGAAAAACCCATTTTTTATAAATTTCCATCCTCTTTCATTTGTTGATACCACTAACTAAATCCTTTGTAACAGACTTGTGGTTAATTATGCAAATGGTAGTTTGTGATAATTGGTCCAGTTTTACAAACAACAGATTTTTAAATTAGGGAGGTTAATAAGGGAGATGATTACTATTCCTCATGTGCTGTGTGCTCTTTGAAAGTAATGACAGAAAGCTACAGAGCAAGTGAGATATACTGAGCCTCAGCGGATTGTCTGCTACTCAGCCTCTCATATTTTGTATTACCCAGCTTTCCCTTTAATAAAAAATTAATACAAATCTTATTTATAGTTTATAATGAATGCCGTGCATGAAAGCTTTGTAACCTCATGATTGTGAAACAGATTCAGGATCTATAGTAAGAGTGAAACATTCACAAAGATTTGCATTAATGAAGACTGCACAGAAAACCTTTGTAAGGATTTGTGTGGATCTGATATTTGGCAAGTTTTTGTGTTTTACATTCTAAAAAATGAATTTAAAAAGAATCTCTCTTAAGACCAAAATGTAAATAAAGTTGCAAAAATCTATCTGAATTTGAAATTTTTTCCTGTTTGTCCTTTTGTGTTTTTAAGAATGACAGTTTCCTCAGGGCATTATTATGATTTTAGCCAAAATGTCTAAATGGCTACACAATTTAAACTTAAAATAACTTAGCATTGTTGGTAATAGTGCTTTGAATATTTCTAAGTGCTTGCATTTATGATGACATTTGTATTAATGTTTTACAAAAGGGATGCTTTTTTTAATCATAGAATTTTTATGAGCTGTTAAAAATGATGATTTTTCTGCTTTGTTAGTTATCTCTCTTGTCAAAGTGACTCCTTGATAAGAGGTGGCTTGCTAGGACCAACATGCATCCAGATGTCTTCTAGGTCATTAAAACTCCTTCCTAACTTATCTAAGTGGGATAATATCCTACCCCATTGACTTAGGATAAATTCATACAATCTGAACTGCCAACTTCTTGGTTAACAGTCACAGCACTTAACCACTATGCCACCAGGGTTTCTCTTAAAATCTGAAAACTTCCCTAAATGTTCATTTTGAATTAAACCACCTTAATAACAAATATTTGGAAAGCCTTAAAGACAACTCTACCAGAGAATGTTTGTAATATACTTATTTTTAATAGAGATCACTTATTTGTCTGTACTAGCAGTTTGTGTTATGTAATATTTAAATTAAGAAGTGTTTTTTAAGGCCAGCAAGAACAGGAAAAAATCTTGAGCAATTGGGCTAATCAAAAGATAATGAGAAATCCTGGCGAACAAACTATGGTCTACTTTTGATCATCGATACTAGTGGAGAGGGTTATCAGTTTGAGAGTATAAGGCACTGGCTAATGTGCCACTGATCCCTAATGGTTGTTGTTATTACTTCAGGACAAGAGGGAAATGAAGTCAGTCATGGACACTGGGGGAAAAAAAAAAAACAGTAAGAGGGGAGTCTCCACTACATACACAATGATGGGAAAGGAGGTGAAACTTCAGAACTGGGTTCAGCATAGAAAAGTATTTAGACTGGTCTCTGGCCAGGAAGAGCCAGTTAAATGATTATCTGGCATTGGGATTGGAAAAAAAAAGGTAAAGAGAGGCCTAAGAAGTCTATTATATTCAAGTTACTATGAGAGATCAAAAGAGACTGAAGAACCCCTCAGCATCTTTGAGCTTAAAGTTCTCAAGTTGATGAATAGAAGTGTTATCTACCAAGCCCCACTATTTTAATTGGGAGGTTGGAGTTAATGCCAGCTGCTTTTCACCAATTCCAATCAAAGAACAGCTAAGAGCTTTTTCAAGAAACAAAAGTACTGATAAACAACAAAGAGGTAGAGGTACTGATCCAAAAAGGACCATTTTGTAGCCAAATTCTGACATTTTGATTAAGCTTATTCAAATTCACAAATGTAGAAATGTAATAAAAAAAAAAAAGTCATCTGATATTTACAAATTTACTTCCCACTGCCAAAACTATATGTCAATTATAACCCAAAGCAAGTTAATGTATCTCAATTCCTGTTTTTAACAAAAGCCTCTTACAAGGAGCTATGAGCAGTTAATGTCACTGAATTGTAGGCATAAAAATGATTGAAGTGTTTTCTGACATGTTCCACCACCATAAAAACAAATTTTTAAGAGACTATGACAAAGACTGATATTTCCTGTTTTAAGAGGCTCAGAGGCTTGAAAGCTATTCTGAAAATCAATGTAGAAAATACTTTTGAAAGCAAATACTGTAAAACTAAGTTAAAATTGACAGCAGTTAGTAGGTGAAAACATCAGCAAATGCATGGAAGGTAGGATTACAGATTCCAGTTATGAGCACATTTACATAAGTTTTATTTGAAAATATCTCAATTATATCCTATGGTGACTGGACTTTTTTGGGGTGCCGAGGTGAGCTTTTGTAATCAAAAATTCAAAATAGACTTTGCTGATTAAATGTAAACATTTTACCTTTGAACTGGCCCTTGACCCAGGAGCCATTAGTATGAAACCTCTTTTCAGAAATATCAAACCAATAGAACTAAGGATAATTATTTGAAGCTTCTAAAATTAGTCTTTTGCTGTTATCTTCCTGAAACATATATGCTAAGTACAGTAATTTTCTATTTATCCAGCATTGTGAAGACTGAAGTTAGACCTTTAAATTCAAAACTTAAAAAAAAATGGTAAAAAATTTAACATCTTAACTGCGATACTCATATAAAATTCACTCATTTAGAATATACAATTTAAAGGTTTTTAGTAGTCACAGAATTGTGCGACCATCCCCACAATCTAAGCTTAGAACATTTTTATCACCCCAAAAAGAATCCCCTGTACCCATTACGGGATCACTCCCTATACTCCGTTTCCAGCCCTAGCCAGCCACTAATCTACTTTCTGTAGATTTGCCTATTCTGAACATTTTCTATAAATGAAATCATACAATGTGATCTTTTGTGACTGGCTTTTTCGCTTAGCATAATGTTTTTGAGGCTCATGTTGTAGCATGTATCAGTATTTCATTCTTTATAGCTGAGTGATAGTCCATTGTATTACCACATTTTGCTTATCCATTGATGAACACTTGGGTTGTTTCTACCTTTTGGCTATTATGAATAATGCTGCTATATGCATTTATATACAAATTTTTGTGTGGCACTGTTTTTATTTAGATGTATACCTAGCAGTGGAATTGCTGAGTCACATGGTAACTCTATTTTTAAATTGTATGGGATGTTTCCAAACTTTTCTAAAGTGGCTGTTCCATTTTACATCCCACCACCAATGAGTGAGAGCTCTAATTTTTGTACAGCTTACAGTTTCTTGATATCTCAAACCCTTGCAGTCTAGTCGATTCCAACTCACAGCGATCCTGTAACACAGAGTAGAACTGCCCCATAGGCTTCCTTTCCTTATGAAAGGAGCCCTGGTGATACAGTGGTTAGGCACTCAGCTGCTAACAGAATGGTTAGTGGTACGAACCCACCAGAAGCTCCACAGGAGAAAAATGTGACAGTTTGAAAGAAATATTTTGCAATCTGCTTCCTTAAAGATTAACAGCCTTGGAAACCCTATGGGGCAGTTCTCTGTCCTACATGGTCACCATGCATCAGAATCGACTCTACAGCAACAAGTTTTATCAGGAGCTATTGGGATGTGTTAGGCACATTGCTCTTCCACTAAATGACCTTTAAACTGTGATTTTCTTTTTTAATTATTTTTGGCATGTAAATCTCTTATGTTGCTTTACTAGATTTTATTTAATTTGTTTTCCTCAATCCCCAGCTTCAGTCTTGAAAAAAACCACAATGATCCCAGATCTATTGGAGATCACATTCTAGTGTGGGAGGCAACCATTAAGCAAAAACACAAATATATAATTACAACTATGGTAAAACCCGGAAACCCTAGTGGTGTAGAGGTTAAGAGCTACGGCTGCTAACCAAAGGATCGGCAGCTCTAATCCACCAGGCGCTCCTTGGAAACTATGGGCCAGTTCTACTCTGTCCTATAGGGTCGCTAGGAGTCGGAATCAACTCCACGGCACTGGGTTTGGTTTTTTTTTTTTTTTTTGGTATAGAAAAAGCAGTGGGAAAAAAAATTACTAGGAGAGATACAGAGAAGACGTAAATGAGTTTGGGAGTTGAAGGATCTCTAAGGATGAGGCATATAAACTGAGGCCTAAAAGTTGAACAAAAGCTATCCATGAAAAGAGTGCTGGGAATGCCTTCTAGTCGGAAAAGCATGTGCAAAGGTCCTGGCTTTGCATACAGAATGAAGTTCAATCTATCTGGAGCCTATGAGCTAGGGGGAAGGGTAGTAGGAAATGAGGTTGGGAAGGTAGGCAAGAAGAGTCCAGTATACACCATTTAAGAATTTTATTTTACTGTAAGTTACTTTTGGAATAAAACCAGAAAAGGAAAAAACCTGAAGAAGGGGAATGGCAAAATCCAGTTTGTTTTTAAAAGATCATCTCTAAAGTTCATGTACAATCAGCAAGTATTCAGTTATGACTAGGTACACACTTAAGTGCGTTATCTAGTGGTTTCACTAATGAATGATAACCTTTTTAGAAGCTTCTAGTATACAGTTTCCTTTTTTTAACTATTCATCAACATTAAGAACAAAAAGCATAAATGTTAAAATTTTATGAGATTCCACTGTTCATCTGTATGTACTCAAAGAATTCTTGGAATGGTCACTAATTTTGTAAACTAATAGGAAGGGCTTGTCGCTTCACTCAGGCACTCCTTGAGCTGAGCATTAATCTCAATTTTGGCTCCAATCAAAGATCACGGAGCACCAAACTTGGTTGTTTGACTCGATAACTAGGGTAGTCCCACCCACCCCTAATGTAATTGGTGCCAGGATTCTTACTGCAGAGAGCCCTGGTGGCGCAATGGTTAAGAGCTTGGCTGTGTAACCAAAAGATCAGTGGTTTGAATCCACCAGCCACTCCTTGGAAACTCTGGAACAGTTCTACTCTGTCCTGTAGGATTACTATGAGTCAGAGGTGACTCGACAGCAACAGCTGTACCTAGATTTTTCACCTAAAAGTGATTAACACTGCTAAGATGATTTTCAAAACAATTTGAACATCTCTTAAGTCTTCACACAAGACCTTTCCAATCTTAGAGCAGAACACCTGCCCACAGAGCATGAGTCAATAATTCTGTAGATCTGATTACCTTATTTGTTGTTGTTAGTTGCCATCAAGTGTAACAAAACAAAATGTTGCCTGGTCCTGTGCCATCTCCGTGACCACTGATACGTTTGAGTCCATCGTGTGTATTGTGTCAATCCATCTCAATAAGGGTTTCCCTCATTTTGCTAACTCTCTACCAAACATGATGTCCTTTTCTAATGATTGGTCTTTCATGTTGGCATGCCCAAAGTAAGCCAGCCAAAGTCTCTCCATCCTCACTTCTAAGGAGCATTCTGGTTATATTTCTTCTAAGACCGATTTGTTTTGTTCTGGTTAAAAACAAACAAACAAACCAACCCACTGCCGTGGAGTCAATTCCAAGTCATAGTGACCCTATAGGACAGAGCAGAACGGCCCCGTAGAGTTCCCGAGGAGCACCTGGTGGATTCAAACTGCCAACGTTTTGGTTAACAGCCGTAGCTCTTAACCACTACACCAGCAGGGTTTCCTATTCTCCAGGTAAAAAAAAAAAAAAATTCTCCAGGTAGTCAACCGTATATTCAATACTCTTCACCAACACCACAGTTTGAATTCTTCTGCCTTCCTTTTTCATTTTCCAGCTTTTGTACGCATTTGATACAATTGAAAAGACCATGGCTTGAATCAGGTGCACCTTAGTTATCAAAATGGTATCTTTGCTTTTTAAAACTTTAAAGAGGTGTTTTGCAGATTTCCCCAAACTAATACTTGGGATTTCTTGGCTGCTGCTTCCATGTGCATTAATTGTTGATCCAAGTAGAATAAAATTGTTGACAGCTTAAATTTTTTCTCCATTTATCATGATATTGTTTATTGGTCCAGTTGGGAGGATTTTTATTTTCTTTATGCTCAAGTGTAATCCTTGCTGAAGGCTTTAGTCTTTGATCTTCATCAGTAAGTACTTAAGGTTGTCTTCATTTCGGTATAAAGATACACCACATTCATGAGTACAATGATGGATTTTAAAGAATTTGACAGTCTTGGAAATTTCTATGCATTAATGATTAACTTTCACTTATAAAGATTTGCAAAGTATATACAACCTATATTCCAATATTGTCAATAGTACTTGAGTTATGACAGAATTTTAACAGACCTCTCCTCATAGCCACCTGGAAACGCTTTTGCCAAGGTGGCGATGTTTTCCTCATTAGCAGTAACATATGGGATTGTGTTTGTGTTTAACGGTCCACAATATATACCTTCAAAGTCATTTAACACTGTTTACAAGAAAAGACTTAACAAAGAATGTAAAAGAAAGTCATATTTTGAGTACAAACTATGTCAATTGGTTCAGAAGTTTCTGAACCAATTTTTGTAATTGGTTTGCAAACAAGTGAAAAAGTTACTGGGTAATAAATTAGCATAGCTCTGGAAGAAATAATCTCTTGTCAAATTAATGTATTCTTTTTCAACAGAGAAGAGGGGAATGTGATGGATGTAATCTGTCTCCATCATAGCCCTGTATTTTATCCTGTCTGGCATTGTATAGGTATTTGTAAACTATAAAAATATGATACATTACCTCAGTCTTAAGTGGGTTCATTAGAGAATGGTGGAGGATTAGTCCAACTTATTTTCGATAGATCAGTAACAACATAGAGCAAAGCAAGTGGCATTTTCATCTTTCCAATATGACATTACTGTTGCTAGAATCATGGTACTTGGCTGCGAGTAGCCAAGAGGGGAAAAAAGAGTACCAATAAATAGGAATCCTCTCACTGCTGGATTTTCAATTGGCTTTTAACTGTTATTGTTTCCTGTCTCATAATTTCTCCTGGAATAGACTATAAATGTACTTCTAACTCTCTGGAGCCCTGGTGGCACAGTGGTTCAGAGCTCAGCTGCTAACCAAAGGGTCAGCCGTTCGAATCTACCAGCCATTCCTTGGAAACGCTATGGGGCAGTTCTACTCTGTTCTATAGGGTCACTATGAGTCGAAATCAACTCAATGGCAATGGGTCTACCTCTCATGCTCCCTGGTGCCAATCTTCTATAAAGGTAGTCCCTCTGCCTTCTTTTTAATATTTGACATCACTGATTATTTTTGCTCATGATTGCTGGGTACATCGGAGCTTTGTCTCCTCTGTTCTCTCATCCAGGGAATGCCCTCTAAGATTTCTACTAGTTTGAATTGGGAGATTTGGATTTCATCCTTTTCAATGCTCCCTCCCTTATTCCACTACCATGAATCATCAAGCTGTTGAATTAGAAGTCTGTCCCACATTAAGGTCACACTACTCATACTTTCTAAACATATAAATTAGAAAGAAATTACATTTCCAAGTGATTCTTTATTGAGTGATCTATCACATCTTTATGTGACGAAACTGCCCTAATGTATTTGAATAATGGCTTAATTTACAAAAGTTCAATTTAAGAAGTAATTTGTCAGGAACCCATCAATGCATGTTAAGAAGCTTAGGCTTTACCCTTATGTATCAGTGGCTCTCGGAATTTAGAGTACATAAGAATTCCCTGTGAAAGTAGTTAAAAGTGCAAAGCCTGAGGCCCCAGAGTTTTGGTTTAGTAGCTCAATAGGTCTAGGGTGGAACATAGTAATCTATTTTTTGTGGTAATTACAATATAGGAAGTCCTCAGACCACATTTTGAAAAACACAGTTATAGGAAGGGAACTATGGAAGGGTATTAAATTAGCATTTGGCATTTTGGCATGGTCAGACGTATTTACAATAGGTTTTGCTGCAGATGAATTGGAGGAAAGGTCAGTTTGAAGGCTATTGCAGTAGCTCAAGAAAGCAATGACTTGGGTGTTAAGGGAAGTAGGGAAGGAAGGGTGTCATAGTCATCTAGTGATGCTATAACAGAAATACCACAAATAGATGGCTTTAACAAAGAGAAGTTTATTCTCTCACAGTCTAATAGGCTACAAGTCCAAATTCAGGGCCCTGGCTCCAAGGGAAGGCTTTCTCTCTCTGTTGGCTCTGGAGGAAAGTCCTTGTCATCAGTCTTCCCTTGGTCTAGGAGCATCTCAGTACAGGAACTTCAGGTCCAAAGACGTGCTCTGCTTCCAGCACTGCTTCCTGGGTGGTATGAGGTCCCATGTCCTTCTGCTCACTTCTCTCTTTTATACCTCAAAAGACATTGGCTTAAGACACAATGTAGTCTTGCAGATCTCATCAATATCCCACAAAACCCACTGCCGTCGAGTCGATTCCGACTCATAGCGACTCTATAGGACAGAGTAGAACTGCCCATTAGAGTTTCCAAGGAGCGCCTGGTGGATTTGAACTGCTGACCTTTTGGTTAGCAGCCGTAGCACTTAACCACTATGCCACCAGGGTTTCCCTCATCAATATAACTGCCACTAATCCATCTCATTACATCATAGTGATAGGATTTACAACACAGGGAAAATCACATCAGATGACAAAATGATAGACAATCTTACAATACTAGGAATTGTAACCTAGCCAAGTTGACAGATATTTTTGGGAGACTGTCTTAGTCATCTAGTGCTGCCATAACAGAAATACCACAAGTGGGTGGCTTTAACAAAGGAAAATTTACTTCCTCACTGTAAAGTAGGCTAAAAGTCCAAATTCAAGGCATCGGCTCCAGGGGAAGGCTTTCTGTCTTTGGAGGCTCTGGAAGAAGGTCTTTCTCATCAATCTTCACCTGGTTGAGGAGTTTCTCAGGCACAAAGACCCCATGTCCAAAGGATGCGCTCTGCTCCTGGTGCTGCTTTCTTGGTGGTATGAGGTCCCCAACTCTCTGCTTGCTTCCCTTCCCTTTTATCTCTTGAGAGATAAAAGGTGATGCAGGCCACACCCCAGGGAAACTCCCTTTACCTTGGATCAGGGAAGTGGCCCGAGTAAGGGTGGTGTTACAATCCCAGCCTAATCCCCTCACCATAAAATTACAATCACAAAATGGAGGACAACCACACATGGCCTAACCAAGCTGATACACACATTTTGGGGCGACACAATTCAATCTATGACAGGGACACAATTCAATTCACGACAGAGGGCATTAGTAAAGAATGAAAGAAAAAGACAGATACGAAAAAATACATTTTTTTAAATATGAAAATATATTGAGAATCCCAAATAAAATGCCTATGGTAGCCAGGCTAGTAAAAAATCAGTGCAGAAGCTTGAGGAAAGACTGTAAATAGTGACAGATTTAGAGTCCATCACCCATTGAAACCAGACAGCCGCTTCTCCGTTCCAGCTGATCTTTGCTGTGCAGGAGGAGTATGGGGCCAATCTTGCTAAATATTCTAGCTTTTTCAAGAGACTCCAGAAAATAGATTCTGTCTTAGGTTTGAACTTAAGGTGTCTGTGAGATTTCCAAGGGGAGATGTTCAAATGGAAGTTGCTATATGTGTCTGAAGCTCAGAAGAGAGATTTGAGAGGGACATAGAGGTTTGGGAGTTATTAGTCAAGTACACTGGTACAACGGAATTCATCATCTGTGCATTTAATCTGTACAAATTCAGTCAAACACATTTGGCAAAATAAAAATAGGGAGAAAAGTAACAATTTAAATAGAGCGATTTCTCCACTCAACATACACACCTAAGTGAATTTGAGAAGGAAGTGTGAGTCTCTTCATTTTGTCTCAGTTTTCTTATCTCTCGTAGGTGAGCACCTTGGCTGTACTATGTCTAATTCTAAGTGCTTTCCTAAGGAATTTTCAAGAGGAAATTTCACTATACACAGTATTTTTGCCTTACACACACACAGACTTTAGAACTTCAGTTGTTGTTAGTTGCTCTTCTGACTCATGTGAACCCCATGTGTGTAGAGTAGAACTGCTCCATAGGGTTTTCAAGGCTGTGCCCTTTGAGAAGCTGATCACCCGGCCTGTTTTCTGGGGAGCATCTGGGTGGGTTCAAACCGCCAATCTTTTGGCTACTAGTCGAGTGCTTAACCATTTGCACCACCCAAGAACTCCCTTTAGAACTTGGCTCCCATCTAATATCTGAGTCCACTGTACGAAAACTATGAGAGAGGATGAGATCATCCTGGAAAAGAACGTAATGAGAAGAGCAGCAGTAGTGTGAGCACCAAATCCAGGAGACTGTCAGTGTTTAAGAAGGAAAGCAAAGAGAGAGAAGCCAATGAAAAAGAAAGGAAACAATAGCAACATATGAAGGGGCCCAAGAGAGTATCATAGAGACCAAGGTATTCATCTATCATATCAGCATGCACAAGAAAAATCCAGTAAAATATAGACTAAAAAAAAGTCTATTAGATTTTTTAATTGGAAGGTCATTGGTGACCTTAGCGGGAACCTTTGCAAACTGCTAGAAACCAGATTCCAGGGAGGTAAGGAGAGAAGTGAGTGGAAGAGAGATTGGGAGGTGGGAAGAAGAGCCATCTCTTTAAAGAAACATGAATAAGACAGAAAAAAACTAAATTGCATTTGAGGGTCAAAGAAGGAATTTTGTAGCCAGAGAGAAATTTGAGCATGTTTATAGATTGAGAGGAAGATGTCAGTAGAGAAGTAAAAGTGAATGAGAGAAGGAATGGGTTAAAATACAATACAATTTTCAGCAATATTGTTGGTAGCATTCTGCCTTTTGCTTTAGCCAACTCTGGTACCCTTACTTAGCAAACTAGTTCAAACCTCCTTCTCATTCTTCTTCCTCTAAGCTTCATCTGGGCCATTTATCAAAGGCTCCTCTCTCTGATTGTATAGATCTGGTGACGGCACTCCCATTTCTCATTCAAAAGTTAAGCCAGGAGGTGTTGCTTTGCCCATTCAGTCTTAATTATTTGCAGAACATTCCAAACGCAGTCTGATTTTCTCAAAAAAATAAAACAAAATATACACATACCAAAGCATTTTAAAATTAAAATAGGCACTGAACAGACGTATTTCTGCCAGGAATAGTCTCTGCTGTACTCAAAACAGGTTTGCCAGGTTGTAAATTGACACCAGCCTTTTGCTTCTTACCCTATAGGGGCAGTGAGTCAGGATTTCCTGAAATTAAGCAATCATGTAAAATGCATTAGTGGCTTCTAGAAGACCTCAGGCTTCCTTCTGCCAAGAAATTAAACCTGTTTTCTGCTTGGCATCTCTTTCATATTCCCCAATGACCTCAGTTAAAGTCCTTCCCTCAGCCACAGATTCAATAATGGCAATGCAACTAAGATTCATCATTGAAAGTTTATTTTTTCTGGAAATATACACTTGGTGGTGATTGCTACACATCACTGGGAAGGTTAGATTCCATGTCCGAAGCATGGTTTTACAGCCAAACCTACACAAGCTGTTAGTCCTATTTCAATTCCTTGCATTGCCAACCCAGCTACAAGCTGGTTTCTGCCTCAGCCATACCACTGAGAGTTTTCTTCACTACCAGTGATCCCCTAATTGCTATCTCTTGTTCTCCCTCTATTGGAACTTTCTGTATCAATTTCACCTCCCTCCTTGAAACAATTGTTTCCAGCATACTGCTTTTTCCTAGTTCTCTTCTGTCTCATTAACTGGTTACTCTTCCTCTGCCTACCCACAAATATTGCAATTAATATTGCAGTTGCCCCAGGGCTGCCTCATTGCCCCTCCTCCTGTCAAGTATCAGAAACTAAATGGCAGCAGGGGTATTTGGTAACACAAAGGCCAGGCAGGTAAGACCAAGGTCAGACATAACTAGCAGGGAGTGGTGGGATCTCTGGCAAAGAGAAATGCACACTCTGTGTAAAGGTACCCACAACTCAAAGTTTTTTGAACACTGTCCTAGCCAAATATCATTTCCTGGACTGGGCTTTACAGCTGGTTGTGACAGAGATGCTCCCAGAACCTGAGTCTTCCTGTTCAGGACTCTAGATAGGACCTATTTATCAGGTATTCTGTTTATCACTCAACCCCTGCCTAATAAAACAATAATCACTCCTGCCTTTGTGTCCAGGTGCCTTGGTAAATCACCCAACCTTTATATATATATAGCACCCTGGTGGCGCAGTGGTTAAGAGCTCACCTGCCAACCAAAAGATCAACAATTTGAATCCACCAACTCCTCCTTGGAAACCCTATGGGGCAGTTTTACTCTGTCCTATAGGGTCACTATAAGTTGGAATTGATTGGACGGCATTGGGTTATATATATATACGTACATACACACATATGTGTGTATGTATATCTCAACATTTGTTAATTTAACATTTTTCACAGGTACATTTAGTCAGATCAATTTTAATCATGTTGTGCAACCATCACCAATATCCATTGCCAAATTTTCCATCACCATAAAAAGAAACTTAATGCTTTCTAAACACCTTCATTTTGCTGGGTGCTAAACATGCAAAACAAGGAGCCATAGTGGCTCAATCGTTAAGAGCTTGGTTGTTAACAGAAAGGCCAGCAGTTTGAATCCACCAGTGGCTCTGGTGGGAGAAAAGACCTGGCAATCTGATCCCATAAAGATTACAGCCTAGGAAACCCCATGGGGCAGTTCTACTCTGTCTTACAGAGTCGCTATGAGTACAAATCAACTCAATGGCACACAACAACAAACATGTAAACCAGGCCCTTCCATTAGCTAGAAATAAAAGAGGACCCAGTATCAAACAAAAACACCGGGGAAGTACAAGGATGGAGTTCAGGCCTTCCCACCAGCCTCCCACACTCATGCTGACCTCCATGTCCCCTTTGCCTCCTTAATGCTCTCTTCATAGCATGGATTAAAATACCATGCATTTTCATCAAGCCCTCCCTTGGAGCAGTCACATCATTTCCATGCTCCTACATCTCATCTGGCCTCCCCTTTCTCTCCAACTTTGTCTCAACAATCTATACAGATAAATTTTGTCTGCTCAGACAGATGTTCCCTGCATACCTCACTAGACTGTAAGGCCAAAGGGCAGAGACCCCGTTCCTTTTATTACCATTGTATTCATGGGGCTGAGGCCCGTGTCTGGCACAAAGGAGGTGTCCCATAAATATGTGCTAAACTGAATGGACTGGTTCATTCACAGTGCTGGGTCTAATTCTCCCCACCTGGAGTGTCCTCACTCTTCATCCTTCCATGAGCCCTTGCCCATATCCTTTAGCTGATATTAATCTCATTCTTCTAATAATCAACCAGTTGCCTTGGAGTTGGTTCTGACTCATGATGGCCCAGGCGTGTCAGAGTAGAACTGTACTCCATGGAGTTCTTAATGGTTGACTTTTCAGAATTAGATCACCAGGGCTTTCTTCCAAGGTGCCTCTGAGTGGACTTGAACCTCCAACCTTTCGGTTAGCAGCCAAGCACGTTAAAAATTTGCATCACCCAGGGATTCCATTCTTAGGAATAGCATTTCAAGTTTGTTATGCACAATTGAGCATTGGATTATATTTCACACTGGTGATATTCCTTCAATCTTCAGGTAAGGACATGTTGATTATTAAGTCCTTTGCTGCTCCTAGCTCATTTGCTTGCTCAGTGAACACTGAAACTCCTTTACGTAGACACTTGCAATATAATATCTACAGCTTGCCAGCAGGAGCTCCTCTTACGTTTAGAGGATCAAGAATGCAGTGTTCAGCTTTCAAATAAGTCAACTTGAAGAAAATCTGCGTAACCGTAAGGAATTAGAAAAAATAAAACAGCCAGCACCGATCCAAGAACATGAGATTCTCCATATAACAATGTCATTTCCTAAGAAGGGCGATAAATTTCCTTGACAGGAACATTTGAATCTCCTTTCTAAAGATCCCATCCTTCTCTTCCACGCCACACACCCACGTTCCTGGCTTTTTTTTTTTTTTTAAATTGTGCTTTAGGTGAAAGTTTACAGAACAAATTACTTTCTCATTCAACAATTTATACACAAATTATTTTGTGACATTGATTACAATCTCCTTGATATGTCAATACTCTCCCTTTCCCTACCCCGGGTTCCCCATTTCTGTCCATCCATTTTTTTCCCATCCCTTCCTGCCTTCTCATCATTGCTTTGGGCAGATGTTGCCCATTTTGTCTCATCTACATGTTCCTCATGTATGTTATTGTTTGTTTTATAGACCTGTCTAATCTTTGGCTGAAGGGTGAACTTTGGGAGTGGCTTTAGTTCTGAGTTAGCAGAGTGTCAGGGGGCCATAGTCTCAGGGGTTCTTCCAGTCTCTTGTCAGACAGTAAGCCTGGTCTTTTTTTATGAATTTGATGGGCATGTAGGCCCATGCTCCCATTTTTATGTGACCTAAATAAGAAACCTTCTACATGGTTCTTAAATATTTGAGATGGCATCCTCTGGAATAATTTTGTCTTGCAATAATTCAAGAGAATATTTTAGTCTCTTGTTGGACTGCTTGCCCGAAGGCAAAGACTCATGATGGTACTTGTTTCTCCTTCATGATAAGAAGGAGATAAACTCCAATTAAAATGCAATTTCTGCGACAGCAACACACGACCCCAAACAACTAGTAACTGCAGAATGGACTTAGAAAGAAAGGGGATTTTTACCCCCAAAAGTTTCCATGTGATGACAGAAATGGCTGATTTCTCTACCATTAGTCAATCTGTGACATACTAGTTTATTAAATGTACTCTTTCCATAATAGTGATATAACTCTGACTCAGACTAGCCTAAGAAAAAGGGAATTTAGTGGAAAATCTAACTGAAAAATCCAAAGGTTGTTCAGCTATATGCATGGCCTAGGGCAGAAATCAGCAAACTATAGCCTACTGTATGTTTCTGTAAATAAAATCTTATTGTCACACAGCCACCTCCATCCTTTTATGTATTTTCTATGGCTGCTTTTGACCTACAAAGGCAGAGTTGCATAGTTAGTTGCAAGACAGACCTTATGGCCCACAAACCTAAAACATTTACTACCTAGCCCTTTCTAGAAAACTTTTGCCAACCCCTGGCCTAAGGGCTCAGATGATGTTATCAGGATTCTCATTCTATTTCTTGGCTTTGATTTTTTTTTCTGAAAAGGAGTCCTTACTCTGGTTCCACATGAGTTCCCAGCAACTCTGTGGTGATATCATTCCTTTCTGCTAAGAATCCCAATTGAAAATAGCACTTCTTTTCCAGTACAATCTTGCAAAAGTCCTAGGATTATTCTAAATTGACACCTAGGAGGATGGATTTACACTGACTGGCTCAGGATTGAGTCACACCAAAAGCCCTGGTGTTGGGGTTGGGGCTGACAATACTCAAGCGACATGGGCTGAGAATGAAGGAAAGGCTCTCCAAATCAAGGTTCTGTTACCAGAATAATGGGGTATGGATGCTAGGAAGGCAAAGACAACAAATGTCCCTTATAAAATCTCTCCCTCCTCTTCAAGCTTGGTCACATTCTGGTCTTGGATATTTCTCAAGACAAGTCAATGAGGCTAGCGTGTGATTTCAGAGACCCTCAAGGCAGTTACTATTGATAACAATGACCAGTTATTGATGAGGTTTAGTGCCAGACATTGTTCTAAGCACTTTATAAGCATTATTTTGTTTATGCTCCGAACAGGTCTATAAGCTAGACATTCTTATTTCTGCTTTGCTCATGAGGCAATTGAAGATGAAAACCAGTGCTGTCAAACTGGTTTCTACTCGTGGCGACCCCATGCATTTCAGAGTAGGACTGTGCTCCGTAGGGTTTTCATGGGCTGACTTCTCAGAAGATTACCAGGCTTTTCTTCTGAGGTGACTCTGGGTGGACTTGAGCCTACAATCTTTTGACTAGCAGCTGAGCACCTTAATGGTTTGTACCACCCAGGGACTCCAACTGCCCTAAAAGTCCCAGAGCCAGGATTCAAACTTGGATTGGCCTGACTCCAAACTTCAACTGTGCTGTCCTGCCTCCCAGCCTAGTATAGCCTCAACTTTCTGGGAATTCCCTACCACACCGTTAGTGCCTGAATGATGTGTGAACACTGAACTGGGAACCAGGAGGCCTGAGTTCTAGTGACAGCTCTGCCACTAACGGTGGAAAACTTTTAGCAAGCTTCTTACTCAGTTTTTAGAATCTCAGTTTTCTCATCTATATGAATAGATTAAACTACCAGTGACTTTCAAACTATGTTCCACAAAGCACAGGGTCTTCTGTGGCAGTGCCTAGGATCTACCATAGGGAGCAATGGGACACTGAACAAGTATCTGCTCTCCTTCCCACCCCACCCCCACTCACTCATTCCATCACATCTCCATTGCTTTCTGTTTGGCTTCTTCTTAACTCAAATATATAAAGAATAAAGGCTCCTGGTGCCCAAAATAATTTTAACCATGGGACTAGAAGATCACCAAGGTGTCTGTCAATATTCTCTGCTTGCTCTTAAAAATCCCCTGTTTATCTTTCTCCATGCTTCTCCACATTGCTCCATCCTGGAAGGCTGATCTGTATGGATCAGCTTTCTGTTGGGTTTGGCTAATAGGAGAGGATGGGAGGAGAAAGAGGTTGTTGGCTCATTAATTTGCCTGGCTCAGTGGCTGAGTTCTTTTATCAAAGGCCACAGCTTCTGTTGGGTGGCCTTCTCCTTCACCTCTCTCTGGGCTGGGTAGCTACTCCACCCCTCCGGTCTAGGGGTGGTAATGGCTCACTGCCATTGCTAGCCCTAATTCTCAATTACCCATTTTGAATGGGTCATCTATTCTTTGCCAAAACCCTAACTATACAGTCTGATACAGTTTTAGCAACTATGATTTTAAGTCTCATGAACTTTGTTTCACCTATCCCACTTTCATATCCATTCCCATGCCACTTGAATGTCTGCTAAATGCCAGGCACAGTTAACAGTGGAGAGTTCTTTAGCTCTAATATTCTTTGAGCCTGTGACTCAAAACTCTTCATCAGAAATTATTTTAGTGCTTCTTCTTTTATGCAGAAGTAGGCAAAAAACCAGCAAAGTAAACTGACATCTGGAAATTTCTTTCAAAACATCTAAATTAGTAAGCACATATTTTTCCCAATCTTACTGCTTTTATTCCTTCACATCATCATTTACCAAACATTTATGGAGTGCCTATTATGTTCTAGGCACTGGGCTCAGCCCTGGAGATACAGACCCAGCACAGGTGCCAAGGAATTCACAGACCCATGAAAGTAAGACAAGTAAACGAGCAATCTACCTAACATACTCACTCAACCATCCCCAGAATGATTCACTTTCAGGCATTGAGATATTCTACAGCATTAACTACGAGAAGTGTTGCTGCTCAGAGAATAAATGAATTATATCCAAGGGCAGTAAGAGGATAGTATTTGAATTATGAGGAACAAGGTGAATTGGCAGGGAGAGCTTGGAAGAGGCAGAGCAAAATTACAGATCAAGAGATGAGTATGACCACAGGCCTGCCAGAAGCACGAAATGTGCTTGAGACACCGCAAACAGTTTCAATTCAACTAGAATGTAGGTGTGGAAGTCATCTGTTGTGTTTGCTACTCAACAACCATTCATTTTTCTTCTTGTAGAAATAATACCCCAAATTGTACTTGGGGAATAATCCCTCCCCTCTGACATCTCATAAGGCATGAGGTTGACAACCTTCAGCTCTAAGGGTGGACCTTATTGGTCATAGCCAATCAGTGTATTCTAGACCCCTGAAAAGGTGATTGGTTGAATGGTAGGAATGTGACCCAATTTAGACCAATAGAAATCAGAACCATGACTTTTGTTTGAATATTTTGTTTGAACCTCTGGATCTAGTTAGAATTCATCTGCCAGAGCTCTCTTTCCATTGGATTTGAAGCTAAGAGGATGTAGAGGTAGGAGCTGCTGCAGTCAGCTTGTGACATGAGCAGAAAGCCTAAGAATGGAGCTAGCATGGGGAAAGGACAGCCAAAAAATGGAGAGAGAAAAATTGTGTTCTGATCAAGCCACTGCCAAAGCTGAAGTATTCCTTCAGTATTCCATTCACCAATCAAACCATTTATTACATTAACCAATACATTTCCTTTATTTCTTAAGGCAGTTTTGACTGGAATTTCTATAATGTCTACTTAAAAGCATGTAGAAGAAAAGAAAGAGGTAAGACTGGAGAGAGAGTTTGAAACCAGAGAATAGAAGGCCTTCCATGCAGGCTTTGGACTAGATTCAATAGCAAGGTTTTTAGCAGGCAATCCACATAATTCTTATATTTCCCTTTCAAGTGTCCAAAGCAGTTTCACATAAATTGTCTCTTTGATTCTTCACAGTTAACCAAAAAACCCACTGCTGTCGAGCCGATTCCGACTCATAGTGACCCTATAAGACAGAGTAAAACTGCCCCATAAAGTTTCCAAAGAGCCCCTGGCAGATTTGAACTGCCAACCTCTTGGTTAGCATCTGTAGCACTTAACCACTATACCACCAGGGTTTCCACAGTTAACCAATGTAGTATACGTTATCCACGATTTGCAAACAAGGAAATGGAGTCCCAGAAAGGCCAGTAACTTGCTTAAAGTTATGTAGCTCATAAGAAAAAGAGCAAACTTCCCTGAAGTTTACAACCTTGGCATTTTTTGAAAATTACAGGCCAGGTTGCAGAATGTCTCTCAGTTGAGGTTTGTCTTAGTCTTGGATCTTTTGATCTTAAATCTATAATGCTAATACTAAAGCTGCCTCATTGACATGCTGAAAGAATCTGAAAAGCTCAGAAGATCCTTTAATACCAAGATACCTTCCTGTTTTCATGGCCTGTCTGTGTTCGAACTGATGCAGCTTTTGGACAGGATGAGGGTGGTGCTTGTGAAGACCTCTTGTTGACATGGAAAGGGCACGGTCTTCAAATATGTAAGCTTGACTACTTACTATCGCATAGCCTTTGGACAAGTTACTTAATACCGCCTAGTTTGTAAAACAGTGTTATGGATTGAGTTGTGTCCCCCAAAAATGTGTATCAATTTGTCTAGGCCATGATTCCCAGTATTGTGTGAGTGTCCACCATTTTGTCATCTGATGTGATTTTCCTATCTGTTGTAAATCCTACCTCTATGACGTTAATGAAGCAGAATTAGAGGCAGTTATATTAATGAGTCAGGACTCAATCTACAAGATTAGTTTGTATCTTGAGTCAATTTCTTTTGAGATATGAAGGAGAGAAGTGAGCAGAGACACAGGGCGACCTCCTACCATCAAGAAAGAAGAGCCGGGAGCAAGCACATCCTTTGGGCCTTGGGTCCCTGTGTTGAGAAGCTCCGAGACAAGGGGAAGGTTGATGACAAGGACCTTCTCCCAGAGCTGACAGAGAGAGAAAGTCTTTCCCTGGAGCTGGCATTCTGAATTTGGACTTATAGCATCCTAAACTGTGAGAGAATAAATTTCTCTTTGTTAAAGCCGTCCACTTGTGGTATTTCTGTTATAGCAGCACTAGATAACTAACACAAATTGTAATGACAATAATTCTCACCCCATTGAGTGGATGTGAAAATTAAATATATGTAAAATTCCTGGCACATAACAGAAATCCAGTAAAAGTTGGCTCTTTTTATTGTGGAAGGCAGTAAAAGCAAGACTTCAGACCTGGGTTCAGGACTGTCTAAGTACCAGAGTACACATCTGTCCTGATCCCTGCTGTATCCACAGTGCCCTACTAGGTACTTAGTAAATGCTTGAATGAATTTAAGCAAATGACTTAAAATTTAAAATTGAGCCTTTTTTTTTTTTAATTGAGATAATAAAATACATAGTACAAGACTATCGTAAGGAGTAAATAGCCCAACATATATACCAAACACTCAGCCCAACACCTGGCCCATAGCAAGTGCTCAGTAAATAATAATAATTGCAGCTAATTTTTATTGAGTGCTTTCCATGTGCTAGTCACTGTTTTAAAACACTACATATTCTGACTCATCTAATTTGCAAAACCTCCCTGGTCCTGTTTTACGAACAAAGAAACCAGGACCCTGTGTTTATGATTATTGCCACAAATTGTTGATGCCACTTTAGGTCAAGTGTTTGTCCAACTCTTTCTCTTTTTTTGAAAGTTTGGGACTCTGAAGGATCTAATTCAGCCTATGTTAAATGATGGCTTCTTTTTTTCTGGCTTACGGTATTAAGAAGAAATAAAAGTTTCTTTCTTTAGAAACACAATGAAGACTTTTCTCTCAGTTTTCCTCCTTCTGCCTTTATTCCCAGTGAGTGAGGTTGGACTGCCTGAGGTTTTGTAGTCTGGCAGGAGCCCTTCGATTCAAAGACTGCCAGCTTCATGAGCCAGCCAGGCCTCTGTCCCCTCCTGGCTCCCAGACACTGAAGAACCAGCAGCCGCCGGCCTCCCCACCGGGGCTGTCTCTAATTCTTTCTCTGAATTGCCTGGTGCCATCTGCTGGCCAAATTAAGTTAAAATAATCATCACATTGATGTTCCCTAGGAGCCTAAGAGAGGCTCCAACTGTTTCTCAGCACTTTCCTGAGGCATCTTTTGGGTCTGCCTTGGGGCAACGTTAGCACACAGAATAATCTAGGAAGTCCACAGGCCACATTTCAAAGCAAAGGGAAGTTTAGCCACACATGGCTGATGCCTAATTTTCATTCAGGAACAAGGCCCTCATTGGTGAAATGATGGGACTTCTCAAACCACTATCCCTAAATCAATCCCCTTCCCACCCCACAAATGTGCCATCTTATCCTGAGCCTCAAGTTTCACAGCCGCACCTCCCCCGTCCCCAGTCTCCCTTTCGATACCCTGAGGTCTTTTCACCAGCACTAAGGGCTCGCACAAAACTCAGATCCATGACAATCGACCACTTAGATTTTGTTTGGAAACCCATTTCACACAGAAAAGTCACAAAAGTAGTACAAAGAATTCCCCTATATCCCTCTCCGGGAAACCCCATTCACATTTTACCAATTGCCTCAGTAGCTCCTTTATAGAAAAGGACTCAATTCAGGATCCCATGATGTACATCATGTTGTCATGTTTCTCTAGTATCTTTCAATCTGGAATATTTCTCGGCCTTTCCCTGAAGTTTACAACCTTGACACTTTTTGAAAATTACAGGCCAGGTAGCAGAATGTCTCTCAGTTGAGGTTTGTCTGATGATGGCTCATGATTAAACCCAGTTTATACATTTTTGGCTGAAATATAAGAAATGCTGTGTCTTTTCATTGCATCCTATCCAGTGGTACACCATGTCTATTTGTCTGTTTCTGATGGCATTAATTCTGATCACTTTCATTAAGATGGTGTTACTGAGGTTTCTGTACTGTGAAGTTACTTTTTTTCCTTTTGTAGCTGTATAAGTTGCCTACTGTTGCTGTAACAAATCACCACAAAGCTAGTGACTTAAAACAATGCAAATTTATTTTATCTTACATTTCGGGAGATCAGAAGTCTGATAAGGGTCTCCCTGGGCTGAAATAAAGGTGTCAGTCAGTAAGGCTGTGCTCCGTCTGGAGCCTCTAGGGGAGAATCTGTTTCCTTGTTTTTCCAACTTCTATAGGCCATCTACATCCCTTAGTTTTCGGCCATTTTCTTCCATCTTCAAAGCCAGCAGTGTAGCATCTTCAAATCTTTCTTGCTTCTGATCCCTGCTTCACATCTCCTTCCCTAACTCTACTACCTTCCTTTTTCACTTTTAAGACTGTTATTATTACATTGGGCCCATTTAGATAATATCCCCACCTCAAGAAAATTATCGCTATCTTAAGATAAATACCCCTCAGTGGCTGTGACAATGGGCTCAAGCATAACAACAATTGTGAACATGACTGGGCAGTGTTCAGTTCTGTAGTACATAGGGTCACTATGAGTCAGATGGCACCTAACAACAACAACAAGATAAATGCACTTGATCATATCTGCAAAATCCCTTTGCTATGTAAGGTAACATGTTCATAGTTTCTGGGGATTAGGATGTGGACGTCTTTCAGGGACTGTTATTTGGTCTGCCATGGTAATTAGTAAATATTCTGTGGAGAGGCACTTTGAGACTATGGAAACTCCCATAACTCATCTCTACATTCACCCACGAGCTTCAGCATCCATTGATGTTTCTTGCCTGAATTATTACTGATGCCAAGTGGTAATTTTCTAATCCTATCATTCATTCTACATTTATTAGTTGGCTTTCTAACATAAGGAGGAGCTATCTCTTCTCTCCATTTATTTATTCATTTATTTGTGTCATTGTGGACTCATGGGTTCCTATTTCATTCATTAAATTATGATGCTTTACTACTGGTATTTATTTTGATGGTTGAATTTCCCAGATTTGGCTTGTGGGAGCCCCTTCAAGCTGCTCTTCATGTTCTTTTAACAGTCTTCATCATTCTTTTAGTACTTTCTTTCTTTCTGGCCTAAAAAGATAGTCCAGGTTGATTTTATCATTTCCCTGTCCCAATCCTGGAATCAGCCACTTCTATATGGAGCCCTGTTTCCTTTTAGTGGAGAGAGGTGTTTAGAAACCAAGACCTGGGCAGTAGATGTGCTTACTGCTGCTAGGGTATCACTGCTCCCAGTTCCTTTCATTGACAGAGCTAGAAAATATATGCACGTATTTATACACAGATATTTACATCTGTTCCTCTGTGTATTGTATATATTGTTAACGATACCTCCAACTGCAATTGAATATCACAGGGTCTGTTGTAGCTTTACTTCTTTGTGTATTCGTGTCTCCCTTTTCTGACGGTGAGAGGATGGCTCAGATCTACCTTCAATATGTTTATTTATTTGTTCAGCCCCACTTTATGTAGCCAGTCTCTGGCTTCTGGGCTACTGTCCCCATCTCCTGCAGGCAGCAATCCCTGCTCAGGCCTACCTCCACCATGTGGGCTGCTTGCCTTGTTGGCACCTACTTAATGGCTTTTTAAGAAAGGAAAAAAGAAAGAAGGAAGGCAATAGTTCTGTTTTTTTAAGGGAGGGAAAGGGACGAGGAAGAGACAATTACGTAAATTTTAATGGACCACTTCACTATGGTAATGAATTATTTAACTAATGGTTATTTTCTTCACCAAAATGTAAAGCTCCATGAAGACGGTGACGCCTGCCTTTCTCATTATGGATTCAACTTTCAGAGCCTAGCACAATGTTTGGGTACACAATAAATATTTTTGAATGAACAATTAAGTTGTGTAAAAGCCACAATAACAAAACTATAACTACTGAACAGTTGAAAACACCACCAAAAATTCATCCCCCAAATAATTTCCACTTTCATATAGCAAATGCAAACTTTTTCAACCAGAAACGAAATTCTGACACTTTAAATAAGCTTAATTGCATTTTTTTTTTTCTCTAAGGCTGAGTGCCCTGGGGGTCCAGAGAGTTTCTTACTGAACTGTTGTCGTTTTTAAACATTTCTTTGGTTTTGAAGTCTGATATTATTTAAAACACATTTTTTAATAAATTGAACTTTAGATGAAGGTTTACAGAACAAACTAGTTTCTCATCAGTTAGTACGCACATTGTTGTATGACATTGGTTAACAATCCCACGACATGTCAACACTTTCCCTTCTCAACCCTGGGTTCCCTATTACCAGATTTCCTGTTCTCTTCTACTTTCCAGTCCCTGCCCCAGAGCTGGTGCACCCCTTTAGTCTTGTTTTGTTCCACAGGTCTGTTCAATCTTTAGCTGAAGGGTGAACCTTAGGAGTGGCCTCATTACTGAGCTGAAAAAGTGTCCAGAATCCATACTCTCAGTGTTTCTCCAGTCTCTGTCAGGCCAGCAAGTCTGGTCTTTCTTTTTGAGTTAGAATTTTGTTTTACGTTTTTCTCCACCTCTGTCCGGGACCCTCTATTGTGATCCCTGTCAGAGCAGTCAGTGGTGGTATCCAGGCACCATGGAGTTGTACTGGACTCAGTCTGGTGGAAGCTGTGGTAGATGTGCTCCGTTAGTCCTTTGGACTAATCTTTCCCTTCTGTCTTTAGTTTTCTTTGTTCTTCCTTGCTCTCGAAGGGGTGAGACCAGTGGAGTGTCCTAGATGACCACTTACAGGCTTTTAAGACCCCAGACGCTACTCACCAAAGTAGAATGTAGAAGATTTTATTTATAAACTCTGTTATTCCAATTGAGCTAGATGTTTGCTGAGACCATGGTCCCCACAGCTCTCAGCCTAGCAATGCAGGCCCACAGGGAGTTTGGGTGTGTCTATGGAGCTACCACGGCCCTGCCTTGTACAAGCTGTGCTGGCTTCCCCAGAATTGTGTACTGTCTTACCCTTCACCAAAGTTACCACTTATCTATTTTCTGTTAAGTGCTTTTCCATCTCCACCCATCCCCACCCTCATAACCATCAAAGATTATTTCTTTTTGTATGTAAACATTTTCATGAGTTTTTATAGTATTGGCCTCATACAATATTTGTCCTTTTGTGATTGCCTTATTTCACTCAGCATAATGTCCTCCAGATGCAACCATGTTATGTGATGCTTCACAGATTCATCATTGTTCTTTAGCGTTGAATAATACTCCATTGTGTGTATACACCACAGTTTGTTTATCCATTCACCTGTTGATGGGCATATATGTTGTTTCCATCTTTTTGCTGTTGTGAACAATGCTCCAATGAACACGGGTGTACATATATCTATTCGTGTGATGACTCTTATTTCTCTATGATATATTCCTAGGAGTGGGATTGCTGGATCATATGGTATTTCTATTTCTAGCTTTCTAAAGAATTGCTATATAATTTTCCAAAATGGTTGTATCATTTTGCATTCCCACCAGCAGTGGATAAGAGTTCCAATCTCTCCACAGCCTCTCCAAAGTTTGTTATTTTCTGTTTTATTGATTCCTGCCGGTAAAGCTGGGGTGAGATGGTATCTCATTGTGATTTTGATTTGCATTTCTCTGATGGCTAGAGATCGTGAGCATTTCCTCACGTGTCTGTTGGCCACTTGAATGTCTTCTTTGGTAAGTGTCTGTTCATATCCTCTGCCCATTTTTTAATTAGATTATTTGTCTTTTTGTTGTGGAGCTGTTGGCTTTTCTTGTAGGTTTTAAAGATTAGATCTTTGTCTGATTTGTAATAGCCAAAAATTTTTTCCCAGTCTGCAGGTCCTCTTTGTGCTTTTTTGGTGAAGTCTTTTGATGAGCATAAGTGTTTAATTTTTAGAAGATCCCAGTTATCTAGCTTATCTCTGGAGCTTGTGTGTTGTTGGTTGTGATTTGTATCCTGTTAATGCTGTGTATTAGGGCCTCCAGCATTTATCCTATTTTTTCTTCTATGAACTTCATAGTTTTTGGCTTTATATTTAGGTGTTTGATCCATTTTGAGTTATTTTTGTATAGGTGTGATGTATGGGTCCTACTTCGGTTTTTTGCAGATGGACATCCAGTTTTGCCAGCACCATTTGTTAAAAAGGCTGTCTTTTCCCCATTTGACGGACTTTGGGCTCTTGTCGAAGATCAGGTGACCATAGGCGAATGGGTTTACATCGGGTTCTCAATTCTCTTCCATTGGTCAATGTATCTGTCGTTGTACCAGTACCTGGCTGTTTTGACTACTGTAGCTGTATAGTAGGCTCTAAGGTCAGGTAGTGCGAGTCCTCCTACTTTATTCTTCTTCAGTAGAGCTTTACTTATCCAGGGCCCCTTCCCTTTCCATATAAAATTAGTTGTAAGTTTTTCCATCTCTTTAAAGAATGTTGTTGGTATTTGGATTGGGATTGCATTGTATTTGTAAATTGCTTTGGGTGGAATTGTCATTTTCACAATGTTGAGTCTACCTCTGCATGAACATGGTATGTTTTTCTGTTTATGTTGATCTCTTTTGGTTTCTTGCAGTAGTGTTTTGTAGTTTTCTTTGTATAGGTCTTTTACATCCCTGGTTAGATTTGTTCCCATATATTTTATTTTTATTAGGGGCTATTATAAATGGTATTGTTTTTCTTATTTCCTTTTCATTGTTCTCTTTATTGGTGTATAGGAATCCAACTGATTTTTGTGTGTTGATCTTGTATCCTGCTACTCTGCTGAATCTTTCTATTAGTTCCAGTAGTTTTCTGGTGGAGTCTTTTGGATTTTGTAAGTATAGTATCATATCATCTGCAAACAGGGAGAGTTTAACTTCTTCATTACCAGTTTGTTGTTGTTGTTAGGTGCCGTCGAGTCTGTTCCAACTCATAGCGACCCATGCACAACAGAAAGAAATACTGCCTGGTCCTGCGCCATCCTTACAATCATTGTTATGCTTGAGCTCATTGTCACAGCCACTGTGTCAATCCGCCTAGTTGAGGGTCTTCCTCTTTTCCACTGACCCTGTACTTTGCCAAGCATGATGTCCTTCTCCAGGGACTGATCCCTCCTGAAAACATGTCCAAAATATGTAAGATGCAGTCTCTCCATCCTTGCTTCTAAGGAGCATTCTGGTTGTACTTCTTCTAAGACAGATTTGTTCATTCTTTTGGCAGTCCCTGGTATATTCAGTCTTCTTTGCCAACACCATAATTCAAAGGTGTCAATTCTTCTTCGGTCTTCCCTATTCATTATTCAGCTTTCACATGGGTATGATGCGATTGAAAATACCATGGCTTGGGTCGGGCACACCTTAGTCTTCAAGGTGACATCTTTACTTTTCAACACTTTAAAGAGGTCCTTTGCAGCAGATTTACCCAATGCAATGTGTTGTTTGATTTCTTAACTGCTGCTTCCGTGGGTGTTGATTGTGGATCCAAGTAAAATGAAATCCTTGACAACTTCAATCTTTTCTCTATTTATCATGATGTTACTCATTGGTCCAATTGTGAGGATTTTTGTTTTCTTTATCCATACTGAAGGTTGTGTCATCCGCATAATGCAGGTTGTTAATGAGTCTTCCTCCAATCCTGATGCCCTTCATATAGTCTAGCTTCTTGGATTATTTGCTCAGCATACAGATTGAATAGGTACGGTGAAAGGATACAACTCCAACGCACACCTTTCCTGACTTTAAACCAATCAGTATCCCCTTGTTATGTTCGAACAACTGCCTCTTGATTTATGTAAAGGTTCCTTATGAGCACAATTAAGTGTTCTTGAATTCCCATTCTTCTCAATATTATCCATAATTTGCTATGAACCACACAGTCGAGTGCCTTTGCATAGTCAATAAAACACAGGTAAACATCCTTCTGGTATTCTCTGCTTTCAGCCAGGGTCCATCTGACATCAGCAATAATACCCCTGGTTCCAGTCCTCTTCTGAAACAGGCCTGAATTTCTGGCAGCTACCAATTTAGATGCCCTTTATTTCTGTTTCTTGCCTTATTGCTCTAGATAAGACTTGGAACACAATGTTAAATAGGAGTGTTGATAAAGGACATCTTTGTCTTGTTCCTGTTTTCAAGGGGAATGTTTTCAGCCTCTCTCCATTGAGAATGATGTTGGCCATTGGTTTTGCAAAGATGCTCTTTATTATGTTGAGAAATTTCCCTTCTATACCTATTTTTTGTTTTTTTTATACCTATTTTGTTGAGAGTTTTTACCAGGAACGGGTGTTGGACTTTGTCAAATGCCTTTTCTGTGTTGATTGAGGTGATTATGTGATTCTTTTCTTTCCTTTTGTTTATGTGGTGGATTAGATTACATTGATTGATTTTCTAATGTTGAACCATCCTTGCATACCTGGTATGTTTTCTACTTGGTCATTGTGTATTATTTTTTTGATATGATGCTGAATTCTATTGGCTAGAATTTTGTTGAGAATTTTTGCATCTATATTCATGAAAGATATTGGTCTGTAATTTTTTTTTTTTTTTTTGTGGTGTTTTTTCCTGGTTTTGGTATCAGGGTTATGCTGTCTTCATAGAATGAATTCGGGAGTATTGGTTCATTTTCTATGTTCTAAAATATTTTGAGTAGTACCGGCATAAGCTTTTTTCTGAATGTTTGGTAGAATTCTCCAGTAAAGCCTGGAGATCTCTTCTCTTGTTATGGGTCTGTTCAGATTTTCAAAGTCATTTTATGTTTGTTTGGGTAGGTAGTGTGTCTCTAGGAATTTGTCTATTTCTTCTAGTTTTTTGAATTTGTTGGAGTATAGTTTTTCATAATACTCTATTACGATCCTTTTTATTTCAGTTGGGTCTGTTGTAATGTCCCCCATTTCATTTCTTATTTGGGTTATTTGCATTCTCTCTTGTTTTTCTTTTGTCAGTTTGGCCAGTGGTTTGTCGATTTTGTTGATCCTTTCAAAGAACCAACTTTTGGTTTTGTTGATCCTTTATATTGTTTTTCTTTTCTCTATTTATTTTTACTCTGATCTTTATTATTTCCTTTCTTCTGGTGGCTGTGGGCTTCTTTTGCTGTTCTCTTTCTCTTTGTTCAAGTTGTGTAACTAATGTTTTGATTATGTTTCTTTCTTCTTTTTTGATGTGTGTATCCAGTGCTATAAATTGACCTCTGAGGACTGCCCTCGCTGTGTCTCAAAGGTTTTTGTATGATGTGTTTTCATTCTCATTTGATTCTGGGAATTTTTTGATTCCATCTTTGATTTCTTCTATTACCTACTGGTTTTTAAGCTGAGTGTTATTCAGTTTCCATGTAATTGATTTTTTTTCCTTGTTCTTCCTGTTGTTAATTTCTTCTTTGATGGCACTGTGGTCAGAGAAGATACTTTGCATTACCTTAACGCTTTGGATTTTGTTGAGGCTTGCTCTGTGGCCTAAGACGTGGTCTATTCTGGAGAACGGTCCATGTGCATTGGAAAAGAATGTGTACTTTGCAGCTGTTGGGTGGAATGTTTTATATATGTCTATGAGGTCAAGTTGGCTGATTGTGCTCTTTAGGTCTTCTGTATCTTTGTTGAGTTTCTTTCTAGATATTCTGTCTGTTACTGAGAGTGGTGTGTTGAAGTCTCCTACTATTATTTTGGAACCATCAATTTCTGTTTTCAATGCTGTTAGAGTTTGTGTATTTTGGAGCCTTGTCATTAGGTGCATAGATGTTTTTATGGTTAAGTCTTCATGATGGATCGTCCCTTTAATCGTTATATAGTGCCCTTCTTTATCTTTTATGGTGGATTTTGTTTTAAAGTCTATCTTATTTGAGATTAGTATCGCCACTCCTGCTCTTTTTGGTAGTTATTTGCTTGATATATATTTTTCCATCCTTTGATTTTTAATAAATTTATGTTTTTGTTTCTAAGGTGTGTCTCTTGTAGATAGCATATTGATGGGTCCTTTTTTTCTAATCCATTCCGTCACTCTGCATCTCTTTATGGGTGCATTTAGGCCACTTACATTCAGTGTAATTATTGATAGGTGTGTTTATTGCTGCACTTTGCAGTTTCTTTTTTTGTGATGCTAACACTTTCTTTGTTCCTCTTACTCTCCTATGCTGAGTTTCTTTTGTTTGTGGATTTCTTTTTCATTTCTTTTATTTTTGTTTTTATTGAGACTTTATGTTTTTCTTCTTTATTTTGATGAGGAGGTTTGTTAACTTTCTTTGTGGTTACCTTGAAATTTACCCTTATCTTCCTAGGTTTGAACCAGTCTATTATTACTTGGTATTGCTTTGCCTTCTTCTCCATTAGAAAGTTCTATACCTACACCGTTTACTCCCTCTTTTATTGTTCTGATATTGGTGTCATTTACAGATTAACCTCTCTGGTTCCTTGTTGCAATTGTTTTGGATTTGGATAGTTCTTGAGAGTTCATTTCCTAGGTTGGTATCTGGCTGGTGCAATCTTGCCTCCTAGATTCAGGCTATGGTCTGATATTGTTTGTCCTCAGATTGAAGGACTCCACTTAATAATTCTTTAAGTTTGATTTGGTTCTTACGTATTCCCTTAATTTCTGTTTATCTGGAAATGTCCTAATTTCATCATCATATTTGACTGAATGTTTTGCAGGATATATTATTCTTGGTTGCCAATTTTTTTCTTTCAAGTTTTTATATATGTCATCCCATTGCCTTCTTGTCTGCTTGGCTTCTGCTGAATAATCAGAGCTTAGTCTTATTGTTTCTCCTCTGTATGTGACTTTTTCTTTTTCTCGAGCTGCTCGCAGGATTTTTTCTTTGTCTTTGGTTTTAGTGAGTGTGATTATGATATGCCTTCGCATTTTTCTTTTGAGGTCTATCCTATATGGTGTTCGCTGAGCTTCCTGGATGTTCAGCTTTTCATCATTCATGATATTAAGCAAGTTTTCTGTCAGCAATTCTTCAATGATATTCTCTGTGTTTTCCATTTTCTCCCCCTGTTCTGGAACTCCCATCACTAGCAAATTTTTGCTTTTGATTTTATCCCACATCATTCTCAGGGTTTCTTAATTTTTCTTCATTCTTTTTTCTGATTTTTCCTCAAAGTGATATCCAAGTATTTGTCTTCAATTTCCCTGATCCTGTCTTCAACTATTTCAAAACTGTTCCTCAGATTTTCTGACACAGTCCATTTCTGAAATCTTGGTTTTTTTTTTTTTTTATGATTTCTAGTTGTGAATTTATTTTGGCATTTTGTTCCTGTATTACTTTCCTGAATTTTTCCATTTTTTGTCTGTATTTTCCATGAATTTGTCTGCCTTTTCCATAAATTTGTCTATTTTTTTCCTCATTTTTGCCTGCTTTTTGTTTCAACTTTTGGATTGCTCTGAATATTAGAGATTTGAATTTCCTGTCAGGTAGTTCTAATGCCTTTTCTTCTACTGGAAAGTCATCTGGGGTTTTATTTTCTATGCCTACTGAACCGATCCTGTCCTTTTTTTTTTTTTTTTTTTAAATATGTTTTGATATTGCCCACTGTCTTTGGGACATTCAGTAGTTATTTTCTTCATTGTAGATTTTTTTGTTCCATCCTGCTTTTTTGTTTTATTTGGTTATGTCTGGGCAGGCGGGCTGTGCGTTCTTTGTTGTTTGCTCATCTGCAGTCACAATACTTTTCACCTCCTTGCCCAAAGGGCAGGGCCAGTCAATCTGCAGGGCAGGTCCATCTGAAGGGGATGGGCTGGGATGGGTTGTTTGTGGCACATACTAGGGCCAACACAGCAGACCAGGAATCAGTGCTGGGCAGGTTCCGGTAGGCTGTGCCTGTGCTGCTCCAGGATGTGATGTTCAGTGCACAGTGCAGGTAGGCAGGAAAGAGGGGGGAGGTTTTGATGTGTGGAGTTAATAGGGTATGGGAAAGAGGAGAGAGAAACAGGAGCTAAAAACAAACAAGCAAAGAATGAAAGAAAAAAAAGAGTGTTAAGGGAGCTTGCCATTGGAGTGGAGAGAAAAGAAACTGCGAAATGGAGAAAAACAAAAAGAAAAAAAGGAAAAGAGAAAAAAAATAACTAGATAAAAATTAGGAAAAGAGTTAAAGAAAAGCCCTCAGGAGTCCCAGAGTCCCACTGGTGGGGCTGCTAAGACCAGGGAAGCCGGCTCTCAGGCTGCACAGTATAGCCTGGCTAGAGGGAGTAAAGATGTCACACAGCACCAGGTATTCAGGAGACCAAAAAAGAAGATAAGTGTAGAGAGATGAAAACTGAGGAATGAAGAAAGACAGAAAGGGAAAAAGAGAGGGAAAAGAAAAAAAAAGATAGAAAGAAAAAAAGAAATGTTCCCGGGGTCCCACCTACGCATCTGGGCAGCCTAGGGAAGTGGCTCCTAAGTCATGCAGTGCAGCCTAGATAGAAGGGGCTCCCAAGCTTCGAAAAAAAAAAGAAAACAAACAAACAAAACAAAACAGAACAAAGCAAAACAAGACAAAAAACAAAACAACAACAAAAAAAAAACGCCCCAGGGATCCCACCAGCATGGTGTCGTGGGCTGGGGGAGTGGTTCCACAGTTTAGCATGGTGAGCCTTTCAAAAGGAAGCAAAGATGGCACACGGAGCTAGGTGTTCCAGAGAAAGGAGGGTGAGGTGGTAGGAGGCACAGAAGAAACCAAAATAAACAGAAAGAACTAACACCAGTTCAGGAGCCCCGCCAGTGTGGGCAGGGGGAATCCAAGAAGCCTGAGGCCAAAGCTGTTGCCTCCCCACCAAGAGATTGCTGCTGGCAGGAAGCAGAGGAGGCCAAAGGGGGGAAGAATGGGGGGGTTGGGAAAGCATATATTCCTCCTTACTGGGTGCTCTTGTTACTGGAATAAGATTCTTGCCTCTAACTGGTAAAGAATGAGCAGGTAAGGCACGTAGTTTTACACATGAGCAAAGCTTTATTGAAGAGGCTTGCAAGCGGAGACGAAGAGGGCCTAGAGCAACACATACCTTCATCTCACAGAACAAAAGACAGGCCGAGTTTTTAAAAGTTCTTGGGTGGGAAAAGATTCATGTTTATTCATAGGCATAGGCGCTGATATGTTAACTAAGGTGCCCTTGCAGCAGCTTTCCAAGATAGCTCCTGTCCTGGAGGCCTCTGGGGTTCCTAGCAGGACTTGTTACGGGGTGTCACACCTGCACAGTCTCTTGCTCCCTGGGTTCGATCCCCGGCTGGGGCTGCCCTTCATTCCCTGTTGGAAGGTCACACAGTGGTCACAGGTGGATGATCTGCACATGTCCCTGGGGCTGGTTTTCCCCAGCTGCTTCTGAAAGGCAACTTTAAAGAAGTTAGTGGACTATTTTTAGATACCCTGCCCCATTGTTCTGAGGGATGGCTTTGTTTCTGCACCCTGGCCTTTTTCTTGTTATTTTGTTTGCAGATTTGGGGGCCCCTCTGTTCTCTGTCTTACCAAGTCTCTAGGTTCCACACTCAACCCCGTATTACCTCCTTGATAGTACAATCTATTTCTCTTTTACTTGTTTCTCCTCTAACCACAGTAGTCTCTTCGCTATTTCTCAAACAGGCACCCTCTGATCTCAGGGCTTAGCTCCCTGTCTTACTCTGTCTCCTGCCGGGAACTTCATGAAGCTGCTTTCTCTTAGACTCCCTGTCTGCTGATCTCCTTTGTGGGTGGGGCAAATCCAAGGGGCAAAGAAACTGCACTTCCCGGCTGGCAGAGCCACCGCAGCCAGCCAGGAAGCTTGGAGGTAAAGCAGAGGGCAGAGAACGGGAGGTGGTAAAGCGTGTATTGCTGGTTACAGGGTGCTGTGTCTCCTGCTGGGAGTTCTGCAAAGCTGCTGCCTGTCTACCGATCCCGGACAGGAGTCCAAGATGGCGGATCCTTGCTGCGTTAGCAATGGGGCCCTTCGCAGGTATCTCTCCTCACTCTCCGTCCTCTGTCAGTTTCTTATTCCATTTGGTGCTTAGCTGAGTTCTTTATCTCTTCATTTGACACTTCAGGTTCCAGGAATGACATCTGTCTGTGTTTTACTTAGTTTTTTGGGTCTTTGCTGTAGAGGGACAGCATAGTGCTTCTGTTTAAGGTGCCATGTTGGCTGGAAGTCTCCTAAAACAGATTTTTAAACCGAGAATTTCAACAGAAAATTGTACTTAAAAATATTTCAAACACCACTGTCCTGTAGCATTTGGTAGAATTGATGACAGCCATGCGGCAAGACAATGGAGAGTCCCAGTTATTTGTGAAAAACAACCGTTATTACACCTCACAGTGTGCCAAACAGAACACGCATATTCAGTTGCTGTCAGGCCTGTCCCATCACTCTCCTACAAATACATTAAAAAAAAAAAAAAAAACTACAATTATTTGCCCCCAACTTTTACCAGAAAATGTCAAAGCCAGTGCTTCAATACCCATGTGTCTCTCCTCTCCCCTCTCTTTCTTCCTCCCAGATAAGAAGTCCTAATGCATTTGTGCTTTCCCCAAGTAAAAGGCACCCTTTTCAGAGACTGATGGAAATAAACAGCTGGACTCTTTCAGAGGACACATTAGGAAGTGATGGAACATGCCGGAACGCAGCTGCTGAGGGGCTGAAAGTGTCTGCTCAGCAGCAAAGGCTAAAACTTCAGGCATAAAGAGCCATGCTTTTTTCCCCCTCGCTCAGAAAATCTGGCCCTCAGGGGTTACTTTGGTTCAGTGGAAGATAAGCACAAGTGGTGCAGCCTCCCAGATGGTACAGCATCAGCCAGGAGTGAGAAGAGGGCTGAACACAAGAATTCAAAGCTGCTTTTGAAGCCAGGGCCTCTCAGCTTGTCACTAGTCTCTGTGGTGAGGCTCAGAGCACCCTACACACACACACACACACACACACACACACAGAGAGACACAGACACAGACACACACACACCCCAACTCTCCCAGCTGTAGCCCCTGGCTGCCTGGCTGTGTAGACCCAGCAAAGGTAGAAGATGTGAAACCCCGAGGGTCTTACGGAAAGCAATGACTGGCCTTCCCACTTTCAATTGTCCCATCTGCAACCAGGCTTCCTAACACAGTGCTTCTCAACCCTGGCTGCCTATTGGAATGACCTAATTGGAATCGACTTGACCGCAACTGGTTTGTTTTTTTCCCTAGAATCATTTTATTAAAGGACCAGTGCCCACAACCCACCACCAAAGATTCTGATTTAATTGGTTTGGGTGGGGCCCAGGTATGAGTTCTTTTAAAATTGTTCTGGTGATTCATCTAAGCAGGCGGGGCTGAGAACCACTGTCTTCACCTTTTATCCTTATCCAGGTATATGAAGGTGAAACCTAGAACACCAAGGGGTCTAAGGTTTTCCTCCAGCACAGTGGTTCTCCACTTTAAAACCAAAACCAAATGTGTTGCCCTTAAGTCAATTCCGACTCATAGAGACCCTAAAGCACAGAGTAGAACTGCCCGATAGGGTATCCTGGTGGATTCAAACTGCTGAACTTTTGGTTAGTAGCTGAGCTCTTAACCACTGTGCCACCACGGCTCCACGTTAGCACACATTAAAATATCAGAGGGATCTTTTAAAAATCCCAGTGTCCAGGATGCTCCCCAGACCAATTACATCATAATCTTTGAGGGTGGAACCCAGGATCTGTATTTTTTAAAGCTCCTCAGTAGATCAAAATGACAGCCAAGGTTGAGAGCCACTGATCCAGCATGTTGCCCACGGTGCCTTCTGAGATGGTGCTTCTCAAACTGCCTGTGGTAAGGACCAGCTTTTATTATTATTTATTTACTGTACTTTTAATCCTTTGATGACTGATGTTTTTATGAAACACAATAAAAATGTATTACTATAAAAGTGAAATAAAGAAAAAAGACATACAAAATACAAGCCTAGATATTTTTATTATTAGATTCAAAGACACAAAATTACTGTATCATATTGCTTTTAAAAGTTTCTTGCTGTTGTGTCCGGGAATAGGAATCCTGGTGGCAATGGTTAAGCGGTTGGCTGCTAACCAAAAGGTCAGTGACTCAAACCTACCAGCTGCTCTTTGGGAGAAACATGTGGCAGTCTGCTTCCATAAAGATTTACAGGCTTGGAAACCCTGTGGGCAGTTCAGCTCTGTCCTGTAGGGTCACTATGAGTCACTATGACAATGGGTTTGGTTTTTTGAATCTTTATGGGAGCAGATTGCCAGGTGTTTTCTCCCACAGAATTACTGGGGGGTTCGAACTACTGACATTTCAGTTAGCAACCAAATGCCTAACCATTGAGTATTTGGTTGCTAACTGAACCAGGGCTCCTTAAAAATTTAAGTCTTGATTCCTACTTACCTCGTTGTAGTTTGCATATCACGGCTGGTCTGTGGGCCACTCTTTGAGTAACACTATTCTGAGAAAACACCTTTACAGGAAATATCGGTAGTTGTGTGTGAATGGGAGGGAAGGAGGAGAGGGATCAAACAGATTTGATAAACACAGCAAATTATATCCCAGTTGACAGCATCAAGGGCCCTAGGCTATTAAGGGCTTTGAGAAGTTCTGAGGTAACAAAAACAGTCACTGCACTCAGCCCCTGACTCATGGTAACCCCATGCGCAATGGAACAAAATGCTGCCTGGTCCTTTGCCATCCCCATGGTCATATGTGGGTCAAATCATTGTGATCCATAGGGTTTTCACCGGCTGATTTTCAGAAGTACGTCACCAGGCCTTTCTTCCTAGTTTGTGTTAGTCTGGAAGCTCCTCTGAAACATCATAGCAACATGCAAGCCATAGTTTGTTGTTGTTGGGTGCTGTCAAGTTAATTCTCAACTCATAGCAACCCAGTGTGACAGAGTAGAACTGCCCCATAGGGTTTTCTGGGCTGTAAACTTTGTCGAAGGAGATCATCAAGTCTTTCTCCTGCAGAGTGGCTGGGAAGGTTTCAAATCAGCGAACTTTTGGTTAGCAGCCGCGCACTTAGCCATTGTGCCACCAGGGCTCCTTAGCTACATTTTAGCTCCATTGAATTTACTGTTTCCCAATCTTATGGGATGGGGAAACTTCTTCTCCCCCAGCAACCCTATGAGTACATGCATGATTTATTTTCAGTCTTATGAAGCATGCTGACTCACCAAAGAGACACACCATTGCAGAATTATTTCTCTGCGTTGCCCTAGGCCCAGCTGTACCTCACTTCCTCTGTGGCCTGAATCTCAGTGGCTGGCATTAGTAACCACTGGATTACCCAAGCTGGAATTCTCTGTTTTCTTCATACTCTCTACCCAGATGGTTCCCCAGTCCTTCTAGCTCTTCCCCTAGATGTCTCTGGATCTACCCACTCATGCCCACTGCCACTAGTGGGTTAAGACCACATGGTCTCTTCTCCCTCAGATTGCTGAAACACCTTCCTTACTGGTTTCCCTGTCCCTCATGTACGCCCTCCTCTGATCTGCTCTCTACACTGAAACCAGAATGATCTTTCTGAAATTCAATCTGATCATGTCACACCTACAGCTCTTCTTTGGCTGCTCATTGTCTTTAGTAGAGTCCAGACTTTGCCCTGACAAATAATACCCTTTTAGGATCTGCCTCTGCTGACCCCAACCCCCTCCAGCCTCATCTCTATTACTATCCGCTTATGCACACTGAAATACTGTTGTTGTTGTGTGCCGTAGAGCTGATTCCGACTCATAGTGACCCTATCAGGCAGAGTAGAATTGCCCCATAGGATTTCCAAGGAGCAGCTGGTGGATTGGAACTGCTGACTTTTGGTTAGCAGCCTGAGCTCTTAACCACTTTGCCACCAGGGCTCCCGCTGAAATACTAAAAAAATACTAGCAGTCCCTAAATATACGAGAGTTTCCTCTAGCTGTCCCTACCTGCCCTTCTCCTTCTGCTCTTTCTGGCTAATGCAGCTTCAAGTTCAGCCTAGATACCATCTCGCCAGGAAGCCTTCCCTACCCACTCATCTTAGGGGTCATCGCAGGGACAGGTTACCCAATAAGCAAGGTACATATGGGTTTGCCTGTGCTTACTTTACCCTGGTGGTATAGTGGTGAAGTGCTACAGCTGCTAACCAAAGGGTAATTCAAATCCGCCAGGCGCTCCTTGGAAACTCTATGGGGCAGTTCTACTCTGGCCTATAGGGTTGCTATGAGTCAGAATCGACTTGACGGCACTGGGGTTGGATTGGTTTGGTTATACCTTGCTTACTGGTTAATCCACCCTGGGTGGGTGTTCCTTTTCTGTGATCCCTCAAGACCACTTATCATATGCACTGTGTTGTGACTGGCTGTTGACCTGTGGGCCTCCCCCACAGGTCTTGAACTCCTTCAGGGCAGGGTTTGTGTCTCACTCGTTCTATCTGTAGCACCACCCACTTGGCCTAACACAGACAAAATCAAACCAAACTCGTTGCTGTCAAGTTGATTCTGACTCATAGTGACCCTATAGGACAGAGTAGAACTACCCCATAGGGTTTCCAAGGAGCAGCTGATGGATTCAAACTGCTGAAGTTTTGGTTAGCAGCCAATTCTTAAACACAGACAAACCAAAAAACCCAAACCAAACCCATTGCCATTGAGTTGATTCTGAATCACAGTAACCCTGTAGGACAGAATAGAACTGCCCCATAGGGTTTCCAAGGCTGTAAATCTTTATGGAAGCAGACTGCCACATCTTTCTCCCACGGAGCCACTGGTGGGTTTGAACCTCTGACCTTTGGTTAGCAGCTCAGCACTTAACCACTGCATCACCAGGGCTCCTCACAGGCAGGTTAGTTAATGCCTATTTATTGAATGAATGAATCAATGAATGAGCAGACGAATCTCACTCCATCCCATGGCTGAACCACAGGGGCCCTAGAAGAGCCCCGAAGAGTGCATTTTAGCATCTCAGAAAGTCCCCGCTGCCTCACATCTCCATTCCAAACTTCATCATCAGTCCAGTTCCCTGAAAACGTCCCTTTTCCCAGGTTTCTGACGCTCTGCCCAGCTTCTTCAGGATGACATCTCTGTTGGACCTGGCTTGCAATTTGAAGCTTGTCTTTTGAAGCTGAATTTCAGCTCATTTTTAGAAGCAGAGTCCATATTCCAAGGCTCATCTGGGATGCCCACTTCCTCAACCTAACATCATGGTGACCTCATGTGTTGCAGAGTAAAACTTCTCCTTAGGGTTTTCAAGGTTGTGACCTTTCAGAAACAGTTCTCCAGACCTTTCTTCTGAGGCTTCTCTGGGTGGGTTCAAATTGCCAACCTTTTGGTTAGTAGTGGAGCGTTTAACCATTTGTACCACCCAGGGACTCCTTTATTCATTATGCTCATTAAAAAAGAAACCTGAGGCAGTGTTGATTTTTACTGCGTGAGATCTAACGTGTCCACCACCTGAGCTGCCTTTTTGCTTTCAATGAATCTCTTATTTTGATTAAAAAAAAAAAAGAAATCCAAGTCTCAGATTAAGTAATCTGATAGCAGTCATACTGCAAGCAAATGGCCGAGCGGCATTTTTTGTCTGCTTGACTCCAAAACTGAAACTTTTCTAACTTCTAGGTTATTTGCTGTTAGGATGGCTCCATCACACTGTTGACTCTTTGAGCTCACTGTCAGCTTAGACCCCATGAAATGATCACTGTGGTCTGGCTGTGACTAGCAGGGAAATCAGGCTAAGGGGAAAACTAACCCAGGAAACAGTACTCACGGATGATTTAGCTGTGTTTGAACAAAGGTGTCGGCAAAGAGCGAGAGTTAAAAAGGCATAGGTGGCCGCCTAGCAAAGGTAAGGACAGAACAGGCTTCAGGTGGAAAAAGCTGCAGGTAGCTCCCATCATACTGCCTGAAAGTAACCACCCTCAGTACTCATAAGGCTAAGTAAGTAACCAGAGCCCTGGAGCTCTCAGAGTGAAGTCAGACATGTTCTTGGATTTTAAGCAGCAGGAGAGCAGACTTGACCACTGTATCTGCTGGGAGCCACTGCGGAACATCTAGGCTGGAAGCTAAAGTAAACAGTGTCAATTTACCGCTGACATCTCTGCGTGAAGGAAAAGAAGGCATGAGCCTTCAAACTCAGAAAGACCAAATGTCCCTCTCTGGCAATCCTGTGTTTTCAAATGGTCCCAAAGTGATCAAAACGAGTCCTTTATTTTGTCACTTTCTTGTCCTCTGATAGGAGTCCGGGACCTGAGTTCTGTACTTTTTCAGTTTCCTTACATTTGTGTCTTTCATAAAATCAATTGTTAGTGTTTTTTTTTCTTTTTATTAAAAAATACTTTTTTTGTGGAAACTTAAAAAAGTACAAATGAAAGAAAGAAAAATCTTGCCATCCATAGATAACCACTAAGAGCATTTTGATATACAATATGATTTTCAAACTGTTCTCCAGAGAATGCCTTAGAATATGTCCCAGAGCACCAAAGAGAACAAGTGGACAGTGTTCCATATTCCCAACTGGGATTACACTGGGACAACACCCTTTGGTTTGGGGTTTCATAAAAAATTTTGAGTGGGGTTAAAAAAAAAAAAAAAACCTATGAAAACTGCTTATCTGCATCTTCATTTTTAATGGCTTCATAGTATACAACCCAGTGCCATCGACAAAGAGGTCACAATTTGTGAGATCATTCACGCAAAACTGAACCACCCTTGCCTTCAAAGATACATCTAGGAGAGGACAATAAGAGATAATCTGTTTGTTGGAGTTTCAAACATTCTTCCAATCAATCACTATGGCCTTTCTTTTACTAAAATTAAATTTAAAACTCTGCAAGTTTCAGTCAGACTGTCTGTTCTATTACACCTGTTTCCTTCTCCATCAGAAATTTGGTTAAATTTACCTCCATGAAGAGTAACCACCTGAGGAAAGAAAAATAATGATATTTAATGAATATCTGCACTTTTCGCTCCCCTTCTGGGTTTTTTCTGCGTTTTCCAGTGAGTTCAGAACCACAGACATTCCCCTCTGCTCTTTCCAAAATAGAGAGTAAACTACTCTAAGATATTTTCCTAAGAAACACGGATAGTTGGGAGGTTTTTTTTTGTGTGTGTGTGTCATTCTAAATTACGGAATGAAGTTCTTGGTGGTATTTCTGCACTGTATGGAGTCCCTGGGTAATGAAAGTGGTTAAAGCGCCAGCTACTCACTGAAAGATTGGCAGTTAGAACTCACCCAGAGGTGCCTTTGAAAAAAGCCCTGGCAACCTGTTTCTGAAAGGTCAGAGCCATGAAAACATATGGAGGGCAGTTCCACTCTGAAAGACATGAGATCACCGAGAGTTGGAGGCAACTCAACAGCAACGGGTACCGATAGGGTTAGTTACAGAAGAAGAAAATGGACTTCTTGTGTTATAACCATTTTCCCAAGCTCACTTGATTATATGTTCTCTGAAGGGTGAGGTTATTTTCAAGTATGTACCATCATCAGTGCTTTTCAATGGAGAGCTATCATTTCAAAAGCGCTACATTTAAGAGGAAGTAATTTTGGAAAACAGTATTAAATTTATGATGAAGGAGTCATCATGGCTATGAGAAGCAGCAGATGTACTCAACAGAAACTGTACCTCTAGAGGGAAGAGAAAGGGAGGAGAAAGGGAGGAGAAAGGAAGAGGAGGCCATGGTAGCTGGTTAAGATGCTGTTTCTTTCCCCTGCACAAGTCAAAATGCTTGTTATGAGCCTCAGGCTGCATTTTCCTATCAGTACTTCATGTTAGGGTTTAGATCCCCTACCTTCCAGGCCCATCCCAGTTAAGAGCATTTTATTTGTGGAGGGGTAGCTCTCAGGTCTTTTTCTTTTATGAAGTAGCAATTTCCCAATCTATTATTCCAATTTTAGCAGTTGCTTCTACCCACAGTTGCGTGGAGATATCTTAAAGCTTTAATTCATTTTGCAATGCTAAATAGTTCTCCTTTAATCGTTCACGGCAGACACCTATTAACATTTCTTAAAAATTTATAAAACAATTCTGAGCTGTCAGAAAAGAAAACTTCTTTAAAATTCAGATTATTACCTTGCTGTCTGTTCTCCATGTTAATGTGTTTTCTATTAGCCACTGGTGTCACAGAACTATTTGTACAAGGCTTACTATTCAGAAAGTAATTTTACGTTTTTACACGTGGGAAATGTCTTCCTACGTTCCCCCAATCTAAGACGTGATGTCCGTCAACCTTTTCTATTTGTTGTGCTTTGCTTTATCTTTGACCCTTTTTCGTATCTTTCATCTGAAGGGGCTGGTGATCACTTGCCTGAGGGAAATAAGGCTGATGGAAATGGTATGGTTAAGAGAATGGCTTTGGAATTAGAGAGAGGCCTGAGATTGAGTCTCAGCATAACCTCTTCCTAGCTATGTGCCTTGAGCAAGATAAAACCTCTCTGAGCTTCCAGTTCTACAACTGTCAAATGGAGCAATGGTAGTACTTATCAAATGGAGCAATGGTCCCAGTGCCGTCGAGTCAATTCCGACTCATGGTGACCCAATGGAGCAATGGTAGTACTTATCAAATGGAGCAATGGTAGTCCTTATTTCAGGCAAAGGTAAAGTTAAATACCCTAGCATGTTGCCTAGCCCATAATAACTGCTTTATATATTGTAGACACACACATACACACTTATCTTCTGCTGACATAGTGGCCAGGTTACTGTTTGTTCTTCATTTCCAGGGAAGGATGATTTGAAAGCCATTTCTATTACACTTTCAGAATTCACAGGACCAACAGAAAGAAAAGCTTAAGAAAAGACAGACAGGATGGAAATCATCAATATTTATCTTCAGCTACATCAGAAATAGAGTAGGTAGGTAGAAATCATGGGCATTGAATGGAAACTAGGTAAGTAAATGTCGTGGAATGAGTTACAGGATATCATTAAATGTTGTGAAGGTTCTTTCTCATCCTCTTCCATTTATAAACACTCACTGTTGACTAAGAATCCGAGACTCCAAGTAGGTGTGATAAATGCATGGTTAATGAACCATTATTATTATTTCGTACCTAACACATACTGATGAGAAGATAAAAAATATGATGTAGTAGAGAGAGAGGCCCTAGAGTAAGGGTAAATATTCCGGCTCTATACCCATTTGCCCTGGTATGTTTAACAAACAACTTTAACTGTAGGGACCCCCCTTTCCTCATCAGTGAAGTAGCAATAAGAGTAAATACTTCACAGAGGTGTTATGAAAGAGACAGTGAATGGAAAAGTACTCAGCACGATGCCTGGTCCATAGAGCACTCAATAAATATTAGTCCTTTCCCTTCAGAGAAAGAAATTAGAAAAGAGAATTCAGATGCTGGGAAGACAAATATCATCATGAGAGAGAAGTGAGCGTGTCTAGGATGGTGAGTGAAGGCTCCTGTAGGAGGGTCTTAGAAAGGCAAAGTGGTTCTGGTGAGAAAGGTATCACTGATAAACCCAGGAATCCATCCAATTTTCTACTCGTCAGAGAAGGAGGGGCCCACATTTGGGCACTACTATTTCATGATGAGCATGCCCTCAGTCCAGAGCCCTCTCATTTTTTGGCTTCAAGATAGAATGATAGCCTTTCAGCTTATGAACCCCCAAAGCGGCAAGTTGACATTCTTTAGTTTCCTCTTCAAAAGGCCAGTGTAAGCAGACAATGCTCAGGACCAAGAAGGAAGCCTCCATTCCAGGTCTTTCCAGATCTTGAAAAATGGAGACACCCTGCCTGCCATTGCCTGATTTTGAAAGTAGGACCTCATTCTTGTGATCAACAATTAGAGCAGTTTTTTTTTTTCAGAGTTTATTTTTTTTTCTTATAATTCTTTTGTGCTTAAGTGAAAGTTTACAAATCAAGTCAGTCTCTCACACAAAACTTACGTACACCTTGCTGCACACTCCCAATTACTCTCCCCCTAATGAGACTGCCCACTCCCTCCCTCCACTTTCTCTTTTGGTGTCCATTTCACCAGCTTCTAACCCTTTCTACCTTCTCATCTTCCCTCCAGGGAGGAGATGCCAACATAGTCTCAAGCGTCCACCTGATCCAAGAAGCTCACTCCTCACCAGCATCCCTCTCCAACCCATTGTCCAGTCCAATCCATGTCTGAAGAGTTGGCTTCGGGAATGGTTCCTGTCCTGGGCCAACAGAAGGTCTGGGGGCCATGACCACCGAGGCCCTTCTATTCTCAGTCAGACCATTAAGCCTGGTCTTTTTATGAGAATTTGGTGTCTGCATCCCACTGCTCTCCTGCTCCCTCAGAGGTTCTCTGTTGTGTTCCCTGTCAGGGCAGTCATCGGTTGTAGCTGGGCACCATCTATCTCTTCTGACCTCAGGATGATGTCTTCTCTGGTTCATGTGGCCCTTTCTGTCTCTTGGGCTCATAATTACCTTGTGTCCTTGATGTTCTTCATTCTCCTTTGATCCAGGTGGGTTGAGACTCATTGATGCATCTTAGGTGGCCGCTTGCTAGCGTTTAAGACCCCAGACATCACTCTTCAAAGTGGGATGCAGAATGTTTTCTTAATAGATTTTATTATGCCAATTGACTTAGATGTCCCCTGAAACCATGGTCCCCAAACCCCTGCCCCTGCTACAGTGGCCTTCGAAGCATTCAGTTTATTCAGGAAACTTCTTTGCTTTTGGTTTAGTCCAGTTGTGCTGACCTCCCCTGTATTGTGTGTTGTCTTTCCCTTCATCTAAAGTAGTTCTTATCTACTATCTAATTAGTGAATCTCCCTCTCCCACTGTCCCTCCCTCCCCCTCTCGTAACCACAAAAGAATGTTTTCTTCTCAGTTTAAACTATTTCTCAAGTTCTTATAATAGTGGTCTTATACAACATTTGTCCTTTTGCAACTGACTAATTTCACTCAGCATAATGCCTTCCAGGTTCCTCCATGTTATACGAAATGTTCCACAGATTTCTCACTGTTCTTTATTGATACGTAGTGTTCCATTGTGTGGATATACCATAATTTATTTATCCATTCCTCCATCGATGGGCACCTGGGTTGCTTCCATCTTTTTGCTATTGTAAACACTGCTGCAATGAACATGGGTGTGCACATATGTGTTCATGTAAAGGCTCTTATTTTTCTAGATTATATGCTGAGGAGTGGGATTGCTGGATTGTATGGTAGTTCTGTTTCTAGCTTTTTAAGGAAACGCCAAATTGATTCATTAGAGTAGTTTTTAAAAAGCAAAGGAGTGAAGGTGGTTCAAAAAAAATAAACCTCTGCTGTCTTCTTTAGTCTGATAAATCCTCATTCTCCTCTCTTCTTGCCTCCTTTGGAACCCAAACAAGTTCAGCATCCAGCACTGGAATCTCACTAGCAAATCCCAGTGGCCCTGAGACACAGAACGTAGCTGTCCTCTCTCCTGGTAATCTGCTGCTTTCTGTGCACTGCACTTAACTAGTGTCTATCCCCTTCTCTATATTGTTGCCAGTTGCCATCAAGTCATGGCAGCCCATTTGTGCAGAGTAGAACAGCTCTATAGGGTTTTCACAGCTATGACCTTTCAGAAGCAGGTAGCCAGGCCTTTCTTCTGAGGTGCCTCTGGGTGGGTGTGAACCATCAACCTTTTGGCTAGTAGTCAAACACTTAACCGTTTGTGTCCCTAGGACTAAAGATGAGACCTATCAAAATGTGAGAATAGACCGACACAGGATCCAGGAACACAGGAGGCAGGCAGTCAAGGGAACTTTCTGACTGTTACTCATAGGTGTAGACAAGAAAAAAGAAAAGTTTTCTATATACTTACATACCTATCCCTACTTTATGCCTAGCTGGTGCAAATAGTTAAGTGCTCAACAACTAGCCAAAAGGCTGGTGGTTCGAACCCATCCAGAGGCACTTCGGAAGACAGGCCTGGTGATCAGCTTCTGAAAGGTCACGACCTTGAAAACTCTATGGAGCTCAATTTGGTTTGCACAGATGAGGTTGCCATGAGTCAGAATCCACTCAATGGCATCTAACAACAACAACGACAACAAAAACAACTTCATCCCTGATGCAACTGAGCGAGTCTTCTGTAGACAAAGATTGAAGAGCAGTATGTTAAAGAGAATAGCACATTGTTAGGGTATGGTGAAAGGAGCCCTGGTGGCGCGGTGGTTAAGTGCTCTGCTACTAACCAAAAGGTTAGCAGCCTGAACCCACCAGCCACTCTGTGAGAGAAAGATGTGGCAGTCTGCTTCCATAAAGATTTATAGCCTTGGAAATCCTATGGGGCAGTTCTACTCTGTCCTTTAGGATTGTTATGAGTCAGAATTGACTTGACAGCAATGGGTTAGGGTATGGGGATTGCAGAAAAAATTCCCCTCTGTGGTGGGGTTACATAGTTTCAGTGGTACAAAGCAAGCAGGTGGTGACTGTTCATTCAGCCAGTTTGGGGCCTGGCTTAGAGAGCACACACCATTAGGCCTGAGGTTTCCCTAAAGAGTGTGGGCCATACAGGCTGGAGGGGAGTCAGGCCAGCCCAGCTCCTCCCACCCAGCATGTCCCATGAATCTCCTCCACCCCAAACAGAGGGGCTTCTTTCAACAGGTGTGCTCCTAACAGTGTGAGGTAGTTGGTGCACCTGTCCTTTTGTTTAATCCTAAAGCCTGTGCAAAAGAGGCATTTTCTCCAACTAGAAGATAAAGACTGTTTCAGACAGTCAAAATTGGGCCTCACAGACAGTTCACTATCTGCATAACAATGAGGGGTTAGGAGACCCTGATGATAGTGAGGGGCATCGCTATCCCAAAGGCCTGTGCTGGGGAAGAGGCCAAGAAGGGGTAGGAGAGCCACTCTGAATGAAACCTCCAGAAATCGAGGACTGTTCTAAGCATATTTAGCAACCCTCTTCAGGTTTCAGAGCAGCTCGAAATGGAAGCAGCAGCTAAGAGATCCAGCCAAGAGGTTAGGCTTCCTTTAAAAAAGGAAAATTCCTACTATTTATGTAATGGGCCTTTCCTGTCATCTCAGCATTTCTGCTGAGGTCTCAAAGCTGAAAAGAGTCAACACATGGACTCCTATATTCCAAAGATTCGTGCCAAGGGGGCAGCCTGTTTTTCAAGAGAGGAGGCTTGTTCCTGGAACCTCACCTCCCCTACAGGGAATACAGGGCTTTAAGGGATGCTCTTTTTTTCAGGTTAGAGAATATTCTTGGGACAAATGCCAGGAAGGAGGTTTGTAGGCTCGAGCTGGACAGCCTATGTCTGAGTCCTGAGTGACCTTGACAAGTTGTTTAAGCTTCCCCTCACCACAACCTCTCTTATGATGCTCTACCTCTTACCACCCACCCCCCGCCCCCGCACCATTGCTGCCAAGTCGATTCCCACTCATAGCGACTCTGTAGGACAGAGTAGAACTGCCCTATAGGGTTTCCAAGGAGAGGCTGGTAGATTCAAACCATTGGCCATTTGGTTAGCAGTCAAACACTTAACCACTGTGTCACCAGGGCTCCTCTACTTCTTAAGATGGTCCTTTTCTTTGGACAGTTTATCCTTTTAGAATACATATATCTGAACCTAGACCCTGGTGGTAGATTCCATCCCCTGGTCCAAGTTCACTTAGAACAAACCTAATTTCTCATCTCCTTAAGCACTCTTTTTACATTTGAAAACAGGGCCCTTGTGGTGCAGTGGTTAAAGCACTTGGCTGCTAACCAAAAGGTCAGCAGTTGAAACCCACCAGCTGCTCTGTGGGGGAAAGATGTGGCAGCCTGCTTCTGTAAAGATTTGCAGCCTTGGAAACTCCATGGGGCAGTTCTAACCTGACCTATAGGGTTGCTGTGTGTTGGAATCAACTCAACAGCAGTGGGTTTGGTTTAGGTCATTTCCTTCAGCTGCTCCAAGTGGCAGGGTGGTAAGTTTCTTTACCACCTGCTGATTTTGTCCGGAGGCCCCTAAGGAAGCCCTAGTGCTGGGAATACTGGGAGCCCCCAACAGAATGAGCTTCCTTCTGTTTCTCCTGCCCACTCCCACCTGCTCTGGGCCCAGCTTTTGTAGGAGGCAACGAGGGTTGTTTCTTTCTGCCGTGGCTCATAAGGCCCTGAATGAGATTGTTGATATCTCTGCTAAAGCATGTCAGGACTGCCAAGTGTTGAGGTTTCAGAAGCATATTTGTGGGCATTTTTCTTCTCTAAATCACATTTTTGCTCTCTGGAGGAAAGGGAAGATTGGACCACAGCTCTCTCTTTTGTTGGTGTCCTGGAACAAACAGAAATGTTTAGTTGTTATAAAGAGTGATCTAAGAAATCCATTTGTGGCTTCAGGAGGTATTTGCAAAGGGCATGAGTGTAAACACATATTGCCTAGGTTCAAAAGCTCAGTTGGGTCCTCAATTTGCTCCTCAGGACTGTTTCCCCTCCCATGAACTTTTCCATGGCTATAGTTACAGAGAAAGGAACCCTTGTGGTGCAGTAGTTAACTGCTTGGCTGATAACCTAAGGGTTGACAATTTGAACCCACCAGCCTCTGCATGAAGATTACACTTTGGAAACCCTATAGGGCAGTTCTACTATGTCCTATAGGGTCGCTATGAGTCAGAATCAACCCGATGGCAGTGGGTATGGTTTTTTTAGTTTTTCGTTGTAGAGAAGCTGCAGGTGCCCACCTTGGGCAGGATGGAGCTGGAGGTGCAGATTCCTGGGTGGAGCACATCTGAGGACGAGAACTCTTCTCTAGTGATGGGAAAGTCACCCTTGAGAAAGTTCATAAAGCACAGCACCCCTGAAGAGACCACCCTGAGCCAGAGCATGAAGCCCTGAGTGATGGGAGTCCTGCACACTCTTTTCAGGACCTGGCAGGGCTGAGCACCATGCCTGCCTTTAGGAAGAGGAGGCTATCCACTGTCTTGGTAGAGGCATCATAAGAGAGGTAGTGAGTCTTTGTGTAGCTTAGTGGTGGGAGGTGGGGACGAGGACCAGAAGCTCACAGCTGTTCACAGGAGATGGTGTGGGAGCCAAGCAGGAAAAGAAGAATATGGTGGGTGCTATGGATGATTGCAGCTGAGAGAGTGTTTTCTGGGCCCATATGGAATTCCTTTTCAGAAATAATTGTGGACAGGAAGAGGGGATTTAAGGGGAAGGGCTGAGTTTCCGCTTCAACGTGTGTGTGTACGCGCGCGCGTGCGCGCTAAAGGGGGCAGGTCAGGGAGGCAGGGGGGAGGCCATACCCTAGTATATTTAGGCAAAATTGTAAAAAAAACAAAAAACCCAGTGCCAAAATTGTAAAGAAACCTCATTTTATAGTTTCAGGCCAGACGGGAGGCCTGGCTTTTGAATGAGACACTTTGAATGGTCTTTGAATGGGACACTACACTGTGTCAAGGAACATAATGGGCAAATATATATATATATTTTTTTTTATAATTTTTGTTGTGCTTTAAGTGAAAGTTTACAAATCAAGTCAGTCTCTCGCACAAAAACTTATATACACCTTGCTAAAAAATACTCCTAATTACTCTCCCCCTAATGAGACAACCCACTCCCTCCCTCCACTCTCTTTTCGTGTGCATTTCACCAGCTTCTAACCCTTTCTACCTTCTCATCTCCCCTCCAGGGAGGAGATGCCAACATAGTCTCAAGTGTCCACCTGATCCAAGAAACTCACTTCTCACCAGCATCCCTCTCCAGCCCATTGTCCGGTCCAATCCAAGCCTGAAGAGTTGGCTTCGGGAATGGTTCCTGTCCTGGGCCAACAGAAGGTCTGGGGGCCATGACCACCGGGGTCCTTCTAGTCTCAGTCAGACCATTAAGTCTGGTCTTTTTTTGAGAATTTGGTGTCTGCATCCCACTGCTCTCCTGTTCCCTCAGAGGTTCTCTGTTGTGTTCCCTGTCAGGGCAGTCATCGGTTGTAGCTGGGCACCATCTATCTCTTCTGACCTCAGGATGATGTCTTCTCTGGTTCATGTGGCCCTTTCTGTCTCTTGGGCTCATAATTACCTTGTGTCCTTGATGTTCTTCATTCTCCTTTGATCCAGGTGGGTTGAGACTCATTGATGCATCTTAGGTGGCTGCTTGCTAACGTTTAAGACCCCAGACATCACTCTTCAAAGTGGGATGCAGAATGTTTTCTTAATAGATTTTATTATGCCAATTGACTTAGATGTCTCCTGGAACCATGGTCCCCAAACCCCTGCCCCTGCTACAGTGGCCTTCGAAGCATTCAGTTTATTCAGGAAACTTCTTTGCTTTTGGTTTAGTCCAGTTGTGCTGTCCTCCCCTGTATTGTGTGTTGTGGGCAATTTTTTTTTTTTATTTAAGTTCTTTTCTCTTTTTTTAAATTGTGCTTTAGGTGAAAGTTAATAATTCAAGTTAATTTCTCATTCAAAAATGTATACACATATTGTTTTGTGACATTGGTTGCAGTCTCCACAATGTGACAGCATGCTCCTCCTTCCCACCCTGGATTCCCTGTGTCCATTCTATCAGTTTCTGTTCCTTGCTGCCTACTCATCCTGCCTCCAGACAGGAGCCACCCATTTGGTCTCATACATCCGACTGAACCAAGAAGCGCATTCCTCATGTGTATCATTCCTTGCCTCACAGTCAAATCTAATCTTTGTCTGAAGAGTGGGCTTCAGGAATGGTTTCAGTTCTAGGTTAACAGAGTGTCCAGAGGCCATACTTTCAGGGGTTCCTCCATTCTCTGTCAGGACATTAAGTCTGGTCATTATATGTGAATTTGAATTCTGTTCTACATTTTCTCCTGCTCTGTATAAAGTTTTTTTTATAATTTTTATTGTGCTCTAAGTGAAAGTTTATAAATCAAGTCAGTCTCTCTCACAAAAACCCATATACACCTTGCTACACACTCCCAATTACTCTCCCCCTAGTGAGACAGTCCGCTCTCTCCCTCCACTCTCTCATCTCCCTTCCAGGCAGGAGATGCCAACGTAGTCTCAAGTGTCTACCTGATCCAAGAAGCTCACTCCTCACCAGCATCCTTCTCCAGCCCATTGTCCAGTCCAATCCATGCCTAAAGAGTTGGCTTCAGGAATGGTTCCTGTCCTGGGTCAACAGCAGGTCTGGGGGCCATGACCACCGGGGTCCTTCTATTATCAGTCAGACCATTAATCTGGTGTTATGAGAATTTGGGTCTGCATCCCACTGCTCTCCTGCTCCCTCAGGGGTTCTCTGTTGTGTTCCCTGTCAGGGCAGTCATTGGTTGTAGCCGGGCACCATCTAGTTCTTGTATGTGAGCAAATATTTTTAAGTATTTATTATTTTGTGTCCATGTCATTTGAGATTTTACAGACTAGTGGTAATTAACAGGTATTTTTACTCATTCTCTGAGTTCCCAGGACATACCACCATGCTGACATGGCCTCATTGTGAATCTTCCAAATACCTCAGAGCAGCACAGCTGAAGTCCACCACTGGTAAAGTTCCCCCAAGCTTACAATGGTGTTTTCTACCAGCCAGGAACCTAGAATATTTTCCTTCTAAGTCTGGTGGTGTGATCCATAGTCTTCCTTCTATTTTAGTATTTCAAAGTCCTCTTTTAAGGCAAATAATATTTATTAGTTTTGTTTTTTAGAAAAGCCACACTAAATCAACAATTAAAAAAAATAATTTAGGGTAATGCTTTGTAAAGGCCTTTGTTTAATATGAAAAATTTCTAAATACACTTGATAAAAAAATTGATACTGAAATTTTTTATCTGCAATTTCCATTCAAGTTGCAAAGAGATCGTCTACCATCTTACTTAGTGAATAAACATATTTCTGACGGCAAATGTACTGTCCAAGAACCCTCAACTGTCTCAAAATAGAACTTCTTTCTTTCTTTCTTTCTTTTTTTTTTTTTTTAAAGAAAACCAACTCTATTATGCTCTAAGTGCTTTGAATTTAACTAATCTTGAGGAAAATTTCTTTGATAAAAAGATTCAAATCTGTATATTTTATCATAGGGAAAAAGAGCTCCCTCATTTTATGAGAAAGTTGGCACATTGAACTAACGTTCTATTACCGTGAGGATGACAGTTTCTTGATAAGCAGAATTTTTTTTTTTTTTTTTACCAAGGGTCTTTTTTTTTTTTTAATTTTTATTGTGCTAAGTGAAAGTTTACAAATCAAGTCAGTATCTCACACAAAAACTTACATACACCTTGCTACATACTCCCAATTGCTCTCCCCCTGATCAGACAGCCCTCCACTCTCTTTCTGTGTCCATTTTGCCAGCTTCTGACACCCTCTACCCTCTCATCTGCCCTCCAGAGAGGAGATGCCAACACAGTCTCAAGTGTCCACCTGATCCGAGGAGCTCACTCCTCACCAACATCCCTCTCCAACCCATGGTCCAGTCCAATCCCTGTCTGAAGAGTTGCCTTTGGGAATGATTCCTGTCCTTGGCCAACAGAAGGTCTGGGGGCCATGACCACTGGGGTACAGAAGGTCTGGGGGCCATGACCACTGGGGTACAGAAGGTCTGGGGGCCATGACCACTGGGGTACAGAAGGTCTGGGGGCCATGACCACTGGGATCCTTCTATTCACAGTCAGACCATTAAGTCTGGTCTTTGTATGAGAATTTGGGTTCTGCATCCCACTGCTCTCCTGCTCCCTCAGGTGTTCCCTGTCAGGGTAGTCATTGGTTGTAGCTGGGCACCATCTAGCTCTTCTGGTCTCAGGATGATGTAGTCTCTGGTTTATGTGGCCCTTTCTGTCTCCTGGGCTTGTAATTACCTTGTGTCCTTGGTGTTCTTCATTCTCCTTTGATCTAGGTGGGCTGAGACCAATTGATGCATCTTAAATGGCCGGTTGCTAGCATTTAAGACCCCAGACGCCTCTCTTCAAAGTGAGATGCAGAATGTTTTCTTAATAGATTTTATTATGCCAGTTGACTTAGATGTTAACAAAGGGTCTTGAGTGTCCTGTCCACATGACTTAGATTCTACCATTTCAGTAAACTCCAAGCTTTCCAAATTCCTGTGTTTGGAAGTTCATACCTGAGAACTTTCTTCATAACTGAAAGATGCTGCTATTTAGCAGGCAAGAAGTGCTGAAAAATCAGTACTTTGCAAGAGCAAACCTCAACAAATGAATGATGAATTGGTATATAAATACCCTAGCTCCACTCTCTTTGTGTGGGTTAGTTACAACAGGTGTGTTTTATACTGTTTCTGTGAGATTGAGTTGTAGTCACCCACTAGTATTTTCTGTACCTCCCTTGAGTAACTGGTACTCAAATGCTCTTCTCCGGATCTGTTTCTGGGAAACTCGAACTAAGATAGGCCCATTTGTTAAAAATGGGATCATTCTGCTATTTCACATTCTGTGTCAAATACTGGTAGAGTGTCAAGGCACAATTTTCAAACTGTTAAAAACATCATTATCATATAAGAAGATAGCATATGTCAAAGTTTTATTTATTTCTGAGGAAATTGGCAGAATAACAAAGTTATTAAATTTATATAGTAAGTAGAAAAAGGAATGCTAAAGCAAGATTGCTAAGTTAGGTGTAAAACTGGTTAATGTCCTATATAGTAATAAAATCATAACCTCTGGAGTTGTATTATCACTCAGACAAAAAAAATATCATCGAACCTTATCAGTTTTCTACAAGGGTAGAAATTTATAGGCTTATAAAAGGTCTGGGCCTCTGATTAATTAAAAGTAAATCAAATAATGTTACACTCTACCCCTATTGGATGCAGTGATTAGAAAATGCTCTAGCATGACCAAAATCTCACCCAATTATCTTTTTTACTTATTTCCAAACTTGGCATCATTTTCTGAACAACAAAGAGAATTTTAAAGTTGTATATAAGGAGTCTATGAACTAATGAAAGCAACATTTTTAGTAGTAGATTAGTTAATTGTGAAGTGTGTGTGTGTATGTATTTTAGAATATTAATCTCATTGTTTGGAGCCAAAATATGCATTTTGAAGAAATTTTTAAAAACGAGAAATGCTGTGCAATTTAATATAAAATTTAAAATGTAATGTAGACTATCAAAAACAAACTTTCCCTATCATGTAGGGGACTTTATTCCCTGTTTTAATGTTAATCTAATATTAAGGTAACCACAGAGGAAACTAACAATCCTACAGATCAAAATATAAAGCACGAAAAACATAAAGACTCGGCAAACACAAAATCAACAACAATGAAAAAGTGGAAAAGAAAATATATATAAAAAAAATGACTCAGCACAGAAAATTAAGTGGAACAAAAAAAACGGTCATCAACACACAGAAAAAGACATCAAAATGACAGCACTAAACTCATACCTATCAATAATTATGCTGAATGTAGAGGGACTAAATGCACCAATAAAGAGACAGAGAGTGGCAGAATGGATAAAAAACATGATCCATCTATATGCTGCCCACAAGAGACACAACTTAGACTTAAAGACAATAGATGGAAAAAATATATCAAGTGAACAACAATCAAAAAAGAGCAGGGGTGGCAATATTAATTTCTGACAAAATAGACTTTAAAGTAAAATCCGCCACAAAGGATAAGGAAGGACACTATATAATGATTAAAGGGGTCAGTATACCAGGAGGACATAACCATAACAAATATTTATGTACCCAACGACAGGACTCCAAAATATATAAATATTTATCTAGCATGTTTCATATTTTAATGAAATTATCTGGAAACTATAGATCTAGAAACTGGTTACAGATGAATTGTTTCTAGATTTTTCTTACAGGTAAAGGATCTTTAGAAAAACATCAATTGCTATAGATTTGGATTTTTTTTGAAATGCTGGTTATTGGTTGTTCTAAGTAGCACTATAGTATCCATTGCTGTTGAGTCAATTCCAACTCATAGCGACCCTATGGGACAGAGTAGAACCACCCCATAGAGTTTCCAAGGAGCAGCTGGTGGATTCGAACTGCCAGCCTTTTGGTTAACAGCTGAGCTCTCAACTATTGCACTACCAGAACTCTGCCCTATAAAAAAAGCCCTATAGCAGTCTTAAAAAAAAAAAAATGAACACAGGACACGGGTCACCATCAACTCTGAAAATTGCATTTCTTTAGTTTTATCTTAAAGGATCTGAATGATCATCTTTTAGACCACAGTATATTTTTCTTCTCCAGGTCAAATTGTGTTCAATGATGCCAAACATGAAGATAATCAATTTCTTCCTTCCACTGTACTTTGTTACAGAGTCCTGAAGGGCTGCCCCATTATCAGCTAATAAGACCTACCTGCCCATTTTTTTTTGCCCACTGAGGTGTCTGGTTAAACACTCAACTTGAAAACTCAGAAAAGATAAGCAAGGAGGACACCCTGCTCTCTGACACCAGGCGATCTGGAGTGGAATTCCTTTGCATATTACCAGGATTTAAGTGGATCTAGTTTAAGAAACATTCTCAAAGCCTGAACTCAAATAGGCTTTTCTCTTCTTTGACCTCTTTGAAAGCCAGCAACCCCTGAATGCTGGTAATAGAAGGGAGCATTCTGTCTCCACAAATCGAATGACCTGATTTTTATCTCTAGTTTGATTCCAGGAGAAAACATGATGTCATTTCAACCACTGGCCAGAAAACTTCTTGCTTAATGAGCACTTTGAGATTACTGGCAGCCAAGAAGGCCTTTGTTTACCGTGCTTAGAAACAGAGGTCAAAGATCTTCTTTCTCTTGCTCTTAGGAACAAAGGACAGACTTGCTAACCAGCCCTTGTCTGTGAGCAAGTCTCAGAAAATGGCAGACAAGTAAACACAACGGACTCCAAGAAAGGTTATAAAGTCAAAGAGGTCAAAAGGACAGGAGGGCAAAGGAGCTGAAATGCCATCTAAGATGAGTTTTCTGCCTCCTCATTATGGTGTATAAGCCAACCCTGTCTGACCCCAAGTGGGGACTGAGTTTCAGCTAGGCATCCTGCAGCAGTTGTGTGCCACTTTCCCCACCCTGACTCTCACAGTATCCCACCTCCTTCCCCAAAACTTCCCTTACCTGTTTGAGCAGTTGTTGGTGGGCTTGGATTGTCTCCACCCACTGGCAGCTGTTGAGATATATTCTGGGAAAAAGGTCTCTAGGACTTTTGTTTCTAACTGCTGAGGGCAATAGCAGGAATATAAGAAGACAAAAAATACAGTGGGTTGATTTCTACTTGTGGTGCATAGTAAATCAGATATTAGACAAAACAGGTGGAGTATTTAAGGAAAATTTGTTGTTGTTGTTGTTAGGTGCTCTCTAGTTGCTTCCAACTCATAGTGACCCTAGGTAATGTTGTAGGGAAAAAATATCACAAAGTTCAGTAAAGCAAAAAGAAAGTTTTATTCAGCATATGTTCAAAGAGGCAAAAGTAGGAAAACTGAACAAGAATGCTGCCACAACTGTGTCTGTCCAAGTCCAAGGAAATATTACAGAATAGGCAAGAATGGAAAACTGATAAGCATGCTGCTACAGCCGCATCTGCCTGAGTCCAGAGAATATTACAGAATAAGCAGAAGTGGGAAAACGGACAAGTGTGCTGCTCAAGCCGCATCTGCCTGCTGCCGAGGAAATACCAAATCATCGGTATATATTAACATGACAAAATGGGCAAAACCACTGAAGCTTCACTTTTTCACAGATTGGCTAGAAACTATGATCCTACATTTTGAATTGTCTTTCTTAACAGTCATTGGTATAGGTTTCAGTAATGACAGTCAGGAGGGTCTTCATTGACCTAACAATTTTCTATTCACTAAATCCTCATAGAAAAAGATAAGAGTGGAAAGTCTTTCGTGTTCTGTTTAAATGGTTTATGTGAAAGTTTCCCTAAAAGGTATTTTCCTAGCTATTGTTTTATATCTCAGGGCCTGGTTGATGCGTCCTTCTGAGTCTTTGTGAGCCCAGCTCCAACTGGGTCACGTTCTCTATGCTTAAGGCCAGGGAATAATGACTCCAGTATTATTTCATGAATCAGTACAACAGAAGCAAACACTACCCTGTCCTGTGCCATCCTCACAATCGTTGCTATGTTTAAGCTCATTTTTGTAGCCATTGTGTCAATACATCTTGTTGAGGGTCTTCTTATTTTTCACTGACTCTCAATTTTACCAAGCATGATGTCCTTCTCCGGGGACTGGTCCCTTCTGATAACATGTCCAGAGTACATGAGACAAAACTTTGTCATCCTTGCTTCTAAGGAACATTCTGGCTGTACTTCTTCCAAGACAGATTTGTTTGCTCTTCTGGCAATCCATGGTAAATTCAATATCCTTCACCAACACCATAATTCAAAGGAATCAATTCTTCTTTGGTCTTCTGTATTCATTGTCCAGCTTTGGCATGCATACGAGGTGATTGAAAATACCGTGCCTTGGGCCAAGTGCACCTTAGACCTCAAAGTGACATCTTTGCTTTTCAATACTTTAAAGAGGTCTTTTGCAGCAGATTTGCTCAATGCAGTACGTCGTTTGATTTCTTGACTGCTGCTTCTATGGGTGTTGATTGTGGATCCAAGTAAAATGAAATCTTGGACGATTTCAAAATTTTCTTCTCTTATCGAGGTGTTGCTTATTGGTCTAGTTGTGAGGATTTTTGTTTTCTTCATGTTGATATGTAATCCATACTGAAGGCTGTGGTCTTCCATCTTTATCAGTAAGTGCTTCAAGGCCTCTTCGCTTTCAGCAAACAAAGTTTTGTTATCTGCATATCACAAGTTGTTAATGAGTCTTCCTCCAATTCTGATGCCATGTTCTTCTTCATACAGTCCAGGAAATATAGAGTAGGAAAATATAGTAAAGCCCATTTTCCTATAGAAATAGTGTATACCCTCTATATGATTATTTTTCTTGTTTTAAAAAGTCTTCATTGAGGTATAACTGATTACAAGACACTTCACATGTTTAAGGTGTACAGTTTGATAAGTTTTGACATATGTATATAAAACCCAAAACCAAAACCAAACCCTTTGCTGTCAAGTTGATTCTGATTCATAGTGACCCTAAAGGACAGAGTAGAACTGCCCCATAGGGTTTCCAAGGAACGCCTGGTGGATGAGAACTACTGGCCTCTTGGTTAGCAGCTATAACTCTTAACCACTACCCAGAAAAACACCACCTGTGAAAAATCCATCACCACATTGAATACAATGCACATATCCATCACTCCAGTGAGTTTCCTCTTGTCTCTTTGTAACCCCTCCTCTCCATGGCCAGTCCTTCCCACACTCCTTTTTCCCACTCCCCAGGCAATCACTGATCTACTTTCTGTCACTAAAGATTAGTATAGATTTTCTAGAGTTTTGTATAAATGGAATCATGCAGTATTACTCTTGTTTTTCTGGCTTCTTTCCTTCAGCTTAATTATTCTGAGATTTATCCATGTTCTTGTGTGTATCAGTGAACCATTTATTTTTATAACTGAGTAGTATTCCATTTGTGGCTATACTACAATTTGTCTGTTCATCTGTTGATAGACATTTGGATTGTTTCCAGTTTTTGGTTATTATAAACAAAGCTACTATGAACATTTGTGTTTATGTCATTGTATGAATATATATTTTCATTTTTCTTGAATAAATAACTAGGAGTGAAATTGTTGGATCATATGGTAGGGGTATGTTAACTTTTTTTTTTTTTTTAAATTTGAACATCAGGTTTATTCTGAGCAGTTATTCTGTATGTATATAGGAGGCCATTTTGATTACAGAAAAAGCAAATGGCTCAAAGAAGTTAGGTACAATGGAGCATATTAAAAGAGGAGGGAGAAATATGTAAGATCAACCATTGGCTAATCTTTTTTTTTGTTGTTGTTGTTCTTGAGAATGTACACAGCACAACATACACTAATTGAACTGTTTCTACATGTACCATTTATTGACATTGATTATGTTCTTTGAGTTCTGCAGCCATTCTCATCCTCCTTTTATGAGTTGTTCCTCCCTCATTAACATAAATTCACTGCCCCCTAAGGTTCCTAGCTAATCTTTTGAGTTGCTCTTGTCACTTTGATCTCATATACGTAGTTCAGGAGTGTGTTAATTTTTAAAGAAATTGCCAAACTGCTTTCCACAGGGGCTGTGCCATTTTATATTCTCACAAGCGTCGAAGTTCCAGTTCCTCCACATCCTCACCAATCGTTGCTGTGGTCAGCCTTTTTAGTTTTGGACATTTTAACAGATGTGTGGTGGTATCACATTACAGTTATGATTTACATTTTCCTAATGACTAATGATGATGAGCATCTTTTTCTGTGCTCATTTGCGATTGGTGTGTCTTTTCAGTGAAATGTCTGCTCAAATCTTTTGCCCATCTTTTAATCTGGTTGCTCATTTTCTTATTATTGAGTTTTGAAAGTTCTTTATATACTCTGGATACAACTCCTTTATCAAATATATTCTATGAAAATATTTTCTCTCAGTCTGTGTCTTTTCATTCTCTTATCAGTGTCTTTTGAAGAGCAAAAATTCTTAATTTTTATGAAGTTCAATTTATCCATTTTTTCTGATAATATTTTTAAAAGATTAGAGCACTATTAGGCAATGAGATAGACTTGATATAATTTTAAGTGGCTTCTTAGATATATTATCTGGTTTTTAAGAGTGATCTAACAAGTCTTTCTCTGGTCAAATCTCATTACCAAAACTATCACATAGCTGAAATTTATCCAGGTTCTGGTGAATGTCTAGTTATTTCAAGCAAAATTTGTTAAAGCAAAATTTTCAGAACCACAAGGAAATCTAGACTAAAGCAGAAAGATGTGGTGCTGATATTTCTGTAAGTGCAGTTTATTGTTGTTAGTTGCTGTTGAGTCAATTTTGACTCATAGTTACTGTATGTGACAGGGTAGAACTGCCCCGTAGGGTTTTCTAGGATGTGATCTTTATGGGAGCCAGATCACCAGGTCTTTCTCCCATGGCATCTCTGGGTGGGTTCAAACTGCCAACCTCTTGATCGACAGCCAAGCATTTAACTGTTGTACCACCAAGGCTCTTCTAGGGCAACCTAAGGAGAACAAAGCCACTACAGGTCCTACAGGGTGTGAGGAGAGCACCTTTGTCATCAGCCATAGGTAATAATGAAGGCCGGCAAATGAGCCTGAAATCACCTAAGAATCACCGATGAAAAGATTTCAGTCTGCCAGTGGGGAGGGAGGCAGCATGGGTTCTACCGAGGCATTAGCACCTCTGCCCTTTAGCAGAAGAAATTCTGCAGATGCCTCCATAGGAGGCTAGAGCTTTACTATTTTAAATTATTTATAATTCAGATAAAGACCATGCCTAGACCCAAGTAATAAAAATAGCAATTAGCTTTGCTAGTGCTCACGCTTCCTAGAGGTACATATTATATCATAGTACATTGTGTAACCTGCTAATAACACTATGACGGGGTACTGTTATCACTTCATTTTATAGATGAGGAAACTGAAGCATAGAAAAGTTAAGTGAGCAGCAAAGCCAGAGAGTTCTGTCTGATTCCAGGGTCAGTGCTCTTCCTCTCAGCCTCTCCTGCCACTTTTTCGTGGCACCTACATCATTTGACCCCTTGACCTCTGTGAACTTTTAGTTAACAGTATCTTGTTTATTTTAGTCTGCTTCCTATTTAAGTCTCTTCACTTTAATAGGAAACCCTGGTGGCATACTGGTTAAGTGCTATAGCTGCTAACCAAAGGGTTGGCAGTTCGAATCCACCAGGTGCTCCTTGGAAACTGTATGGGACAGTTCTACTCTGTCCTGTAGGGTCGCTATGTGTCAGAATTGACTCGATGGCAAGAAGTTTGGGTTTTTTTTTTTTTTTTTTTTGTCACTTAAATAGGGGATAGAAAGAAGTCACATAAGGACAAATATGAGCACAGTCCCTATCTCAGGAGGGGTGGCCAAGGCTTGTTGACTAGTGACAAGCCCTTCTGCTGTCTTCTATGCCCTGCACCCACTCTATTCATACTAAGCTGTGCTTTCTTGGTCATATCTCATTACCAAAACAATCAATAGTTAACAGGTATCCAGGTTCTGGTGCATACTTTTTTTTTCCAAGCAAAATTTGATAAAGCAAAATTTCAGCACCACAAGGAAATCTGGATTGAAGCAGAAAGGTGATGATATTTTTTCTGTACGTGCAACGTAGAGGGATGGATTAGAAGCCTGTCTCTCTCACTAGACTGCAAGCTCCTGAGGGTAGGAACTGTGTCTTGTTAGTGCCAGTGCCTGGTCAGTTTTTGATATGTGTTTACTGATTGAAGGAATGAAGGAGTTGCCCATGCCAGTCCCTGATGAAGCCTTTGATTCTAAATTTAGATGGCTAAGAAAGACTTCTTCCTGTAAAAAGTCACTTAGCATCCAGATAATCGAGGGCATGTGCCTGATGAATTATTCCCATAGGGAAGTGGTCAGACTAGCTCCAAAGATAGCTCAGAGGTCCTTATTCCAGGAACATGTTTTCTTGTTTCCAGAATGATTCAGAGCCTCCATATGGGGCTGCATGAGCTAAAAATGATGGTCTTTGACAGATACAGCCACAAGATTATTGCCAGTTACCCTGAGTAGCCTGCACTATAGTCCTGGAAGGTAGGAGGTAGAGGAGCTTCCCCCAGGGAAGGCTTTTCAAAAAAGTCTGGCCTTCTCTTATCACTATGAGTTTTTCTGCCACTGCACTGTCTTTTACTTGCATTAGCTCATTTAATTCCAAATACAAGATAAACAAACAATGAGTCACCATTAACAGGGCAAACTGGCATCATGTGCCCTCTGGTATGGTGCAAAGAAAAGTACACAACATACCTATGCAGTATTTTGTCCAAAACGTTTAACCTGGATCTAATCATAAGGAAATAATCAGACTAATACAGAGTGTGATACATTCTACAAGACAACTAGCCTGGATGCTTTAAAATGTCAGTGTCATGAAAGCTCCTTCCCACCCCCACCCTTCCTCCCCCAAAAAGGAAAAAAAAAGGCAGAGGGTGTTCTAGATTAAAGAGATATGATAGCAAATACAGCGTATACACCTTGAATAGATTCTGGTTTTTTTTTTTTAAAAAAAGCCATGAAAGTCATTTTGGGTATGAACTACTTATACAGCATTTTAAAATCAAAGTAAAATGTCTTGAGTATGACAATGATAAAGTTGATATATGGAAGAACGTACTTGTTCTTAGGAGATTGTATGCTGAAATATTTAGGGGTGGAAGGTCATCACATCTGCAATTCATATCCACACACACACACACACACACGTACACAGAGCAAGCAAATATATGACAAGATGTTAACAGCTAGTGAATTTATATGAAGGTTATAAAGGTATTCTTTAAACTTTTTTATAGATTTATTTTTCAGAATAAGAAGAGGGGAGAAAGACCCTATGAGACCTTATTGTTTTTTACCACTGCCATTTTACAGATGAGAAAACTGAGATTCACAGAGGTTAAGTAGCTAACTCTAGGTCACACAATAGCAAATCTGGGAATTCAGCCCTAGTAGGTTCACTGCAATGTTTACACTTTATTAATGGAAATTTATAGCACTTGAGGTAAGACCTGTTCTTGCCACTTTTTTACAGAGAAGAAACCTATTGTCCAGAGAGATGAAGTATCTTGTCCAGGGTCACGGGTTGTAGGAAGTTCAGCCAGAGCATCATCTAGGGGGAAGGAGGAGGGAGGGAGAAAATGAGGGTTGGGGCGGAAAGAGAAAGAAGGAGAGAAGGTGAGAGGAAGGGTGGGAGGAAGGAGGGAGAGAGAGAGACAGAGATAGAGAACTTGGACAGGGGTTAAAAGCCTTAAATTGTCTCTCCCTGGTAAACTCCCCACCTTTGCCCTGGCAAGTGTTTTAGTAAGGTCTGGGAATGGGGCCAGCTGTGAGATGTGGCAACTGTGGTTCAGTTTGCAGTCTGATGGATCCTATGCACATGTGTTCCCTCTGTCTGCTCTCCCCTCCTCTTGCACCTGCCCCCCACCCCCAACGTCTCTCTCTCATGCACTCATCCTTCAGGCTCACATTAAATTCCTTTTATTTCAGGAACCTTTCTTAATCCCCGTCCAACTAGCAACTCTCACTCTACCCCTTCATAACTACCCCCGCTCCGGTAGGTTAAGACCTGTTTCTCTCAGAGCTCCTTGTAATCATGGCTAACATTTAGTGGAAACCAATCGCAAGCACTTAACATGTATTAGTAGGAGTCCCTGGGAGGCACAAATGGTTAAGGGCTCTCAACTACTAGGCAAAAAGTTGACATTTTGAACCCACCTCGGAAGTCATCCTTGACAATCTGCTTCCAGAAGATCACAGCCTTGAAAACCCTATGGAGTAGTTCTACTCTGCACACGTAGTGTTGCCATGAGTTGGAATTGACTCTACAGTAACTAACAACAATGTGTACTAACGCGTGTAGTTCTTATAACCTATGTGATAGATAGTACTATTATTGTCCCCTTTTTATGATGAAGAAATCAAGGCATAGAAAAGTTAATTTCCCCAAGATCACACAGCTAATATGGATTCAAACACAGACACCTGGTTCAAAGCCTGAACTTTTAACCACTATGCTGTAATTGTTCTTTTTAGCATATGTGACATTTACAAGTATTTGTCTATACTATGTCTTTCCTGTTCAACTGAAAGCTCTGTAACTTGTTCACTGGTACTTAGCCTAGGGCCTGGCATCAGCAGGGTCTAATAAATACTTGTTGAATGAATAATAATACATGCAGTGTGATGGGAAGAGCGAGGCATCAGGAGTCAAACAGTCTTTCACCTGGCCACTTAGGAGTTGGGTGATTTCTAGTTGAGTCAGTTAACATTATAGTGCAACAGTTTCTGCATCTGTTAAATGGGAGTTAAATTATTGTGAGAGTTTATCTGGGTTATGTGGGAAAAGTAAGTTATGAACTGCAGTCCTGTATAAATGTTAGTTACCTGATGCATAACCACAGCGTGCTTCTTTCTACTTCCAAAAGAAAAAAAACAAGGCTGTGATCTGAAAAAGTCAGTTCTTACCTATGTCAAGTAGGCCTCTAGGATAGGACTGAAATTCTAAGTTCAGCCTCAAGAACCTTTCACTGCCTGTTATAGACTGAATTGTGTTGCCCCAAAATGTGTGTTATAAATCCTAACCCCTATACCTGTGGGGTCATTATAAGTTGGAATCGACTTGACAGCAATGGTTTTTTTTTTTTCTTCTTCTTATATCTGTGGTTATACCACTTGGGAATGAGTTTTCATTGCTATGTTAATGAGGCAGTACTAGTGTAGGATGTGTCTTAAGTCAATCTCTTTTGAGATATAAAAGGAGAGATGGGGAGAGATAAATGCCATGCCACATGAAGATCACCAAGGAGCCAATGAATAGAAGCTAAAAAGAGACAAGGACCTTCCCCCAGAGTGGACAGAGAGAGCCTTCCCCTAGAGCTGGTACCCTGAATTCAGATTTCTAGCCTCCCAAACTGTGAGAAAATAAATGTCTGTTCATTAAAACCACCCACTTCTGGTGTTTCTGTTATAGCAGCACTAGATAACCAAGGCGCCACCTAAAGAGGCCTGATAGGGGCCCATTGCTGCTCCTTTCTTTGTGAGCTCTGCTTGGGGTTTGAAGCTCTGTGTGTCCATGTGGAGCTAATGGGTCTGAGCGGGAGCAGAATCAAAGTGGGATTTATGAAACGACCACCCCTACTCATGTACACATCTGTCTAACTCAGGGGAGGGGAAAGAGGGACTGACTAAAGTGCCATGGAATATTTTCCCTCCATATGTCTGTTCTAACCGTCCATGCCTTGTCACCTTCTGTTCGGACACAGGGGTAAACCCAGGAGGAGCAGGTAAATGTGAGAAATGAAGTGATTAGGCCCATTTCTTTAAGTGATGTTGGAAGAAGTATGTAAAGTCAAGGAATCCCCCTAAAACTTGGCCTTTATTGTGTAAACCCTTAAAATAAGGCTAGTTCTATGTCTACGGGTGCTAAACCGCCAGTTGCCGTGGAGTCAGTTCCAACCCGTGGTGACCCCACGTATGTCAGAGTACAACTGTATTCCATGGGGTTTTTAGTGGCTGATGTTTCAGAAATGAATCACCAGACCGTTCTTCTGAGTACATCTGGGTGGACATGAACTTTGAACCTTTCGGTTAGCAGCTGAGCAGGTGAACTGTTTGTACCACTAGGGGTGTTAGGTTACTTATAAATTTGGCAGGATTCTAGAATGAATACCAAGCAGATGTTTTATGAAGACTAAGAAAAGAAAGTGGCACCTGTCTGAGCTAAGATGAACATGGCAGACGAAAGCCTGGTTGCCCAGTTAGAGATCATGGGAAGTTGCAGACACATGAGGCCTTGATTTCAGAGAGTTGGACAGGACTTCTTGAAGAACATGGAAGAGAAATGTGGATTGGATACATCTGTTTGACCAGACACTAGGCTGGATGATAGGAATATAAAGATGAACAGGGACAATTCTCACACTCAAAGGGCTCTCAATTTAGTGGATTTTTATTTAGATTAATACCAAGAAGTTAAACAAAAATACATAAGGTGGGTGGGTTAACAAACAGTTAACTGGAGTTGTACTTCTAGCGAAGTGCTATTCAACCTTAAAAAAAATCAGTGATATGAAGGTGCGGAAGGCATGACAATCAGATTTTTAGGTGACAAAAATCTGAGAGGGCTAACTAAAACATTGAATGCTTGAATTAATACTTCAACAAAGTTTTCACAGAGGAGCCAATTAAGTCCAAATTTAACCTCAACTTAGGCTCAAAATAATTAATTAGGTAAGTATGCCATTAAACAACTTTTGATTTAGTTTATGTTTATGAAAAGTAATGTTTTAGTCAACCACAGGCTCAGCATGAGCAAGGAGCATAATGTGGTTGCTACAGACATGAATGCAACTGGAGGATGTAATAACAGCAGCAGAGTGTCCGGAACAAGCTACGGAAGTCCTACCACTATTGTTGCCCGTTTTGATCCCATCTTCCCTGGAAAGAACAGTGTGTGGTTTTGAGTACCACATTTTAAGAAGGATGGATTCGTAAGTTCCCTTTTCCTCTACAAAGCCTGTCTTCCATTTTGGGTAGAGAGTTTGCTGAAAATGCATTGAGAATTTTTATAATCACCCAACTAGAAGAAGCTTTAAATAATGACCCAAACTTAAGACCCAAAAACCAAAATACTCATGGGTTTAGAGTAGTCTTTGTTTTCTTGGATTTTGTCACCACATTCCACAGATTTCATCCTTCTGTTCTTGAATTGCTTCTCTGCTTTCACAACACAACAGTATCTTCTTTCTTCAGTCTTTTCCTTAGCTCATGATCTCTCCACCCCCCTTATTTGTGGGTATTCTTTTGAATGTTGTTATCAGTCCCTTTCTTTTCCCTTTCTCCTTGAGAATAAATCCACTCTTGTGGTTTATAACTTCTAACCTAATGAATAACCCAGAAAACTGTAGGTCCACTTTGGGTCTCTCCTCTGAATTCCTGCTGTGTCCCAAATATTTAAAGGACAAGGACACAGGATAAGAGAATGAACATTTTTTTTTTTTTTTGAGAATGAACATTTATTTAACAGTCACTTAATTCCCACAATAGCCCTGTTTAGTAATAGTAATAGCATACTGTAACTCAGATGTGGACACTGAGACTCAAAGTCAGACCTTTACAGAATGGTGATTTGCACCTAGTTCTTCTAACTCCTATCCCAGGGCTCTCCCTATCGTAGCGTAGCTGCCTCTCTTTTAGAATTTATATCTGTATTTGCCATTTATTTATTCACTCCATCCACTTGTATTTTCAGAAACAGTGCATGCCTGCCATATTTCAGGAGCTATGCTAGGAAATGGGGATAAAGAATTGAATAACTCTCCCCAAAAAATGCCGATGCCATTGAGTTGTCCCGACTCATCGTGACCCAATGTGTTATAGAGTAGAATTGTTCCCTGGGGTTTTCTTGGCTGTAATCTTCATGGAAGCAGATCACCAGGACTTTCTTCTGTGGTGCTGCTCGGTGGGTTTGAACCACCAGCCAATTTGTTAGTAGTCGAATGCAGACTGTTTGCACCACCCAGGGACCTGAATAGGGTACAGTCCTTCCTTTTAGAAGCTACCTGTTTAGTAAAGGAAACTGAACAAGCAGATGACAGTTGATAAAGGTGATAAAGACTTTGGTTGGTTATGGAATGAATGGTTTGCAGTAGGTACCCATAGGAGGCGGTCAGGCACTATGTGAAGGGACATTTGGTGGGATCTTGGATGGGGAGTTGAAATTAGTCTTTTCATTCTAATATGACTGTGCCTCTTATTTCATTTTTTATGTTATGTGTCTTGTCTTTCTCCCTGCTATGTGCACGTATGTAGTAGGCTCTCAAACAGTTATTGAATGAAAGCTTCAAACAGGACAGTGACTGGGATGCAGTGAACTATCCATACTTAATTCTTACATACAAATCTTAATACATCAAACAAGTGATTGTTCATTACCCATACTGAAATATTTGTGTCAGATGTTTCCTCCCTATTTTGTAAAGGAAGAAATTACATAGCAGTGAAGTTCAGTGACTTATGTAAGCCCACACAGCCCCTGGTGTCAAAAATGCCAAGGAGGCCTGCTCCCTGGGCTGCCCATCCAGCATGCTGACCTTTGCAGCTCACCTGTGTAGCTCACCTTTGTGGCCGAATGTGCCCTGTTCTTCAAGGAACAGCTGGAGACAGAGCCTGAGCAAGAACAGACGCATGTCTCATCACTGTGGGTGAGAGGAAGAGTCCACAAAAGTGCATCCAGTATAGAGATGCTACTGGCCTACTAATATCTTGCAATTCAGGCAGTTTCTTACCACCTGGACGTTAATGGCTGCAATTAGTTATACACCTTGGTCTGACCCTGGGAAAGCCTGCCAGGTATGTCCTGCCATATAGAAACCACTATGCTACCAAGGAGAAAAAGGTTGCTTCTTGCCACTGAATTCATAGAAAGGGAAGCAGTTCTTTCTAATAGGTCTGGAATTTGAACTTTCATAAAAGGCACCTTATCTCCCCAACTTTCTCATCTGTCTTCATCTGTTCCATTGACTCTCTTTGATGGAATATACCAGGAGGCACTGCAAAGTGCTTTTTAATACTTTAGTAAACAGTCAAGAGAGAAACCTCATTACAGATAAAGTGAGAAGTGAAGTTGGACAGCCCATTTATCTTACTCAAGATGAAGTAAGGGCTGTTGTTCAATTAGGCTAAAATAAACTCGCTCATGTTTCCTTCCTAATGTCTTGTTTGGGGGCAGAGGTGTGGGCGTGGGGGAGGAGGGGCGAAGGGTGGTGGGTGGCAGGATGAGTAAGCTTCTGAAATATCACCCAAGAATGTGACAACAGAAAAATATGCTCTTAGATTGAGAGGTAACCGACGGGGCGAGCAGGAGAACAGGCTTCTGCAGCTGTGGACACTGAGACTCAGAGTCGGAACTTTATAGAAGTTGGTGGCTTTGCATTGATTTCTGCGGGCATATCCAAGCAGGGGCTTGAGATAGGGACCCGTCAGAGAGAGCCAGCTTTAGTTCTTTCTCAATCCTGTCAGTGGAACTTTCGTTAGCATGCCTCAGAAAGGGGCAGAGAGGAGGAGAGCAGACGTCACAGGGCTATTGCAGGGCTTTAGGAGGAGCAGTTGAGAAGAGTCAATTGCATTCAAACCTGAAGTGTATGGAGATATATGTTTGCTGTCTTCTAGTCATTAACCATAGCAAAGTTTTTTTTTTTTTAATGGGGATGAAGGAGAAGAGACGTTGGGGTGGAGAGTGAGGTGGTAGGGTTGGGAAAGGACAGTGGCAAAGGAAGAAAGAAATAAAATGTGTCTTGTTAGCCAAAGCTTACACCTGGCTCTTAGACTTCTCTGCTGGTGAAGAGGATGTTTAATTCCCCCCCCGCCCCCTCATATATACATGTTTATTCTCAAAAAATGGGGAAAAATTCCATTTTTGCATCCAGACTGTTCATCTAGTAGAAGGCTAAGATCTTTGCTAGGAGATATCTTCCCCCTGTAATTCCCCACCCCGACTTTTCCCATTTTCATTGGATCAGATCAAATTTAGCATAACATGTATGATATATTAAAAAACAAAAAGCAGCCAGAATGACAGCTAAAGTTCTGACTCATTCATTTGATGTTTCAGAACTTGCAGGCACAAATACCCACTCCTGCCTTCAAGCACTAATCCAGTAGAGACTTGTTTTGTATATGATATCCAGGGCCATAAAGACTTGTGTTCTATTCTTCAAAGCATGACTCCAGTATTTATTTTTTAACTTCGTGGATAGGAAATGCAAGTGATTGACCTGTTTCCCCAAAACTTTGTTAGTCTTAGACAATCATGCACAAAGGTATTGCCAACGGTGTTTTGTTTCAGTTCCTCTGTGTATGTTCTTAAAATAAGAGGATGTCATTTTCTCAAACTTTCTCTCCTTCAAAGGATAACCAAGCACCCAAGGGGAAGAATAGCAACCTCTCTGGCAGCTGGCCCACAGGGCAATGAAAACCTCAGCAACTGTTGCTGCATCAAAACCTAATTCAGGGAGCACCTGACTATCCCAGAAGATCCAAAACTGTGTCCCAAACCTGCCTCTATCAAGCCCCCAGGAAAGACAAAATGCGACAGGAATCACTTAGAATACTTTATTCATCATATATATTAGACCAGTGTCGTAGTCATCTAGTGCTGCTATAACAGAAATACCACAAGTGGATGGCTTTAACAAAGAGAAATTTATTCTCTCACAGTTTAGGAGGCTAGAATTCCAAATTCAGGGCGCCAGCTCTAGGAGAAGGCTTTCTCTCTCTGTTGGTTCTGGGGGAATGTCCTTGTCATCAAGCTTCCCCTGGTCTACAAGCTTCTCTGCACAGGAACCCCAGGTCCAAACGTGCTGCTTTCTTGGTGGTATGAGGTCCCTATGTCTTTCTGCTTGATTCTCTCTTTTATATTTCAAGAGAGATTGACTTAAGATGCAACCTAATCTTGTAGATTGAGCCTTGTCTCCTGAACATAACTGCCTCTTACCCACCTCATTAGCATTATAGAGGCAGGATTTATAACATATAGAAAAATCACATCAGATGACAAAATGGTGGACAATCACATAATACTGGGGATCATGGCCTAACCAAGTTGGCATACATTTTCAGGGGACACAGTTCAATCCATGACAACCAGGAATGGAGATTCTGGATTTGGTTTATGGAATGACAAATAAATAGTATCTTTTTTATATAATCTTTTTTTTTCAGTAAGTTAGTTAAGAGTTTAACTTGCCAGGAATGTGCATGAAGCAACACTAGAAGGCAACAGGAAGTTCTTTATGGAGTTATTAAATGTCGAAGGGAGAACTCACCTTGAAAGCTTGTTGGGGTGAGTTGACCTGGGCAAGAATCAGGCAAGATCCAGAGAGTGGAGACCAGTGGTCAACTTTCAATGCCATTTTTAAACACATTTAAATTTCAGGAAAATTTTCAGGCCTTTTTTTAAGACCTTCAGCAGCTGAACCCCTGGGAAGGTCCTGAATCCCTGGGAAGGTGGCTGGAGTAGAAGCCTTCATAGCTGCAATCATGTGTCTATACCCCAGCCTCACCTATAATCCGTGGGCTCCTTGAGGGCAGAAACACTGTCTTTCATTTATTTACTAGGTGCACTGTTGTTTTTGTTGTTGTTAGTTGCTGTTGAGTTGACTCTGACTCATGGAGACCCCGTGTATTACAGAGTAGAACTGCTCCATAGGGTTTTCTTGGCTGAAATCTTTACAGAAGTAGATTGCCAGCCCTTTTCTTTCATAGTACTGCTGGGTGGGTTCGGTCCTCCAACCTTTAGGTTAGTAGCCAAGTACAAACCATTTGTACCACCTAGAGGCCTAGTAGGCTCACACAGCACAGTAAAAGTGGCTGGACTGAACTGAACTCAGTACACTGTGCGATATGTCCCATGGCCACAGATTATGGCAGATACAGCATTTTCCACTGTTTCAGCAAGTCCAATAGGTGATTTCTGCAAATCTTCGTAGATCATGAAGCATATTTTCCCATAAATATTCCCATCTCTACAGATAGGTGATGGTCTGGGTTGGGGCAAAGGAAGTTTCTCAGGATTTTCCACGCTGTATAAAACAACTTAAGTAAGATCATTCTACTCCAAATTCAACTTCTACATTCACCAAGCCATTGTTAAATTACCAAGATGATTCTCCAGACAGTTTTCAACAAGGAAGAAGATGCCCAGGACAAGGATTTTCTTTCTTTCTTTCTTTTAATTTTTATTAAGCTTTAAGTGAAAGTTTACAAATCAAGTCAGTCTCTTATACAAAAGTTTATGTACACCTTGCTATACACTCCTAGTTGCTCTCCCCTAATGAGACAGCACACTCCTTCTCTCCAAGGATTTTCTTTACAGAGGGAGGGAGGGAGAAGGATAAAATAAGTTTTCACAACCTCTTCAATCAAGAAATTTAGAGTTCCATTCAAGACACAAAATAAAAAATTTTGTTGTTGTTAGCTGTTGTTGCCTTGGCTCTGACTTATGGTGACCCCATACACAATGGAATGAAACACTGCCTGGTCCTGCACCATCCCCATGATTGGTTGCTGATCAGGCTGTTGTGGTTCATAGGGTTTTCATTGGCTGGTTTTTGGAAGTACATCACCAGGCCTTTCTTCCTTGTCCATCTTAGTTCCACTGAAACCTTAGCTCTATATCATAGCAACATGCAAGCCCCCACTGACAGGTGGTAGCTGTGCATGAGGTGCATTTTTGGGGAATCAAAATTGGGTCTCCCACATGGAAGGTGAGGATTCTACCACTGAACAACCACTGCCCCAAAATAAAAATAAACCACAATTATGGGCAATACAAAAGAGGAATGAAGTATATGACCTAAGGGAGTCTCTGAACCCTAAGATGTGGATGAGAAAGCTGGCAAGCTCTACTACTCCAATAAGTCCAAGTGTGGAGTTAGACTGTGGGCCTGCCAGTGGGGAGCTCAGGGCAGCAGTCTTCAAATCAGCGAAAGCCTATCCTTAAAGGAGAACAAATGACTTTTCCATGGGGGCCTTAAATTCATTTTGGGAGAATTAATTTGTACATTTCAGCTGTATTCTTTCCTAAAATTTATTAGCAATGTGCATGAGCTGCTGGTTTCCCCAGCTCCTATTTAAATCCCCATCTTTACAAATGGAAAGATAAAATGCTCACCTATCCTAAATCTTATTAATGTGTGTTGTCCTGGGGCACCAAACAAAGGGGCAACTCTAGAATACTTTGCTCCTGAGGAGAGTCCCATGGCTGGAAATATTGAAGGGAGCAGTTCCTTATCTCAGCCAAGGGACAAACCCTTGGCAAGGCTGTGGCTTATCTATCTATCCACCTATCTTCAAATTAGAATTCAAAAGTGCGATTCTTGTCACAGGTATAGGCATTAACGTGTTTATTAAAATTGTAAAATGAAGTAAGACTTTCTGACAGAAAGTGAGTCTGATTTGGATGATTGGTTCGACTGTAAGAACTGAGTTTGCCAAATTATACGTTAGATATTGTCTATAAATTGAACCATCTAAGTAGACAGCTCCAAGATTTTGATAAAAATACATTCAAAGCCCATATTCATCATAGAATGTGTTGGAAATTAAAGGTACAATGAATATTTTTAGATGCCATTTAAAAATATATATAGGGTGTTCATAGATTGTTTTTCCAAAAATCTTAAGGGAACATGCAAGAAAGTTTGGAATAGCCCAAGACCGGAACAATTTCCGGAACCAACTCTACAGACAGGGGTTGGCCTGGACTGTAAGATAGACAGTGATGCTGGAAAGGAGTGAACTTTGTGGCTCAGGCAGATACATGAGACTATGTGGGCAACTGCTGGCTGGTGGCGAGATGAGAAGGAAGAGGGGGACAGGAGCTGGATGAATGGACACAGGGAATACAGGGTGGAGAGGAGGACTGTGCTGTCTCATTAAGGGGAGAGCAGCTGGGAGGGCATGGTGGGGTGTGCATGGCTTTTTGTACGACAGACTGACTTGATTTGTAAACTTGCACCTAAAGCACAATAAATAAATTAAAAAAAACCCAAAAAACAAAAAACGAAAGTTTGGAGACAACTGCTCTATGAGTTTAGAGAGGGGCTACGCTAGGCTAGCACAACCTGAGGAAGTTTCTTGAAGTGGGGGGACTGAGCTGGCTATTAGAGGACGGTCGGATGATTCAAAGTGAAAAAACAGGGAAAGGATATCTGCTCGTTCAATATCAACAGCATGGGCAAAGACTTCAAGGTGGTACCAAGTGTGTCCAGTGGCAGTACGGTAACATGGCCAGCCTCACCTCAGGACAGGAACCAACTGAAAGGCAAGGACAGTAACTCTGGCACCTATCTCAGTCTGAAAATACTACATCTAGAAGAGACGGAGGGTAGATTGGACAGGCGAATGGGCAGTAGGGCAGGTTGGGAAAGGCTTTGCAAGCCCCAAGAAGGAATCTGGATTTTAAGCCACATAAGCAAAAAACAAACAAACAAAAAAACCCATTGCCATCAAGTTGATTCTGACTCACAGCAACCCCATAGGACGGAGTAGAAATGCCCCATATGGTTTCCAAGGCTGTAAATCTTTACGGAAGCAAACTGCCTCATCTTTCCTCCTGCAGAGCGATTGGTGGGTTGGAACCACTGACCTTTCAGTTAGCAGCTGAGAGCTTAACCACTGCACTACAAGGCCTCCTTACATGAGCAAAGCAGGATTTAATTAATTTAGTTAATCTCTCTCAGTAGGGTTGGTTGAGCAGGGCTTGTTGCTCCTCCTCTGAATTCCCATAAAATTATTTCATTCTTCTTTTATATTTTCCATACCATGGCAATTATTTGTTTACATGTTATTCTCCATTAGCCTGTGAACTCTTTAAGATCATGGAATATATATGTATATATATATTTGTACCCCAGTGCCTGCCACATCTTCTCTCACGTGACAGAATCTTAACAAAATTTTTTTTAATTAATGAAAGAATGACTGAAGGAAATCCAAAAGGAAGCTGAGAACGGAAGGGACAGGAAAAGAGAACTGTTGTTTACATACAACTGTGTAATCCTATGTGTTATCAGGAGGGACCAGTCTCTGAAGAAGGACATCATGCTTGCTGTAAAAAAGGTGTGGAGGCAGCATCTGACCTCCTTTAACTTCAACAGCGGAAAGGAGAATCAAGATCAACAGCCCAAGGCTGATTGCTATGAGGTGGATGTCAGACATGCCTCCTCTCTCCGCCATCATTACCACTTCTGAGACTACCTGTTTCTCCCACATCATTCTCTTCTTTTTTGCTGGGTTTGACAATTCATTGCAATGGTCACACAGAACTCACAGACAATACTCATGATTTTAGGGATTATTAGGGAAGTAACAGGTTACAATTCAGGTTAAGGAATGTTCAGGATACAGTTCTTCCCTCAAGACAGCCTCTTTTCAGCTATGCCCAAAGCATGCCTCTCTCTTGCCCTCAGCCTCTACCCTGCTCAGGCAAGTGTTACAAAGCTGTTTTAGCTCTGCTGATAAGTGCCCCCAGGCACTCCACTCTACCAGTAAACCTTGGACTAAAGGCACTCATCTCTGGCTCCACCAGCACCAGCTGGCGTCTACTCCGCCAGCAAGTCTGCTGCCCAAAGGCACTCAGCTTTCTTGGTCTGTGGGCTGGGAAGCCCACTGTGTTGTCTCCTGCCGGTCTCTCCTGCCACCGTTTTTCTGCCACCACTTCTCACTGCCTTCAGTGTTACAGCTCTCTGTCTGTCTCCTGGTTCCGGGAGCTTCTCAGAGCAGGGATCCCGGGTCTAAAGGACGTGCTCCACTCCTGGCTGTTTTTCCTTGGTGGTGGTGAGATTCTCTCTCACCTGCCTCTTGGGTGGCTCATTTTAAGCCTGTCAAGATGGCAAAACTGACCAATTGCCTCATTGGGGTTCCAATAACCTTATTTGCACAGTCCCATTCAATCATTTGGAGAAAAAGGCCATACAAAAGCAGTCCATCACACCGCACTTGGTAAAGCAGAGGATCAGTGAAAAAGAGGAAGACCTTCAATGAAATGGATTGACACGGTGGCTGCAACAATGGGCTCAAACATAGCAACAATTTTGAGGATGGTGCAGGACAGGACAGTGCTTCTGCTGTTGTGCCTAGGGTTGCTATGAGTTGGAACTGACTGGATGACACCTAACAACACCACCAAATGGCTAATAAGCACAAGCATCTTTTCATGTATTTTGGCTGTCTGAATGTCCTCTTTGGTGAAGTGTCTGTTCATATCTTTTCCCTGTTTTTTGAACGGATTGTTTGTCTTTTTGTTGAAATTTTGTTAATATGTTTTAAAGATTAGACCCTAATATGTTGTTACCAAAGATTTTTTCCCAGTCTTTACATTCTTGGTAAAGTCTGTTGTACATAGTGTCACTATGAATAGAAACTGACTCGATCACACCTAAAAACAACAACAACAATATTGAGACCAAGTGCAAACACACTCACACACATAAACACACAGACACACACACCACCACCACCACACATCATCACTTACACTTCCTAGATTTCCTGTGTGGCTGGAGCCGTGTGATAAATTTAGTCTAATGAGTTGTGGTGGAATTGATGTGTGTCACCTCTAGGCTGGAGCATATAATGGCTGATGCGAGGCCCTCCAGAGCTCTCGTTCCCTCTGCCACAGAACCTGACAATGTTTGAAACAGTGGCTGCTCTGTCATTCTGGGTCCTGGAGTGAGGAGACTTGGAGCAGAGCTTCTCAGCCAACCTGCAGTGGACATATAGCATGAGCAAGAAACAAACTTATCATATTTAAGCAACTGAGAATTGGAGATGGCTTATTCTACCACCACCACCGTGGCCTTCGATTCCAACTCATGATGACCCCACATGTGTCAGAGTAGAACTGCGCTCCATATGGTTTTCAATGGCTGGTGTTTTAGGAGTAGATTCCCAGGACTTTCTTCTGAGACACTTCTGGGTGGACTTGAACCCCCAGTTTTTCAATTAGCAGCTGAGCATGTTAACTATTTGCATCACCAAGGACTCCAGATTACTTATTATCATAGCATAATTTAACCTATTTTAAGTGACAGAGGTGTAGTGCTGGTAGAGGGTGGAGACATTACTGAATGGGAGGGCTTACATCTGGTTTCTGAGGAAGCTCTAGGCTAGGAAGTAAGGTCTACAGGATGAAGGGAATGTGAGTTTACAGTCCTAGACGTTTCATTATCCAATAACTCTAGATCTTACCTCCACTCCTTTCCCCATTCCTGGATCCTTCTGTTGGAGCTGTTCTTGGGCCAGCTACCTTCCTTCCTGTGGCAGGCAGAATAATGGCTGCCAATACGCCCTAAGACCCCGCCCTCCATTTTACCTTTTAATTGCAAAGGCAACTTTGCAGCTTTCGTTAAGGTTAAGGACTTTGAGATGGGAAGATTATCCTGGATTATCCAGGTGGCTGAATCTAATCACGAGTCCTTAAAAACAGAGCGCTAGAGATGGAAGCATAAGGAGAACTTGACCCACCGTTACTGGCTTTGAAGAGAGAGGAAGGTGGCAATGAGCCAAGGAATGTGGGTAGCCTCTAGAAAGTAGAAAAGGCAAGAAAACGGACTCTCCTCTAGAATTTCCAGAAAGAGAGAAAGCCTGTTAACATCCTGCTGACTCACTTGACAGCAAGGCCCATTTTGGACTTCCAAACTGTAAAATAATAGATTGTGTTGTTTTAAGACCTAGGTTGGTGGTAATTTGTTAATTTGTTGTGGTGATAGGAAACTAATATGCTCCTCTACTCCTATACAGAGACATTCCTTATGCTTCCCTGCTTGTGCATCTTGCTCCCATCATCTCCTCAGTCTAAAATGCTTTTCGATCTGGCTGATCTCTTACTCAGCTCAAACCCCACCTCCTCAGTGGAGCCCTCCTGTCTTAGTCATCTAGTGCTGCTATAACAGAAATACCACAAGTGGATGGCTTTAACAAAGAGAAGTTTATTCTCTCATAGTCTAGTAGGCTAGAAGTCTAAATTGAGGGTGTCAGCTCCAGGGGAAGGCTTTCTCTGTCAGCTCTGGAGAAAGGTCCTTGTTATCAAACTTTCCCTGGACTAGAAGCTTCTCTGTTCAGGAACCCCAGGTCCAAAGGACATGCTGTGCTACCGGTATGGCTTTCTTGGTGGTATGAAGTCCCCCGTCTCTCCACTCGCTTCTTTCTCTTATATCTCAAAAGATTATTTCAAGACAAAATCCAATCTTGTAGATTGAGTCCTGCCTTATTAACGTAACTGCTACCTATCCCACCTCATTGACGTCGCAGAGGTAGGATTTACAATACATAGGAAAATCATATCAGATGACAAAATGGTGGACAATCACACAATACTGGGAATCATGGCCCAGCCATATTAACACACATATTTTGGGGGGACAGAATCCCATGCATGACACCTCCCAAGTCCTCTGAGCTGGAAGTAAACACTTCTTCCTCTGACCATCTCTTGTGCTTTGTTGCATTGCACTTTCAGCCTGGTGTATAACCATTTACTTACTTGTCACTAATGTTTACTATCTTAGGTGCATGAAGTCTGATTATGTAACTCTCACCTAAATGACATACAGTAGTTAAAAAGCAACATTGAAGGAAACGACTAGGGTTTTTTCTCCTTTAACTGTTGGGACACCCCAGTTGGCAGAAAACATATTAAAGTACAACCCAGGAAATACTAATAGAGGTTTTCCCCCTTTTATTTAGTACTTAGAGTGCTCAGCATTAAGGTTGTTGCTTTTACCCTAAAAATCTGTGTAACCGATGAAGCCCTTCATAATGGACACTGTTGGTTGCATACCCACATCCATTCCTTGCTTCTTTGCTAAGTGAACCCTGGTTTATTTTTTTCAGGTATCTATCCTCCCTGTACATAATTTATGGGACTGCATACCCAGCTCCTAGGATACGTCTTGTTGGTCTTACCTAATTATGGTAATCCCATGCCTCTTGCTAGTAGTGATTAGTTTTAGAATGACAAGTTAAAATAGAAGTGTTCTTATAGAATGAGACTTCCTGCAAGAAGGGACTGAATCTCCTCAGCCTAAATGCAATTTTAAGGGAAGCAAAGAGAGAGAGTCTCTTTAGGGCAATGACTGTACGTTAGGTAAAAGCAGAGTTTTTTTTTTTAAGTTGGTGAGGTCAGCAAGCATCTTAATTTATTTCTCATGCTTTGCTTAGACAAGATAATGCATTTAGTATTGCTCAGTTGGTCTCAAGTGCTTGGCTGGCTCTCAAAGAGCTTTTGCTTTGAGAAGGGATAGTACAGGGCGTTCTCAGCCAGTCTTATCAGGACCAGACAGTACTCAGAACTGCAGCCTCAATTGCGTGTGTGCCCTTTTGTGAAATCTTTAAAAGGCTGGATCTCCTTACAGAGCCATTAACTGCGGGGTCCCAAAAGCCACCTTACAGGGATGGCTGAGTATCCCTCTCCTAAGTGCTCACCAGTCATTAAGCAGTTTTTCACTCTTAACCATTTTCAGCCCAAGACATACTTAACATATACATGGAGAATTACAAAATCATGTAGAAATAGAAAGTCCAAGTAATTCTGTTAACATATCATTAACTGATCCTGAAATTGGGTTGTCAGAGGGTGCTACTTGGAGGAAGTGAGACTTTCCATCCATTTATTCAATCATGAACTCATTAATTCAATTTAATCTTTGTCAACCAGGGCTCTTCATTTTAACCACAGAACGCAGAAAGTGATTTGAGTCACTATTTCCTCAATCCTCCCAAGAATGCTCTTCTTATAATGTGACTTTGACACACTCCTCCTGTCAAGAGGTAGTTCTACTCTTTGTCTCTTTGAATTTGGGTGGGCTTATGAATTTTTTTTTTTATGAATATGGCAGCAGTGATGTTCTGTGACTTCTGGGGCTAAGTCCTAAAAGGTGATGGAGCTTCTTTCTGCCTTGCTTGCTGGAAAATTTGTCCATAGAATCCACTATGGGAGTGGTCCAGTTACTCTGAGGCTGCCATGCTGTGAGGAAGCCCAGACTTGCCTATGCAGAGGGGCCACACATGTGACCCTGACACTACATGAATAAAGAGATGCTTGGCCAGCTCCCCAGCTTCTCTGAGCACCATCTGACTGGGTCTCATGAGAGACTCTGAGCCAGAACGGCCCAGCTAGGTTCTTCCCAAACTCCTGACGTAAATCCTTAAGAGATAATAAAATAATTGTTGTTTTAAGCCACTAGATTTGTTACACAGCAATAGTTAACCAGAACACCTTGGCTTAATCTCTCAGGTCAGTTCTGGAGGGGGTTAAGCAGTTTTGGCCCACTCTTGTGCAACAGCTGATGGTCTGGTCTTGTAGATTCAAAGCTCCTTAAGAGAAGGATCTGTTTTTATTACTACGGTAGTGACAGCTCCCATCCCCCAGCAAAGTATTTGGTATATATTCATTCTATAGATATTTGCTAAGTGCCCATTATATGCTGGGACTGTGCTACAACTGGCTATAAAATAACGAGCTTAATCTAATGGAACGTTAAACATTAAACAAATAAACAAATTGTGGTAAGTTCAATGAAGGAAAAGAACCAGGTTTGTTTAGAAAAAAATCACAGAGGTCTAATTTAGATTTGAGGACAGTCAGGGCAGAGATCTCTGAGAAAGTGACATTTAGGCTGAGACTGGAAGGACGAGAGAGCATTAGCTTTGGGAAGAATATAGGAAAGAGTATTTCAGACCAACAGAACAGCACCTGTGAAGCCTTGAAAGCAAAAGGAATGTCCTTTGAATAATATACTCAATACATATGTGTTTGCCCAGGCTTGGCTCTGAGCTGTAGGTGTAGTCAGGCCTGCTCCATAGATCTCTTGTCCTGTTTGAACTACTGCTACCAGGGCATGCTCTTCTTATGGTGTTGGCAAGCCCAGCTGTGCAAACACATTTTTAAGCCTATGCTAATCATGCTTGCTCACACCCCATTGGACAAAGCAAGGCACATGCCCAAGCTCAACATCAATGGGGGCGGGGGAGTATAAACCCTCTTATGGAAGTAAGAGAAAGGAGTATGCCTACTTTCATTGAATGGTCTGTATCCTCAACTATTATGACTGTAGCCTTGGTTTCCACTTTGGTTAAGAGCTACAGCTGCTAACCAAATGTTGACAGCTCCAGTCTACCAACTATTCCATGGAAACCCTATGGGGCAGTCCTTTAGGGTCACTACCAGTTGGGAATCAACACTACGGCAATGGGTATTACATTTATAGATTATAGTGACACCAACTAGACTTCTGCCCAACACTTCCAGCTGGGTCATGTCCCCCTTGCCCCCTTCAACCACCCACATTGGCCCATTGCCAGTGCCTTGCTTGATTCTATGTCTCGGTCCTCATCAGTCTACCCCATTTTGCAGCATTTAACAGTCTGTACCAGCTGCATCCGACTATGACAAGAAAATCCGATGAAAATGTAGAGGACTGGCAAAAATCATTTCACGGAGATAAATTAAAATAAAATCGCTTAGGCTGATTAAAACACTGAAGAAGAATTGAATTGGAACAGGATAATAAAACTCACTTGTCTTATAGGGATGCCATGAAAATTAGCTAATCAGTATTCATGGTTTGAACAGGAAAGAAAAATTGTTATTGATTTACATATAATGTCTCTGTTGTGTTTTCGGAAAGCCTCCTCAGCTGATAAACAACCAAAGATGGTGAAACTAAATGTCAAGTTTAAGGTCCATTCATCTTGGCTGATTTTTTTTTTTTTTTTTTGCCAATCAAAGAATAACATCAGTGGTGACAAAGATGGCAACACGTTTCCTGGCAGCGGGCATGGAAGCAAGCAGGCAGAGCTGGCTCTGGACCTAGACACTTTCAAGAATTGCAGTGTAGGTGGTAAAACACCATTGTGTTCATAAAGTACGGTTCATTAGATATCTGATGAAAAATGTCAAGGGGCATCTGCTTTCCCTCCTCCACTCTCACCACACCCCCATCGCCGTTAGAGACCATTTGGGAGTAAATTACGGCCTCTTCTCCAGCCTGATTATTCAGGGCCTGCTTGGCCTGGCTGCCTTTTTTCCTTCTGCCAACTGTCTTTCCTCCATTTCCCAGCTTCTAAGCCCTAACCTCTGAGAGCACAGAAGCGGAAACGAAGAGGGGGTATTCCAGCCAATTCATTATGCCTCTTGTTAGTGGTGCTGGTAAAAGGTTTGCTGGGAAAGGAGATGGGAATTATGGCCCTCATTAGCAGAGGCAATGGAAGACAGGCCCTGCTGTGGCCATTCAACACTACATCAAAGTGCAGGGGCAAAACCTCCTTTCTCTGAAGCTTGCCTTAGCAATGTCTATCGAGAAGGACTTTCCAGTGGGCTTTGGTTATTTGTCAGAGTCAAATAATAATTGTGCTGCAATAATGGCCATAGTCACACGAGGATATGTTCAATGGAGCGGGAGCTGGGCACTGTGCAAAGCACTTAACTTGAATTATTTCATTTAACCTCCACAACGGCCCTAGGGGTGGGAACTACTATGGCCTTTGAACATTTTATTGTACAGAGAGGTTAAATAACTTGCTCAAGGTTGTGCTCAGAACAGCAGTAGAAATTCTGAGGGAAGAGGAGCAAACTATTCTCCAGTACAAGCAGCTCCATCTTCCCTGGGGGCTGGACTTCCCTGCCCCACTGACACCTTCCTCTCCACCAAAGCCTTTCTTTTCTGAGGCATAGAAGCTTGTGTGGATGTCTGTATCACCCTCTTCCTACCTTTGTGGAGGGATTCACCAGGGCTCCCATCCATCCCACTGCTCATCTGCTTGCTTGTGTGATTTCTTGTGGCTTTCAAGGGAGCTGCCTATTCAGCAGAGCCTCCACCCAGCCTCAACTCTAATAGCAAATAGAGATTCCCAGAGGTTATTCAGCACAGTGGTTAGTCATATTGTTTTGGATTCAGACTGCCTGTTCTATTCCTGCTTCTATTGCTTGTCACCTCTGTGACCTTGGGAAGTCACTTCATCTTCTCTGTGCTTTAGTTCTTGAGGCTAAGTAATAACAGTGCCTACTGCCTAGACCTGCAGTGACAACCCCTAAAATTGCTGAGAAGGTCAAATGCAAGTACAGCAGTGTCAAGCACTTGGTAAGTGCTCAGTAAATGTTGTGGTTAGATGCCATCAAGTTGCTTCTGACTCACAGTGACTCTGTACACAACAGAACAAAACATTGCCTGGTCCTGCACCATCCTCACAATTGTTGCTGTGTTTGAGCCTCTTGTTGCAGCCAAGCCACTCTTTCAATCTATCTCATTGAGGGTCTTCCTCTTGTTCACTGACCCTCTACTTTACCATGCATGATGCCCTTCTCCTGGGATTGATTCCTCCTGATAACTTGTCCAAAGTAAGTGAGACAAAATCTCACCATCCTTGCTTCTAATGAGCATTCTGGCTATGCTTCCTTCAAGACAGATTTGTTCATTCTTTTGGCAGTCCATGACATATTCAGTATTCTTTGCCAACACCATATTTCACACATCAATTCTTCTTCCTTAAATGTTGGCTATTATTATTTTCCCCTATATACGTGTTAGCAGCTGAGCATTTAACCACAGTGCCATCAGGGCTCCTTATTTATTTTTAACATATTATTGTGGGTTAGGTGAAAGTTTATACAGCAGATTAGTTTCCCACTCAACAATTCATACACAAATTGTTCTGACATTGGTTGCTGTCCCCGTAATGTGTTAGCACTCTCCTCATTTCCACCCTGGCTTCCCTGTTTCCATCCTTCCAGTTTCCCTGCCCTTCTTTGCCTTCTCATCTTTGCTTTTGGGCAAATGTTGCCCAATTGGTCCTGTATAGTTGATCGTTCTAAGGAACACACTCCTCATGGGTATTATTGTTTATTTTGTAGGTCAATCTATTATTGGGCTGAAAGGTGACCTCTGGGAGTGGCTTCAGTTCCAGGTTAAAAGGGTATCTTAGGGAGATAGTCTCAGGGGATCCTCCAGTCTCTATCATTCCCGTAAATCTGGTCTTTTTTTATGAATTCCAGTTTCGTTCTACATTTTTCTCCCATTCTAACTGGGACCTTCTATTGTGTCCCTGGTCAGGGCAGTTGGTAGTGATAGCTGGGTACCATCTTGTTCTTCTGTGGTTCATGTGGACCATTAGTCTTTTGGACTAATTGCTTTCTTGAGTCCTTGGTTTCCTTCACTCTCATTTACTCCAGATGGGAAGAGATCAATTGTTGTATCTTAGATGGCTGCTTGCACCCTTTAAGACCCCAGACAGTACTGACCACAGTAGGATGTAGAACATTATGTTTATGAACTATGTTATGTCAATTGACCTAGACATCCCCTGAGACTATGGTCCTTAGCCTTCAAGCCCAGTAAGGGCTCCTTATTTTAGGCACATTGTAGGTTAAATAGATTTGGGTGCACAAGTCTAGGAGCCTCACCACCATTTATTATATTATAAATGTGCTCTGAGTTTCAAGCAACTGACTTTCAAGAGACCCTTTGGACAAATCCAGTTACTGTGATGAGCCGAGTAGTCTGGGGACAGAATAGGAGAGGTGCTCATTTCCTATACTAATGATGAAGGCCAGGAAGGGTTCCTGTTTGCCCTCTGAGGGGGGATTTCTCAGCCCCTTGGAGGTGCCATATGGGTACCTCATGGATGTAAGGAACAAGAGGAAAGTGAAGCTATTCTCTGGAACCATCACTTGTTTGTTCAGCTGCATTGGAGAAGCTGCACTCTAACTTGGTTGTAGAAGGGTATCTCCTCCTATCCATTCTAAACATTGTTTGGTCATGCTAAATGGTATAATAGTTCATAGACTAAAAACCCAAACCTGTTGCCACCAAGGCAATTCTGACTTATAGCGACCCTATGTGAGAGTAGAACTGCCCCATATGGTTTCCAAGGAGCGCCTGGTGGATTCAAACTGCTGACCTTTTTTGGTTAGCAGCCATAGCTCTTAACCACTATGCCACCAGGGTTTCCATATGGGAGCCCTAAATATAGAAATTGAGAGCATGGGTTTTTGAATTAGAAACTCTGGGTCAAAGCCCAGGCTGTCAGTCTATCAGCGTATGGTTTATGGGCCTACATTTTCCCTTTTTAAAATGGAGATAAGAGTGGTACCTACCTCACAGGTTGTTAGAATGAGATAACGGGTGTAAATCACTTTCAGCATGTGCCTGGCATGCAGTAAGCACTTACATCATTGCCGCTATTATTTTTTAAAATTTTTTCCAGAGTTGCAAGATCTGTACTGATACAACTTTTGGGAGAGAAGAAACCAAGAAAGGGGTAAGAAAGGCAGGCAAAGGAATCCTTGCCGAGCCACCCTGTGGTTACAGTGATCAGTGATGTGACATTACCACAAATGAAGCAAGTGACCACAAATGGAAGGCAATTTCTCAACTGCAACTAGTTGGGTTTCTGATGTAGATATATAGCTGCTAAGAGTTTAGCAAGTTTCTGCGGGCAGTACTAATATCTGCTCATTACTTCACTAAGGGAAATTTTTTGCATTTTTTTCATTGGAATAAATGCCCTATTGGTGGATATATGATCTCTACTCAAAGGACATATAGATATGACCACTTGTACCTAGAAGTCTGAAGCAGTGAGCAGACAACCATGCTACGTGTTTAGTAAACTCTGAAGGGTAGCATTGTCATAGAAGTCATTAATCCAACAAAAATGATACAAAAAGTTAATCTGACCCATTTAATAGTTTGCATGTTGGTTGTTTGCTGCCTGGCAGTAAAGCAGAAGTGGTAAACTGTTTACATAAATGACCATACTTTCCATGATTTTCCCATTGACCAATCACATTTTTAGTTTTTTTTTTTGCTAGTTGTTTAGTATCTCTATGTGCAGTATCACTGTTGACATATTTCTCTACATTCGGTTAAGTCATCCCTCCTGCTACTTTCACTGATCTTTTTTCTTTCCCCTTATAAGGGGCACTCCTTGTCCCGCAGCCCCGAGTTTCTTAAATCTCAGTTGCTCATCTAGGTCAGCTGCCTGGGTGCCAGAGGGCTTGAGTTTGCAGAAACTGGGGTAAAAATGAGCCAGAATGGGCACCATTTTGGGAGTTAAAGGAAAAGTGGGGACTTTCTGTGAAGGCAGGTCTAGAATGCCGGCTTCCTGTGTCTGAGAGTCTTGGGGTAAATGAGTGGGATGAATTAGCCATTAAGAGAAGAAAGAGAAAAAGGGTGGTAAAGCTTAAGAAATTTACTGTCTCTTGAGACTCAGGGACCTTGAAATGGTCATAGCAGGGTTATCCCTAAAGTCTCTAAGCTTCAATTTTCTGGTTTGTAGAGTGAAAACAACAATCTCAAACTCATAATATCATTGCAAGAATGAAATTAGATGACGTGTATAAGGCACTCAAACCATGAGTGACTGGCACATTTTAACTGTCCAATGAAAGACACATTTTTTTTTTTTTTATGTGTCCTTGTTCTGCCAAATAGGGCATGCAAGCCCCTCAGTAGAAACTAAGATACTATCCAGAAAGAAACAATAAAGATTATATAAATTTGTTACCTTGATAACAGACATATATATTCCCTTATGGCTGAATTTCAGAATAAACTCTTCCAATCCATGGGCTCTTCCCCCTGGTTCTAGCAAAATTGTATTCACCTGCTCACCAAATTGCTCATTAGTGAATGCTCTATTTAATTTATAGAGTCAATAAAATGGTACTGTATTACATTTCACTTAATTTAATAACTTGGAGTAGTATTTTGGGAACTGTCATTATTCTTTTATTGTTTCTGCAGGTGAGTTAGCTTTAAAGTGAGAGACAAAAAGGTAGTTTTAGTCTCTGCTTTATTTAAACACGTGGTTCTCAAACATGTGCAGAAAAACCACTTGGAGAGCTGGATCCTACCTCTAGAGACTCTGGGGACCACACTTCAAGGACTCCTGATTTAAACCAAGGCTGATTTCTCAGCATGTTCAGGTGTAGTGATAATGGGGTTGCAAGATTCCCACTTGGCTTGATGAACTTTGTAGATTTTTTTCAGTTGATTAAGCAGTAGTTTACAGCTACTTTTTATTAAAAGCAACACTTTGTTCCAAGAAAAATTACTTGCTCAGAAGTGTTGAAAATGGTCCACTGATTATATTTGGGGGCACGTATAAAGAAGCTGGTTTCTGCTGAGTTTCTGTTACTGGTGGTGGAACAATTTAGAAAAGGATAGTGGTGATGGTTGCCTAACATGATGAACATAATCAATGTCACTGATTGTATACGTAAAAATGGTTGAATTGGCAAATGTTTTGTTCTATGTATTTTTTACCACACACACAGAAATACTGGTGTCTGTTACATGTTGGTTAAGAGCTTGGGCTTTGGAGTTAGGAAGACAAAGGATGAGACCTAGCTCTGCCACTTTCTGGCTATGCAACTCTTTAAATTCTGTTTCCTCATCTGTAAAACAGGGACAAGGATACCTACCTTCCAGGCAGGTGTAAAGGAGATAATGTATATAAAGGCTCAATGTTAGCAATGGATTGCCACTGTTTGCTCATCAGACCCTCTCTGGAATCTGAGCACAAAGTGGATCCATTCCTCTGAGGTCTAGATCGGTTAGGCTCTGTCAGTCCAGGTAGAGAAGGATTACCAAAAAAAAAAAAAAAATCTCACAAGATGTCATCCAGCCTTTTCTAGAAAATTCAGAATGAAGAGCTTGGTATTATAAAATATAAACAACCCCATCAAACACCTGCTGGTAGTTTGTGTGTGCCATTCAAGTTAATTAATAATTTAGGGTGTAGCACTAAAAAAAACTGGTTACTATTAAAACATAAATAGCTTTAGTTTGTTTAGGGCATTTTAGGATGCAAGAGCTAGAAGGACCTTAGAGATCATTTAGTTTAATCCTTTCATTTGACATTCGAGAAATCTGCAGGCCTAAGAGGGTAAGTGAATAATTTGCCTGAAGGTACATAACCACAAATTTTTCTACTGGACTTGCTATCTAAATGCTCTCAGAAAAAACAGCTTATGATGAACTATTCTACAACCACAGTCATTTTAATCTCCTGCAACATGTAATTGGTTTATATCCAAGCATCCTATGTAGAAGGTAAATTCATTTAGTTTCCTAGGGTTACATTATGCAAAACATTTATCTCGAGGCATTCATCAGGAAGTTACATACCATAAATTTAGTTGTTTTATGGGTACATGATTGAAATTTGTTTCATAACCACACCATGCAATTGATAACATACGCTTTGAAAAGTCTCAGGTCAAAATGATCATGGGTGAATTCTACGATATAAAACATTGTCTTCAATAGTCCCATTTTTTCCTATGGAGAAGCAGGCTCTGGGCTCTTTTCTGAGAAAAATCATTGGCCTTCAAGTACTCCTGTGTGTAGAGGTAGAGGCCATGGAAAGTTTGTCAGGCAATTGTGGGAGTGTGGAATGGAGTGGAGGGCCACAGTTGTTCTGGAAGGAGGCAGCATGGGGGTGGGGAGAGGCTCCTGAGTTCCTTCTCCACCAGCAGAAGGACTGATTTGTGGACATGATAGCACTTTTTAGCACTAGCTAGCTGTATCAGCATCCCTAGAGATTGTGCATTAAGTGGGGGAGGTCAAGTCTATACTTCCTGATGATCTGACAGGTGAAGGCTCAGAGTCATTGTACTTCAGGGTGTTAACGTCAATCATTTCGTGCTCACTTATACCCCCGGGTTGATGAAAATGACAATACAGCAGTCATGTAACATTTAATCCTTGAATCAAGGCAAGAGCTTTGGCCTCCTTTAAGTCAACTTTGCTTTGGAGTTTGATGATGTCCTCAGTGCCTTCTCTGAGAGTGCTGCTTTTTTGAGTGGACTTCCCCTGACCAACCTGCCTGTTTCTGTATGTGAATGGTTCAGCTGAAGTGTGATCATGCTTCTTTGACTGCCAGAAATCTGAGCCAAGTTTGCCATTTACCAACAGCAATGGAACAGAATCTTCTATTATATGTTTTCCACTATTTTATTCTTTTTCCTTTGCATATTTTCTTTTCTCCTGTTATGTTGTATATTATTTTCCCAATCATCTTTTTTGAAAACGGAGAGGAAATATGTACTGAAATGGAAAAAAGGATGGGAAAGAGGTAGAAGAGGGGAGGAATGAAAGAAACTTAATCCATTTTATAGAGCACATTCACTTAGAAAAGCTTAACAATGTAAATATCTCCATCCTAACTTAACTGAGGTGAGTGGTCCTAAATCTAACCTGATGCATGTATGTAAACAGCAGCAGTCCATTCCCTAATAAATTACTGTTTTGCAAAATACAAGTCAGTAATAAGTACTGTGTAAAATGTATGCTCAAGCAGAGTCAATGTGAAGCAATGATGATGACAGATCGATCCTAGGGTTTACTTTCAAAGAAAAGTAGATATGCATTTTGTATACTGATATCCAAAACGAGCAATGTTTCTTAATGCAAATACACATGACAGCATCACATCCGAATCATTAATGGATCTTTTTTAGAAATAAGAATGCTGCAAGCAGCTGTGGGGTTTCCTGCAATTCAGCCTGAGGTGGGCTAGGCGTTAAGGGATACAAAGTCCGTGCCCATGAGCTAAGCTTGGTTAGCAAGTAATTACAAGTCGATAAATGTCATAGCTGAATTACATGTATGTATGAATAATTAATTCTGCCTGAGGGAATCCAGAATATCTTCATAGAAGAGGGAGCATTCAGCTTATTCAACACAAGTGAGTAGAGGGTTTTCAGGTGGAGCTGAGCAATCTGTATGCAAAAGACAAACAGGCACCAAGTACATGGTGTGTTTGGGGTCTACCTCCTACTCAAGTCAGGTAGTTTCAATCAGAAGTTTGGCATGGTTGACAAGTCCATTTCACCATTTTAGAGTAATAAGAGTACCATTTTTATACACTGCCACTAAAGCACAGTAGTAACACCTCGTCTGAGAGTTTACCTGGTTAGGAGGCTACTTGAATACCCGGCCAGAGAAAAATGAGACAGATTTTAAAAGAACTACAATTTGTAGGTGAAGTGTCAAGGCAACATCCATTTACTGTGACTGCTTTCAAATATTTTATTTGGCAACAACAGTGGTATTTAGACCACAGAGGTTGGCAATAACAACTATTCTAACATACTCAGCTTGAAATTCTAATAAATTCTAAGTGTCAGGTACTTTGTCCATAATATTGCTAATCCTTTCAACCGTACATGGTAGGCTTACATTATCTTTTTAGAAATGAGCAAGTAAGCTCAAGGAGCTTTTATGACTGGCACAAAGGACATGAACCCAAGTGGGACAGCCAGTGTTTAACTTAGTTCTGCCCGTTCTTCAAAGGCCCGACTTTTCCCACTGTGGCCATGCTCCTTAAAACCATCAAGAGTTAAGCCTGTATCAAAACTACCATGAGATTCCAACCTACATACGACTGTTCTCCTACCATTTTAGCCTAAGTCAGAAAGGTGGACAGTGCTTCCAGGAGACTGGAAAGAAGGGACAAGCTGGTAGTACAAACCATCCCAAAGTATCAACACATGACAGAAAGGAGAACCAGTAAATGATGTTGCATCAGAAAAATTTAAGACTGATCTTGGTTTTAGTTTTGCAAGGTCTTTTTATTTTCCTCTTATTCTTTACTTTTAAGCGGAAGACTCCAAGAGCATTCAGTTGGAAGTCCTCCAAGAATAAACAGTGTTCTTTCATATACTGCTGATGAAAGTGTAAATTCAGAAAACTTTTCAAGGGAACAATATGGCAGTAAGTAACAAAAGCTTTTAAAAACTGCCAAGCCCTCTCCACTAGCAATTCCACTTCAAAGTATTCATCTTAAGGAAATAATTAAGAACATATAAAATATTTATCAACACAATCTTCTTTAAAAAAGCACCGTTTATTAGTGAAAAACTGGAAACCTAAAAATTCAACAATAGTTAAATAAAATGTGGCACATATGATGGGATATCAGGAAGCCATTAAAAAAGATTTAGAAATATATTTGACACGGCGAGATAAATCATGGTATTGTTGAGTGAAAAAAGTTACAAAACAGTATATACAATTTGACCTCATGTAAACAAAAATTATGTATGCACAGAAAAGTCTGGAAAGCTATACACCTAAATAATCAGTTCTTCCCGGATGGTGGGGATTATAGGTGATTTTAATTCTGTAACTGTACTTTTTTTTTTTTAACCAACATGTCTATGACATATTATAAAAAAGCATTAACAGTGTTTAAAAAGTCTCCTTTGAAGTAGTAATGAACTGAGCTTAACAACCTAAGAGCACAAGAATGCACTTGTTAGTCTGATATAGCTTCATGATTTTGTCAGGGTGCTTGGATGTTAAATTGTTACCAATCAAAAAAGGCACTGTGCTGAGTGGAAATGTGGGTGGTGGCAGTGCTTACCTTTCTTCAGTTTAAGGGACCCACTCCTAGAAACCCTCCAGGGCAATCAAGTACTGGCATTCTAAGCGAAAATTCCCTTACGCTAAGTGTATCCTTATACCTTCATACCCATTTGTAGTACAGCCAAGCAAGGTTCCTTTACGCTTCAACAGCATTGTTGGTGATGGTGACAAAAGGCAGGAAGAATTTTTCAGGTTATGTCAGATAATAGGCCTGAAGATGAAAGGCAGGTTTCCATACTTCTACTGTAGAGGCTCTCAAACTTTACAGTGCAATAGAATCACCTGAAAGGCTTGTTAAAACAAGCTGGGTACTGCTGGGCCCACCCCCAAAGTTTGATTCAGTAGGTCGCAGGTAAGGCCTGGCAATTACCATTTTTAATTTCATTCAACAAATACTGAGTACGTACTACGTGTTAGGCCTTGGGCTAAGAGTTGGACATTTAGCTGTGATTAAGAGCCATAGTTCCTACCTCAGGGAAATTACATTTTTGAGTGGCAGATAAATATTAAGTAAATTATAAAAATAATTATGTAACTATAAATATGATTAGTGGCAAAACACAGTAAAGATGAAAAAGACATGGTTTTTGTCTTGAAATAGTTTAAAAGCTGTTATGGAAGAACTAGGTCTACGGGCCCTTGAAGACAAAAAGCAAGTACAAATGGAAGTCCCGGGAAATAGGAATGAGCATTTTTATCAAGTTCCCAGGTGATACTGATATTGACGATCTGGAGACCACACTGAGAATCACTGCTCTCACTAGGTCGGCTCTCTAAATAGGATGGGGCAGAAAGGGCAGGTGTGACTGAGGAACTGTCTCTCCCACCCCACCCCTTTTAATCTCACCATGAGGTAAGAGCCACTTAATTATCTAGAGAAGGTGCTGTGGCAAATTTGGCTTTAGGCCAAATTGTGAAGCCATCTGTCCATTATGACTCTTCACCTAGGCTTGAAGTGCTATATACTAGGGCAACATATTTTGAAATTTCAGGCACACGGAGTGTACAGCAGGGATTTTTAAGGAATCCTGTCAACAAAATATGGAGGTATGCCAGTCCTCTCTGGGTAAAGTCTCAAGTTATTTCTTGCTTGCCTCTATTGTCTTCTCCACGCCATATTTTATCTCCTCCAGCTTCATTCTGCTTCTCTGTTCTGGTAGACAATAATGGCAGACTACATGGATTGGCTCTAACCCAATGGTGACCCTAGCCTCAGGTTTCTTATTTCCCATGTTACCTGGCGTGAGGCACATTCCCATTTTCAGCACCTAATCTCCTGCAATATGAATTTTTCTAATTAGCACCAAAAAAGAAAGATTTAACACCAGACCTTTCAGATTAGAGGACAAAGGGAGCACTTATTTAAATAATTCTGAATTACACTATGAATTAATAGGCTTCCCAAGCTTTCTTTTCATACCTAAGAGCCTTAATGGGCCTTTACCTGAGTAAAAACATATGACTTTAAAAACAAGCAAAACTGAACCGAAACAAACCAACCAACCCAAACAACCAACACCTACTAAAACACAAATAAACAGAACAAACCCACATACCGTGGTAGACTTGTGTCAACAACCACAAGAAGCCTTTTAACTATACTGAAGGCTTCTGAACATTACTTGGTTACTACAATCTACATCTACTTGATGGAAAGTGGAAGGGTCTGATGAAAAATTTACACTGACTGTACTGAGGTTAAACCTAGATCTGGGTCTGTTTAAAAAGGGTGAAGCATGGGGCTAGTAGGGAGTAGAATATAGCATGGATATAAAAAAAGGTTTCTCGTATACAGTTAAACAAGGTCCACAGTCTGGGTAGATCAGGAAGCTACAGAGGCTAACAAGGAGAAACTGGTATTTACAGAATGTCTACTGTGTGCCGAGCCTTTCCTAAGTACCTAAGATACAAGATAACATTTGTCACATAATCTTCACAACCCCGAGGTGAAATAATTATTCATATTTTACATTATACAACTTCTGAGTTGAAGGTATGTGAGGAAGACTAGATTTGAACCCAAGACCATCTCACTATATTACCTCTATTCTTTCCCCTTTATCACGCTACTTACCATAAACCTAATTTATAACTGGTGTTTATATTGACCTGAGTTTTTGATAGATCTTTCAAAGCCGAAATCTGGACTTATAAATAATATAACAGATAGTACTCAAGGCTGTAGAACTTCCTTGCTGTGGGGAAAATAAGCTTTATTCAGTTGGATCTATGTATTAACCAGCCTGAGCAGATTTTGAGATTCTTCAAGAGTACAAAACTTAATAGTGTGAGTCTAAGAGTCTTGTACAACTATACTGAGATAAAAATGCTGAAGAATTTATCTCACAGCATAGAAATAAAATGGTAACAAGTTTGGACTATAAATTATCAACATGTTTACCAAGCTTTTTTTTTTTAGGAACTCTTAACACAAAAGGATTATATTTTAAAACGGTGTTTAAGTAGTCATCGTTTTTTCAAATGCCAAAATAAAATAAAATGATAATTAACATTCCCCAAAGAAATGAACACCTTTGTACTTCATGCTGAAGTCAGACTGAACTACTTCTATTTGTCAGAATGTGCTATGCTCTCTTGGCTCCAGGCCTGCACATCTTGTTTGTTCCCTTTGCCTGGAACATTTCATCCCCAAATCACTCCTGACTTCCCTAGCCCCCAAGTCTGGGTTAGGTGACTTTCCTATATGCTTTCCAAAACAGTACTCTGTATTTCTTCCATCACAACACTGATCATGCTACATCTAACAACTGCCTGTTTCTCTGTATCCTCCACTGGTCTTTAAGCTCTGCTGGGGCAAAGACTGTGTGTATCTTATTCAGGGGATGAGTATCGTGCCTAGCATAGACAGGGCTCTCAACAAATGTTTGTTGAATGAAGGAATGATGATGAGAGAAGTCCTAACAGGAGCACAATTTGCCAATTCACTTGAGCAATTCTCTGGCCTCCTAAGTACCACTAATCATTTCATATCATGTGTTTAATAACAAAGAGTCTAAGCAAGATAATCTAACTTCATTAATAAATTTTCAAAAATTTATTAGTAGGCTCAGAGTAACCAAGAAAAGTTTACTCGTTTGCATATAAGTCTACTGTATAATGTAGTTGTACTAAATTCGTGTATTTTATAATGTTTTGTTGTTTA